>NW_027362764.1:714703536-715303536 GCF_046119375.1 Phyllobates terribilis
TGACGACCTGAACTATATAGTTTTATGTTATTTCATCCATATACCATTAATGTTATAAAGACCAAAACTGCCTGCTGTTTAAAGGTGTCAAAATTTACATCTATACAGGGGTATCTGCACCAATATGTTTGCACTTTTGCAGCCCGATCTTAGCGGATGGGAATTGTGCCGGCACATTTATTATAGTGTATGCCAAAAACCTGGAGTACTTTGTAGCTGGAATCTACGCCATCTTGTAGATTTAATATTCTGAAAGCCTAATTTATTAAGAGGCATGTGACTCTAACTCCAGTGGGCTTTTGGTTTAAGACTGACATATAAAACTTCAGTCTTGGTAATTTTTCCTTTTTATTCTGCAATTGGGTGTTTTAACGAATAGTTGATGTAAAGTTAAGACCTCCGTACACATTAGAGTAATGTCGGCCAAGTTGGGAATAAAAACAAGGGTTTTGCCCAACAAACTAATGTGTATGGGACCCTAGGACAGATGGGGGTACATAAGGATCCGGCATGTCCAATTTCGGAGTGACGATCCTTTTGTTTTCTCTGAGATTAGCCATCACCAGAGATATCTGGCAGCGGCTCTGAAAACATATGATGGCTGCCGAACGATTGTCCAAATGATCGACAGCTATCTAATGTGTAGGGGGGGTCGGGGGGAGGGGTCTTTAGACAAAAGTGTCTACAAATGTGAAAAATTTATCATTCAACATGATCCAGTATTGGACAGAATTAGGGGGGTGTTGCGGCACAGCCACTATCTGCAGGAGTTCATTTGTACGCGTGCAATAATGGGTTAATTATAACAAATGCACATTCTTTCCTCTCCTTCCTGCTGTACGGTCATGATGTAGACGCCTTACCCTACGTAGATGTTCATCTTATCAAAAAAACATAACTTTTCTTTGTTGCAAGCCACGCACCCCTGTGTATACAGGTGATATCTGTATACAGGTGATATCATTAACCCCTTCACTTGCAATGCTACTCCGCAGCAGCGTACATGGGAAGGGACATAGGACAACACTGACCTGTGTGACTGTTCTACAAGAGGTGGAGATTGGGGAGGAGAGACCTGGGGGCGTAGCAGCCTACCTGTCTCTCACCTTTCTGGCTGGGCTGGGAATGAAAGAAAAAAAAAAAGTCAAAGGAGGGGGGGAGGGGTGTAAGGTAGAGAGGAAAAAAAAAAAAAGAAGAATTACCAGTAGCACTTGTTCTGCCATCTCTTTCCCTTCCACACACCTTTACCTGCACAGACTTGAAAGTCCAGTTCCACCAGGGAGCTAGGGAGAACATAAAGGGAGAGTTCATTGGATCAAACATGTCACAAGAGACGGACAAGTAAGTGATCATACTGGTTTTGGGATCTGGTGGCAGTGAGAAGCTGGGAAAGTTTTTTTCATTCCTCTCTTTTCCTTGCGGTTGGATTGATCTGATGAGAGCTGCTCTGCAGACCCCCTAACTTGTACTCCCTTCATCACAAACTTATCTATGACCATGCTGCTTTAAAAAAAAAAAAAGTTTTTATGACTTTATTTTTTTCTTTACCCGGAGAGTTTCATGGAGGCCGCTGAGCTGGGAAAGGGCCCAGGAAGGGAGAGACATTGGCTTTTGTGTGGAAGTAACAAAAGACTTTTCTTTAGCTGCACTAGGAGCCGTACTCTGTGCTCTGTGACCGGTGGGCTCTGGTGGGAGATGCAGTCATTGGACTTGTTGTGCCTCTTTCTTCCTTGTAGCCAGTCCATGGGCTGTGTCCTTATGTGTGCTACTATTTTCATTAACCATTTTATAATACAAAGTAGTGACAGCGCAACTAACCTCTTATTTTAACTATTTTTTTTTTCTAAAAAAAAAGCATGTCTGTAATGTTTTAATATTTTTATCTTATATACACGACTGAAATGTTTGTCTTTTTATCACCCTTTTGTATTTTTTTTTTTACATAAATGCATCTGTGTAACATGATAAAATACTCATACATTGACAGCCGGAAGAGACCCAGTGATAGATTTCGGCTTCTAATATCTTTAGCACGTTTTTGACTTTTCTCCGGGTAATCTGTTCCAAGCATCCACTACTCTTTCAGTAAATATACTATATCATATATTTTGGATCTCACCTTGTCTGATCATTTTGGATTCATACAGTCAGTAGATGCATGAGTGTCTATGATTGCGCCATATGTTATTTCTTCGTACCAGACCACAAGACGGGTGGCTTTTCAGAAGGTCTTGTTATGGCATCTTAAGTACTTTGGTACCACAACAGCTGGAGAACTATTGATGACCTAAGTCTGGTCTAGCATGACATATGGTACCATGTAGCAGGTCATTATCACTTCTTGCCCAACCAACTTTTGTGCCGAGAGATATTATTTGATATAGGATCTGCATGGAGGGTGGCTCTGCTGTCCATCCTTGGGTAGGTTTGGAAAGATTTGTGCTATTCATTCTGTGCCCCAGGCAGGTAGACTGATGTCTCTGAGACAAGTTGGGACATTCAGTCTCCAGAGTCTTGTCTTTCATCTAATTAGGATTGTCTTTTCATGCCCTGATTTGCTATTGTTCTTGGCTCAGGAATTAATGATGGACAGACGCATTGAATGGACATTACCATTGGTGTCAAAACGTCCCTTGCTGAATCTCAGATAAGCACCATGAATAACTCTTTGTTAACTTCTTCACCTCTATTTACTTAGTTAAGAAACTTTTCTCCAAAAATACAATTGGACTTAATCCAGGGATTGTAATTTACAATAACGGGTCCACCCATCGCAGCTATAAAATGCTTCAGGCATCAACATAGGACTTCTGATATGCTGCAGCTCATTATAGCAAGCTGAGGCAAGTTGTACATCAACCTCTCAGGCATGACATATGGGAGAGATAAAGCAGCTAAGATTTTATCCTGTTCGTGAATAAAATATTTGCATTTGATTTATTCCATGGGATCATCAATTTCACAATACCCCTTGAAGGGGTTGTCCTCTTTTAACGTTTTGGATTTTTTTTTTGGAAGAAAAATTCTCAAATTACAAATTAGAGAAGAAACAAGGGAATAGAAAAAGCGCAATGTTTTATCCGACGAACAGTGGTATAGGTGAAAAAGGTTATGCATTGCTCACCTGGTTCAGTTGTGTGAGGCACAACACATAAAGCTTGGAAAGACCAACTGATGCAGCTCCATGGGTTGGATAACCAATATAGTGCCAATTGGAGAAAGAAGAAACTGGTTTTCTGCGCGGCTGGTGAGGATCCAAACGAAAATTCCACAAAACTGATAACAAGTTAATGTGGCTTATTTTCAACGTGTTTCCAAGTCACCCAACTTCATGAGGAAAAAAACACGATATTGTGGTATTTTCCTGATCAAGAAGTTGGATGACTTCAAAACGCGTTGAAAATAAACCACATTAACACGTTACCTGTCTCGTGGAATTTTCGTTTGGATCCTCACCAACTGCGTAGAAAACCCGTTTCTCCTTTCTCCAATTGGCAGATTATAAATTGAGAACAGGGTGTTCCCAACAGGATTTCCAGCAATTAAGCCTGTTTCACGCCACGTTTTTGTGCTGTACTTGATGTATCCGTTTGTACTGTAAAAAAAAAAATGCATTTAAACGGATAAGTCTGTATTTACATAGAAAAAAGTATGTCTTAAGAGTTTCCATTTGACATATGTTTGTGCACATATTCATTCAGGATGCAAAAAAAGCCATCTGCTGCACTTTTTCATCTTTTTTAAAAAAAAAAAGTAGAAAAAATTGATCCATTTTTTTTTCTAACACTTTAGTTTATGGAAGACCTATGGATATGTATTTTATGCATCCATTTTCTCATCCATTTTTTTTACCCCCCCCCCCCACCCAGAAAACAAGTCACATGATTTCCTGACACTCCCCTGCATCATTTAAAAATATTGGATCCATTTTAAATAAAAAAAAAAAAAAAAAAAAACACACAGATGAAAAACATATTAAAAAAGCAGACATGCTTTAAAATGCATCAGTTTTACAAAACTCTTTTTTAACAATCTAAAAAAGTGTGGCTGCTAAAAATGACAAAAATTTGATGTGAAGCAGGCATTAGCTGGGAGAAAGTGTTCAGTTATTTTACACTGCCCCCACAGGATACATGAAGCAGTACACAGGGCACACAAATCAATGGATTGTCTGTGTAATGAAAGGATGTCAGATTTTTGAGGGACACCCTTTTGTAGCCCCTTTCTTACCTAAAGCCCCTCATACACGTTAGATAGCTTTCGGCCGAACAATGGTTCAGGTGATCATTTGGTCGGCAGTTATCTAGGCTGTTGATCCCATATACAGGAGCCCTTGCTCTGCCGAGTGATCCTGTGTTCTCTATGAGAGAGCCAGGTTCCTCTGACTTTGCCTCATCTCTTCGAGACCAAAAAGATCGTCAGTCCAAAATTGGACAAGCTGGATCCTTATCTCCCATCTGTCAGGGGTCCCCATATACATTAGGAGTCCACATCGGTTAGTGTAATGTTTAAGGAGGACTTCATAGTGGTGAATACCAAGTAAGCAGGCCTACTACTACATTCACAAACCCTACTAGGGCATAAAACTAAGGCATCGATGCTAAACCATCACCCCATGATACAAGCATTCAAGATGGAGAGAGGAGGCCAAATTAACTTGGCTAGAAAAAAAGCCTTCAGCATGAGGGGCGACTGATTGGACATGGCAAACCTCAAACCAAAAAAAATCTTTGGTTGATCTTGTGGAAAACTACTTGATCCACCAGTATTGATCTACTGTCTATGGGTGGCTTTAACTTTTTTCAGTTGTTGTCTTGTTATTGGACAAAAATGATCATTACATTTTGGATTTCAACCAATTTGACTTTTAAAAAATAGTGGGCAAAACAAAGTTCAAAATGGCCGACTATCTGCTGTAAAGACTTGTCTACTTGTTAAGTGTCCCTACGCAGAAAGCAGGACACATAGGCCCTGATTCATCAATTTGAGGATTTTTTTTTTTTAAGTCCCTTTTTTCTTTTTTTTTTTTTGCTTGAGTTATCTACTGACATTTTTTTGCGTCAAAGTCATAAAAATGATGTGTGTGATTCATGAATGTTGAGCAAAGTCAAAAATGGTCTTTTTTTTTCTGTTTCTGTGACTTTTTAGCCCAAAAGGTCACACATTTTGTAAAAAGTCTCAAAAATTGCATACAAAAATTCTGATGTGAATGAAATCACACTAGGGGAGACTGGAGGTACATTTGCGACAAATTTTGCAATTTTACTAAAAGTCACAAATAATGAGACTAAAACATTTGGAAAAATGTAAACTCTACCCACAGGGGCGAAGTAAAAAACAACAACATGTGAACACATAAAGTAGACTTCAAAAAAGGCGCAAATGGAAAAATGAAATTGGTGCAACTCATAAAAAACATGCAAGACCCCAAAAACTTGACAAAAAACAGGCGCAAATGCAATAATGAACTGGGCCAAATGTGTCCTCCATCTGGAAACCGATCGATCAGATGTAATCTGTGAGAAAACTGTCAGTAAGTGTTCAATTTCTGTAGAGCACCATCACAGGGGAAATAAAGCACAAATACAGTGCCCATTCACATCAATAAGTTATCTGTGTAATATAAGACAGGACAGGTCCTTCAGAGACCTTTTTTAACAGCTCTTTGCTCTGGCCAAGAGATGAGTACTGGACAATGGACCTCCCATTTCGTTTATCAATGGAGTATATGAAAAAAAATAATTTTCCAAGCTTCTCCCATCTATTAAACAGTAAAAAATAGACAGCACTCACATGACACTCAGATGGCATTCTTTTTTTTTTTTTACAAACCCATTCACTTGAATGGATCTGCAAATCGGATCATAAATGGTAAATGGACAAGTCTCCATTTTTTTTTAAACTAAACAAACATGTCAGAATGCCAATAGACTATACTTATTCTATCCATGAATAAACATGGATTGAACATGTGTGAGAAACACTGTTGTCTGAATGAGGCCCAAGTTAGATTTTTAGGGAATTTCCAGCCAAAAGAACACCTAGAAAATAAAGTGCAATAAGATATGCATCAAAGAAATACATAAAAGAAATCACTGTCTGAACAACGCCAAAAGAAGGTTGATGTTTAATGTCTTTTTTTATACAACATGGCGTGTATATGCTTGGTCATCATTTGACTGTTTTTATAAAATTTTTCCATCCAGATTTTGCTTAGGCCTCATTCAATCATTCATTTTTCATGTCCTAGTTCTATTCATGTTCTTTATGGATAGGACTCGTACCTACGACAGTCTTTGGGGCTGTTCAAATATCCAATTTTTTTTTCTTTTGTCAGACCAAGTGCTCCACACGAAATCACAGAAATATGTCCTATATTGATCCGTGTGTTGGATCAAAATCAGCTACGCAAGTCTATGGGTTCATGAAAAAATCAGTACTCGAATGCCTCCCATTGCTGTCTGATTGTCATGAACTGATAGATAGGAGAAGGTGGATAAACTTTTTTTTTTCCCATATGAGAAAAACTAATAGAACTTGAACCAAACTCTGATGACACTATGCTGAAACTCCGATAAATAACACTGATGAAACTCAATACGTTTGTCTCGTACGTGAAAAATAAGGAAGTCTGAATGAGGCCTAAAGCAGTGATTTTTCTTTAATGTACCATCACACGTAGAAAAGGACCAAGAAAAATATGTTTCTTTACTATGGACACACAGATCATTATGTGCTATATGCCAAGTTGGTTGAAGGGAAAATATGCATTTTTATTTCCAGAGGGCATAACTTTGGAACGGAGGGGCAGAGAAAAAAAAATCTTGAATCAGTAGAGTAGCGTCAAATGGAGGAAGAACTGAGTCTAAATGGAAAAAAAATCTAGTGAAAGGTCCTTTTTAAGTACAGGGAAAGCAAATGTGGTTTTCCTATATGAGTATCCCCCAAAACGGCTCCATGTCACTGAGTTTCATGGACCTTATTGACTATGACATGAAGATAGTTGGATGATGGAGTTCCACAGCTTAGACTTTCTGAGATACCTTTGCAGATGGTACAACTGGAGAAGATGAAAAAACAGAACATATAACTGGCATCAGATTAACTCGTATTCACATTTGAATTTGACTGAGTTTTCATACTGATGGCTACACATGGCAGTACTCTCCATTTCTTCTCCAATTCGATCTCAGAGTCATATAAATCAACATTAGCAGAATCCTTCTGTGCTACGTCCGGCTGAAGCAGTTACCTTTTCAGATCCTCACATGAGGCAAGAAATAGAATTCCTTCTCTAAATCTTCCACACATAGGCGGATTATAATGAGGGCAATCCGGGCCACCGCCCGGGGCCTCGGGCCTCCAGGGGGCCCGGGGCTCCGGAGTGTCTATGGCCGGATTGCCCTCATTATATGTGCGGCGCTGCGGCACATACTGGCAGACAGTGGCAGGGGGCCTCCAGATCGCTCCCCCAGCAGCGGCGCACGGCCGCTGCTTCTTCTCCGGCCAGGCCAGCTGTGCAGCAGTTAACTTCCCTGTGCTGACACGGCCCTGTGCGCGGCCGTGTCTCCTAGCTGTGACGTCACGCAGTGCGCGCCCTGCACTGCTACTTACCACCGGAGAGGACTGGAGCTGAGCCAGGGGATGGTGAGTCTGTGTGTGTGTGTGAGAGAGTGTGTATGTGTGATTGAGTGTGTGTGTGCAGGCAGATATCATTGTGTGATGTCTGTTTATAAGTGTTTTTGTGTTTCAAATGTGTTTATGCGTGTATGTATATGTCTGTGTGTGCGTGACATGCGTGCGGCCTCCCGCTGTCTCTGGGGGGGCGCCGTGCAGCCTCCTGCTGTGTATAGATGGTGCTGTGCAGCCTCCTGCTGTGTATAGATGGCGCTGTGCTGCCTCCTGCTGTGTATAGATGGCGCTGTGCTGCCTCCTGCTGTGTATAGATGGCGCTGTGCTGCCTCCTGCTGTGTATAGATGGCGCTGTGCTGCCTCCTGCTGTGCAACCTCCTGCTGTGTATAGATGGCGCTGTGCAACCTCCTGCTGTGTATAGCTGGCGCTGTGCAACCTCCTGCTGTGTATAGCTGGCGCTGTGCAACCTCCTGCTGTGTATAGATGGCGCTGTGCAACCTCCTGCTGTGTATAGATGGCGCTGTGCAACCTCCTGCTGTGTATAGATGGCGCTGTGCAACCTCCTGCTGTGTATAGATGGCGCTGTGCGGCCTCCCGCTGTGTATAGATGGCTACGTGCGGCCTCCCGCTGTGTATAGATGGCTACGTGCGGCCTCCCGCTGTGTATAGATGGCTACGTGCGGCCTCCCGCTGTGTATAGATGGCTACGTACGCCGAGTTTCCGCAAAATAATTGGTAGTGCTGTGGATTTTTCCACAATGATAATCCGCAGCAGAAATTTCCGCAGCATGTGCACAGCACATGCGGATTATCATTGGGGAACATGGCAGACCTTCTACCAAGCCTTTTTTAAGCGTTTCTGCAGCGGAATTGCTTAAAAAACACATAGTGGGCACACAGCCTAAAAAAAATTATTATAATTAATATTGTGCCAAATTAATTTCACGTGAACTATCACATGATCTATCACAGGGGATCATGTGACATGTCATACATCGTGTGTGTGTGTGTGTGTGTGTGTGTGTGTGTGGGGGGGGGGGGGGCGCGCCTTCTAAACTGCCCGGGGCCCTTGCTACTCTTAATCCACCCCTGCTTCCACATTAGGTTGGCAGCATGCAATCCACCACTAAATCTTGAAGACCTTGTCCAGTCCACAGCAGTCTCAAGACCTCTAGTAGCTCTGCTCCACCGTTCTTCCCAACTCTGCTCCTGTTTGGGCCTCTTCCAGCTTCCCACGAAGCTGTACTCACTTCCAGGATAACACATTTGCTGGATTCACGTTGTGATAGAACCTACTTCTGTCTGGCTGATGCTCACTGTGGTATAACTACAGGCACCCTGGTGTGCTAGGCCTAAACAGCTCCTTGTATAGCTGAAGTTCCTCCATGAGATTCCCACTAATTGCTAACCCTTTCTTTACCAAAACTCCGCAAGCTTGCTATAGTTTTCACAGTACTCTATAAATAAATACAGCATCTGAGAAATGCACCAACATAAGGGTTCGTGCAGACGACCATATTTTTGGTCCAAGTGCAATTCGACAAAATATTGGATCACACTGGGACCAATGTTATTCTACGGAGCCATTCACAGAATCTGTTCGGGGAAAAAATTGCAGCATGCACAATTTGCATCTAAAATTCGTATCGCACTTGGCCGTGCAAGTCAATGGGTCCATGGAAAACATCAGACCGTACTCGGATAACATCTGAGTGCTGTTCGATTTTCATGGACTAAAGAATGGAGAAGATGGAGAAATCTTTTTTTCCACTTTCTCTATATCTGAGAAAATCGGATCCCACTATGTTCAGGAAATCAGAATATGATCATAGTGTGATTAGCATATTCGCCCTCATTCTCTCTTATGAGAGAAAATACGGTGTTGTGACCCTAGCCTAAAACATTACAATTATCATATGATCTTCAGGGGGTGGTGATCACTCTTCCACTCTCTTACACAACTATCCAAATCTGCTCACACCATTTTGTGAGCTAACGTTCTCTCAAATTCTTACCTACTAGATTATTTGCGCATTTCTGCCATTTTTAATGGAAGTTAGCAGTCATTCATAAGCTTTCACTGTGAGAGGAGTGACATATCATCCATATGAATAACCAGCCTGCTAGGGGTAGTCAGGAGAACAGATTAACGCCGCTGTGTTTCTGTGATCGGTTTCTCATGATCCCTTGCTTCATGTTGAGTAGGACACCTGTTCCTGAACAAGATATCTCTGTGTTTGTGTAAGTGAATGCTGAGATTTGTAATCTGAATCTACAATGAGGCTCAGAGCGCCGGGAATCATATTGTCTTGGTTCAGATAAATCCGAGCAGTGATTCAGCGTGAGAGCAGATGATAGTGTTAGATCGGTATTTGGCTGGTTATATGGGCACTTGAGGCTCAGAGTAGGATATGGATCCTATATATCAATGGGTGTATGTACTAGAAGAGACATTAAGTGACTATAAAATGGAGAAATTCGCCATGATGGCTGCAAATGGTTTATTTATTTTTACAGAGTTGAGAATTTGAAAGAAAAGGACATGGAAAATCTGTGATGACTTGGTCGGTACAAGTGTTCAAACCAAACAATGTTCTGACAAGTCACCACTTCTATTGCTTATACAGTATTGTTTGCTAATTATAAGGACAGGTAGCCAAAAAAAGGTGATGCAACTGGAGATGTGTTGCCGATTATAATGTTAGTGTATTGGGAAAGAACGATCATATTAACAATTGTTCTGTGCCCATTAATGTTTAGACGGACTGTATAAGCAGGCCAGTAGTTGACTGCCAATTGTTTTTTATCCAATCAGCAGTCAATTAAAGGTCTGGATCTGTCTGTCTAAATGGGCCAAAAGAGATCACCGTTGTGACTCCCCATGACGCATAGGGACTGATTGATAATATAGCAAGTTGATCAGTGCACGTTTAATAAAAGTTACATATTGCAATTATTGTGAAGGTTTAGAATGAATGATTGTTTTTATCAATACCTTCCCGTTTACATGGCCAATAATAAGCAAGTAAATTATCATTGGATCTCTGGACACCTTTACATGGAAAACAATCATTACCCCTTGTAAAGGTCCTTAAAACATGGCATGGCTGAATGTGAATGTGTGGGTTATTTCAGTAGGTGAGTGGGTGCCAGACAGGGAAAGTTGACTCCTTTTTGACCCATGTCTCTCCCAATGTCAACCCTTTTCTGGAAGGTTTGCTAGATGCCATTGAATTTGTACTTTGTGTGAGACCCCAAACAAAAATCTTATATAAGTAACATTATATATGAGCTCAGCTGGGCACATGTTATTAGATCTGTCAGGCCCCTTTAAACCTAGGATGAAAAAAAGTTATTCAGAACATAGGTGAACCTGATAATTATAATATTTTTACCCACTGAGGGTACTATGGTGATCGAAATTTATCTCCGTAAAGGCTTGGATTTTATGTTTATCAGTTTCATAATATTGGTTCTAAAATATGGCAGTATTACGCTCTTCTAATACTTGCTCTACTGTTGACTAAAGTTGGCCATACGCTTTAGATGGATGTAGGCCAAATGCATGTTCAGCCAACAGCTGTCCCTCATTTACATGCTGCATTTAGATGAATGGATAATCATGTGGTTGCCAGTCGGCAATCATCAGACCTACAAGCAAAATGATCATTAATTGGGTGATCAGGTTGTTTTTTGTTTTTTTCTGGTATAAACTCTTTTATCAGCTGCCAGGGAATGTGCTGCAGATAATGCAAAGCTCTATGAGGACAGAACAATGGTACTAGTGATTGTTTTTCCCCACCATTGTTCAGTCATGGCCATAAGTTTCGAGGCTGACACAAATTTTGGTTTTAACAAAGTTTGCTTCTTCAGGGTTTTTAGATCTTTTAGTCAGATGTTTCTTCAGTTACTGAAGTACAGCATTTCATTAGTTTTTAAACTTTTATTGGCAAATACGTAAAGTTTATGTAAAGACTCAATATTTACATTGTGTCCCTTGTTTTTCAAGACTTCTGCAATTTACCCCGGCTTCTGGATATCAGCTTCTGGGCCAAATCCTGACTGATGACAACCCATTCTTGTCTAATCAGTCCTTGGAGCATTTCAAGATTTCTGTGTTTTTGTTTGTCCACCTGCTATTTGAGGATTGAGCAAAGAATGGGATTGGCATCTGGGTGGGTTCAAGGCCATGGATCCAAAATTACAATGTCTTATTTACTAAGCATCTTTACTTTTGCATTGTGACGTGGTCTCCATCATGCTGGAAAAAGCATCACCAAATTGCTCCTGGATGATGGGAAAATTTGGTCTTGAAGGATATTTAGATCCCATTCTTTTTTCATGGCAGTATTCTTAGGCATGATTGTGAGTGAGCCCCATCCATGGATGAGAAGCCCACACTCATGAATTATCTCAGGAGGCTTTACTGTTGGCATGACACAGGACTTCTGGTAGCACTCACCTTTTCTTCTCTGAGCAATCATTGTTTCAGATATCCCAAACAGGCCAAACAGTCAAAAAGGGGTTTTCATCACAGAAAATAACCTTGCAGGAAGTACAGGGATTGGACTGCAGAGTATTAGGGAAAAATAGTTTTCTCTGATGAAGACTGTTTTGGACATCTGGAGGTATGATTGTCCACAGAAGAAAAGGAGCCCTGTGTCAGAACAATGGTAAAACATCCTGAAACCATTCATGTGTGGGTTGCTTTTCATCCCGGGGAATGGGCTCATTTGCAATTTTGACTAAGAATAATGCCATAATGCATGGGATCTAAACTTCCTCCAAGAGCAACTTCTCCCAATGATCCAGGAGCAATTCGGTGATGTACTATGCTTTTTTTCCAGCATAATGAAGAATATGTCTGAAGGCAAAGGTGATGACTAGTGTTGAGCGATACCTTCCGATATCAGGAAATATCGTATCGGATTGGATCGGGCCGATACCCAAAAAGTATCGGATATCGCCGATTCCGATACCGGAAACCAATGCAAGTCAATGGGACACAAATATCGGAATGAAAATAAACCCTTTCTTTCCTTGTAGGTTAATTCTACATGAAGTAAAACAACTAAGAATAATGTAGAATGACATGAAAAGCCGGCAATTCATCAGCGGCATACACCGGTACCCGACAATTTACAACAGAAAGAATAGAGCATCACACATAGATTAGATAGATAGAAACATGTCAGTCACATATATATGAAGTACAGTGACAGTGTTGCTTACTGTACTTGTCATTTAGTGTAAAGGATTTATTAAAAAAAATATTAGTGTTTTCGTGCACCGTCTCTTTAAAAAAGCCGGCCGGCAATTCAGCAGCGGTACCCGACAATTTATAATAGACAGAATAGAGCTTCACACATAGATTAGATAGATAGAAACATGTCAGTCACATATATAAGAAGTACAGTGACAGTGTTGCTTACTGTACTTGTCATTTAGTGTAAAGGATTTATTTAAAAAAATAATAGTGTTTTCATGCACCGTCTCTTTAAGAAAGCCGGCCGGCAATTCAGCATCTGTACCCGACAATTTAGAATGGAAAGAATAGAGAATCACACATAGATTAGATAGATAGAAACATGTCAGTCACATATATATGAAGTACAGTGACAGTGTTGATTACTGTACTTGTCATTTAGTGTTAAAATAAAGGATTTATTTAAAAAAAAATTGGCGTGGGGTTCCCCTTAATTTTAGGCTCTAGCGGAGGTTAAGCAGACAGCTGGGGCAAATGTTTGAAGCCTGGGAAGGGGGTAATACCCACGGAGCTTCCCAGGCTACTAATATCAGCCCCCAGCTGAATACCTAGCCTTTACTAGCTATTAAAATGGGGGAACCCCCCCAAAAAAATAACGTGGGGTCCCCCCTAATTTAATAGCTAGCACAGGCTAGGCAGACAGCTGGGGGCTGATATTAATAGCCCAGGAAGGGTGCCATGAATATTGGCCCCCTCCCAGGCTAGAAACACCAGCCGTCAGCCGCCCCAGAAATGGCGCATCCATAGGATGCGCCAATTCTGGCACTTAGCCTCGCTCTTCCACGCTGCCCTGGTGCGGTGGCAGGGGGTAATAGGGTTGGGGTTGATGTCAGCTTATAATGCCAGCTGACATCAAGCCCAGGTTAGTAATGGAGAGGCGTCTATAAGACACCCCCATTACTAACCCCATAGTCAAAGTTAAAAGAAAACACAAACACCCAGAATAAAGTCCTTTAATTGAAATAAAGACACAATTCTTTATTGTTCTAAATTAAACCATACTTACCATCACGCCCATTCCAGCTGAAGCCAACGATCTCCTGCAATAAAAGTAAAATAATAAAGCAACCTCATCCTTACCTTTCCATGGTTCCCACGACAGCTTCAGCTCTGCTACATCGAGATGACAGGCTGGACCGCAGCAGAACGCTGCCATCCAGCCTGTCATCCCGCAGACACTGAGAAGCGCAGGCATGCTTGCGCTCCTCAGTGTCTCTCTGTGACGTCATCCAGATGAGCCGAGTTCATGTCCAATGAACTCAGCTCACCTCATGCACGTCACTGACAGCGTGGGAAAATTCTCACGCTGAAGTGCTGAGTGCAGGAGAATTTTCCCACGCTGTCGGTGACGTACATGAGGTGAGCTGAGTTCATTGGACATGACCTCGGCTCATCTGGATGCCGTCACAGCCAGACACTGAGGAGTGGAAGCATGCCTGCGCTTCTCAGTGTCTGCGGGATGACAGGATGGATGGCAGCGTTCTGCTGCGGTCCAGCCTGTCATCTCGATGTAGCAGAGCTGAAGCTGTCGTGGGAGCCATGGAAAGGTAAGGATGATGTTGCTTTATTATTTTACTTTTATTGCAGGAGATCGTTGGCTTCAGCTGGAATGGGCGTGATGGTAAGTATGGTTTAATTTAGAACAATAAAGAATTGTGTGTTTATTTCAATTAAAGGACTTTTTTCTGGGTGTTTGTGTTTTTTTAAATACTTTACTAGAAATTCATGGTGGTCATGTCTAATATTGGCGTGACCCCATGAATTTCGGGCTTAGGGCCAGCTGATAATGCCAAGCTGGCCTTAACCCCTTTATTACCCAGTGAGCCACCGCACCAGGGCCCTGGATGAGTTGGGTACAGCGCCAGAAGATGGCGCTTCTATGAACGCGCCATTTTCTGGGGCGGCTGCGGACTGCAATTTGCAGCGGGGGTGGCCCAGAAAGCTTGGGTCTCCCTGCGCTGCGGATTCCAGCCCCCAGCTGCCTAGTTGTATCTGGCTGGGCACAAAAATAGGGCGAAGCCCCACGCATTTTTTTTTAAAATTATTTCATGAAATAATTTTTTTAAAAAAGGGCTTCCCTATATTGTTGTGTCCAACCAGGTACAATAGGCAGCTGGTGGTTGGGGGCAGCCCGTTCCTGCCTGCTGTACCTGGCTGGACACAAATATAGTGCGAAGCCCCACGTCAATTTTTTTTAAAATAAATCCTTTATTTTAACACTAAATGACATTTGAGGAGTTAATAAAGATGCAGTCCCTAAATTATTATTTATTTTTTAATTAATTTTTCCCAAAACTTTTGACGTGGGCTTCGCCATATTTTTGTATGCCAGCCAGGTACAGCATCCAGCTTCTATGAACGCGCCATTTTCCGGGGTGGCTGCGGACTGCAATTTTCAGGGGGGGGGGGCAGAAAGCTTGGGCCTCCCTGCGCTGCAGATTCCAGCCCCCAGCTGCCTAGTTGTACCTGGCTGGACACAAAAATAGGGCGAAGCTCCACGTTTTTTTTTTTAAATTCATGAAATTCATGGAATAATTAAGAAAAAAAGGGCTTCCCTATATTGTTGTGTCCAACCAGGTACAAATAGGCAGCTGGTGGTTGGGGGCAGCCCGTTCCTGCCTGCTGTACCTGGCTGGACACAAATATAGTGCGAAGCCCCACGTCAATTTTTTTTAAATCATTTCAGGAAATTCATGAAATAATTAAAAAAAAATTATGTGGGGCTTCGCCCTATATTTGTGTCCAGTCAGGTACAGCAGGCAGGAACGGGCTGCCCCCAACCACCAGCTGCCTATTTGTACCTAGCCGGACACAACAATATAGGGAAGCCCTTTTTTTCTTAATTATTCCATGAATTTCATGAATTTAAAAAAAAAAACGTGGAGCTTCGCCCTATTTTTGTGTCCAGCCAGGTACAACAAGGCAGCTGGGGGCTGGAATCTGCAGCGCAGGGAGGCCCAAGCTTTCTGGGCCCCACCCGCTGCAAATTGCAGTCCGCAGCCGCCACCGGAAAATGGCGCGTTCATAGAAGCGCCATCTTCTGGCGCTGTACCCAACTCATCCAGGGCCCTGGTGCGGTGGCTCACTGGGTAATAAAGGGGTTAAGGCCAGCTTGGCATTATCAGCTGGCCCTAAGCCCGAAATTCATGGGGTCACGCCAATATTAGACATGACCACCATGAATTTCTAGTAAAGTATTTAAAAAAAACACAACGCCCAGAATAAAGTCCTTTAATTGAAATAAAGACACAATTCTTTATTGTTCTAAATTAAACCATACTTACCATCACGCCCATTCCAGCTGAAGCCAACGATCTCCTGCAATAAAAGAAAAATAATAAAGCAACCTCATCCTTACCTTTCCATGGCTCCCACGACGGCTCCAGCTCTGCTACATCGAGATGACAGGCTGGACCGCAGCAGAACGCTGCCATCCAGCCTGTCATCCCGCAGACACTGAGAAGCGCAGGCATACTTCCACTCCTCAGTGTCTGGCTGTGACGGCATCCAGATGAGCCGACAATAAACTCTGCTCACCTCATGTACGTCACTGACAGCGTGGGAGAATTCTCCTGCACTCAGCGCTTCAGCGTGAGAATTTTCCCACGCTGTCAGTGACGTGCATGAGGTGAGGTCATGTCCAATGAACTCGGCGCACCTCATGCACGTCACTGACAGCGTGGGAAAATTCTCACGCTGAAGCGCTGAGTGCAGGAGAATTTTCCCACGCTGTCAGTGACGTGCATGAGGTGAGCTGAGTTCATTGGACATGACCTCCGCTCATCTGGATGCCGTCACAGCGAGACACTGAGGAGCGCAAGCATGCCTGCGCTTCTCAGTGTCTGCGGGATGACAGGCTGGATGGCAGCGTTCTGCTGCGGTCCAGCCTGTCATCTCGATGTAGCAGAGCTGAAGCTGTCCTGGGAACCATGGAAAGGTAAGGATGAGGTTGCTTTATTATTTTACTTTTATTGCAGGAGATCGTTGGCTTCAGCTGGAATGGGCGTGACTGTAAGTATGGTTTAATTTAGAACAATAAAGAATTGTGTCTTTATTTCAATTAAAGGACTTTTTTCTGGGTGTTTGTGTTTTTTTTAAATACTTTACTAGAAATTCATGGTGGTCATGTCTAATATTGGCGTGACCCCATGAATTTCGGGCTTAGGGCCAGCTGATAATGCCAAGCTGGCCTTAACCCCTTTATTACCCAGTGAGCGACCGCACCAGGGCCCTGGATGAGTTGGGTACAGCGCCAGAAGATGGCGCTTCTATGAACGCGCCATTTTCCGGGGCGGCTGCGGACTACAATTTGCAGCGGGTGGGGCCCAGAAAGCTTGGGCCTCCCTGCGCTGCGGATTCCAGCCCCCAGCTGCCTTGTTGTACCTGGCTGGACACAAAAATAGGGCGAAGCCCCACGTATTTTTTTTTTTAATTATTTCATGAAATTCATGGAATAATTAAGAAAAAAAGGGCTTCCCTATATTGTTGTGTCCGGCTAGGTACAAATAGGCAGCTGGTGGTTGGGGGCAGCCCGTTCCTGCCTGCTGTACCTGACTGGACACAAATATAGGGCGAAGCCCCACATAATTTTTTTTTAATTATTTCATGAATTTCCTGAAATAATTAAAAAAAAATTGACGTGGGGCTTCACACTATATTTGTGTCCAGCCAGGTACAGCAGGCAGGAACGGGCTGCCCCCAACCACCAGCTGCCTATTTGTACCTGGTTGGACACAACGATATAGGGAAGCCCTTTTTTTCTTAATTATTCCATGAATTTCATGAAATAATTAAAAAAAAAAAAAACGTGGAGCTTCTCCCTATTTTTGTGTCCAGCCAGGTACAACTAGGCAGCTGGGGGCTGGAATCTGCAGCGCAGGTAGGCCCAAGCTTTCTGCCCCCCCGCTGAAAATTGCAGTCCGCAGCCGCCCCGGAAAATGGCGCGTTCATAGAAGCTGGATGCTGTACCTGGCTGGCATACAAAAATATGGCGAAGCCCACGTCAAAAGTTTTGGGAAAAATTAATTAAAAAATAAATAATAATTTAGGGACTGCATCTTTATTAACTCCTCAAATGTCATTTAGTGTTAAAATAATGGATTTATTTAAAAAAAAAATGGCGTGGGATCCCCCATAATTTTAGTCTCTAGCGGAGGTTAAGCAGACGGCTGGGGCAGATGTTTGAAGCCTGGGAAGGGGGTAAAACCTACGGAGCTTCCCAGGCTACTAATATCAGCCCCCAGCTGAATACCTAGCCTTTACTAGCTATTAAAATGGGGGACCCCCCCAAAAAAAATGACGTGGGGTCCCCCCTATTTTAATAGCTAGCAAAGGCTAGGCAGACAGCTGGGGGCTGATATTAATAGCCCAGGAAGGGTGCCATGAATATTGGCCCCCTCCCAGGCTAGAAACACCAGTCGTCAGCCGCCCCAGAAATGGCGCATCCATAGGATGCGCCAACTCTGGCACTTAGCCTCGCTCTTCCACGCTGCCCTGGTGCGGTGGCAGGGGGTAATAGTGGTGGGGTTCATGTCAGCGCCAGCTGCCATGAAGCCCAGGTTAGTAATGATGGGCGTCTATAAGACACCCCCATTACTAACCTACAAAGTGTTAAAAAGAAAAAACACACTACACCCAGAAAAAAATAATTTATTTGAAATAAAACACACAATTTTATTTAATTCTTAGTTTACTAAAAATAATAGTTACCTGTCCACGTTCCTGCGCTGATCTCCCATGCACAGCTGTCACATCTGGAGATGGTGACAGCTGTGCATGGCTGCTGTAAGCTCACGCTGCCGGGAACACGTCCGCTCCCGGCAGCGGGAGCCACTGACTGAGGTCACCGGAGTGCATTCAGGCAGCGCAGCTCCGGAGACCTCCTTTACGGCACTGCTGTACCGTGGGAATTTCTCACGATACAGCAGGGCCATAAAGGAGCTAACCGGAGCAGCGCTGTCTGAACTCCGGTGAACCCTTACGGCCCCGTCATTCTAGCGGCGGCAGCGGTTCAGAGCGGTCACATTCTATGTGGCTGCTCTGAACTGGAGATCTTCGTGGGACACTCGTGGACTGCTACGGAGGGGTAAGGATAAGGTTGTGGTTTATTATTTTATATTTTATTACAGGAGATCGATGGCTTCGGGGAATTAGGTGTCTTGGTGAGTATAGGTGTAGTTTTTTATTTTTTACTTTATTTTAGGTGGCGATCGGCGGGGACAGGTAATGTATGAACTAATTTCTTTTAGGTAACCACTGGCCACCAATGACATGTATTTAACATTTATTGGGGACACAGTAGGGCAATTTAAATAGCAGGATCAGGCTGATGGGAACTACTGCTCCCATCGAGCTGATCCTGCTGGCAGGAGTGGACGGGGGACAGACATAGCCCGATGGGAGTAGTAGTGTCACATCGGCCTATGTCTGCCTGCACGCACAGACACCGCGCATACCCGCACAAACATCGCGCACACACCCCGCACACACACCCCGCACACACACTAATCATGACGGGTCTGGGAGGTGAGGCTGACCTGTGCGGCCGTGGGAAAGTTCATGTGAGTTCATGCAGTCAAGCATGAACTCACATGAACCCTCTGAGGGCAACGCGGCGACTTCAAATGAACAGCTGATCGGCATCACCTGATACCTCAGCTGTTCATTTGAAATAACCGGCGGGAAAGCGCAGCACAGAACGGGAAAGCCGGCGGTGAAGTCTTTTCACTGCCGGCTTCCCCGCCCGGGTCCTTCACTCCCCGCTCCTTGGAGCTGCGCTCCCCGCCCGGTCCTAACTTACGATCGGGATGGGAGGTGGCGAGGGGAGCGGAGGATCGGGGTGGGAGGCTGCGGGGAAGCAGTATGGGGCTGTGTGATTGTTTAAAAGCCGGCGGCTTTATACCGCCCGCCGGCTTTTAAACAATCAGGAGAATTCTCCCCCGCTGGGATGGCATTCTGATGACAGGCTGGATCGCGCTGCCATCCAACTTGTCATCCTTCACAGACACTGCAGAGCGCAGGCATTATGGGAACTTCCGATTCCGGTATCCGATATTGTAAAAGTATCGGAATTAAGTATCGGAATTCCGATACAGTGAATATCGGCCGATACCCGATATTACAGTATCGGAATGCTCAACACTAGTGATAACTAAGGGGCTAAGTTTTGACCATCACTATACTTAGGCTGGTAAATAAAAGCCAAATAACTTGTCAAATAGTCGATTGTCGCTGGATAAAGTGGATTGCTGGGAGGGCCAAAACCAGCACATCTGAATCCAACAATACACATGTACAACAAGCTCAATTGTGTTCTCACTAGAGTGCTGAAAATAAGAACATTAAAGAAAAAAGATCAGGAATGTTAAAATCCAACTGCCCAATCCCCTTCCTCCTCATCTGTCCGACATCTGCCATCGAGGGAGAACCAAAAGGCACCCATACAGATTGAAAGGTTGGATGGAATCTGTGGGTTTAGCTCAC
Organism: Phyllobates terribilis; assembly: GCF_046119375.1. NCBI lineage: Eukaryota > Metazoa > Chordata > Amphibia > Anura > Dendrobatidae > Phyllobates > Phyllobates terribilis. The sequence goes on from NW_027362764.1 coordinate 714,723,918, forward strand.
ATCAATATTAAAGATTTTAACTTGTTTTACTCGTAATGTCATTTGCATGAGTTGTCGTTTGTATTTTTTCTCCATCTTTACGGCCTCCATACACATTAGACTAATGTTGACTGAACCCACTGATATGAGGGGATCGGCCAGCAGTCTATTCTGTATGGGGCCCCTGACAGATGATGTTGAGGGAGAGATGGATCTGTCGTGTCTAATTTGGACTGCCAATCCCATTTATTCTCCCTAAGATAAGTCGCCTCCAGAGGAGTCTAGCAGCAGCTTGCACGGCTGAGCGCTCCTTTCTGTTGGGGCAGTCAGGAGAAGTACTTGTTGGCCATGGGGCAGTCAGGAGAGATAGCTGTTGGCCAAACCATTGGTTCAGCCAACAACTATCTATAGTGTATGGGAGCTTAGGAGGTTTACTTGTTTGAAGTATAAAACCGGTCATATACAGGAGATTTTAATTGTCCTTTTTCTGATCACCTTGCCATTCACTATTGAAGGATGTTGACCTCAATGACCACTTCAGATTTAATGGCAGAAATGCAAAGCAGTCCCTATCTATGAACTGGGCTGTGCTTCTATTGATGCTTCTATCTGGTAAAATACACTAATCAAATTGATCTTTGTATTGCTGGAACAAAATGAACAACATAAAACAATCATTTTTAGATTAGTTTTGTCTTCTGTATTGACATTCGTGTAGCCCTACAGAGACAGTCAGATAAAATGTTGATCGTGCCATTGCTTGTGTACAAAACCTTGCACTCCACTGTATGTCAATCACCTCTTTTGACCTAATTGTCCTCTTTGATTAGCTCTAATCTCTCTTTTCCTACCGTTATCTCTGCTCTTATCATGTCCTGGTTTTCCTTTTGCATTGTTGTGTACACTCAGGACTTGACCGGACTATAGCTTCCTCAACATTGCATTGCCAACAAACACAGAGATTTTTTTTTCATTCCTTTAACCACCATTTTATTTATACAGAGATTTTTTTTTATTTCACAACCATCTGGGATTTGAGACAGAACCAACTTTTGAGACCCCTTAAATATTACCATGCTACAATATTCAAAGTTTTTATTTGAAGGGGTTTGGCCCACTCCAAAGTCACTTTATGGGGGTCATTGGTATGGAAGGTTCATTAGACCTTGGGCTTTAAACTAGTGATCAGACTTTGTTAAAATCAGCTGCAGATTCAGTATGGACATACAGTATATAACGGAGATGGTACTTTACAGCAAAAAACGAAATGAGTCCCAACTAGTGGTCTAGATTCATGCTTTCACCTCCTTTCATGAACCTTTCACCAGGGGCACAGCTATAGTAGGTACAGGGGCTGCAGTTGCAGCCAAAAAGGTCCCAAAGGGTCCCTTTGGCCAAAATGAGAAGTCCAATATTATTAAAGACCTGTGATAATTTGGTGCCCTGTTTAAAGATTTTTCACTATGGCCCATGAGTTTCAAGTCATGCCACTGCTCTTCACTGTTCTTGTTTGCTATCATCTATTGTGTAATTGAGCCTGTTAAGAGCATACAACAGCTGCAGGCTTATGTTAGAGAGACTGCTGTTCAAAGCAGATGGCGTTGTATTCATTATTAGAGTTGGTTAATTCTGTACGGGGTGACTTCTAGGACATTTTTTTGGTCAGTTCTATTCCTGATATATTCCATGTTGTGAAGATGTAGATAAAGGATGCTGCATGTCTCATGTAAACCAATTCATTCTCCCGCAATGAGTGCGGAATGATTCTGCACCTTGTGCAGGAGAACATAGTACGTGGCGGAGAACTGAGTTGGAGCATGAAGATGGAACATAATGTTATAGCATCCTTGATATCACATTACTTGTTATGCCAGTTCCATCCTGATGGCAGTTACTAATTAGTACACGGTCACACTGACAATGTGGCGTGAGAAGTCTATGGGTGGTTGCCACATTGAACCTCGTAGGCAAAAAAACAAAGAATTATTGATTCTTAATCCCTCTTGTAATATTATTACCCTAAGTAAAACTGACCAGCTGATTATAACAATTATCCCCTGATGAAGCTGACACACTGGTGATACACATGGATGTCTGGAACCACTTCTTTTCAGATTGTTAGATGTTCTTTGGCTCAACGGTACTGTGAACCCCACTATGGATACAAAATATTAGGCTGAACTTTATTTTGGGCTTTATAAAAACAAGTTATTCGATATTACATTGATTTATTAGATTGTTTTGATCTATGTGCACTTTATTTGTATTTTATATCACCTTTAAACAATTGTACCCATGGTGCTATTGGCTGTTGTTCTATTCATTTATATATTGATTTAGGGGGTAGCCTATAAAATACAATTTTTGATATGTTGTGATCTAAGTATATTTGCCATTTTCTCACTGTTGTGCTGGTTATTTGATATGTAAAGTCCATAGAGATGCACTGAGAAAATAGGCCAGAGAGCTTGAACTACAGGGTGGGCCATTTATATGGCTACACCTAAATTAAATGGGAATGGTTGGTGATATCAACTTCCTGTTTGTGCCACATTAGTATATGGGAGGGGGGAAACTTTTCTAGATGGGTGGTGACCATCTGGTGTATCCATGTATAAATGGCCCTCCATGTATATATGGAATAATAGTACGAGAGGCTAGAACACAAGACTTTTTTTTCCCAAGTTGAGCTGGCCATTCACATCAGAAAGCTGTTGGCCAAACACATTTTCAGCCAATAGCTATTCCTCTGGGAACTTGTTACCCTTACACCAGGGGTGGAAATATTAGTAGTGCAACCTATGCAGCCACACAGGGACCAAGAGCTAAGGGAGTGACTTCCACCTTCAAAGCAGGTGGAATTGTGCATTATGATGAGCTATCGGAGTATAAAGGGCCCATATATTGTTCTTGCACAAGTGCCCTCTTCTGTCTTTGTCCGCCCTGCCTTACACATGTATGTGTTCTCATTGGGGGGAGATGAGTAAGCTGCTGACAGATGCCTATGATGACTGCTTGCCTCTCCTGGAAATAATAATATTTGGAAATGTTGAAATTCAATTGCACGATCCTTCTCTAGCCCGACATATGAAAGTGGTCCACTGCAGTCAACATTAGATGGTTGGCTTTTGCCACTAAAATTGATGGGGTATTTTTGGCAAACGTGGGTCCAAACACAACTGCATGCAAATGAGATATAAGTTGGCCAGATCTGTTAACATCAAAGGTATCCAATGAATTCAGAGGAGAGGGAAAGCGCGCGCTGGATGCTGGGCTGTGACGTGTGGTGAAACTCCGCTCACAGCCCATCAATCAGGGGGGTGCAGGTCACTGGGTCACACCTGGCTGCAGCCGAAAACTTGACATGACATCAGCAGATGTCAGAGCAGGCTGCAGCCGGGGTCACATGATGCCTAATGAGCGGTCAGCTATAGCACCGCTCACAGGCAAGAATGACAAGAGAAGGTAATTACAAAAAACTTATTTTCCCTGTTTAAATCAATGGGGGCATTATGTATAGTAGTGGACAACCTCTTTAAAACAAAAAACAATGGGAGGGAAAAATAGAAAAACCTAAAGTTTGCTGTGTCACTGGTATTGGCACCCTTTACATTAATTTAGTATGGAAACACATTTTGACTCGTCTGTGGTAAATCACAAAAGAGATTCACCTGTGATTAATTGTCAGTGCCCGTGTGACATGAATTAGCCAATGAATGATGACTTCAGTGTTTTAAAAAGCCCTATGGCATGCCCAGTGCCTTTGTCACAATGGTGAAGACAAAGGAGCTGTCTGAGGATATAAGAACTGCTATTATTAGCAAACACAAGACTTCCAAAGAAAGGGTGTGAGGCCATCTCCAAAGACCTTGATATCCCAGTTTCAACAGGTACACAATGTTATTAAGAAGCTTGCCAAGCATGGAACCATCAAGAACCTCCCTGGACGTGGGGGAAAGAGAAAAATTGATGAGATGTCTTCGAGGGTTGGTGCGTATGGTGGAAAAAAACACCACGTCAAACATTCAAAGACCTGAAGGCCAACTGGAACAATCTGGGGTCATTGTTTCAATAAGTACCATACGCCGCACACTAAACCAAGCAGAGTTTTATGAACGAAGGCCAAGGAAGAAACCATTGCTGAAGAAAAGACATAAAAAGGCACTGATATTTGCCAAAGAGTAACTTGACAAGCCACAATCCTTCTGGGAAAATGTTCTGTGAACAGATGAAACAAAAATAGAGCTTTTTGGCAATGCAAAGCAACAGTTTGTTGACAGACAGCGCAATGAAGCTTATAAGGAAAAGAACACCTTACCAACAGTTAAGCATGGTGTAGGATCCATAATGCTGTGGGGTTGCTTTGCTGCATCTGGTACTGGAGGCTGTGGCCGTATCACAGGAATCATGAAATCAGAGAATTATCAAGAGATTTTAGAACGAAATGTCCTACCCAATGTAAGAAATCTTGGTTTGAGTCGAAGATCATGGGTGCTCCAGCAAGACAATGACCCAAACCACACATCCAAAACTACACAGGAATGGTTGAATAAGAAAAAATGGCTGTTTTAAAATTTCCAGCAATGAGTCCTGACCTTAATTCCAATTCGCACCAACCTTCAAAGACGTCTCTTGTCAATTTTCCTCTTTCGCCCACATCTAGGGAGGTTCTTGACTGTTCCATGCTTGCAAACTTCTTAATAACATTGCGCTCTGTTGAAACTGGGATACCAAGGTCTTTGGAGATGGCCTTATACCCTTTGGAAGTCTTGTGTTTGCTAATAATAAAAGTTCTGATGTCCTCAGACAGCTCCATTGTCTTCACCATTGTGACAAAGGATCAGGGCCTACCATATGGCTTTTTAAAAAACACTGAAGTCATCATTCATTGGCTAATTCATGTCACATGGGCACTGACAATTAATCACAGGTGAATCTCTTTTGTGATTTACCACAGGCGAGTCAAAATGTGTTTCCATACTAAATTAATGTAAAGGGTGGCCATACCAGTGTCACAGCAAGCTATAGTTTTTTCTATTCACCCCCCCCCCAATTTTTTTGTTATAAATTATTATCATTAGCTCTTTTGTATTTAACACAAGTGCTCTATACAAAAAACTGTTTCACTTCATTCTTTTTTTTTCCATATTATGTACTTAAACTTCATGGGTGCCAATAACGATGAGCAGGGCTGTAGCTCAGGAGCTTACTACATATTAATACAATAAAGGGATTTTTCAAAATCAAAACCACTGATACTCTGGTGCACCCCACCACTACCAAGGATAATATGCACTTTTTTGTTCCTACACGTGCTTTCCCTGATGAGCCAGAAGATAGGAGGCAACATACAAAGGGGAGGCAGGGAACATTGGGACATGCATTTGGGAACCAATGTCTGGTTTTAGATTCCTGCATTGTTGTGGGGCTGCCTTATTAGGGTTGGGAACTCGCTTTATGCAAAATTTGACCAATGCTACCAATCACTGGCCTTTTTAGTGTCATGCCATAATTGTGAGCAGGCTTGGACTGGCCCACAGGTGTGCAGGTAAATCCCCCGGTGGGCTGCTGTGCTAGAGTAGGCCCTTCATCCCTCTATATGAGCAGTAGTTGGTACAATACACTTGGTTCACCAAGTACAGACAATGGCAGCATCTCATAATTTAACAAACCACCCAGTGTGTATTATTATATAGAAGCAGAGGTAAATTTGTGAATGAAAGTAATGTAATATTTGCATGTAGCTGAACAGTGGGCCCCATATGGCTTTATTCACACTGCTGGGCTCTTCCATGTAACAAAAAGAAAAGCTATACTAATGCATGCTGTACTGACTGAGGTCAAAAGCACACAATATGGCCTCTGCCAGGTCAATGGGCCTATGAGTATGTTTGACATGTGTGCCTGATTCATGAAAAAATATCTGGAGGAACCTTTAATTGTATTTACATATAGTTATACACATACCGTACATATATATTAAAGAGGCAATATGTTTTTTGTTTCTCTGTACACCACACCCAACTTCCTATCAGCCCCTGCACTTCTCTGACATGTAGTATACTTGCTTCCATGCACTTCAAACCCCCATTTTCTTTTCTTCAAACTCCATGTTGACTTTCAGATTTCACTCTGCTTCTTTCCCGTTTTCGCTCTATCAATCCCTAATATCATCACATGACCAGCTAGCGTCAGTAAGTACCATCTCTGTCTGACGTAGTAACAATGTGGTTATCCTCTTCTCTATATTCTCCTAAAAGAGTTAATAGATTATCAGCATACAATCGGGGAGGCTAAACTGTCATCTCCTACATTATAGCACATTAAGAGCTGTGCAATCATCTTCATCACCTGTGATATCTGTCACATTCTGCAACGCTACTTTATTTGTTCGTTGTATATGGAGGTAGCTGCTCCTAGTAAGCACCTGTTCACACCTATTTCTTGTTTTGGATGTGCCGGTCAGTCTTTTCTGTTTATCTGTCACTCTGTAATCACACTGTATGTGGGACACTGAAAACCTCATATTGCTTAGTCAGGAAACTGAAATGTTGTCTCTTCTCCTGCAACTCAGGACATTGCTCTTAACATCTATCTGCACTCATATTTGCCTTTTAAGGTTAATAAATTATTAATTATTATTATTATTATTATTAAGAGTGATCTTCCCTGCTATTCAAACTCGGATCCTTTGTCCCAGCAGGCACCAGCTTTAGCGACGAGCCACAGGTTGCACTTTAAAGTATAGGAGGATTTTTTCTGCCTAAAGCTCTAAATAGTATTGTTCTTCATTATAGGTGCAATCATCCTACTGTGTTTGGAAGGCTTTGTGGGGGCATCGCACTGTGTGGGAACACTAATGGGCTTCAAAAGGAACAATATTTTCGTGTTGGTGCATATAAAGGACTGGGTGAGGTTAGGCTACTGACTTAGTGTAAAGAACAAATATTGTGCCAATTTTTTATATCTTTTTTTTACTTTCAAAGTTTGGAGGTGTACAACTAACGTAAGATAATACTGGCTGACCTATATGTATATAGAGAGACTCATGAAAGAATGGAGTAAAAAAATAAATAAAAAATAAACTTGGGAGTGTTACTTTACTTTTCAATGTCCTGCAGATAGTTTGGGTTGCGATTTGCTATGTATTCAGTTGGACCTGCAGCAGCTTATACTGTCCAGTAGTAATTTGCACAATAACATGATCATAACCTTGAGAACAGAATCTTCTGGTGGTTGAATAGGATCCATAAACAGCACCGCACTTGTCTATGCGTTGTGTTGTATTCGAGTAATTGGGCATGGACTGCAATACCTGGCAAAGCCCAAAAGGGCAAGAGTGGAGCTATTTTTGGGATAAGAGTTGACCTCTATATGAGAATCCCATGTTATTCCGTTTCAGGACACAGCTGTAGCACAACACCCAATGGCCACTCTTATACGGCACGGATTGCCCTGTTATGTTTTTGGATTGCGGACCTGCGGTACAATGCAAGAATGTGAATGACTTTGAAAAGTAATTATACAACACAGAAAACCACACTTGTCTGTATATGAAGAATTGTCCCAACTCCATAGATAAGAATGGTTGTGTTTGAGCCAGTTGGCATTGCATCGTGCACTCCTCCTCCGTGTCGTGTGCCCGCCGGCTCTAGTAGCCGCTCACCGTCCAGTTTGTATTGAATACACTATTCACCTTATTTATTTACATCCTATTTCTTATCTACTGAGAAAAAAAATGAGTTTACTTTAATAATTTTAGCTAAACGAAACTTGGCATTAGACCTGGCACAGCCGACCTTCTGGACAGCAAAACATTTGCTAAATTTCTAACGGTTATCTTTATTTGTATATTAATTTACACTATTAAATGTTTACTGACACAAATCTTGGCTGGACATTATCACATCTGGGTTAGGGGAAAGACCTTTGTGTTATACTAATCCTCCACAGCGAGTTTATTACGTAACCTATCACTATCACATTGAGTTCACATTGGGGGTTTTGCACAAATCTCTTTTCTGTTGGGAAAAGTTTGCAACAATGTATCTGTCCAGATACACAAAAATATACACATTAAAGAAGTTGGCAACTGCTTTCTTTTATTGTGTCAATCTTCTGAATTCGAACACTTGAGCCTGTGCTTTGTGGTTAGCTTGTCTGTACGCCAGGCCACAGCAGACACCCCTTTTCACCAGGTGTTTAGTTTCTGTTACCCTAAAAAGACTGAAGCAAGGATAACAAGTGTTTTCATTTTCTCATTTGTCTGCCCTATCACCTTTCGGGTGCAGTTTTATATACTTTCCCCCTGCAGGCATTTCCTGCTGGTGATAGTCTCATTTGGATGTCCAGCCATACTGTTGTAGTTTGTCAGTCAGTGAATGACCAGCTAGGGTTTATCTCTTTTCTTTTTATGTTCTTTATCCTGCACCTATCTTTTGTTTTTTAGGAAGTAGACAACATATTTTCTAATAGTACAAACTTTTTACTTTATTTTGTGTTTTATTTTACTTAATCTGGGATCTATTTCTATTTCAACACACTTTCCTTCTGTAGGTAATTTACACTCTGCTCTGCCCTCCAGTTTTTTAGGAGGAACGTGAAGCACTCGATGGCCTTTCAAGCAGCATAGGTCTGAGTTGCCATTGTCTAGTCTGTGGTTAGGGTTATCTCAGCTCACGCAAGAACCACTAGGGACTGCGGGGTCAGGATCTCTAGTTTGTACAGGAACCTGCTGGGTCAGTTGCAGTTTTTAGTGTTTTACCGATTTTCTCAAATGAGTTGCTACACCATCATAACATATTGATGGCCGATCCTTAGGATGTCTGTCACACCCCCACCAATCAGATGTTACCGATGCTGATGGTGGCAGGAAGTTCTCAGATGCTGCTGGAACACAGTAGCTTCATCAAAAGTATAGTGGCCGTGGCCGAGTATTGGAGATCCATGTCCTAATAGAGGGTGTATGTGCAGTACTCGGCTGCGGCCACTATAGAAATGGCGGAGCTGCTGTTTTCCAGTAGCAACCAATAACTTCTGGTAACAGTTAATCGGTGGGTGTGCCGAGTGTCGAGAGACCTGTCAATCAACTGGAGCAGGGTAGAGAGAAGCCGGCCGTTGCCACATCGGATTAGTCAGATCTCTCCCTATAGTCGCCGGCTTTGCCAACTATGTTTTCTCTGCAACACTCTAGCATTTCAGAGTAAAACATACCTGGATGAAATCGCACAGCCAGATTCTGATTCATGTTTCCTGTGGTTCGGGCAGCATGATTCTAGTGACAGGTTCCCTTTAAATCAATGTTCCAATTCGCTGATTTTAGTGGCACTGGCCGACTAATGTGTATGGAGGAGTCTCAACTTTCCACCAACACCAGATGTCAGAGGGGAAAGCGGCATCAGGCTTTTGGATTTTTACTATGCCTGATCCTTTTGAAAAGCTACTGCCAGAGATGTCTGGCAGCTACTTACTCCTCTTTTCCAAATGTGAACACACGCATACATATACAATCATGTTACAAATCAGCCCCAATGAACATGAGACAAATAAGGTCGGTAGGTAAAAAAAGCCATTTCATTCTCCATTGGCCATGTCTGACTCTTTAGCCCAATGATAAAGCCAGTTCTTATTATTAGCCAAAAAAATCCAAAGTGCCCAATTGGTTGTTTGAACAACAACAAACTTTCATTGGTCGGCCACTGGCTGAAACGAACAATCTTTTGTTTTACCAATTCAGACAGCGATAGTTTGTTATGGTCAAAATCAGCAGTTCTGGATTACTTTTATCTAATGTGTGTGAGGGCCATTAGTGCCTAATAGGGACTCTTCAGGCCCATAATAAAGGCCCATAGGGTCTAAATATTGAGGACTAATTACAGTGATGGTATTCGGGTTCAACATTAGTGATAGCTTTTTAAAATTGTTTTAACACGTTTAATCCCATAGAAGTCAGAGCTACCTGCATGCAATCAGTGGTCTGTGTTGGATTTTGCCTCCTGTATTTGCAATATATTTCAATACTATTGAGTAAATGAAGCTAAATGCACATTTCTTCTTTTTTGTACCTACGTCTGTTTTTTGTACTGAATATCTATGTGATTGGTCCTATTTTATTTGTCTTCTATGTTTTTAGCTATCACTATACAGGTTAAAATTCTCAATATTTATGGCTTATCGTACAGAAATTAATGAGAATTTTTAGGAGTCTCAAGTTGAATATCCTAAATTGTAGCCAAAGCAGGAAGGACTATGAAAAACACATCCGTCTCTGGAGGACTCCACTAATATGAGAATTAAACAAAAAGCCCTTTGTTTTCTATAGGAATTGTGTTATCCTTAATTTTACCTGTGGTGGCGCTGCAGGGAAATTGAACACTCCCTACTGAGCCCCCTTCATAGAGAACAGCTGATCACTGAGGGTCCCAATCACAGAAAAATCTGTTACTAGATTATTTTTAACATTACATTAACATTAGAACGAAAAAATGGGGACCACTATTCAATGATATTTTATGGGGTCTCATACACAGTACATAGTGCTTATGTAAAAAGTGGGAATTAACCCCTGAAGACAAATCCAAGTTGTTAGTCCTATGTAAATGTTTATATAACTCTGCACATTTATGTCATGTGATGTTTTATGCAATTATTATTGTAACTGTTGGTAACTTACCTCTAAATGTAAATGTTCTTGTCCCTATGATCAAGTTGTGATGATGACTGGGAGGATGAGGCCAAGCCGAATTAGGGAAAAAATTGCTTAAGTAACGCTCTCATACACAGTAGATAAAAGTTGGCCTAATCGGCCATCCATCTCATGTATATGGTGGCTTCCTGACTCTTCGCCGACAGGTGGTGATGAGGGAAAGAAATATCAGCTTGGATCTTGGAAAGCAATTGCCTCTTGGGTTTCAATGGATATTCCTTTTGTTTGGCACAGAGACAGGCCACTGTTAAAGGAGTCTGGAAGTGGCCTTTCTCGTAGAAAACATAGGAACGCTTGGCCAAACTTAGTGTTCCTGTATATGAGGGAGTCAGCTTAACAAGAGGGCAAAGTAAGGTTCATCTGACAACTACCTATTGTGTATCGCCAGCTTTCGGTCAAAAGCCACATAGGAATACAAGGGTGCATTTATCTCGTATGGCTAGGCTAAACTTTATTCACCATTTATTCGCAATTTTGGGGGGCAGAAACCCACATGAGCTGAAGGTGGTAATATTATTATAGAGATCAAGTTGAGACTATTGTGTGTGTTGGTAAAGCTGGAGGCCAAAGCTGCCATTGAATAGGTGGATATTATAAAAAGCTCCACAGAAACTAAATTGAGAAGCTTTACCCCAATGTTGTATGGAAGGGGAATTTGTGGGGAATCTATGTTCAAGGAGCCAGAACTGATAGTGCGCTCTAGAGCGTGTCTGGAGTACTTAGTGAGACCCACCAAGCCACCACCATTGCCGCTGACTCTTTGTGGCCTTCCATCCTGAGTATTGACCATTCCTGCATTTATAGGATGTTACATCATCATCACGACATGACCTCCTTGCTTCCCCTTCTGATTTTTTCCTCTTCCACATTCTTATCCCTTTCACACCTCATTTATCAGTACAGAATTCCCAAGTGGCAATATAATGGCCAATGATTTTACCAGTAGAGGTGGCAGCTAATGTGAGGTACGGTCACAAATCCGGTGTTCCTCTTCTGTATTGTGCTGGTAGTAACTTTATTTATACTGTGACATCTCCCATCATTCCACCGCAGAAATAGACCCTTGGGCCAACATGAAAGATTTATGGTTTTAATTCTGAATTCTATTAAATCAGCAGTGAGCCTCCCCATCATTAAGCCGCTCTCTTCTCGTTTCTCTGAGCACGGTTGGTGCACTTGGCCCACAATCTCTCTGCTCACAAGATTATAACTCTATGAATCATTATGACATACTGGGAAGTGGAGGATACAGTATAATAAGGTCTGTCTATAAAAATTTTATGACTTTACTAGATTCTGAGTTTTTCTTCTTGGAAATGTCATATAACAGATATTTTCTGCTGCATTAAAGGGGATATATATATAGACAGCTCCTTTTATTTAGCCTGTTAGGACACACTGACCTGATAGTTTGTTAAAGGTCACCCACTCTAACAAAGTGGGAAGTTGTCCATTCACGTTCTACAGCAGAAAGTCTACTTCTACGTCTGACACCTAATTCTTCCAACACCCCCTTTAAGAGGACTTTCCACTACATTGGCGGACACCGACAAGAACAGTGTATGGGCCCTTTGCAGTCCAATATCTCATCATATTGCACAATTCTTTTACTTTTGAGATGGAAATGTGGCCACTTACCTCTTGGGCCCCTGTGCGGCTGCACTTATTGCACCAATGATATGTCCACCCCTTTTCCACTAGATTTTTTAAATGCAACCTGAGTGCCTCCTCCTCCAATTGCTGTCGCTTCGCTGATTCTGGAACACATTTTATTTTTCTATTGCGCCCCTCTATTCTAAAATAATAAATGTGAAAGTTTTTTCTCTTCAGCCAACTGGGAGTCTACCACAGAATTTCTCTGTAGGTGTGGCCATGTTTTGATTGGCCATCACCAGAGGAGAGAAAGCAAATGAGAAGTTCAGTGGTATACGCCCAGTTGCTTGAAGGAAAAGACTTGTTATTGTGGTAGGGGCATAACTTTGAAACGGAAGGGAACAGAAGAAAAAGAAAAACTCTTCCAAAATTAGTGGAGCAGCGGCAATTGGAGGAGTGACTCAGTTTGAAATAAAAATAAAATGGTGAATGGTCTTCTTGAAAGGGGAATTATCTATCGTGAAAACAAAAATGAAGTTCAGCAGTGGCATAACTTCAGTCTTGTTGGCCCCAATGAAAATGCTCCAACGGGGCGCCTAATTCTTGCAAGTCTTTAATAGTAATGGTCTTTATAGGCCAAAGAGGCCTTTTGGGCCCCTAGGCTCTAAGGCATGGGTGCGATTGCAACCCCTGCACCTATTATAGTTACGCCCCTGAAGTTCCGCATGCCCTACCTTTCTTTCCCCTGACATTTGCCAATTGGGGGAAGCCAAGAACCCCCATTCACATTACATGAATGAGGACATCTGCATTACTGCATAATGAATATGGGCATAGAAACTTCTTAGTGGTTATTTTCTTGGGGAGCTGTTATATCTTCTTCAGGACCTTAACTTTCTTTCTTTATCCATAAAGAAGGAATCTAAAAAATCTCAAATCTTCAGGGGGAATTTCCATTTCCATTTAAAAATAATGTTTATATTAAAAGCGTACTTTGCTAATTGTTCGCTCCCCCCAAGTTGGGTATCTTCTAACGTCAACTTTCATATACAAAGCTGTTCCTCTGTATACAACTGGATTCCTTTAAGATGGGTGAATGCGTCAGCAACAACAGCGTCAAAGATGATGTGACAAAAGCATGCATTTTATTTTATTCCTTTTCGGCAGAGCAAAACATATAGCAAAATGTCTTACTCATAAAATACAGAGACAGTGAATGATCAGTATTAGAAAAACGTAAATAACGCCACACTAGGTTGTGTATGGAATTGCAGGTCACTTTCATTGAAATGCACGGAGGAAAGGTACAATACCACCCACAACCATTGGCCGTGTATTGTGATATATCAATGATTTATGGTATCCTGTCCTATCTATGGACCTATTATCCTATACTTATGCTCCGTTCTGATAGACTAATGTGTTAATTAGTTACCTAAGGTTGAAGTATTGATCTATTATTTTCTTCCTTCATACAGTAAAAGGCTTGTGGTCTTAGTTCCCAATGAAGCAGGTTTCAATTCCCGTCGGGCTTACACCAGTGAGGATGAGGCCTGGAAGACTTACTTGGAAAATCCCTTGACAGCCGCAACAAAGGCAATGATGAGTATAAATGGAGACGAGGACAGCGCTGCGGCACTTGGGCTTTTATATGACTACTACAAGGTATAGTTGTTGTAATACTATTTAAAGGGGCATTCCAGTAAAAGCCAGCTATTGGATAAGTAATATTTACTAGGTAGGTGCACCTATAAAAAAAAATGGAGCTTTGGTGCACATGCCAGACTGTGGCTCTACTCAGACTCCACACTATTGAGCCAAATTCTCGGAATCTGTTGGGTTCAAAACGTTCAGACCTTGTTACGATACTGGCGTAGTACTGCTGGAAACCAGTAGCCGAAGGAGCGCGAGCAGCAACAGCAAGCGGTAGCAGAAGTTTTTGGAGATAGCAAGGAGTTGTAGAAAAGAATCCGTAGATAAATTAGAACAGACTGGGTAAGAATGTTCAGGAGCTGGAGACTGAAGCTAAGCTAACAGCTAGTCACAATACTCAAGCAATGAGTGAGAGACCCATCCAGCTTTACGTAGGCCCAAACTGGAAACAAGAGGGATTCCATAGATTCAGAATCTGCCATCTTCGAAAGGGGCAATTGTAGAACACAGCAGCAGCCTCCAGTGGTAAGGAGTGAAACTGCAGAACAATTATTAAAGTGAACAATAGCGGCCACTAGTGGTCAAGCTGTAGAAGGCAGCAGAATTCCTGACAGACCTTAAGTAGTTATCATCTCTTCTGGAGAGATGATAGCCTCATTATTGATCTTCAAGTTTTGTCTACATCTATAAAGAATGCAGCATGTATTAAAGAGGACCTATCAGTTATCACTAATATGTAATTTTTTTACCTGGTGTAAATTCCGCTGTTCTTCTGAATTCGGCGTTGTTTTTATTGTGTTCATGCGCCTCTCCATTCCTGACATATGGGCCTTTCTTCAATGTATATAAATCTAGGCTTCTTAGCCAAATGGGCATGGTACCCATGAGTGTGGGTGTGGTCAACAAAGAAAAGTTGTGGACCACTCCTCCTTGACTAAGCAGTACTAGACTATATGTATAAAATATAGGGCCATATCTCAGGAACGGAGAGGCTCAGGAACAAAAGAGAAACAACGCCGGATTCAGGAGAACAACGGCAATTACATCAGGTCAAAAATTATGTGTTTTGATAAGTGACTGGTTCTCTTTAACTTTACTTTGTTTAAATGGATTGTCCAGTATGAGAAAGGAAAATTGCTGGCAGTAAATAAGCTAAAATACCAAATGCACCCAGATTCATCTCCATCTTCAAGCTTTCCAGCGCGCCCCTCATATGTAGCAACCATACAAAGAGATGACCACTGCAGCCAATCACTGATTGTGGCCATCACGAACATTCAAACTGGTATTATCACTGCTGCTAGTGACTGGAGGCAGCAGTCACATCTTTACTGCTGTAAAAGTAATGAAACTGGGAATATTTATTAATAATGTCAGAAAATATATTATTATTTCATACGTCTGAAAATAGCACAAATTCTGCCAAAATTATCAAAGAGTAGTGTGATACATTTGGAACAACTCATCAATATAAATACTTTTATGCACAAAAAAGACAAAAGTATTCCAGGAATGATACATCCAACTCTTCATAAATCTAAGATGTATCATTTCTCAGCCATAAGAAAACAACAATATCTTACGCCATAAAATTTGCACATGCCATTAATATATTTGACGCGTTTCACATTTCCTCAAAGACAGAAAAAAGCTTTATGAAGTGCAAAACACAATAAAGTAATACATTTGGTGCCTATCAGTTCTTCTGACAATTTCTGACTGAAAGCAATTCTTCAACCCTATTTAAAGTTTCCTTTTATTTCTCGTAAAATCCCAATTTTCTGACACTGCAAAGAGAGGGAGTAGAGAGAGTTATTTAAAATCTGACTTTTTATTCTTAGGTACCAAGGGAGAAAAGGTTGCTGCCCTTAAATAAAATGAACGATGTCCATGATGACCAGGAAAAAAGGTAAAACGTGTTTGTTTGTATTTATTTGATGGACTGTTCCCTGGCTTACAGTGGGGAAAATAAGTATTTGATACACTGCTGATTTTGCAAGTTTTCCCACCTACAAAGAATGGAGAGTTGTGTACTTTTTATCGTAGGTACACTTCACCTGTGAGAGACAGAATCTAAAAAGAAAATCCAGAAAATCACATTGTATGATTTTAAAAAATTAAATTGCATCTTATTGCATGAAATAAGTATTTGATCGCCTATCAACCAGCAAGAGTTCTGTCTCTCACAGACCTGTTAATTTTTCTTTAAGAAGCCCTCCTTCTCTGAACTCATTACCTGTATAAAAGACACCTGTCCACACACTCAATGAATTACACTCCAACCTCTCCACCATGGCCAGGACCAAAGAGCTGTCTAAGGACATCAGGGACAAAATTGTAGACTTGCACAAGGCTGGGATGGGCTACAGGACAATAGGCAAGCAACTTGGTGAGAAGGCAACAACTGTTGGCAAAATTATTAGAAAATGGAAGAAACACAAGATGACTGTCAATCTTCCTCGGTCTGGTGCTCCATGCAAGATCTTGCCTCGCGGGTAAAGATGATTCTGAGAAAGGTCAGGAATCAGCCCAGAACTACACAGGAGGTCCTGGTCAATGACCTGATGAGAGCTGCGACCACAGTTTCAAACATTACATTTAGTAATACACTACACCGTCATTGATTAAAATCCTGCAGGGCCTGCAAGGTCCCCCTACTCATGCCAGCATATATCCAGGCCCGTTTGAAGTTCACCAATGATCATCTAGATGATCCAGAGGCGGCATGGGAGAAGGTCATGTAGTCAGATGAGACCAAAATAGAACTTTTTGGTATCAACACCACTCGCCATGTTTTGAGGAAAAAGGATGAATACAACCCCAAGAACACCATTCCAACCCATGAATCATGGTGGGGGAAAAAAAATCATACTTGGACGTGCTTTTCTGCAAAGGGGACAGGACGACGGCACCGTATTGATGGGAGGATGGATGGGGTCATATATCGCAAGATTTTGGCCAACAACCTCCTTCCCTCAGTAAGAGCATTGAAGATGGGTCATGGCTGGGTCTTCCAACATGACAATGACCCATAACATACTGCCAGGGCAACTAAATAGTGAGTCTGTAAGAAGCATTTCAAGTTCCTGGAGTGGCCTAACCAGTCTCCAGACCTGAACCCAATAGAAAATCTATGGTGGGAGCTGAAACTCAATGTTGCCCAGCGACAGCCCCGAAACCTGAAAGATCTGGAGAAGATCTGTATGGAGGAGTGGGCAAAAATCCCTGCCACAGTGTGTGCAAACTTGGTTAAGAACTACAGGAAACCTCTGACCTCTGTAATTGCAAACAAAGGTTTCTGTACCAAATATTAAGTTCTGTTTTTCTATTGTATCAAATACTTATTTCATGCAATGCAATGCAAATAACTTATGTAAAAATCATACAATGTGATTTCCTGGATTGTTTTCTAGATCCTGTCTCTCACAGGTGAAGTGTACCTACGATAAAAATTACAGACCTCTCCATTCTTTGTTGGTGGGAAAACTTGCAAAATCGGCAGTGTATCAAATACTTATTTCCCCCGCTGTATATGTTTGATAAGGATTTTGCAAAATATTTCTGTTAATAAGAGCTTAACCCCTTAATGACAGCCAATACCCAGATTTTACTGCCCTGGGGAATAACAGAGTAACACCTCCCGATGGGCAAATATGCAGCGGGTGTCACCTGTATAATATAGCTGACACCCTCCTAACGCTGATAGCAACAGCAGCATCTAAATGGTTAATAGAGAGAGGGGGCGCCTTCTTCTTTAACCCCATCGGCACCCCACAATCGCCAGTAATGGCCTCGGGGTCTGCCAGCTATGGTGGCCTGTTAGGATGTTGTTAAAAGTTTTATAGAAAAAAATCAGTTTATTCCACTTTGCGTTAATTCCTATGAAGCATCTAAAGAGTTAACAAACTTTCTGACAGCAGTTTTGAAAACTTTTGAGAGGTGCCGTTTTTAAAATATTATCACTTTTGTTTTTTTCTGTGCCACTCACAGTCAATTCAAAACTGACTAGGTCCCTAAAAATAAGTCTTTTCCTTTAAAACAAAATGAAAAATTGCTGCTAAAATTAACCCTTCTAACACCCTAACAAAATAAAGGAATTATGGAAAAATAATGCTGACATAACATTTACCATATGTCTACTTTATTTATTGCATTTTGTGTGGTATAACTATCTGGTTTAAGTGTACAAACATTCAAAGTTTAAAAATTGCTAATTTTTTTTTCACAATTTTCATAAAACTTAAGATATTTACATAAATAAAAGCAAAGCATATCGACCTAAACTTACCACTAACATAAAGTACAATATGTCATGAAAAAAACAGACTTAGGATCACTGGAATATGTAAAAGCATTATACAGTTATTACCAGATAAAGTGACATTTGTCTGATTTGAAAAATGAATCCTGGTCACTACAGGGAATCGCCACCGTTTATCATCACTCCATGTTTAGCTCTTTATTGTGGACTGATTATTTTTTAATATATTTTTTAGCAGTCCATACTTTGTATTTTTCTGGTACAGAGCTCCAAATCCACTATAGAGAGA
This sequence comes from Phyllobates terribilis, assembly GCF_046119375.1. Taxonomy (NCBI): domain Eukaryota; kingdom Metazoa; phylum Chordata; class Amphibia; order Anura; family Dendrobatidae; genus Phyllobates; species Phyllobates terribilis. Next base: position 714,742,398 of record NW_027362764.1, read on the forward strand.
AAGATAAAAGATGACATTATGGCTGCTTGCAGCCACCACTAGAGGGAGCCAACTACTACTATATAACTGTATACAGAAAACGCATTAGCTCCCTCTAGTGGTGGCTGTGGACAGCAAGAATTGTAGCTTTTAATTCTCTCTATGTCGAGGATCTGGAGCTCTGTATCGGAAAAACAAGATTTGGAGCCGATTAAGCATACATTAGTGAACACAGAATTTGGAGCAGAAGAAGCAAAATTATATTTGGACAAACTTTTTCACAAAATGCAAAGCAAATATTCACATATCATAGATTTTCCCTGAAGGCAGATGTGGAGATATATAGCCGGTCCCCATACAAATTAGATTTGTAGCAAATTCTAAATTTATATAGCAAAACCTTTTAAAATATTGCTCTGCCTATGACGTTACTGGAGTATGGCATTAAAATCCATTGATTATCCCACTTTAATGTTGACATGAACGTTGCCTTCTCTATCTTCCTATTCTGCTCTGCTAAGGATAAGGAAACTCATAAAACACCTCCAGGCGTTTCTGCCTCTAGTAGATAAGGAAGGTGATATTATGGATGTTATGTATGTAAAGGTAGAATATGGAGAGGCCGCAATGTTAATCAGAGCAGGTGTGCTTAAAAAGGGGGAATTTAAAGGGATGTTCCTAAAATCATGAGTAAAGAAAAAAAGAGAGAAAGAGATGGGTAGGGTGTAGTTTATTGGTTTAATTGGTTACAAATGCCAAACCATATCCCTATACAATGGGTAATCACTCTGTATTATGTGCTACCTGAAGAAGGAGTTGATCCAACTCCGAAACGCATTGTTTTAAAGCTTTTTAAAATAAATCTTTGGCAGCCCCCGGACACCACCGTCGCAATTTTCCTCTTCTCCGAGCTGCATCCTACTGTGTAAGGAGGTAGATAGGGACAGATGTATAGATATGATCTTATTGATATGAGACATTCTAAAAGATGGCACATCAATGCTTTCGTTCAACAGAATTTGTTGATTATTATCTTGTTTCCTTATAGGAATGGTGTCCCAACCAGCGAGTCTCAGGGTAACCTGAGTGCTGGAGAGAATCGGGTGCAAGTTCTGAAAACCAATCCAGTGAACCTTTCCCTCAACCCCGAACCTGTAGAATCCTCCAAGAGGGAACAGTATAACAGCAGCTTATCCGGAAGCCCCACTTCTGCTCCTACTTCTTCGGTCGCTGTGGTAAAAGCAGAGGAATTTACCCCAGTGTTCATGTCCCCTTCAGTGACTTACAGGACGGACAGTGAGGAACCAAGAGGGGTTATTTTTGAGCAGACCCATTATGGAGCGCACATCAGCCAACATACAGACTACCTCAAGGATGATCAGCGCAGTACCCCGGACAGCACGTACAATGAAAGCTTTAAAGAAACAGTAGCTGATGTAAGAATCTAGCTAAACACAACTATAAAATGTATTACACATGTATCCCCAATATATCAGCATCATACTGATGAAATCTGGGCAATCATTAGTGGGGCGCCGTCTCTATTCCATGATTGTCTTATACCAAACTTTTCCCATTGTCTGAGATGCTCATTATTATGATCTCTGCACATACCCAGAATTTCTACATCCATAATTAATGAGCGATCAGATATGTCTACATCAAGGATCCTTTTTAAAATATCCATGAATGTGTTAATTTGTCCATTTTCCCTACTGGGATATATAAATGTCATAGAAGTGTCCTGTGCTACCCTCTTATAAGCCAGAGCAGAAAATGCCTGCAAAGATTGCCTCTCGCTATGCACGATTCATATGACATGAGCACCATGTAATACCACATTACTCCAGTAGTGGCCACTGTGTTAAAAAAGCTGATTAGCTGAGATTTCTGGATCAGTGGCGATCAGTTGATCGCTTATGGGTACTTTTTTTTTTTTTACTGAAAGGGTTGGACAGATGAAAGAACCCCTTTTAGTTAAAGCACAATTAGTACAAGATGCCAGAAACTTCTACAACTCCTATATAACCAGATGAAAATCAAGCATACAAAATCAAAGAGAACTCATAAGTTAATAACTGCCTGGTTACAAAGGCAAAGCAAAAATATATTTATCTGTCTATGGTAAAATGTACTGATTTTTACATTTTAGGAAACACAATTGTGTGTTTTTTTTTTAAGATTTTTTTTTGGGCCTGGTGCAAACAATGAGAATTGGCTGGTGCTTTGCTATATTCTTTAAAACAGGCTGAAAAAATACTAGAGTGTACTATGTGCTCGGCATGCTAAGCAGAGATCTGAAGAGAAGCGACTCCATAGGCTCAACTGTGACTAATAGGTACCTAACTAGAGGCAGGACGTCCTGGCTACTGATTTCACCCCATCACACTTGAAGCTTGGTCCCTTTTACCTCTTTAATACAAGTCTCTGCTACTTGCTGCTTTACGAAAAATACTGCGCTGTGTTAAGTACACAGCAAAAGACTAATTGACAGGAACCCTTAAAGGGAAGCTATAATCAGAAAAAGACCTTTTGTTTAAATCAGGTTTTAGTACTACTTTTATTTTGTATATTTATATTATATATAGCAGGCTCCTTATCATTAGAGGCAGGATTACAGTGACTGATAACACCTCTATACACCTCCAAGAACACAATAGGCGATGTCACAGCTGACCCTGCTCCCCCTTCCTTCACAATGAACTTTGCACACGCTCATTAGGTGCTTCAATGCAAAATATAAGGGCAGAGTCTGTTTATTGCTACTAATGTACATGTGCATTTCCTGTAAACTGGAGGTGTGCATCTACAAATGCCCCAGTATTTACATACACTTAACACAAAAACCTTATTTAAAGGGACTCTGCACAAAATGACTGTTCAAACCAAGCACAGGTGCTCAGCGCACACTTGGTGTGGCCAAACATTTAAGTGCTCCTTCCCACCTACTTGTTTTCTCTCTATCTTCCATTTACGAGCCCAAAATGTTCAAACCAAGCACAAATGCTCAGTGAATAAGGGGGGAGGCTGATATATACGGAAAACAACTATGTGGGAAGGTGCACTGAACTGCTCGGTCATTTCAAGAGTGCACCGAGAGTCTGTGCTTGGTTTGAACAGTCATTGCCTGGTGACAGACTATGCTTGTTTTCCAGAATGAGCGCCACTTTTGTCCTTGGATGGTGTCTGGTATTGCTACTCAGCCTCGATCATTCTAATTATGTTGATGAACTGTAATATCAGACATAGGTGTAGACTTCTGTTTTTGGAAAATAAAGCCTTTTCTCTAAGCCTGGACAATGCCATCATCCAAGGTTATCAATGGTAGCCTCATTGATTATACTTCCTATCTAATACTTGTTCTCTTTTCCTCTTTGCCAGAAATATCGGACTTCATCAGTAGCGGATGACTTCATGTATGATCAAACTGCGAGGTATGTCGTGAAGGTTTTTTTTTTTTTTACTATGTCATTAAATGTCCCGGAGAATACACGGCTCATAAAGCTGGTTGTATGTATAGATCTAGATGAGATACTGTGGCTATCACCTGTAGTAATAGTAATACTCTCCCATGTTTTCCCACACTATAGCACATTTCAGTATACTCTCGAAGCTACAAAGTCTCTCCGTCAGAAGCAAGGAGAAGGACCAATGACGTACTTGAACAAAGGGCAATTTTACGCCGTCACTCTGAGCGAAACTGGAAGCAACAAATGTTTTAGACACCCTATCAGCAAAGTCAGGGTAAGGACACGGCATCCTACAATCACTAGTATATCTATGACACTCAGTCTGCAGATACTAAATAAACGCTCTAAAATAAAAAAAATAATAAACCAGGTCTTAAAAATTGATGGGTTTTCATTCTGAAATGCTAAAATCTCATGGCAGCCACAGGGGTCATTTTAAGACGTCTGTCGGTGGGAGATGAGGCTACAACTTTTTATTTATTTATTTTGCTCATTTATACGGCGCCATTAATTCCACAGCGCTTTACAGACATTGAGCACTGTCCCCATTGGGGCTCACAATCTACATTCCCTATCAGTATGTCTTTGGAGTGTGGGAGGAAACCGGAGAACCCGGAGGAAACCCACGCACACACGGGGAGAACATACAAACTCCCTGCAGATGTTATCCATGGAGGGATTTGAACCCAGGACCCCATCACTGCAAGGCTGCAGTGATAACCACTGAGCCACCACGCTGCCCCGTATGTATTTAGGAATATCTGATTACTAGTGCAGGCAGAGATGAGAAGTGATGGAACCTTGGAAGTTGCAAAGTTCCTTTTGCCTTTTTATATGGTGCCAAGCTAAAATGCTACATCACTTTAAAGGGCAATTGGGCTCCACGTATTTTCGCATCACGAGATGAGCGGGGTCGGTGATATCACATCTATAGAGATCTGCCGGCTTTTGTGTGAGAGCAGCAGGTATCAGGCACCTGTTATTCTAAAGAATGGGACAGGAGAGAGACACCTGCCACTCGTGCACGCGAGCCAGAGATATCAGTAGATGTGACAACACCGGCCCACTCACCTCTCAGTGTAGAACCCCTATGAGACAAAAAAGAAAATAGGAATATAATGCAAATGACCTATTCCCCAGATCCCCATAATGAGCAGCAGTACCTTCCTGAGCCGCATCAATGTATGTCGCCCACCATGTAGTAAACTGCTCTGTACTGGCAAAGGGCAAGTATTTTGAAACTGTCATCTAGAGATGGTTACTTTTTGGTTGGTCCCATATGCATTAAACTAGAGTTGCCCAAACCTGCTGAAGTCAATTGGCTCGGCCAATGACAGTCTAACATTCATGGCAGCCTCCCAACTCTCCCCAGAAAGATGATATCGGGAAGAGAAGGATCCAGTCTGCTGAATTACAGTAGCGATGTTTTTATTCTCCGAGGAGATAAAATGCTTACAGAAGGTAAAGAGGAGTCTGTAGGGACGAAGACAGAGAGAGGAGTCTGTAGGGACGAAGACAGAGAGAGGAGTCTGTAGGGACGAAGACAGAGAGAGGAGTCTGTAGGGACGAAGACAGAGAGAGGAGTCTGTAGGGACGAAGACAGAGAGAGGAGTCTGTAGGGACGAAGACAGAGAGAGGAGTCTGTAGGGACGAAGACAGAGAGAGGAGTCTGTAGGGACGAAGACAGAGAGAGGAGTCTGTAGGGACGAAGACAGAGAGAGGAGTCTGGAAACAGCTTTTTATAGAAGACACAGGAGCAAACGTTCCTAGGTCTGGGAGTGACAAGATAGATGGCTGTCAGCTGAATGATCGCTTGACTGATAACTATCTAATGTGTATGAGGCCTTTACTCAAGAACTTCTATTTTTTTGAGGAATAAGGATATTTACTAAAACAGACAAGATGAGAAAGTAGGCAGGTTCTAATTAATCAGATTTTTATTAGATATTACTACACGGTCGGAGAATCACACCCATTCTTATATAAAATTTACAACTCATTCTAACAATTTGCTAGAAATTTGTTACCAGACTGAGTTTTGACGCATAAAGTGCCTGATACCTGACTCTGATCGCTTTCCCAGTGCGGCGCACATCTAGCTTATCCCATGACCCATGTGGACGATGGCTCCGCTCTGTAACTTGAAGCTGTTATTGAGTTTTTCTTTGTAACCATTTACAATAAAGCAGCAGCTACAGGTGTTTGAGTAAAAGCCCCGGGGGAACATCAGTAATGTACGTACATCAGACGTATATTTCACAGGTGATACTGTTTCCTTTGTAAGGTGGAGTTGTGGGTGATGCGGCACAAAGGCGCAGACGCTGAGCTGCAGCTCGCATTCCTTCTCGTACGTCCAATGTTGACACCTGTAGGTAAATACTCGTAGGCAATACCAAGGTGAAGCAAGGAAACTCCAAGGTGTCTTGAGTGAGGAGATACATATGGGAAATTGTAGGACACCTCTTCATTATTTGCTTCAAAATCCAACAATATTTTCGACCTCCATTGTACAAATGGTTCTCCATTACCTTTGCCAAAATTTGGTTGAATGGGTTGCATCTATTCACAGTTTGTATGATAAGTGTATGACTGCAGGGGGTCCTATTGCAGAGACCCCTCTGATCACAAGAACGCGGGGCCTAAAGTCCCCTGTGTGAATAGAGTGAGCAAATGCATCCTTTGCTCAATTTATTGTCATTTTGGTTCATGACCGCTCAATTTATAGGGGAATTTTAGGCCTCCTGCTCTTGAGCCCAGTGTGAGTGACCACAAATAGACACATATAGCATAGACCTCTCCTGACTGAGTATCACAATTTTTTTTTGTTTTCAAAGTTGGTAACACATCTAGGCTTCTTGCTCTTCCTTCCTCAAGAAATTGTAACCATTGACAGTCATTTTGGAGTCTAGTCACTTGGTGAACTGTGTAGAATTATTGACACCAGCTCGTCAGTCCATGCTAATCAGTCCCGTGTAGGTGGTTTCCGTACCTTGGGCTGAGGTGTGCCTGAATGAGATACTGTATCGCTAGCTATTGCGATTCACTCTTAGGGTTGTCTTTTACGTTGGTAGAGGGAGTAGTTCGTTGCGGCTACATTATAGATTTGTCGTTGAAACACTTACGGAAAGCGAGCCATACCTTAGGTAAACATCTCAAGAAAGGTGAGGTGAACAATGTGGCTTTTAGCCTCTTTATATTGGCCTGCAGTGACTATATATCACTCCGAGTCCCTATATTTAGACACAATTCTTGGCGGTGTCATTGTAGCTGATTGATTATAACTTGAATGTTTTTCATGGGAAAACCCCTTTATTATGTATCACTGGGGTCCATCGACTATTTCAGAGGGGGCCTCCTTTTAGTGCTAAACCAGAACATAGACCGTGGATTTGTGTTGGCATATCAAAGTGTCAGACTGGCCAACCAGTGGATCCTCTATTGAGCCCATTGGTACAACTTACCCAAAGTCCAGCAGACATTATTTGTCACTGGGGTCAAGAGTTGCAATACTAGACGCAACCTGAATACAAGAGTGGCACTATTCCTGGAAGAAAGTTGCTACGTGTATCTCATACTACATATTTGAATCCAGTTGCTCATTGTCAATGTTTACGAGTTAATGCAGCGTTGCCATCATCTAGTTAAGGCACTGTGCACATTGGTCATGTTTCATTGCACTGTATTAGATATATTGCCTCAAAAATTTACCTTTTCAATATATAGTGAATATGGGAATGTGCATCATGAGCGAAAATGGTCAACCAATGCAAGGTAGTTGGAGTTTACTTAAGTGGGGGTGTAGTTAAGAAGGGGGTGAAAAGGAAGGAGATGCGTGTATGCAGTTTGAGCTTGTTCACACGTAGTGTTTTTCCCTTAGTAGCATGTTACAGTACTAGAAAAAAATAAATGAGAATTGTAAAATCTCATTCACATGGTGCATTTTATTGTGGTTTTTGAGCTGTGTTTTTTTTTTTTTAAACCGCATCATGTCAATTCTTTTGGCTTTTTTTCTGCATTTTGTATTTTACCGATTTTAATTTAATGCATAAAAAAACGAGTGGAATGTACACAGCGTTTTCCTAGCAACCCTCAGTGTTTTACATGAGGAAAAAAAAACTGCTACCAAAATGCACTGTGTGAACATACCCTAAAGTAGGAAAATACATGTCCGATGTAGAAAGATGTTGATTAGGCTACGTTCCCACTGTGAGTTTTTGATGTTTTGAGTTTTTTCACCCATTAAGTAAACTAGGCTTCTTGCATTTTTTTCAGAGATATGCAGCACAAAAAATCCCACAAAGAAACTCCTAATGGGAACATAGCCTATGGTCATGTTCACACGTTCAGTATTTGGTCAGTATTTTCTATCAGTATTTGTAAGCCCAAACCAGGAGTAGGTGAGAAGTATAGAAGTGGTGACGTGTTTCTATTATACTTTTCCTCTGATTGTTCCACTCCTGGTTTTTCTTACAAATACTGATGTAAAATACTGTCCAAATACTGAACGTGTGAATGTGGCCTGAGGCTATGCGCCCACGATGCAGAATGCAGGAAAAACGCATGCGGTTTTTACATGCGTTGTCCTGCCAGGTAGAAGCGTTTGTCAAGCGTTCTTCACTTGCATTTCTGCATGCGGGTTGACAAGCGCTTTCCAAGCGATTTTAGCATCACTAGGAAAAGTGCTTGACAACTTGGTCACACTATATAAATCCTTGCAACTGGCATGGATTTATATAGTATGACCAAGTTAATAGTTAAAAAAAAAAAAAGGTAAAAAATAAAAAGTAAAGATTATACTTACCTGCTGACGGCCCCCGGTGTTTTCTCCGCTGCGTCCGGTCTGTTGCATGGGTCGCGGTGGTGTGAAAGGACCTGCCATGACGTCATTTAGTCATGTGACCGGTCACGCGACCGCCGACTTCAGCGGTCGCGTGACCGGTCACATGACTACATGACGTCATGGCAGGTCCTTTCACACCACTGCGACCCATGCAACAGACCGGACGCAGCAGAGAAAACACCGGGGGCCATCAGACGGTAAGTATAATCTATATTTTTTATTTAAAATTCTTTTTTTTTACAGTTTCTATGGTACCCAGGTCTGGAGGAGAGTCTCCTCTTCTCCACACCCGGATACCATCCGCACATTGAATCGCATAATATCCGCAAATGCACGTGTTCATACGAATATTATGCGATTCAATGGCGGCAATTACGCTACGGGTCCACAAAATTAATGGACATGCTGCGTATTTTTCCGCAATGATAATCCGCAGCGGAAATTTCCGCAGCATGTGCACAGCACATGCGGATTATCATTGGGGACCATGGGGCACGTATTACCAAGCGTTTTTTAAGCGTTTTCGCTGCGGAAATTCCGTGGCAAAAACGCTTGAAAAACACATAGTGGGCATGTGTGTGACGCTCACAGCCCTACCCTGAGAGATGGGGGTACTCGGAGCCGGGTCAGATGTTTGGTAGGTTGTAGCCGTGGCCTGGACCCGTTCCGTGCCCAGGGCCGTCACATTAAAAAGGTGTAATGGGCTTTCAGAGTTTGTGTTCATCAAGTGGTGGTTTAGACTACGCAACCTGTGGTGTCTGGTGATGGGCACCAGCGCTGCGGCAGTCCTCTGAGGCGGGATGTAGTGGCAGCAGAAGATGGAACAACTCCCCACAGGCGGAGCAGGGCCTCAGGGCAGAGAGGACAGGAGGATGGGAGTTGTAGTGGAGGATGTGGTGCGGTGCCACGTTGCAATAAGGAACCGGAGGCCATAGGGGTAGTCTTCCAAGCTTTACTCACGGTAGAATGCACAGCTGCAAGGCTTCTCCCTGCTCCTCACGGGGCGCTGCTGGCACCAGGACCGGGGGTCGACCACCTCCGAGTAATTCAGATGCTTTGACCAGGGCCCCGCACCAGAGTGTTCCTAGACTTTTCCCACTAGGTCCTCTCCTGTCCGTGTGTAGTACTTGTACTAAGGCCGCGTCTCCCTCTGGACTATGCACAGAACAAGGGTACGGGTGGCGACTCCACTCCGCTACCCGGTGGGATCCATTGAGCCTACGGGCTTCTCCGACTGAGACATAGAGTAACAAAGATAGATATCGGAGGCCGGTACCCCTCTTGCAGCAGGAATCCCTCTGACTAGGCCAGAATAGCGAGGACAGGTGGCGTATACCGCTCCGTCTGCATCCCCTGGGATCCTTTTGCGGTGGAGCTAGACTCCTGCTCCAGGCCTTCTTGGGTAGGGACCTTGACCGGGTAGAGACAATCGTTAACTCTTGCCCGCTCCTCGACTCAAGGCCAGAGTACGAGGACCGTGTCCCCATCAACTGCAGGTTCACACAGAAAGCCATGTTCAGTGATGAAGATCACAATCAAAAGACCATAAGCCTAAGATGGCTGGCTATTAAATATGAATTATTAAGTGTAACCTAAATGTGCGTCCTCCACCCTCACCCACTACATGGTTCCCCTCTATCTTTTGGTTCCCCCCATCTCCTCTATCCCGACTGGGGCAGCACACTGGTGCATATAAGCCCCCTTCAGGTGGGAGAGGTGTAGTGTTGGATGCAGAGGTGGGGTCCTGTCAGCCGCACCATCCTTACCTCGAAGGGGAGATACCACACCTCATCAAAGAGGTGGAGTACCCCTGTGGCGGTCGAACCCTCAGGGGCGCCACACATGCAGCCTAAAAGTTTCTGGATTTACAAATTCCATAAAATGGGGAGAGAAAAGTTTTACTATGAAGAATGTGGAAAAGCTCTACTCTGGGAAGACAAATTAAACCTTAGGAGGAAATTCTGAAGGAATGCAAAGACCTGTATATTTTAGCAAGGAGTGGCTGTTCTTGTGAAAATTCTTCCTGTGAAAGTGTTTGATGGTGGCAGAATTCCTGTTCTTACATGTAGAGCAAAGACACAAGAGAAAGGGGAGTAAACTGCAGCTGTGCGGGAAAGTGCACGGATCCAGGGATTGGAGCAATGTTTGGGCAGCGTAGACTTTCCCATTGCAACGTTTGTGAAACTTGTGATTAGCCTTGTGTTCAAGATTATTGTAATTGTTCTTGTATTATACCCCTTTTTCACATGTAAAGCGCCATGGAATAAATGGCGCTATAATAATAATAAATAATAATAATAACCTGCAATCTGGATATTATCATAGGAGATAACTATGAGACTTCTTAGTTATTGATCTATGTATGTGTATATATATACATACATACATACGTACGTACATATACAATCTTTGTCTAGATGATGAGACAGGGAGGCAGTACTATCTGTACCTACATTGTTAACAGCATATATGCATTTTTACGTCAGCACTTGCCCTGTTCACACAGCGAGATGTGTTTTGTGTGTTTGTCATATTTGCACAGGCCAATGAACGGGAATGACAGATCTTGTAAACGCTCATGTGACCGATCACTGGACTTTGTAAAAGAGCTTTAATGGAGTATCCCCACAAATTGAAAATTACCCTCTATCTATAGGATAGGGCCTAGCTTTCTGATCGCTGAAGGTCCAACTGCTGGGACTTCCAGCAAATTCAACAACAGGGCTTTGCAGAGGTCCATCTCAAATGGAACGGAGGTGCATATGCCTGATCTCCTCTCCATTCATTGTCTATTGGACTGCTAGTGCGGTAACCTCATGTGGTGTACGGCAGAGGGTTGTGCTCCTGGCTGTCTATAATGTACCTCACAGTGGCCCAGCTTTTTGTCACGATGAGCCTCCTTCCCTCCCCAATTACACACACACTCAAAGTCCCACAATATTTACAGTGGTATGAAAAACTGTTTGTCCCCTTCCTGATTTCTTATTCTTTTCTATGTTTGTCACACTTTAATATTTCAGATCACAAAACACATTTAAATATTGGACAAAAAGAACACAAGTAACCACAAAATGCCGTTTTTAACTGAAGGTCTTTATTATAAAGGGAAAAGGAAATCCAAACCTACAGGGCCCTATGTGAAAAAATGATTGCCCCCTAAACCTAATAACTGGTTGGGCCGCCCTTAGCAGCAACAACTGCAATCAAGCGTTTGTGATAACTAGCAATGAGTCTTTTACAACGCTCTGGAGGAATTTTGGCCACTCATCTTTGCAAAATTGTTGGAATTCTGCCACATTGGAGGGTTTCTGAGCATGAACCGCCTTTTTTAAGGTCATGCCACAGCATCTCAATCGAAGTAAGGTCAGGACTTTAACTAGGCTACTCCAAAGTCTTAATTGTGTTTTTCTTAAGCCATTCAGAGGTGCACTAGCTGGTGTGTTTTGGATCACTGTCCTGCTGCATAACCCAAATGCGCTTCAACTTGAGGTAACAAACAGTTGGCCGGATATTCTTTTTCAGGATTGTTTGGTAGACCGCAGAATTCATGGTTCCATTTACCACAGCAAGTCCTCCAGGTCCTGAAGCAGAAAAACAGCCCCAGACCATCACACTACCACCACCATATTTTATTGTGGGTATGATGTTCCTTTTCTGAAATGCCGGGTTACTTCTATGCAAGATGTAATGGGAAATACACCTTCCAAAAAGTTCAACTTTTTCAGTCTAAAAAGTATTCTCCCAAAAGTCTTGGCGATCATCAAGATGTTTTCTGGCCAAACTGAGATAAGCCTTTATGTTCTTCTTGCTCAGCAATGGTTTTCATCTTGGAACTCTGCCATGCTGCCATTTTTGCCCAGTTTCTTTCTTATGGTGGAGTCATGAACAGTGACCTTAACTGAGGCAAGTGAAGCCTGCAGTTCTTTGGATGTTGTGGGGTCTTTTGTGACCTCTTGGATGAGTCATTGCTGCGCTCTTGGGTTAATTTTTGTTGGCCGGCCACTCCTGGGAAGGTTCACCACTGTTCCATGTTTTTGCCATTTGTAATGGCTCTCACTGTGGTTCGCTTGAGTCCCAAAGCTTTAGAAATGGCTTTATAACCTTTTCCAGACTGATAGATCTCATTTACCTTGTTTCTCATTTGTTCCTGAATTTCTTTGGATTGCAGCATGATGTTTAGCTGTTCAGGATCTTTTGGTCTACTTAACTTTGTCAAGCAGGTAATATTTAAGTGATTTCTTGATTGAGAACAGGTGTGGCAGTAATCAGGCCTGAGTGTGGCTAGGGAAATTGAACTCTGCTTCCCAAAGATGTGATAAACCACAGTTAATTTATATTTTAAGAAGGAGTGAATCACTTTTACACACAGGACCCAGTAGGTTTGGATTTCTTTTTCCCTTAATAATAAAGTGTAAATTTGACAAACATGCAAAAGAATAAGAAATCAGGAAGGGGGCAAGCACTTTTTCACACCACTGTAAAAGGACAAGGGATATAACAGAGGTAGATGGTTTGGCGCTGCGCCAGATGCATATCAGGCCGTTTCGGGCAGGCTCCTGGACATAGGGCTGTTGGTAAATCCCAAATCTGTGCACATCAGAACGGGTAATGTGGAGAATGACGATTTGCACAGTAGCTGCCTCTTTAAGTAGAGGATGGTGGTGGTTTGTGCAACTAATCCCTAATAATGAAGAAGCAGTGTTAACTTGAAAAGAACAGTCTCCTTGCTAATGATAATGGGGCAAGTAATTATATACAAACATTAGATAATTGTTGGTCAGGTTTGAAGAGTGACTAAAGGCCCCGTCACACATAACGAGATCGCTAGCGAGATCGTTGATACGTCACGGTTTTTGTGACGCAATAGCGATCTTGCTAGCGATCTCGTTATGTCTGACAGGTAGCAACGATCAGACCCCTGCTGTTAGATCGCTGATCGTTACAAAGCTTCCTGGACCATTCCTGGGTCGTTGCGCTCCCGCTGGGCAGTGTGCATCGCTGTATGTGACACCTTATCAACGACCTTGTTAGCGATTCAGAACTGAGACGCGTAGGCGTGCATAAATTGAACTTTTCCGCGCCCCTCGTCCCCGATTGGTGGTCACTACAGCGTTCTCATTTTCCGCCGTGCATAAAGAAGGCAACAGAATAGCGATTCCATCCCTTGCTTCTGACCTCGTGCTGGATTGCAGATCCTAGCAGAATTCTCCGGGCTGTTGATATCCGTTCATTCGACTGAGTCCTGATTTTGCGTAATTTTATGCACGCCTTTGTGACACAGTACAGTCCCTATCAAGGTGTGGATCGTTGAAATAGCTGCTGTGTGAAAGCGTCCCAACGACCGCCGTGGTCGTTAGTTAGATCGCTGGGGCGGCCGAAATCGTTGGGAAGTTCTGCATGTTTGACAGCTCCCCAGGGATCACAAAACGACACTCCAGCGATCCCAAAACCGTGACGTAATAACGATTTCGCTAGCGATCTCGCTATGTGCCCATGCAGCGTTCTTGTAGCGTTTTTGTGGCTGTTTTATGACAGCGAAAACGCTTGTAAAACCGTCTGCCATGCAAAGCAATGTGAATTCGGATGTGCTGTGCACATAATGCGCTACTTAGCGCGCCGAATTCACATTGCGTTGCATGACCATTTCTACCGTGATTACGCCGCAAATTGGCGGCCATTGTTGAAGCGCAGCAAACCCACAGGTATATAAGGATTTGCTGCATTTCAATTAAATTCAATGGTCGCAAATTTGCGGCGTAATAGTGGTGTGTGTGGTACCCAGGATGAAGAGGAGACTACAACTCCTCTTTATCTCAGCTACCACTTGGTGAAAAAAATAAATAAAAAAGTTAAAAATAAAAAAAACCTGTATATTCACCTCTCCGGTCTCCTCCCGGCGTCGGCATCCTCTCTCCTTGGCGTCCCGCGGTGTACTGGCAGGACCTGCGGTGACTTCATTTAATCAGCTGATGGTCATGCGACCGCTGACGTGAGCGGTCAGGTGAGGGTTGTGTGACCGTCAGCTGACTAAATGACGTCACTGCAGGTCCTGCCAGTACACCGCGGGACGCCGAGGAGAGAGGATCACCGCCGCCGGAAGGAGACGGGAGAGGTGAGTATACAGGGTTTTTTTAGTTTTAACTTTTTAATTAATTATTTTTTTTATTTTTTTTTTATTTATTTTTTTTACTATAGATGCAGCATTTAAAGAATCTGAGTTGGTCACACAATATACATCCATGCCAGTTGCATGGACTTATAGTGTGTGATCAACTTTTCAAGCCCTTTTCCAAGTGATGCTCAAAATCGCTTGGAAAAGCGCTTGAAAAAACACTTCTCCCTGGCAGAAAAAAACACATGTAAATCTGCATGCATTTTTTTTCTGCCTGGGAGAGGCAAAAACGCTCTGCATCGTGGGCACATACCCTTATACATTCAGACAGGCAGATCTCTATGGGACACTTGTTTCATCAAATCAGTGTATTCCTTCCTTAGGGCTGATCCATGCTTCTGCTCTGTGGCAGCTTTTTCTCCTAGAGGTGCAATAGGAATCTTCCTAAGATGAAGGTGACGCGCCCAGGGGATGGGGACGACTCGGCGCCCGGGCCTTGCTGTTAGTTTTGGGGGATGACGCGGTGGCCGGCTCCCGGGGCCGTACCCTGGGGTCACTCTTTAAAAGGAAGAAGGAATTAGGGAAAAGGTGCATGGGAAAGGGGGAAGTTCGTGATTCCACCTGTGGTGTCTGGTGAGGATCACCAGCGCTGCTACAGTCCTCTGAGGCCGGTGATCAGGCAGCTTAGATGGTGCGGCTCCCCACAGGTGGAGCGGGGCCTCAGGGCAGCGTAAGAGAAGGGATGCAGGACACAGGGGACCCAGCCGGGTCGGAGGAAGAATAGGCACACACACGACAGTTCACTTCAGTACCTTTACTGGTGGTGTTTCAGGCACGGTCCAGGGCACTGTAGGGTGAAGGGTGCATATCAGGACTCTCCCCAGTGAGCGGGTGTGGGGCCTCTTGTTTCTTGCCTTTTCCTGTTAAGTTTATGACCTGCCTGGAGCTAGGCCTAACTTGGTCTCTGTCTTGAACCGGCTGACCTGGTGGTAGGGCCTTCTGTTGAAGATCACACTCCCTGGTCTCTTGGGCCTCAGTGACTCCTGACCCTGGTATTACAGTCAGCTTTTGGTGTTCCTGGGACATGTAGTTCGCCAGGGATCCCGTTTGTTTCTTCTGGGCCTTAGGGATCCCTGCAAACGCGGACCCGGTGTCCGGTAAATGGTTGTGGGGTGAGCTGGTTAAGCTCCTCTGCCCCCTATGTAGCTCGCTTACTCCACTTGCCTTCGGCCACGCTCGGGGCCCTCACTAGGCTTCACACTGGCAGTAGGCCTCGCTACTCGTCACCGCTCTTACGGCGTCTGCACGCCTTGGGCTCACTGACTGAGCTTTTTGAGTCTGAACTCTCTCTAGAGGGACTGGAACTACCTCTGTCCCCTGAGGAAACTGTTCTCTAGACTGCGCTCCACTGCAGGCTGACCTCTCTGAGGCTCATCTTCTGCAGGAACTGACTGCCTAGCTCCACCTTCCCTTTTTATATCCCTATCCGGGCTCCCTCTGGTGGTCTGAGGTGGAAGGTGGAGGTGTGTGTATGCTGTGAGGGCCTCTTGTGGAGGAATCCGTCCATGCACCCCTCTAGGATCTGTGGCACCAATGCGCAGCAGGGGCACCACAAAGGCTGTCAGTTCCCCTTCCTTTACTGGATCCTTCTAGACCCAGCAGTCAGGGGGAAAAAACTCCTTCTCCTGCAATCTGCCTTCCTCTTCTCACTCCTCTCACATAATGGCTGACCCCTAGTGTTTTTGATACATTTTTTAGGCGGTTTTTCGGCGCGGAAACGCATAAGAAACGCTTGGTAATCGGTCTGCCAGCTATTACAATGGCAATCCTGATGTGCTGTGCACATGATGCGGAACTTTCCGCTCAGGATTGCCATTGCATTTTAAAACGCAGCATGTCCATTGTATGCAGCGTTCCCGCAGCGTTTCCTACCCATTGACTTTAATTGAACCGCAGCAAATCCGCAGGTATAATATTACCTGCGGATTTGCTGCGGTTCAATTAGTCAATGGGCAGCGGAAACGCTACGAGTGGTACCTGGGTCGGCTGGGGAGGACTACTACTCCACTCCTCCGACCGCCGCTCCCGCTGATAACAGCGAGAGCAGCGCGGCTGTGGGGAGCAGCAGTCTCCTCAGCCAAGCCGAGAGGTGGTAAAAAAAACAAAAAAAACAGTATACTCACCTGACGGCGCCCCCGGTGTCCTTCCGATGTCCCCTGGTGATGTCATCCTCCCGGCGCTCGCTCCCAACAGTGTACTGCGCTGCCAGGACCTGCGGTGCCATCACATGAGCTCTCAGCTGAAGATCAGCTGAGAGCTCACGTGACCTCACTTTACGGCACTAGTGCTGCGTGGGAACATTCTGAAGAATGTTCCCACCATTACTGGTGCTGAGGTCACCGGGGCTGTTCAGCCGATCTTCAGCTGATGAACTCCAGTGACCTCACTCCTGCAGCAGCAATGTATACTGACAGGAGTGATTTTACACTCCTGTCAGTATACATTGCTGTCTTCTACAGCAGTGACATCAGTGATTGCTGATGTCACTGGTGTAGAAGTGACCTGGATCGCCAAGGGACAATCGTGACGGCGGTAATCGTGGACAGGTGAGGGATTTGGTTGTTTTTTATTTTACTTTTTTATTTTTTTTTTTACAGAAGATCAAGGGATTCGGGGACTGAGCATACAATATATATTTTTTTTAAACCGTGGGTTTTTTATTTCATTAAAATACTTTATTCTGGCCGTGTATTTATTGAAAAAGCGGTGACAACTTTACTACACGGTTAGTAATGGTACTAACCTGGGCTTCATGTCAGCCATGAATACAAGGCTGACGTGAACCCAATTAACCCACTCGCCACCACTACAGGGCAGTGGGAAGAGTGGAAGCTAAGTGCCAGATTTGGCGCATCTTATGGATGTGCCATTTTTGGGACTGCTGAGGGGTGATATTATTAGCCGGAGAGGGGGTTGGTATTTATGGCCCCTTCCCTGGCTATTAATATCAGCCCGCAGCTGTCTGTTTAGCCTTTTCTGGTTAGATTTTATAGGGGGACCCTACGTCAATTTTTTTTCTGTGGTCCCCCTGTAATCTAAAGGCTGAACAAACAGCTGTGGGCTGATATTAATAGCTTGGGAATATTGTTGGCTAATGACTCCTTCCCCGGCTACTAATATCAGTTCCCAGCGGTCGGCTTTCCCTCTGCTGGTTATAAAAATGACGCGGAAACCCTCGCAATTTTTTTTTACATTTTAGGCTCTGTGCCCACGATCCGGACGTAGCAGCGCTTTGGACGCATATTTTTGCTGTGTCCAAAATGTTGTATTCTATTGAATGCAGGTAAATCCACATGTGTTCACTGAACCATGCAGATTTATAGCATTCAATACTTTCTAGTGGTCAAATTTCTGTTGCAGAGACTAGCGACTCCGCAAGAGAATTTGACATGGTGTTATCCTATGTATAAAGTGATCCTCACATTACTCAGCAATCTAAGCAGAGAAATGGTGATCAATTTGCTTTTACAATCCCTCAAGCTGCAGCAGGTAATGTAGCCATTACATGAGCTAATGGTAGCCTCCTTTATATCAACTTAAATATATTTAGATGCAATAATGGTAACCCTTAGATTGATCAATACTGTATTTTCGACTGGTTATTACCAATGTCACATTTATCTATCTATCTATCTATCTATCTATCGATCTATAATATTCTTCATGGCTTTTCCCACAGAGTGTCATCATGGTTGTGTTCAGCGAGGACAAGAATCGTGATGAACAATTAAAGTACTGGAAATACTGGCACTCCCGCCAACACACAGCGAAACAGCGCGTCCTTGACATTGGTAACAACACCTCCTATATGCCAGCTTCCCATTTGCTGTAAAGTTATCCGATTTACTAAAGCTTATCTCAGCTCTTCTTTAAAGGAAATTTGTCACCAGGTTTTTTCTACCCCATCTGAGAGCAGCATGATGTAGCGGCAGAAACCCTGCAGCAATGTGTCAGTTACTGGGCTGCTTGCTACAGTTTTGATTAAAAACTGTCTTTATCTGCTCCAAATCTACCAGTTCTCTGAATGCTGACCTCTGTATAACCCCACCCACGCCACTGATTGGCTGCTTTCTGCCTATGCACAGTATACACAAAAAGCTGCCAATCAGTGGTGGGGGCGGAGTTGGATTACATGGCAGTAGGTTTACTAGTCCTCTAGTTATCTTCTCCTGCTGATAAAACAGTGATTTTATAAATACTACATCAATAAGCCCAGTAAATGACACATCACTGGAATCATGGTGTTTGCCCCTACATCATGTTGCTCTCAGATTAAGTATCAAAAACCTGGTAACAGATTTCCTATAAAGAGCTCTTCCACCCAATATACACATATTTGGATCTTTTGGTTCATTAGCAAATGATGTCATTCAATCCAACTTTCTATTCTGTCAGGATTTGTTTGAGAGAGTCATTGGCACTTTTGGCAACGTTATAAGTTCCATATACCATCATTTTTCTAAAGCTGGCAGTACCTTTACTGGTACCCTCCATAGTTAGTTATGCCATCTTGATGGAAGTATATTTTACTAGCCTTATAATCAGTCCTGTACAGTTTTTGGTGCATTAATACATTTTCGATCTTCTTCACAGCCGACTATAAGGAAAGTTTTAACACTATTGGGAACATTGAAGAAATTGCTTACAATGCGGTGTCCTTCACCTGGGATGTCAATGAAGAAGCCAAGGTTAGCGAACCTTATTACTACATTTATCTATCTGTATGCAGAAGAAGCAGAAATGCACATAAATTAGATTCTGTCAGCACTTACGGGAATGGTGTCATTATTATTCACACCATTTTCAAGATCTCTGCTTGTGATCAGTAAATTGTGTGGTTCTGGTTTCCATCTAGTGACTCATAACTTGTCCTGATCATGTCCAGGCAACACCAGTGCTTGGGTCCTTAGTTATATACCTTCTTATACCACAACACCCCTAATCCCACAAAGTCTTTTTTGAGCACCCGCACAAAAATATGCTCCAAATGAAGACCCTTAATGTTACCACATAGTTTAATACCCCTTTTATGGCCTTTGCTCTGTATGATGCCCCCCAAACAATATGATGCCCCTAGAGTCCCCCCACACCATGAAACTCCTACAGTGCCTCCACACGCATTGATCCTTCCACATACATATTATGATGCCACTCAAAGTCCTCCCACAAAGTATAATACCCCAAGATCCTCCCCACACAATAATCCTCCCCCACACGATATTTTGCCTCCAGTGTTCCCCAAAGTGACCTTCATACAATCTGATACCCCCACAATACCCACCACATAACATGATGCCCCCATAGTCTCCTCCACACAATGTCTTCCACACAATATGATGCCCCAACAGTCCACCATGTGAGATGGCCTCACAATGTGATGTCCTCATTGTTCTCTCCAGAGATGCCCCCATAGTACCCACCACTGTATGATGCCTCCACCCCTATATTCAAATGTATCTGTTTCTTAAAGGTGCAGGTATAAGTGGGCCAGCCCACTTGATCTGCGATGGCTCGAGGACTTGGTATCAGTGCTTTATCTTCTATCTGTGTGATCAGGACATCATGAGGAGGGGTTTCAGCCTCTGGATGTACAGTATGAAACTATATAGGAATCTGTTGTTGCTTTGTTTATGGTCAGATCATTATTAGGTACTTTCTTTACATCTATGACTCTATCTTAAATTTTTTTTTCGGGGGAACGTTATTGACTGAGGACCATATTTCACCAGTAGTTCTTGTCCAAAATATACTTTAGGGCTCGACTACTAAGGAACACATGGAGAAAGGGGGCTCAAACCAGATAGGGTGCATCCTATGCGCTACTCTTGTCCTATGGGCTGTGTATGGTATCACACTTACTAGGAAGCAGTCAGAAAATTCCTGCAAACCAAGGATCAGGTCTTGCTGGCACGGGGGTAATCTTTGCTACGGGTCCCCCTCTCCTCTATATACACCCCTGATAATTACAGATTTAGACACTCCAGGTTTTAGTAATCACTGGCTGTTCCCTGAACTTTAGTCATATTTTTTTATTCTGTGATCGTTATATGCGAAAAACTGGTTCAGACCTGCAATAATGAAGCATTCCCTTTCATAATGACCTCTGTCTTATCATTCATCAAACACTAGACCATAAAACCCAAGAAGGGGGCAGCTTTGCCAAATATAAAGGGTCTGATTTTTCATTTGCGCTTTTTTTTTTTTTCTTTTTACTTGTGTTAGTCGTTGATGTTTTCTTCAAAATGATGCACGGGATTCATGAAGTTTTGCGCAAAATTAAAAAATGCTCCTCATTTTTGTCTTATCTTTTGCGCTCCTTTTTTAGAGCAAATAGTCGCATGTTCTGCTAAAAATATTACAAATTTTGCGCAATAATTTCAGATGGTCATAAAATGACTCCTAAGGGAGATTAGAGTACATTTACGACAAAATTTTGCAAATTCTTCAAAATAGATGCAGTTGATGACTCATGATGGAAAGAATTTGGCACTCTTTTTCAAATTGCAAGGTATACATATATAATTGATTTAATCCACCGCATCTGTAAAACAAAAACCACGACCAAACTAGCGAACTTAAAAAAAGTGAGCACATAAATTAGACTTAGAAAAGTGCAGGTTGAAACAAATTAAAAGAAGAATTTGGTGTAAAAAAAGGCAAAAAATACACAAAATAGACTCAAATACACATAATTGGGTCTGATTCATTATTGTATGTGGAACACGTGATGAGAGCTCCTGCTGCATACACTGAATATCTCTATAGGGCCTCATTGCCCTGACATATGCGAAAGACTGTCTTTTTGGTATATGGTATACGCTTTTGGTATAAGCTAGGCTCGTATGTGCTAGCACGCTTTTTTTCTTTACTCTATGGAATAGCATAGTAGGCTAAAGTACTCCAGCAATAAAACAACATATACTGGAAACAGATGAGCGAATTTCTAAAAATTTAATTTTGGGTTCGATTTTTGACCAAACTGATATGTGATGCATCAAAAGTGCCCCAAAGATTCATTTATTAAGCGCTGAGGTGTCTCCAGGTCGCTGAGCATTATAACTGGAGAGGAGGGAAGGGGTTAATGAAACAAAAACCTATACTCTCCTATCCTACCCGTGCCTCACACCTGTTCCGCCGCCATGACTCCCTGTCCGATCCTCTTGTCTTCTGACTTCTGGTTTCCCACTCTGTTTTGGCTTCTCTCATGTTGAGCAATGCACTTCATGGACAAAATGGAGAACTGTGGTGGCAGAGCGGCAAAATTAGCTGGATTCACGTGAACTGAATCTCAGAGTTTGGATTCTAGCAAATTTTGCGCGCTTCTAACGGTTTTTTTTGCTCATTTTTATTATGTTAGAAATACAGTACGTATTGGAAAATGTACATGACTAAATCTGACCATACACATTAGACTTATGTTGGCTGAACCCGCCAATATCGAAGGGTTTGGCCGACGGTCTAATGATTATGGGAGTGCCGGCCACATGATGGTCGGGGGTGATGTCGATCAGGCTTGTCCAAATTCGGACTGCCGATGGCATTTTTCTCCCGGAGATAAGCCACAAGCCAATATGTCAGTCGGAGGCTTTCTCTTAGAGGACACAGGAGCGCTCGGCAGAACGATTGCTCCTGTGTATGGAAGAGTCAGCTGAAATGGTTGATCCTTTGTCAGACAGCCATCTTATGTGTATGGCCGGCTTAAGAGACTAGAACCTAAACAATGCGCTCACATTGCTGCGAGGAGGACACCAGGGGACCAACACGAACAGGAGCTCAATATTGACTGGTTTAATGTGTTTAGGTAGGACAAGGCAGACGTAGCAGGGGCATCACTGACCTTTTAGTCCTTAACTATGACGGTGACAAAGAGAATAAATGAAGATAATGGGAATCTTGGTGGTTTGTGCATTATAGTGATGTCTCGGTGCATAGATTGCAGCAGCAGCTCTGCCTGTAACAAGACAGGGTGACTTTATAGGTTAATGGCTCTTGTTTTCCAGCGCGCTCCTCCCTGTCCCGGCTATGCAGGATTATTATTGTGTAAATACCACATCTCCTGTTTACCCAACACAGACGCACAACTTACTGTTCTCATGTTTAATTTCCACCACTTTGTGCTCCTGTGGGAGACATTACCCTGCTGTGAATCATAATAACAAAGGGACTATCTTAAAGGAACTCTGTATAGACCTAGGTTACAGTACAAGGGTGCCATAGAGCCTCAGATCATCTGGGTTTTTTTAATCCCAGGCGCTGAGCACTGTTATCCGTGCATTGAGTTACTTCGGGGGTGTATGGTGGTATTATCAGGGCACTATTTGCATACCTCTTCACTTTTAAAATTAGGAAAGAGGGACAAGTATTGGGTGTGCGTGTATATTTGTGCACTAAACATGCCCTGCAATTTTTGTGCATCCACACGGAACAAATGCATTAGTAAAGCATCTTAGTGTTCCCTCACAGTAAAATGCCCTCCTAACAGTTTGCTCCATGCAGAATGTCACTCTGAGGATGTCCCCCAAAAAGTATAAAACCACTAGAGTATCCTACATACAGTATGTTGTCCCCACTCACACACACTGATTCCCCCCATACTGCAGGAGGCCCCATGAGTGCCCACAAACATTATCCCCTTTACACAGAACGATGCCTCCAGTCTCTCACAAAAAGTACGATGCTCCACACACATAATCCCCCATACATAGCATAATCAAAAAATGCTCCCCTAGCCCTGTTCCCATGATGATCTGCTGCACTTGTGGCGCCCCTGAGGGTTCGACCGCCACAGGAATGCTGCACTTCTTTAATGGAGTGTAGTGTTCCTCCTCTGAGGTAAGAACAGTGCGATGGTCAGGACTCCACCTCCACATCCAACACCACACTTCTCCCACCAGAGGGAGCTAGAATGCACTAGGTGCTGCCCTCCTGGTTACAGGGAGACTGGGGAACCAAGAGATAGGGGAACCATTTAGTGGGTGAGGGTGGAGGACTCACATTCTAGTGACACCTCAAAATTTGATATTTAATACACAGCCATCTTGGTTCTTGGTCCCTGTCGTCATTTTCAATCCTTATGGTCGTTTCTGTCCGTCAGCCTGTGAGGCTGTCTTTCAGTCTGCTCCATGATGGTTCTTTGACTGTTCTACTGTGACCTCCTACCCAGTAAGCGGATCCTGTGTGGGCCTGCATCGGATGGAGATACAGCCCTCGTACCTTGGCCTTGGGTCGAGGGGCAGGTTGCAGATAATGTACGTCTCAACCCGGTCAGGGACCATGACCAAGAAGGCCCGGAGCTCAAGAGTGTAGCTCCACCGCAAATGGATCCCAGGGAGGATGCAGACGAAGCAGTATACGCCACCTGTCCTCGCCAACCTGATATATTCAGAGGGACTCCAGCTGCAAGAGGGGAACCGGCCCCCGACACCCGACCTTGCTACTCCACGTCCTGGTCGGGAAAGCCCAGTAGGCCCTCAGGATCCCACCGGGTAACGGAAAGAGCGAAGCTGCCACCCGTAACCTGTTTCTGAGAGAAGTTCAGGGGGAGACCCGGCCTATCTACACACACACAGTCAGGAAAGTTACCCGGTCTGAAGTCTAGGAACACTCTGGTGCGGGGTCCTGATTGAACGCTGGACTTACTCAGAGGTTGTCGGACCCTCGTCTCTGGTGACCGCATAACTCCGCGGGGAGCAGGGAGTCGCCTTCCTACTGCCATCTCTTTCGTGAGTAAAGCCTTGGAAGTTCACCCCTATGGCCTCTGGACTCTTTATTCTGCATCACACCATGCTACGCAGCACCAGGCCTCCTAGACTACTACCCCCGTCTTCCTGTCTCTCTGCCCTGAGGCCCTGCTCCGCCTGTGGGGAGTAGTAACAACTGCGGCTGCCATAACACCATGTCTCAGCGGACTGCAGCGGCGCTGGTGGCCTTCACCAGGTGCCACAGGTGGCGTAGTCGAGATCAGCCACTCAACCCGGATAAGCCCGTACCATCCCTTTTCAAAGTGTGACGACCCTGGGCACGGAGCGGGTCCGGGCCATGGCTGCACCCCCCCCCCCAATCTACCATCGAGGGACCCGGCTCCGAGTCCCCCATCTCCCAGGGTAGGGCTTACATCGGCTTTCAATATGAGTCACACACACTTTGCGCTGTGGGTGGCTTGGCGCAAGAGGAACACTGTAGTTAATGAGGTCGTCCAACCTGCTGCACCAAGACTCAGAGAAATCAGGCTGAATCATTGTATTCAACGGTATCTGCACCTTCAAGAGGCAGGTCTAGTTGAATTTCGAATATACAGTCTACCTCTCTGGAAACCGGACAGCTTTCCAATTCTGAGAATGTCCCACTTGATTCTGAATGTTTGTAAGGTATGTGTGGCATCGCTAGTTAAGCACTTTATACCTCTGGTATTTTGGTATTGTGGTGGAATTATTTTGTGCATTGCATGGTGGTATTTTATGGATATTGCTCAGTATGATTTGCTCAGGGGACTCCACATACCATACTGTAGACCAGGTTCTATGGATTCAACAACTGAGCATGTGGAGCTCTCAAAATGAGTAAAGTTCTAAGGCTAGGGTCAGGCGACCGTTTTTCTCTCATCCGAGAGAATCAGGCGGATTATGGTAAATTTTTAAGAGTGTGATCGGATTTTCTCGGAGGTGGAGAAAAAAAAAAAGTTTGTCCCACCTTCTTTATAATGTCAGTCCGTGACCAATTTTTTTTTCCCATGGACCCATAGAGTTGAATTGGCGATTCACGGTGGCAAATTGTGCATGCTGAGATTTTTTCCTCAGACTGACTTGGTCCAAGAAAATATTGGACATGTGCACGGCTCCATAGAATAACATGGGGATGAGTGCTATGTGTCCAAATCACAGATAGCACTCATCCGATTTTTACGCTCGAGTAGTGAGACCTGTATGGATTCTCAGAACTGGAGATGAGATAAAATAGTGTTTTTGGAACAGATATTATTTTAGACTTTCTGCTACTTAAAACTTTGAAGAACACTATAGTCAAGGATCTCAAACCTTAAAGGGAACCTTTCACCAGAAATAATGCTATTAACCTGCAGATATGCTGCCTGGCGCCTGCATGCAGCCAAATACAGAAGGGAGAAAATTAACTTTATTCTACCCACCAGCATTCGGTTTCAGTCGTGAGGTCGGGGGCGCCGCGGGTTCAGTCATCAGTCATCAGTGAGGCCGCTGTAACTGCACCCCCGACCCTGACTGACACTCGCTCTGCATTGAGGCCGGATGTCAGTCAGGGCCGGGGGTGCGGGTACAGCCGCTGCTCTGTATTCTCAGAGTGATGACTGAACCAGCGGTGCCCCCGACCCCACGACTGAAACCGAATGCTGGTGGGTAGAATAAAGTTAATTTTCTCCCCAATGCATTCGGCTGCGCACAGGCGCAGAGTAGCATAATAATGCTATTACCCTGCAGATTGACCGCATATCTGCAGGTTAATAACGTTATTTCTGGTGACAGGTTGCGTTTACTGTATATGCAGATGCTAGACTGCAATAACTAAAAATCAACTGCACAGTAAACAGAGACAGTATATATCGTAATGTAATAAATATGTAGTGTCCCCTGCAGCTTTCGGTTTCTGATATACACTGCTCAAAAAAATAAAGGGAACACTTAAACAACAGAATATAACTCCAAGTAAATCAAACTTCTGTGAAATCAAACTGTCCACTTAGGAAGCAACACTGATTGACAATCAATTTCACATTCTATTGTGCAAATGGAACAGACAATAAATGGAAATTATTGGCAATTATCAAGACACCCTCAATAAAGGAGTGGTTCTGCAGGTGGGGACCACAGACCACATTTCAGTACCAATGCTTTCTGGCTGATGTTTTGGTCACTTTTGAATGTTGGTTGTGCTTTCACACTCATGGTAGCATGACATGGACTCTACAACCCACAGAAGTTGCTCAGGTAGTGCAGCTCATCAGGATAGCACATCAATGCGAGATGTAGCAAGAAAGTTTGCTGTGTCTGTCAGCGTAGTGTCCAGAGGCTGTAGGCGCTACCAGGAGACAGGCCAGTACACCAGGAGATGCGGGGGGGCCCGTAGGAGGGCAACAACCCAGCAGCAGGACCACTAGCTCCGCCTTTGTGCAAGGAGGAACAGGAGGAGCACTCCCAGAGCCCTGCAAAATGACCTCCAGCAGGCCACAAATGTGCATGTGTCTGCACAAACGGTTAGAAACCGACTCCATGAGGGTGGTATGAGGGCCCGACGTCCACAGATGGGTGTTGTGCTCACAGCCCAACACCGTGCAGGACGCTTGGCATTTTCCACAGAACACCAGGATTGGCAAAGTCGCCACTGGCGCCCTGTGCTCTTCACAGGTGAAAGCAGGTTCACACTCAGCACATGTGACAGAGTCTGGAGACGCCGTGGAGAGCGATCTGCTGCCTGCAACATCCTTCAGCATGACCGGTTTGGCAGTGGGTCAGTAATGGTGTGGGGTAGCATTTCTTTGGAGGGCCGCATAGCCCTCCATGTGCTCGCCAGAGGTAGCCTGACTGCCATTAGGTACCGAAATGAGATCCTCAGACCCCTTGTGAGACCATATGCTGGTGTGGTTGGCCCTGGGTTCCTCCTAATGCAGGACAATGGCAGACCTCATGTGGCTGGAGTGTGTCAGCAGTTCCTGAAGGCATTGAAGCTATGGACTGGCCCGCCCGTTCCCCAGACCTGAATCAGATTGAGCACATCTGGGACATCATGTCTCGACCAATCCACCAATGTCACGTTGCACCACAGACTGTCCAGGAGTTGGCGGATGCTTTAGTCCAGGTCTGGGAGGAGATCCCACAGGAGACCATCCGCAACCTCATCAGGAGCATGCCCAGGCATTGTAGGGAGGTCATACAGGCACGTGGAGGCCACACACAATACTGAGCCTCATTTTGACTTGTTTTAAGGACATTACATCAAAGTTGGATCAGCCTGTAGTGTGTTTTTCCACTTTAATTTTGGGGGTGACTCCAAATCCAGGCCTCCATTGGTTAATAAATTTGATTTCCATTGATGATTTTTGTGTGATTTTGTTGTCAGCACATTCAACTTTGTACAGAATAAAGTATTTAATGGGACTATTTCATTCATTCAGATCTAGGATGTGTTATTTCAGTGTTCCCTTTATTTTTTTGAGCAGTGTATATGTTACATGCAGTCTGACACTGATTGTGCAGTGTGCAGACACTCACGATTTAGAAGGAGAATGAGGACCTCCTGCTGTCAATTTCCAGGAGGAACCACAGAGGAAGGGGACAACGTAGAATTATGTGTATGAGACATGTTAGGAGAGGTCACAAGTTTTCTTTAAAAAAAAAAAAATCATTTAGTGTTGAGCGCGGCTGTATATGTGATCACGGCTGAAGCTCAGCATAATAAACGTAGATCGTAAGAAAATCATACGCAATTCTTTGTATTTTATTGACTGTGTTGGGTTAAAGGATAAACTGTCTGGGAAATTTAAGAGACTCATCTAGCTGAATAACTAACCAGAATATGAAGCTCATATTCTCCATAAGTGTATAGGAGATGTTATCTACTCTGTATTATGTGCATTTCTGCCATTGGGGAAATGCATGGAACATATAGATAGATAGATAGATAGATTTTGCATTTCAAAGAGTAGATATTGAGATGACAGGATGCCGGGAATAATCATTTGCATTTTCAGTTTACTTGGCTGTTATGGTAATGTGATAAACAATAAATGCATTATGCCTGCCTAATACTCAGATTAGTTATGGTTAAAGAATATCCTAAGGCTATAGATTTAATTACAATGATATATCCCCTTCATATGTCACCCACCCCACTGTACACACTGTACTTTAGAGAAGCTGTATTAAAGGCTTCATCAATAAAGCATATTATACTTAAAGGGAAGCTGTCATTAGAAAATGACTATTGTTTAAATCAGGTTTTTGTGTTAAATGTATTTTTAAAATATTTTTTTCAGTTTTCCATATTACTATAAAATCTGAAATCTTGCATTTTTCACAGTAGCCACTTGGCCTTGTGATAAACGCAAACTTCCTGCCTGTACATAAGGCTTTTCAGCAGTCTCACTATCATCACAGACAGGATTGCAATGAAAAGTAACACCTCTTTGTAGTAGATTACATAAAATCCACCATTCACAATAGTTGATGGTCACTGCTCAACTACTCTCCCTCCCTACACAATGACCTATGCCCAGATCTGGGAATGCCTCGTAGGCTGTCCTGTAGAAAGTCAATGACTCAGAGCCAGTCTGTTGCAGCCTATGTACACATGGTTTTCTGTGTAGAGCAGAAAGTATACATTTCATAAACAAACTAACAAAAAAACATTAGCGTGAGCATACGTCAGTTATTAGTAGTTCCACCGTATGCTCAGTACAAGCTCCCTTCTTACTATGAACTGTTCTTGTCAGTGCACAGGGACAGTGCGCTCCCTCGCCATCTGTGATGAGAAGTGACAAGCTAGCAAGAGAGTGCACTGTCAGTGTGCATTGTAAGCAGATAACCCAGGGAGCAGGGAGTACAGAGACCAGCCCTGCCCACGAAAGTGAAAATGCCAAAATAACCGAGTCCTTTAGGAGTTAAATAGAAAGCATGAAGGTAAATGTGGCGCCCCTGAGGGTTCAGTCGCCACAGAGGTACTGCACCTCACCCAGAGGTGTGGTGCCTCCCTTCACTCGGGTAAGGAGGGAGTGCTGCACTGAACCCCAACACCTACATCCAACACGACACTACCCCAGGCCAGCAGGAGGGGCAAGACGCAATGTATTTTTGTGCTGAGCCCTGTCCCTGGCTGGGGTGGGGGGAACCCAAAGTTAGAGGGAACCAGTAGTGGGTGTGGGTGGAGGAAGTAGTTTATGGGAGCACTCATACAGTAGCTATATAAAAAGGTAGACATCTTAATAGCAAGCGAGTTGGAGTAGGGACAGTTCAGAGGAACAGTCCGGGAGCAGAGTCTCTGTAGGAGCTCTGCTCCACTACAAGGGCCTAGGACAGACGCCCAGGAGGGGAGCAGGGAGTAAGCTCTGTTCTACAGAAGGGATCCTAGGGGAGTACGGCGAGTGCATGTGGCACCCATACACCCCGAACCTGCCAAGTGTCAGGAGGACCTAGGCCGCAAGAAGGGGTCCAGCCCCTGGCCCAGTCATGCAGCTTCAAGTCTCGGCTGGAAAAACCGGAGGCTTCTGACTTCTATAGCCAGGAGCCGAACTTCCACTTCAATCCAAGTAAGGTCGAGCAGGTCTGTGCAACTCCGATGGACAGGGGGTACCTAGCAGCACCCGAACAGGATTCACAGTGGGAAGCGCAGGGCAGGAGGGAGTAAAGACCCAGCGTGAAGTCGGTCTAGAGAGGTACATAAGAAAGTGGGGTTCTGCCGGGCACACCCGAACTGCCTGAGGAAGGACTGAGCCCCTGCCCGGTGAACGCAGCACGACGCGGGAGGCTTGCACCAGTACTGTGCACCTGTGGACTGTCTAAGAACTGTGAGTAAATCTTGATGACTGCACTGAGCTGCCTCCGCTCCTTTATTTCGCCGGTGCCATTTCCCTACCTGGACTACAACGCCCAGCGCACCTCCATTCATCTACACTGCCCTGAGGCCCGCTCCACCTGTGAGGAGCTGTTCCATCACAAGCTGCCTGGCCATCCGCCTCAGAGGACTGTTGCAGCGCTGGTGATCCTCACCAGACACCACAGGTGGCGTCACGACAAATCCCCCCCCCCCCTTTAAATATCCCCCCTTTTTGCACTGACCGCCCTGGGTCACGGACCGGGCCAGCCACCGTGATGATCTCCCCCTAAAGCAGCCATAAGGCCCGGCTGCCGAGTACCCCACGGCCCTGGGGGCGAGTCAGCTTCTGGCGTCACGAACAGGATGCGTGACCAGCCCGTTATCAGCGGGTATTGTGTGCTTAAGGACTGTTTTACTACATTGAATGTGGCTCCTGCCCCAGAAGAACGGGCGCCATTATGTGCGTGATCAAAACCAACAATATGGAACCTCCCATCGTGGGCCGGGTCCCAGAATGGCGCCAAAAGCATACCCTGCCCCTTGCAACTGTGACTTTCCGCATAGATGTGTCCGTCAAGGCAGGAAGGCCGTCACAGGGAGTGACCGACAGCAAATCGCCAAGGGACCACCCCCAAAGGAGGAGAGGAGGAGGAGAAAAAGAATGGAGACAGGGTGTGGTCTCAACCTGTCTAGCCAGACCGCACCCGGCAGCCAGGATGGAAGGGAGCAAAAGCCAAGCCTCTGCCTCTGGCCTGCCGCAGCACCAAGTCACCCCCCTCACCATGGAGGGAGATATGGAAAAGTTGTCCCCAGAGGACGTGGAGTTCCTCGAGAGCGAGGTCCTCGAGCTGGGCCAGCAAGTGGAGCGAGCCCAGCAGGCAGCGGTCGCCCGATGGAAAAGCGAGCTGCTCGAAAAATTGGCAGCACGCCGGAAAGTGAAACCAGCAGCCGCACACCAGCTCCGGCGGAGCTCGCGGAGAACCAGGAGGCCGTGTGGAGTACAGGAGCAGGTAGGAGAGAATCCCCTGTCCCAGGCGCTGCCAGCGCCGACCTGCTCCTGGGCCTCCTTCCCCAGCCCCCGCTATACGCTGCTGCGCCCTGGCCGGAACCGTTTTGCAGCCCGGAACCTTCACCCCTGGGCGCAGAACCAGAAAACCCCCCCACCAAGAGCCTTCCCGGAACCCCCACCACTGAGCGCTGCACCGGAGGGTCCCTCATACAGTGTCCTTCCGGTACCTCTGATCCCGGGCGCTGAAGCTGCGGGCCTATTACTGGGAGCCCTTCCGCCACCTCCGCCTCCGGCACTAGAGTGGCTCTACGGCGCCCCGGTCTTTGACTGGGCCGCCCGCTTCGAGGATCAGCAGCCGTGCCCGCTCATCCCAATACCAGCGCCCCCGGTTGCCTGCCCCGGCAGAGAGGAGTTATGCTGGGACAACCGGGGGGGGGGAATCTGATGGGGTTCTCCCAAGAAACCGAGGCCGCCGCCCTGCTGAGGAAAGAGTTCTGCAGGCGGGAGCTCCGGCAATTGGAGAGGGAGCGACACACGCGGGAAGCGCGCAGTGAACGCCTGGAGGCCCGTGACAAGGCCGCCAAGGCACAAGTCCACCAGGTGGAGACATCACACCCTAGCCCCCGCGAGGAAGGCCTCATCGTTAAATTCAATTTGAAGGCTGGGTGGGGCTTCATCCACAGTCCCGAATTTAACAGGGACATATTTGTCAACCGGAGGGATGTGGAGCCTGACCTGGAAGAAGGCCATCCCGACCGGAACCTGTATCCGGGAGACCGTGTCACGTTCACCCGGCATCATGGTGAGCGTGGCTGGTATGCCCTGCATGTGTACCATGCCAACAAGGACGCACCGCTGCAGGAAGTCCCTCGTGACCTGGCTGGGTCAAGGAAGAATGAGGAATACCCCAGGCGGGGTCTCCAGTACTAGGAGCAGTATTGGGACTAGTTGCAGTATTGAACATGTTTGTTTGCTTACAGCGTTTTCTTAGGTACCAGTAAGGGTATAGAGACAGTAGGGAAGAGGACAGTGATCTCCCTAAAAACTTTCCATTATAAAAAGTTTAGCACTTCTTAAAGTGCACCCTATTGGTTTTATAAGTGCAATCTTTACCTCAGAACAAAAACCCGTTTGGCGTGGCGGAAGATGAGGTCCAGTGTCTGGATCGTCAATGCCCTGCAGCCACGCCCAGGGCCTACGTTGAGGGTTTGCGGACGGGTCCCTCATTCTTCTGCTGTTGCACCCTGGTGCAGAAACTCTCTTGAAAAGTGTTTTATAGGAATAAGAGCTCTTATGCTATTTCATAATGTAACGTTTAAAAGTGAAGTGCCTCCCATAAAGGGAAGAATGTTTTATAGTCTTATATGCGAATGCATTCAAAAATTTTGCATGTCAAGTATTCCTGTTTTTACATTGTTCCAGCCCGCGGACGTGCTGTGTTTTACCGGGGGGGGGGAATGTGGCGCCCCTGAGGGTTCAGTCGCCACAGAGGTATTGCACCTCACCCAGAGGTGTGGTGCCTCCCTTCACTCAGGTAAGGAG
Source organism: Phyllobates terribilis (assembly GCF_046119375.1). Lineage (NCBI taxonomy): Eukaryota > Metazoa > Chordata > Amphibia > Anura > Dendrobatidae > Phyllobates > Phyllobates terribilis. Next base: position 714,774,968 of record NW_027362764.1, read on the forward strand.
GGAGTGCTGCACGGAACCCCAACACCTACATCCAACACGACACTACCCCAGGCCAGCAGGAGGGGCAAGACGCAATGTAGTTTTCTGCTGAGCCCTGTCCCTGGCTGGGGTGGGGGGAACCCAAAGTTAGGGGGAACCAGTAGTGGGTGTGGGTGGAGGAAGTAGTTTATGGGAGGACTCATACAGTAGATATATAAAAAGGTAGACATCTTAATAGCAAGCGAGTTGGAGTAGGGTCAGTTCAGAGGAACAGTCCGGGAACAGTCTCTGTAGGAGCTCTGCTCCACTACAAGGGCCTAGGACAGAGTCCCAGGAGGGGAGCAGGGAGTAAGCTCCGTTCTACAGAAGGGATCCTAGGGGAGTACGGCGAGTGCAGGTGGCACCCGTACACCCCGAACCTGCCAAGTGTCAGGAGGATCTAGGCCGCAATAAGGGGACCGGCCCCTGGCCCAGTCATGCAGCTTCAAGCCCCAGCTGGAAAAACCGGAGGCTTCTGACTTCTATAGCCAGGAGCCGAACTTCCACTTCAATCCAAGCAAGGTCGAGCAGGTCTGTGCAACTCCGACGGACAGGGGGGACCTAGCAGCACCCGAACAGGATTCACAGTGGGAAGCGCAGGGCAGGAGGGAGTAAAGACCCAGCGTGAAGTCGGTCTAGAGAGGTAAATAAGAAAGTGGGGTTCTGCCGGGCACACCCGAACTGCCTGAGGAAGGACTGAGCCCCTGCCCGGTGAACGCAGCATGACGCGGGAGGCTTGCACCAGTACTGTGCACCTGTGGACTGTATAAGAACTGTGCGTAAATCTTGATGACTGCACTGAGCTGCCTCCGCTCCTTTATTTCGCCGGTGCCATTTCCCTACCTGGACTACAACGCCCAGCGCACCTCCATTCATCTACACTGCCCTGAGGCCTGCTCCACCTGTGGGGAGCCATTCCATCACAAGCTGCCTGGCCATCCGCCTCAGAGGACTGTTGCAGCGCTGGTGATCCTCACCAGACACCACAGGTGGCGTCATGATAAATCCCCCCCTATAAATATCCCCCCTTTTTGCACTGACAGCCCTGGGTCACGGACCGGGCCAGCCACCGTGATGATCTCCCCCTAAAGCAGCCATAAGACCCGGCTGCCGAGTACCCCACGGCACTGGGGGCGAGTCATAAACAGAAACAATGAAGAAACTCCACTTCTTGTACAAGCAACACAGCGTCTTCAGATCATCGGATGCCCTTTTGTGAAACCTCCACCATTCTGCTACTAATGGCCTATCCCAAAGTTAGTCCACCAATATCACGATTCTGGAAAAATCCTTTAATGACTGCAAGAGGAGATATTAAAAGCCATGAAAAATTGACACAGAAAAGCTTACAAAGAAGTTCTTATCTATTGTTTCAATAGTCCTCTACAACAAATCGACCTAGTTATATTGGAATACACAACTTATATTTCTGCATAATTAGGACAATTAAAGTAGGGGTATGTTCACACACAGCTTTTTTTACGCATTTTTTTCTATAGCCTTAAAACCACAGCAGAAATTGCATGCAATTTTTAGTGCATTTTCGATGCGGTTTTTGGTGCTAGTGCATTTTGATCTCAATGGCAAAAGACTGCAGTAAAAATGCTGAAACAATTGACATGCTGCATTAAACAAAACAAAAAAACGCACCATAGGCCAAATAGTGCAAGTAAAAATGTACAGTGTGAGTGAGATTTTTAGAAATCTCTTTCATTTTGCTATCATTGTAAAACACTGCGTTTTTCTGTACGAAAAGTGCACGGAAAAAAACGCATCAAAAACGCTACAGCCCCGATTCACCATTGTTGTTTCTCCACTTTTCTGGAGTAATTTGCTCCATTTTAGTGGCTTTAGTATTTGTGCCTTATTCTCTATAAATTTTGCTGCACTTTTTTTTTTACTTTTTTTTTTCCTTTGGCAACTTTGCATATCCATATGTTTTAGACCGATTCATAAAATGCAACTTTCACCAAATATCGCATTTTTTGGTGCATCTCACTCATTCCCTTCTCCCCTCCACTTAGAGTAAGGTTTCAATTTGGCTCTTTTTTTTTTTTTACATTTTTTTTAAGCATTTGTGACTTTTGGTGCTCAAAAGTTGCAAAAACTGGTCAAAGACGTTTTTGATTTAGTGTCAAATTTATGAACCGCGTGCGACATCTTGAAGAATTTGGCGCAAAAACCGACAGAGAATATCACAAGACAAAAAAAAAAAGTGACTTCAAGAAATTGATGATGATGATGATGATGATGATGATGATGATGATGATGATGATGATGATGATGATGATTCGGGTTCTATTTGTGGACAGGCCCTAAAGCTCGCAGACACTTCTGATGAAATGAAGTCCTTTGAAAAGGAACTTTATGTTTACAGATAATTTTATTCTTTTGTGTACATTTTCTATCTATCTGTCTACAGTATGTATCTCATAATCCTGTTCTTGGCTCTGGGCAGTTGCCAGTGTTGCCCACCCCTATTAGTGGCATTATAGCACTATCTGCTAGTTCTGCAGATGGCAGATGAGGCACTGGCTGAAGTATTTGCAGGTAGATCTAAGGATACTTGAGATTCATTGACTTGTTATTCCTGCAAAGAAACAACGACTGGCACAGACTTCATGCCAAGACATTATTAAAAAGTATTCTGCAGAGTTTTGTTTGCTTTTAATATAAAGAAGTTTGCATTTGCTCCAGCATTGGCAGATCACCGGTTTTGAGCTCCTTTGGTTGCCAGGGTGTGGTATAGGGTAAAAGTTTCAATAAATGAGTGTAAACATGCGCCAGAGTTATTAGCATTGCTGTAAAACTGAAACCTTACAGCCCCTGAGTGACTTTTTATAGACCTAGTTTTAGTAGTGTTCCCATAAAAGTGCACTTGTATCATAAGAGCTAAAGGGCAATGCTGCCATCATATTATACTAGTCCAGATGACCTGGATATGTGTGTGTGCCTGTATTGTATGCATTGTGTGTATGTGAGTACACAGTGAATGTAAAAAAAAAAAAAAGTCTACGCACCCCTGTTAAAATACCTAGTTTTTATCATGTAAAAATCATTTCAAGGCTGTGTTCACAAGTTGCATTTTTGCTGCTTTTTTTCCACAGGCAAAACTTGCTCTCTTTGCAGTAAAAAAAGCAGGTTTTGCTGAGGTTTTTGCTGGATTTTTAACTGCATTTTTGTCAGGTTACATTCAGCTAATAAAGTTTACTGCATAAAAAAAAATAACCTGATTCAATTCCTCAGGTTTTGGCACCAAAATGCAGCAAAACCTGATACTTGCATTTTTGCTGGGTTTTTGCACCACCCATTGCTTTCTATGGGTGAAAAATGCTACAAATATGCTGAAAGATGTGACAGGCTGCATTTTGCAAAAACATAGTTTTTATTCCTGATTTTTGTAAAAGAGCTAAGATGTGTGCCTGAGATTTCTGAAATCTCATAGACTTTGCTGTTACTGTAAAACCCAGCTAAAAATTTGCATATAAAAAAAGCATAAAAAAATGCTGCAAAAATGCAACGTGTGAACATAACCCAAGATGAATCATTTCAGAACTTTTTCCACCTTTAATACCACCCATAATCTGTACCAATCCATTGAGAAGCAAGCTGAAATGATTTTCAGGGGGTGGGAATTAAAAATAACAAAACTAAAATAATGTGGTTGCATAAGAGTTAACACCCTCTTATAATTGGGGATGTGGTTGTGTATAAAATTAAACAAAAAACTGACAGAAATTAACTGCATGCAGCATGTAGGCACATTCACGCTGGCCAATAAACAGACGAAACCTAAAATAGAAACAAAATGAGCAAATACCCTGCTGTAAATAAATAAATAGCAATAGTGCATGAAAATAATATAGGGTGCTTGATTAACATAAATTTGATAACAAAAATGTAAAATCCATCCCTACCACGTCAAGGTGACCCTATTCGGGACGGTCCTAACCTCTAGTATTAAAACCTTTTAAAAAAAACAAACACTTTTGACCTGATGACAAGTCCTGCTTAAAGTGTTAATGCATCTAACCTGATTTTATATATATATATACACATATATATCTCATATCAATGTTTGCGCTGAGCCAGGATGTGAGATTTGCATAGTCCCACTTGGAGCCATTTGCATAACTCTTTCCACTGCTCTTTCTATAGATTTTCATCACGGTGAATTGCCTCAGCACTGATTTCTCCTCTCAGAAAGGGGTGAAAGGACTTCCACTCATGATTCAGATCGACACGTACAGCTATAATAACCGCAGCAACAGGCCGATCCACCGGGCCTACTGCCAGATCAAGGTCTTCTGTGATAAGGTAACCTAACAATGGGAATCTTCTGACAGCCCATGATCCATTATTCTCTTGAATGAATAGATAATGGTGCCTGCCGGTGACTGACTGCTGCCAGGGGCTTTTTAATGTTTAATGGATGATAATTCTTCAAGCAGATACTGTATGTCCTCTGGTTACAGATTGTAGGAACTCCCGATGCTTCAGACAGCGGCCGTGGGTGGATATTACCAATATATATATATATATATATTATCATTTACGATTAATGGAACAGAGAAATTGTTCATTATGTGAAAAATTACAGGGTACTCATACAAAGTCAAAGTAAATTAAAAAAAAAATGATTTACCCCTTAAAAGAGTTCTTTCAAGACAGAAAACTCCTTTTATATGGCGGTCACAGGGGTCACTGCATGGGAAATGTGGAGTACTACATGGGGGACATTGAGATGAATGGCGGTCCATGTAATATACCCACTGATCAAGTCCGCAAGCTCTTGCTTGTTGGTAATTCTTCATTGTAGCTCACAAAAAATTGAGATCTCATTAATGTCTTTATGATAACCTAATAGGGTACTGATACTGAAAGCTCCTCCTCTTCTCTCCATAGAACCTTATAAGCACCAACTGTCATCTCCTGTCTCAGTAATGTGAAAATCTGTCATCACTGAAGACACATTTTTAGAGATTTTATTGCTAAATTAAGAATAAGACTTCAGTCCAGGAGGAGAAAGAAGTGAATTATTCAGATTATATTATAAAATTGCTAATTTTCACACGTACTATTGATTTATGAAATAAATATTAAAATAACATTCAATCTTCAAGAAATTGTTAATTTGTTAAAATTGATGATGACCTGTTCTCAAGATAGACCATCGATAACAGAAGCTATCATCAGAAAATCAGGTTGTTGTGTTAAATGTACTTTATTTTTTACTTATTTTACTGTCACCAATTATTTATATAATATGGCCTAGTGGCTGGTGTGAAATATATATATATAGATAGATATAGATATACACATATAAAATATATGTATATTTATATGTATATATGTGTGTGTATATCTATATACAGTATATATGTGTGACTTTAATATATATAGATAGATCGATAGAGATACATACATACATACATATAAAATTCACACCAGCCACTATTATACTAGACTCCTACTTTCTGATTCTGTAAGAAAAAGACTTTTCAGCAGTCTCATTATCATCACATACAGGATTACAACAAAAGGTAACATCTCAAACAATAGAAAACACAGGATCCAACATAGTCTCCCGATACTTACCTGCACGCAACCTCCGATCCTCACAAGATCTCCTTCTCTACTCCCCTCTTATCTCCTCTTCCCACAATCGCATACAAGATTTCTCCTGTGCATCCCCCCTACTCTGGAATTCTCTACCCCAACACATCAGACTCTCTCCCACTGTGGAAACCTTCAAAAGGAACCTGAAGACCCACCTCTTCCGATAAGCCTACAACCTGCAGTAACCACTGCTCCACCATACCGCTGCACGACCAGCTCTACCCTCGCCTACTGTACCCTCACTCAGCCCTTGTGGACTGTGAGCCCTCGCGGGCATGGTCCTCTCTACTCCTGTACCAGTCAGTGACTCGTTTTGTTAAGATTATGTAAATGTTTTTGCTATGTATACCCCTATCACATGTAAAGCGCCATGGAATAAATGGTGCTATAATAATAAATAATAATAATCTGCAGTATCGAATGTCACAGCTCACCTCCTCCTCCTCCTGTATAAAGACATTTTTTCCTTATGTGAACAAGCTCATTAAATGCTTCAACACAAGTCCATATGGCCTGTGTCAGTCTTTTGCTGCTAATGTCCGTGTGTTTAGCAGGAAGTAGGAGTCTAATATTAGGCCTAGTGACCAATATGATATAGAAAAATGAATAAGCTTCTAAAGAAATAAAACCTTTTTTTATAAAATAATTCATAAAAAAACAACAACCCAAAACGTATTTAACAATAGGTACTTCTGTAGTCCGACAACATATTCCCTTTAAACAGCCAAACTCTTGGACCCACCGACTGACCAGGGTTTCGCCACTTTCCCTTCATCACTTACACAGTCCATACAGCACAATGTTATATTTTACTAGATTCTGTACTTGGTATTGCAGCTCAGGACTATGCTGTAATGCCAGGCTTGGATTTGTACCTGGTGAGCAATGAAGGGGACATGGCACTCATGGGAGCATCAGGGTGCCTTCCAAAAGTCAAATACCCTATTTTGCCATTTTCAGTTTAATGGGGTCCCCGCTTTAGGTTCTTCATCATTAGCAAGCGCAAAGAGCTACTACAAGTAATATATTTTTCTCTGGAGGTCCTGGCATATATGCAGCTTATTGATGTAGAAGGAAATCGTGTAATGCTTAATTTGTCCTATGGTGGCGCAGCAGAAGAACATTTTTTGCCAGTTTCCTCACAGATTTTAGCTGATTGCTGTTTGATGTAATAACTGGATAATTTACTTCATTAAATCTGTTTTTTTCCTTCTTTTCTATTTTTTAGGGCGCAGAGAGAAAAATCCGCGATGAGGAGCGAAAGCAAAATCGAAAAAAAGGAAAAAGTCAACCTGCACAAACTCAGTCTACAAATAATTGTAGGTCACAAAATGATGCAAAACTGACTTACTGTAGGACAATAATTATTCCAGTTTGGATAATTGAGTCAGGATTTAAAAGGAATCTAACATCAGATTCTGCTATGATCTGCAACATGTACTAAGGAAAGATAAGGGAAAACTGTCCCTACAGTAAGACTAAGCTGAATTCCTACGATGTAGCGGGCTGCCTGTTCCTAGCGAACAGACCTGCCTTAGTCCTCGGCTAGTCTGAACGAAGACCTATAGCATAAGGGGAGGGGTCCCTAAAAGAACTAAGGACTGGAACAAAAATGGGACACCTCCTAAACAGAGAAGTTGTTGCAGAACACAAACAGACAAAAAGTACTAGAGGTCCCAGAAGGACCAAACGAACTGACAGAGAAAGGTACAGAAGCACCTGGCTAGAGAAACAGTCAAACACTGAAGTCCAGCACAGCCAGGAGGGCGGAGCTAGAATATAAAGGCAGATGGTCACGTGACCGCAAAACACAAGAAGAAAAAACAAACAGGAGGATTCTAACAGATTCAAGCTGTCTGAACCACGGGCAGCATGAATCAGATACTGGCTGCGCTATTGAAGCCAGGAATGTTTCACTCTGAAACCGGCACTGTGTGTCTTGGCTGACTAGTCGAATGCAGACCCCAGTGGCGCCCCCCTTCACACCCTCAAACCCTTTTACTGACTGGTCTCTCCCTATGCTTCAACATTGGGAGAGACTTGTAAGTAAAATGGAGTGTGGCAACAAGAAGCTACTGGGGACTGCATTGGACTAGTCCGCCAAGGAAACATAAAGCATACCTGGCTGCAATCACAGGTTTCCTTTAAAGAAAATCTGCAAGAACAATTATACACCACTTTAAGGGCCACGGCCCCACTATGAGCATTTGGTCAGTATTTGGTCAGTATTTTTTCTCAGGAGTGGGAGCCAAAACCAGGAGTGGGTGATAAATGCAGAATTGGTGACTTATTTCTATTATACCTTTTCTCTGATTGCTCCACTCCTGGTTTTGGCTCCCATTCCTGAGAAAAAATACTGACCAAATACTGATAGAGGGGCCGTGGCCAAAGGGGTATTCTCATATTATTAAATTGTTAGTCAGCATGAAAATAAGCAAGTTTGCAATTGACCATTATGTTACATAGAGTAAAGCTTGTTTACATGAAGCTTGACCACCAGAGCCAGGCCAGTGCATGCAATAGTATTATTCCAGGAGATGAGTCAACTCCTAACATACCAGTTAATTGTCTCCAGCCCATTGATTGCTATACAGAAGTTATCAGCTCACCTCCCTCTTCCGACAGGTCTTTCATCAGCCCTGTAGAATCACAATCATCAGGGACCCCAGCATCTGAAGTTTCCAGAGCAGTTCTAATCATGGCGCCCACTTTCCTGAACCATGTGCTTGTTCAAATGAACTGTTCTCTCAATATGTAATTATAATGATAACAGTGTAGACTGAGAACAAGTAGTAGGATGAAGCTGCTCACCAAAACTGTCACTCAGGGAGGAGCACCCACACCTCAAGCGACAAGGAAGTAAGGAGACTTCAGAACTCTGAGCAGCTCAAGAGACAACTTGAGAATACCCCTTTAAGTCTAGTAGAGATCCTGAGAGGTGGATGCTGACTTCTATATTTTATATACTTTAAATTCCTGTGTCTTGCTCCATCTCTCCAGGACGTGCACTAGCCATAATACCATGTATCAGTTTTGATCAACTGTATGTGATTTATTTTATTCATCCTTCTGATCCTGTCACCTTGTCAATTCTTATCTAGCATCTGATACTAAATTATCAGCTTTACCGCTGCAGAAGAAGAGCGATATTACCTTCTTCAAAACAATGTCTGACCTGGACTCCCAGCCCGTCCTCTTCATCCCAGATGTTCACTTTGGAAACCTACAAAGGACCGGGCAGGTATTTGATATCCATGTTCTTTAGAAAGTAGTAATGTAATAAGGGCCAAACAGGGATGAGCAAAAATATTATGCCAAATTGCACTTTATATAAATTAGCTTCTTCTATTGACAGTTATTACAAACTGCAAATCTTCTAGAGACAGACTAGAAATGCCTGGTTGTCATTGTAAACTTCTTAATCCCCCTCTTCCATTCAAGCATGAACAGTCACTTGCTGCATGTGAAGGGTATTCCCATCTTAGACATTTCTGGTATATCCCTTGGATATAGTCTGATAGGTCCTGTTATAAAGAGAGATGCAGGTCCCACCTCTGGAAATGACACCTATTTATGCACATATAGGCATATAGGTATCTCTATTCACTTCTCTGGGAGTTCCAAAATAGCTGCGCACACAATTCTCCTAACCCTAATTTTTCATGTGTGTACTCTGAGTTCACAGCAGAGTTTGCTCAATCATCACAAAAAGGGGTTCCCGCTTTTCCCATTGACAGCAAGGGACAAAGAAATGGCCATAGATACACAATCATCCTCTTTTAGGAAAGGCAACATGTAACCTCTGGCCACATATGTGCAACTACTTCTCTGCCACAATTAGATAAATAAAATATTGAATACAATATATGACCCCTTGATGAAGTCAAAGATTACAATTGATGAACCTATACTCATAAGGTGGATCAATGCGGTGTGAGCGGAATACACTCTCTCTTCTATGCCTTTAGAACTCCAAATTAATAAGATTTGTTTTACAAGTGCTCGGGAAATTAATACAGCACAGTCTTGTATGGTGTACTCAGGACTTCTGGTTTATTAGCACATGTAAGCTACCTAAATAGTGTCACAGACAAAGCAAAAATTCCCCCCGAACTATGAGCCAATAGGAACTTTAGGGGCATGAATAGAAATGTAAAACTTCCACACCCAGCAGTAGTATTTGATTACCATAACACAGTGATTACAAGACAAGATGGATACCATAGTCACAAAATGAAATCTGTTCTCTTATAACGGACCACATGGTAGCAGCCTCTTCTTACCTCAACACCCTGATAACACCCTGGTATCTCCAGTATTAGAACAGTTGGATAGGGTTGACAGCAGTGTAAGCACCCCCTCCTACCTCAGCACCCCTGGTATCTCCATTACAAGATCAGAAAGACATGGTAGCCTACAGTGTGAGCAGCCTCGTCTTACCTCAGCACCCCTAGTATCTCCAGTATTAAATCATAAATACATGGTGGACTACAGTGCAAGCGGCCTTTTCTTTTCTCAGTACTCCTGGTATCTCCAGTATTGGATCAGATAGACAACATGGACAGCAGTGTGAGCAGCCTTTCTTATCTCAATACTCCGGGTATCTCAGTAATAGATTAGATAGACAGGTAGGACAGCAGTGTGAGCAGCCTCTTCTTACCTCATGACCCCTGGTATATCCAGTATTAGATCAGATAGATAGCGTGGACAGCAGTGTGAGCAGCCTCTTCTTACCTCGCCACCCCTGTTATCTCCAATATTAGATCAGATAGACAGAGTGAACAGCCTCTACTTACAACACCACCCCTGGTATCTCCAGTATTAGATCACCTAGGATGGACAGCAGTGTGAGCAGCCTCTTTTTACCTCAGCACCCCTGTTTTTCCCAGTATTAGATCATATAGACAGGGTGGACAGCACTATAAGCAGGCTCTTCTTACCTTGGCACCCATGGCATCTCCAATATTAGATCAGATAGACATGGTGGACAGCAGTGTGAGCAGCCTCTTCTTACCTCAGCACTCCTGGTATCTCCACTATTAGATCATATAGACAGGGTGTTTTGTTTGGGAGAGGAGGTCTGTCCAGACATTGCTGTAAATGTCCACTTTGTGAAACCAGCCTCAGTCTGTAGTCCAGGCTGTTTGCTTCAAAACTGTTCTCATTCATTTACAACAAGCCTGTATCTAGAAAGTAGTGAGTAACCGAAGCAGAAAGTATTATTACATAGTTGAAAAACGTTTAATTTACTTATACAAAAAAGGAAAGACTTTTTGGCAAACATTTTCATTTTTTTTATGATTTACTCCAACATTCATTTTATTTATATTTTTTTGTGTTCAGTGCTAATCTAGCAATAGGCCCCCGGTAATATTATATCGATGAAAATTGCGCTCCTGATAAAGGCAATGAAGATAAATGTCGGATACATCACTGATGGGCTGTGATAATGGGTATGAGCTGTCCGTGTTGTTCTGATTTATTACCATTTGTTGCTTCCTTTGCAGGTTTTCTACAATACAGAAGATGAAATTGAAGGGTAAGAGAGAAAGTGTAAATCTATTATTAATTATTATAGGAGTCTTCCAGTTTTCCACAGTCTATATCATAAATATCACATAGTTGGGATTACGATCTCTCGGAAGCCACATCTTATAAAAATGGGCATCCCAAATTTTCTCAATGTTGTTTTTTTTAAATTGTTACCATTTTGCTCATTTTAACCTCTTAAGTTGGCCATAAATATTAGATATAAGGTGTATGTGTACCCCACCAATTTTAGCGGGACCATGTATTTTTCATAGGCCTCCGATGGCAGGTTTCAGGGGAGAGAAAGATCACATAGCTGGAGTCAGAGAGCCTGATCTTTTTATTTTTACTGGCAAGATAAGTCGCCAGAGGTGTATGGCAGCAGCTTACTCTACCAACTGAGGACACATGCATGATTAGCCAAGCTGGGTGTGGATTAGTGATGAGCGAGCGTGCTCGTTTAACCCTTTTACCGAGCATGCTCAGGTGCTTACCGAGTATCTTCGGCGTGCTCGTATATTATGTTCCAGTCCCTGCATCTGCATGATTTACAGCTGTAAGACAGCCTGAACACATGCAGAGATTGCTTGTTTGTTAGGGAATCCTCATTTGCGTTGAGGCTGTCTTATAGCTGTAAATCATGCAGATGCAGGGACTCGAACATAATATACGAGCACGCCGAAGATACTCGGTAAGCACCTGAGCATGCTCAGTGAAAGGGTTAAACAAGAACGCTGGCTCATCATTAGTGTGGATGTATCTGTGGGGTCGGCGGAGATAGTGGTGTAACACAGGTACTTTAGATGCAGTGACACAGAAGCACAGAGCAGCCAATACAGGGTTAATAAACAGGGAAAGTTTATGATAACAAGATGAATCTCCACGCAGGGAGTAACAGGGGAAAATATGGGGAAATAGCAGATATTAGTCTGTAACTGACAGTTTACAGTTTAACTAGAAGTAGCAGAGTCAAACCGGTAACAAACGACAGTTTTTTCACTTAGCTGACTTGTATCCTCTACAAGGCAGTTGCCAGCTGGTGCTGGTGACCCTTTCTTCAGGCTTCCCCGCCCAAACAATGCTCAGTCTTCTGGCGGCAGCGGGCGGTCTCCGGTTTTACCCGCTGAGCCCCTAGTCCATAACACAGCACCTCACATGCTCAGCTCCACGGACCCTGCGTCTCTTCTCCCTACAGTCAGCTTGACTCCTCCGGTCCACTGCACTTGGATCCCTTGCTCCAAGTCCTGTAGCCAGGAGCCTGGACCCTCTCACACTGCTCTGCTCCGCAGGACCCAGCTCCGCTTTCCTACGCAAACGTCCTCGTCTCTTCCCCTCTCTGGTCACACCAGGAGTCCTTCTGTCACCTGACCTCCCAGCTCTCTCGACACACCCCCTGCTTCCCTGTCACATGACTCCTCTGCTTGCAGTCTGTCTTCCCCCTGCAACAAGAGATACGGCCCAGCAGTTCTGGATCCCTTGCTCTGAAAGCACTTACACCCCGGTCTTCCCCCATACAGTGGTACCATACAACTACTTCCCCATATGTAAAACTGTGATGCCAGGTTCCATTTAAAAATCAGTCGACAACTTTCAGTCACTTTCAGAATTGCTTCCATTGCAAACAATATCAGAGTACAGGCTGCCACAGATTTATGCCACTTGCATACGACTCTATTTTGGAAATCTCCAAATCGTATGGAGCCATAATTAGAGGACACCTATAGTAGTTTATGGGACCATACTGTTTTGTGATAAGCATCCAATTAGCAGAGGCATACTTTTTTTCTCTCTTATTTATATGGAAGTGTTCATCTTTAAAATAATTTATTTTTGGGAAGACTCCTAAGGTGCTTCTCAGTATCTTTGTAGTGACGTAGTGTATGTGGAAGACTGTCAGGGCTTTCATAGATAGCCTTTGCTCAAGACACTTCGCTTAGCAGGTCCCTTGTTGAACCTCATACTCCATCCTTTAGGCCGTATACAGGGATCTGTACTTGCGCAGGGCCACCTGGGTTACATCCTCGAAGTGGCTGCTGGTCAGTGGAGCGATCTGGTAGAAAATGGTCATTATTTTGGACAAAACCAGGAGGTCAGTAACAGAATTGTAAGACAGTCCGATAGTCAAAAATACAAGCTAGAAGCAGGAACTAGTAACATAGAGATTCAAGAAGTAGGATTTACTAATGCAGGATAAGTAACAACTTACAGGTGTATCTCACTAAATTAGAATATCATCAAAAAGTTAATTTATTTCCGTTCTTCAATACAAAAAGTGAAACTCATATATTATATAGAGTCATTACACACAGAGTGATCTATTTCAAGTGTTTATTTCTGTTAATGTTGATGATTATGGCTTACAGCCAATGAAAACACAAAAGTCATTATCTCAGTAAATTAGAATACTTTATAACAACAGCTTGAAAAATGTTTTTAAAATCTGATTTTGTTGGTCTACTGAAATGTATGTTCAGTAAATGCACTCAATACTTGGTCGGGGCTCCTTTTGCATCAATTACTGCATCAAAGCGGTGTGGCATGGAGGCGATCAGCCTGTGGCACTGCTGAGGTGTTATGGAAGCCCAGGTTGCTTTGATAGCAGCCTTCAGCTCATCTGCATTGTTGGGTCTGGTGTCTCTCATCTTCCTCTGGACAATACCCTATAGATTCTCTATGGGGTTAAGGTCAGGCGAGTTTTCTGCCAATCAAGCACAGTGATACTGTCGTTTTTAAACCAGGTATTGGTACTTTTGGCAGTGTGGACAGGTACCAAGTCCTGCTGGAGAATGACATTTCCATCTCCAAAAAGCTTGTCGGCAGAGGGAAGCATGAAGTGCTCTAAAATTCCTGGTAGATGGCTGCGCAAGACCAATCTTGATAAAACACAGTGGACCTACACCAGCAGTTGACACGGCTCCTCAAACCATCACTGATTGTGGAAACTTCACACTAGACCTCAAGCAGCTTGGATTGTGGCCTCTCCACTCTTCCTCCAGACTCTGGGACCTTGATTTCCAAATGAAAATTGGAACTCTGGGACCTTGTGGAGTGTGTCAATGACTGCCTTCTGGACATCTGTCAAGTCAGCAGTCTTCTCCATGATTGTGGAGCCTACTGAAACAGACTAAGGGACCTTTATAAAAGCTTAGGAAGCCTTTGCAGGTGTTTTTTGTTAATTACTTTAATTTACTGAGATAATGACTTTTGTGTTTTCATTGGCTGTAAGCCATAATCATCACCATTAACAGAAATAAACACTTGAAATAGATCACTCTGTTTGTAATGACTCTATACAATATATGAGTTTCACTTTTTGTATTGAAGAGCTGAAATAAATTAACTTTTTGATGATATTCTAATTTAGTGAGATGCACCTGTATAACTGGCAGCAAGCTGCTGGGAGTTTAAATAAAGGGTGGCTCTGCCCAAAGTTCAAAGCAGAGAGCTGATTACAAGGAATAATCAGTAAGCAGTAAGACACAGATTCTCTGGTAGGACCACAGGTCCCAGCTACACTAATGTTACGCAGGACAGCGTCCATTTCCCACAGCACCATCCACAGTGCAAGCGCGCCGCCACCCAACAACAGAGGCAGAGGCTACAGGAGAGGGTCCAGACATGGAGGAGATAATCTTGATACATGTTAGCAATGCACTGCCCCCTACAGATCAGGAGTTACATATATCTGCTATGGTTCTGTACAGTAACAGCGTGCTGGTAAAGAGAATGCTCCGGCCTGTGGATGAAGAATATGGACCTCCTGCTCCTAAGCAAATGAAAGAAGAAAGCAAAAAAGGTGATTTCATTAATTAATAGAATTGAATATATTACAAAATAAAACATGACACTTACTGTAGATGGTGGCAAAACCGATAAAGGGTATATCTTATATCCACTGCCATCTGATGCAACCAGGGCCACAAGCTCTCTAACTGGGAAAAAAGTGTCGGACTGGGGTGCCAAGAGTCCACCAATAACCAACTCCAGGGTCCCACTTTTAAGCTAAATGCAAATGTGACATTATCCTCAATCACAAATTTATATAACAATGAACTGGGTAGATTGATACATGAATAAGATGCTGCCTTTGTCTGTACATAATGATTCAAGTATATTGTGCCAAGTGCTGCTCATATAAGAGGGTGGTGGCCCACCAGAGGATTCTCCTATTCTGCTGTGGGCCAGTCCAAGCCTGACTATATGTATGTATGAGGGCTCTTTTAAAACCTTAGATGGGTTTTCTAGGATTTTACTTGGATAGTCTATCCTTGGTATGGGCCCCAAATGGGTTGAGCTGCAGAACCGGACAAAGCCATGAGTGCATGGAGCTCTGTACCAGGTACTGCGGTAAAGGGATCTGTAGGTCATTAATGTGGGACCCTCAATAATAATATTTTAAGGGCTTATTTTAAACTTAAGCCATCATTATAAAATCCAGGAAATCCCTTTAACATAGTCAGGATGTTTTTTTTTATTAGATAGGCCAATGATGAATGGTAATCTCTTACGCCCTCTTTATGAGCCTCTGTCAACGCTCTACCAAAACCAGAGCGTTGATATCAAAAGGACAGAACCCCGATGATCCTCATCGACTCATCAGATCTGGCTCAGTCATGGGTGCATAATGCCAATGTGAATGTGGTCTGAGTTTCCCAACCCTGGACCCAACTGCCTACTCCCAATACTCATCCAGCGCTTCAAGCTACCAATGTATAAAGACCCTTTTACTGACGGCAGACCACTACTGATTAGTCAAATTCCTATTTCCCTTTTATTTTTTTAATTAAAAACTCCATTATGCTTTTATGTAAGATAAATATTTTATTTTCTTTACCTTTTGCTTTACTATTTTCAGTGCTAATTTATGTGAGGAAAGAAGCTGATGAAGTTTTTGATGCTTTGATGCTAAAGTATCCTACAGTGAAGGGACTATTGGAAGCGGTAAGTGCATTGTAGATGGACATTATGCTCTGTGTTACGGGTTGGCATCTGCTGGCACCGAGCTGTCGTAAATAGGATAAAATGTGCCGCCAATCAGGTTTCCTTCACATCTTGTTTTATTTCTACCACATTCAGTAGATACGTCAGGACGTGAACATATGTCCTGGACATATGTGACTTTATGCTTTACACTTGCATGTGTCGCTCGCTGACACCCACTGTAAATTCTGTATCATAAAAACCTGACTGTTTTTTTTTTTTTGTTAAACTCCCTTGAATTGATAACATTAGTCAACTACACTTTCCAATACAGTAAAAGAAAAAAATAACCCTGACAGATGCCAAAAGTATAAAAAGTATGTGTTACTGTAGTGAAGCAGCGTATTGTCCTCCCAGCTGCCATGGCAATTGAATGGAAACCCAAAGATCGCAATGTGTGAGGAGCCAGTGGCTGACCGAAGTGACGGCCACCATGATGAAGCCTATTAAATTTCACTATTGTGCTTGATAGAGACATTTAAGGGGTTAAAGTGATGCGATAGGAGCTAGCCATTAACTGTGCCACATGGAGCGGGCTCAGCTCCTGAGCCTGCTCTATATAGAGATAGCGCATGGCCATCATAAATGTAAAGCAATAGTCAAGGGGTTAAATGGGACGGAAGTGCACACTTAAAGGGACTCTGTCAACAGGATTTCTCCCCCCAAACTACTTATGTATGTTTGCAGCTTTTTTAAAGACAAGTCCAGCAATACTTTTACATGGCCAGTCCTTTCCCCAGTTACAGAGAAATCCGCATTTGAATTGATATGTAAATGAGGCTGAAGAGCTATGGTAGATCTGGAGCCTCTGTCACTCCAGCTCTATTCCCCACCCAACGCCACCTCCTCCTGCTTGATTGATGGTTTCTATTGCAGTGTGACTTCAGGCAAAGGAGCCATCATTCTAGCAGGAGGAGGTGGTGCTGTGAATAGAGCTGGAGTGACAGAGGATTCAGATCTACAAATAGCTCTTCAGCCTCATTTGTACATCAGTTCAAACGCTGATTTCTCAGTAACGGAGGAACAGATGACTTGTCTTTGAAAAAGCTACATGTACATACATTTAGTTGGGGGTGAAGTCATGTTGACAGATTCCCATTAATATGAGAGGATGGAAAAGTTAGGCTTGTTTAGCTTAGAAAAAAGATGTCTCAGAGGAGATCTCACTTATACAGTTATATGAAAAAGTTTGGGCACCCCTATTAATCTTAAGCTTAATGTTTTTTATAAATTGGTGTTTTTGCAACAGCTATTTCAGTTTGATATATGTAATAACTGTTGGACACAGTAATGTTTCTGCCTTGAAATGAGGTTTATTGTACTAACAGAAAATGTGCAATCTGCATTCAAACAAAATTTGACAGGTGCATAAGTATGGGCACCCTTATCATTTTCTTGTTTTAAATACTCCTACCTACTTTTTACTGACTTACTAAAGCACTTTTTTTGTTTTTGTAACCTCATTGAGCTTTGAACTTCATAGCCAGGTGTATGCAATCATGAGAAAAGCTACTTAAAGTGGCCACTTGCAAGTTGTTCTCCTGTTTGAATCTCCTCTGAAGAGTGGCATCATGGGCTCCTCAAAACAACTGTCAAATGATCTGAAAACAAAGATTATTCCACATAGTTGTTCAGGGGAAGGATACAAAAAGCTGTCTCAGAGATTTAACCTGTCAGTTTCCACTGTGAGGAACATAGTAAGGAAATGGAAGAACACAGGGACAGTTCTTGTTAAGGCCAGAAGTGGCAGGCCAAGAAAAACATCAGAAAGGCAGAGAAGAAGAATGGTGAGATCAGTCAAGGACAATCCTCAGACCACCTCCAGAGAGCTGCAGCATCAACTTGCTGCAGATGGTGTCACTGTGCATCGGTCAACTATACAACGCACTTTGCACAAGGAGAAGCTGTATGGGAGAGTGATGCGAAAGAAGTCGTTTCTGCAAGCACGCCACAAACCGAGTCGGCTGAGGTATGCAAAAGCACATTTGGAGAAGCCAATTTCTTTTTGGAAGAAGGTCCTGTGGACTGATGAAGCCAAGATTGAGTTGTTTGGTCATACAAAAAGGCGTTATGCATGGCGGCAAAAAAACACAGCATTCCAAGAAAAACACTTGCTACCCACAGTAAAATTTGGTGGAGGTTCCATCATGCTTTGGGGCTGTGTGGCCAATGCCGGCACCAGGAATCTTGTTAAAGTTGAGGGATGCATGGATTCCACTCAGTATCAGCAGATTCTTGACAATAATGTTCAAGAATCAGTGACAAAGTTGAAGTTACACAGGGGATGGATCTTTCAGTAAGACAATGATCCAAAACACCGCTCCAAATCTACTCAGGCATTCATGCAGAGGAACAATTACAATGTTCTGGAATGGCCATCCCAGTCCCCAGACCTGAATATCATTGAACATCTGTGGGATCATTTGACGAGGGCTGTCCATGCTCGGCGACCATCAAACTTAACTGAACTGGAATTGTTTTGTAAAGAGGAATGGTCAAAAATACCTTCATCCAGGATCCAGGAACTCATTAAAAGCTACAGGAAGCGACTAGTAGCTGTTATTTTTGCAAAAGGAGGATCTACTAAATATTAATGTCACTTTTCTGGTGAGGTGCCCATACTTATGCACCTGTCAAATTTTGTTTGAATGCAGATTGCACATTTTCTGTTAGTACAATAAACCTCATTTCAAGGCAGAAACATTACTGTGTCCAACAGTTATTACATATATCAAACTGAAATAGCTGTTGCAAAAACACCAATTTTTATAAAACATTAAGCTTAAGATTAATAGGGGTGCCCAAACTTTTTCATATAACTGTATATACAAGTTCATGTGTGGTCAGTGCGAAGGACTGGCACATGACTTATTCCTTCCAATGACCATACTAAGGACCAGGGGGCACTCATTACAGGTGGAAGAAAGGAGATTCCGGCAGCTAAACAGGAAAGGGTTCTTTACAGTCAGAGCAGTCAGACTGTGGAATGCCGACCACAAGAGGTAGTGATGGCCGACACTATAACAGCTTTTATAAAAGGGCTGGAGCTTTCCTCACAACACATGGCATTGTGGAATATGAATAATCTAGCGATAGAGAATGTAGAACTGGTGGAGAAAGGAGGAACTTGATGGACCTGAGACCCTTTTCACTCTATGTAACTATGTAGCTATGCATGTATCATGTCTATATGAATAGACACATGGAAAGAAGCAGCAGTTCCTGAGATCTGGACTACGGGACAGAATGTTAATGGAGTATATATTAGACATAACTCGATAGTGTGAATTACATTTAAATAATTGTATACAAATCTGCATGGGGTACATCATGTTACTGTAAAATCCCCAGAATCCCTTAAAATCTGCCAGATATTTTTGAAAACTCCCATTCGGATATATTGGACTGTAATGTGTTGTAGATTTTCAGTGCAAAATCCGCAATAAATCCTCCTCATCTCATCACAGTCTAAAGCCCCCCCCATACGTCAATTAATGTGGAATATAATAGGATGATTAGCTCCTTCTGTAATACAGCATAAGCAGCATGTAGTGTTGTGTAGTGCAGGTAGAGGGCAGTGTAGTGCAGCAAATAAACATTCCGATGGGGTGTAGAGAAAAACCTCTCGCCTGTTCCCCCGTCTGCCGGGCGCCTGCTTATCCCGTAATGTCAGGCTTACATTCTCCCTTGCGAGTTTTCCCAGTGTGCTGCTCTCAGTTTTGATCTGTGTTTTTGTTGTGTTTTTTTCTTTTTCAGTTATCAGAAAAATATGGTATCCCCGTGGAAAAAATTGCGAAAATCTATAAGAAAAGTAAAAAAGGGTAAGACGACTGCAATAGGTTAATTGGCTTTTTTGAAGTAACGCAGCTCGGATGAAGAGTAGGCTGCTCGCTTATTGGGATTTATTTAAATAAAGCTGAACTTATGGAAACTAAAAGGACAGATGAGCTGATCGATCCCCGGAGGATCGATTTTGAGTGTAATTTCCTGAAATTCGTAATTTTATGCAAAAATATGATCACTTTGAGATTAGATTTGTGGTTTGCAAAAAAAAAAAAACAACCCATAAATACTTGCCCAGCACCATTTCCCAGTGCTGCCAGTGTGAGACATGTAATGACTGACAGTCTGCTCTCTTGATCTACATGTCTCACATTGGCATCGCCCCCTATTATTTAACCGCTTCATGACATGGTGATTTTTCATTTTTTCCTCCCCTTCTTCCAAGAACCAAAACTTTTTTTTTTTTAAAAATTCTGAAATTTGTACGGCAAAAAAAAATGTCTTTGTTGCCATTTTCTGAGGCCCGTAGTTTTTCACTTTTTGGGATCTGGGGATGAGCGATGGCTTATTTTTTGCGCCCTGAGCTGACTCTTTTACTGATACCATTTTTGGGTAGATCCGATGTTTCGATTGCCTCCTGTTGCATTTTATTGCAATGTTGTGGCGGACAAAATTCCTTAATTTTGGCATTTTGTTTTCTTTTTTCATTATACCGTTTACTGGATTAATTTATTTTAAATTTTGATAGATTGGACTTTTATGAACACAGCGATGCCAAATATGTGTATTTTTTTTTTTTATTCCTCATTGTTTTATTTTTAATGGGTGATTTTGAATTTTTGTGTTTTTTTTTTTTTTGTTGTTTTTTTTTCATAGTTTCAAAAACTTTTTTTTTCCACTGTTTACTATTTATCAGCACTGCTATGTATAGAGAAAATCACAATCTCTGTGTCTGACATTCACAGGAGGACTGTAATGACAGGCATGGGGGTTATCAGCAGACCCCCGGCTGTCATAACAACCCATCGGCGCCCCGCGATCACGTCACAGGGGCGCCAGTGCGAATGTAGAAAGATGCCCCGCCCTATCAGCACATTTAAATCAATCTTTGACAGCGGGATTTAACAGGTTAACAGATGCGGGCGGAGCTTCGTTCCACCCGCGGCTGTTAAAGGCACATGATGGCTGATTAAATCTGCCATCATGTGTGGGGAAAGATACGGGCTCAGAATGCTAGCCCACATCAAAGGCAGGGACACTACGTATGTCATAGGTTTACATCATATGTCGTAAAGAGGTTAAAATAAGCTCTGGAGGCGGATTCTCATAGAGATCTATGTCCCGCCCATAGAGCTGAACAGCTCATTTACATATTAAGAAAAATGTGTTTTTTTCTCCGGAATGAAACATTGGATCGCAGATATCAAGGTGTCATTTTATTCATCTTCCTATGACCTATATGCCCATATAGACGGCTTAGGAGGGTTGATCCTACTGACAGATTCCCTTTAAAATGATCAAATCTCCTTTCTCTGGTATTGATGGTCTGATGCTAAAACTGCATGAAACTGAAATCTATATTGTAATATGTTTCCGTTTTTATCTGTTTCGTTTTTGAACTGATATTTTTTAAAAGTAAAATCTGTGTGAGATTTTTCCGGGTCTGGAGCTGCTCCGCGCACTACTATGACTCATACATTAGGGGAAGTGGAGCGCAGCAGTTTGTCAAACATCGGCTGTATATTTACACAGGAATCCAGTGTTCTGGTCATATCAGTGCTCCGAGTATAAATAATGAGTCACTCCGAGCTGAAATATCTACTTTATAACGCCGCCGCCGCAGCCTTTCCTGTGAGTCTTAGGAGTCTCGGGCTCATGACATTAGGCATTGCTTGTCATCATCATCAGGACAGAGCTGCGACCCGTGACCCTGGGAAGGGGGCGCTCTGTGATGTAATGGTCCCACAGATGGAGCAGAATTTATTGTACGGAACATATTTTCCATTATTTACAGTGTATATGACAATGTATAGACTTGTTTTACTGATTGGGTTACCATTTTTAATTATTTGCTGCACCTGTATTTAATATTAGGCATAGGGATGAGACTCTCTTTTTTTTTTTTAACCCTTTCAAGGCCACGATGCTTGAATTCTTCTTTCTACTATCCGCCAAATAAGGATAGAAGAGCACAAGAATGACTCTATAGATTTATAGAATAGGGGCCCATAAATACATAGCGTTTTTTTCTCCTTCTTTTTAATGTTTTAATTTCTCGCTGTTTTTAAAATCTCTACTTTCAATCAATGGAAACTTTCTTTAAAAACTGTTTTGATCAGGTCCATTTGCTACAAATACCATGACATTTACACTTAACACTAATTGGTAGTATGGGACTTAGAGGTTTCCAGACTTGTGAATCTTCACAGCGCACATTGTGCAGGCGCCGGGAACTGGCAGTTATGTGACAACAAGTTTGTGATTTGCAGACTTCCGGCCACATTGCAACTAGACTTGCCTCACTCAATTCACTTGTATTGAGTGAGGCCATGCAAGTCTAGTCAGTATGTGACTGTATGTATGCAAATTGCATACTTAATCAGCCACACGCCCGCCGCTCCTGGCGTTAGCACATTGGGAGGATTCACATAGTGACTGCAGACTTGAACCTACAAAGTATTGACTCAGGGGGTCTGAATACAACTGCACGTCACAATTTTCAGATTTACATTTTTGAAATAATTAGAAAACCCTGTATTATTTCCTTTACATTTCACAAATACCTGCTACTTTGTGTCCAAATAAAATACATTTAAGGTTGTGGGGGGTAACGTGGAAAAATGTAGAAAAGTCCATAGGGTATAAATACTGTTTCAAGGAACTGTATATATGGTGAGCCTTGATGTACTGTTTCAGCAATGTATACATGTTGTGGGACCCTTCCATATAGGACTTTTTTTTATTATATAGTGACCGGTGGGCAGCAGATGACAAGAGTGGGAGGTGAGCCCTTTTCGAAACTCCTTTCTAGGCCTCTGCCAGTAAAAGTTTTTCTGGTCTTTTCTTTTTCGTAGCATTTTGGTGAATATGGATGATAACATAATTGAGCACTACTCCAATGAGGACACCTTCATACTGAACGTGGAGAGCATGGTGGAACAAGGCTACAAGATCACACTGATGGAGATATAACTCCCAGCCAAGCTGATGCCTGGTGGATGATATCCATGGACAGTGAAGACCTCTGTTCTCCTGCGATCTCTCACCCATCAGAGACATTTACAAATTGTAATTAGTGCCTGTGACAGTGAATGCAGGATTCAATACATGGTCCATATAGGAAAAAAGACAGAGGAACAATATTTATATTCCTATTCGGATACAAGATGGAGTCGCTTTGGATACAACCATTGTCTCGAAGCTCATCACCTTCTCAGAAGAACATTCCATTTTCCATTTGTTGGAGGAAGATTAGAGTTATAGATGATTTAATGACTTCCGAAATCTTCCGCTATGCAGTATCTCCACAGAATACAGCCCTATAGTGAAGGCACA
This sequence comes from Phyllobates terribilis, assembly GCF_046119375.1. Classification (NCBI taxonomy): domain Eukaryota; kingdom Metazoa; phylum Chordata; class Amphibia; order Anura; family Dendrobatidae; genus Phyllobates; species Phyllobates terribilis. The sequence continues at coordinate 714,798,452 of NW_027362764.1, forward strand.
TGGGCCGGATGACGTGGTCTTGTGCATTTTTTTTGTGCTATCCATCAACTGGTTTTAAACTGAATGTATAAAAAGTATTTTGTAAGTAATCTAAAAAAATGATTTTTTTAACACAATGTACAAATTATTTTGTAAAGTGCAATATTATATTTTCATTTTTATCGTTTCCTTTGTTTACTGCCGCAATGGCGATGACCGTCTTCTTAAAAATCTGAAATTGTAAGCCCGTTTTCATTTGGAACATAATGAAGATGATTCATCAAATTCGCTTTTATGCCTTAAAGGGGTTTTCTGAATTCAGAAAACCCCTGCACTCTAAGTTAAGTTTGTATGTGCACGTATATATATCTATCTATCTGTCCTTTTCTCACTCTCTTTGGGTCCAACGCTGAGTCTCTGCCGCTTTTCCCGGTGTCTGTTATTATTTTCAGCGTTGACGTCATATTGCTAGAGCTATGCAGCCAATAACTGAGCGTAGAGGCCCCTTGTCGTCAACTCAGACAGAGCTGCTCAGCTCATTGATTTGCTGCAGAGCTGTCAACATGATGTCAGAACTGCAGAGAATAGCAGACACTGGGGTCAGCGGTGGAGACTCAGAGCTGGACCTGAGGAGGATGAGTAAAGATAGTTTAAAAAAAAAAACTAACCACAGCTGGGTGACAGGTTTTCCAAAATCTAGAAAACCCCTTTAAATTACTGAGCAACAAGGCCTGTTTTTGTGTTAGTTTCAATATATGAGGCCCTATATGCACCCCAAGCTTCAACTCACACGTAATTTGCCCTCTTTCTTATCCTGGTATTTTCCTGCTTAGTTTACATTACTTATTGCTTGTGCAGTCTGCTCATATGTCCTGTTACCTGAATGGCTAAAACATAAAACAAGTCTGTGTAGCATTGAGAGGTAGCTCCTTATATAGTAAAATCAGACTTCCTGTAATCTCGGTCACTACATAAAACTACATGTATTCACCTAAACAGGAGCCCAAGCGGTCGCTGATTTCAAAACCCCATTTTCAAATATACTTTTAAACAATTCTAATTTTTTTTTTCTTTTTAGAAGGGGTTCTGACCAAGCTTTCACTGTGGAGCACCTGATGGGCATTGATTTCAATTGGAACTCTGTAATACTTTATTTGCTCTGCGGAGGCACTATAGGGAATTTGAACACTAGATGCTGCACAATTTACAGCTGATCACTGAGGATCTAAGGAAACTAAACATCCCGTGATCCATGTATTCATTGGGGGGCCTCTAATAATGAAAGAATTGTTCAGAGGACAACCCAAACAAAACTGACATCATTCAGGGCCCTCTAATAAAGGGGAAGGTGTATGTGTGTGTGTGTGTATGTATATGTATATGCATATATATATATATATATATATATATATATATATATATATATATATATATATATATATATATATATATAATATACGGTATTTCATATATTAAATTTGCGGTAAAGATATATTATTATTTCGTGAATACCTTCCATATTTTCGCTTCCAATCTTTCTAAGTTTTAATGAACTTTGTGGCGAGTTTGTACATAGATGTGTAGTATATGACTGGAACTATTGTATTTGTATCATTGTGGTGAACGTGAAAAATTGGAAAAATGTGCTTTTTCTTTCTTTCTTAAAGCCTATATTTTTATATATATATATAACATTTGAATTTCTTTTTACATCTGTGCTTCCGAACCGAATGGTGAAATTGTAAATGTAATGGATGATGTTTCCGTATTATTTGTACTGGGGAAGTCATCTTGGTGTGAAAGTCAATCAAAAAACAAAATCACATTTTTAAATACTATAGAGAATATTGCCCGTGACTGGATGTATAAGTAATGCCTCTGGAGCTATTTTATCGGTATGACTTTCTAGGATACACTCCATGGCTTTAAAGCAACATAACTTATTTAAAAGGACAACTTTTGCTCTATCACAAATGAAGCAGGACTCCAAGGCTTCCATTTTTCCGTTAAAATAAAGCTTTCTCATTCTACGTTATAAGTCGTGCTTTATGTCATTTACATTCAACACAATATGCAAACCTTAGAAGTGAAAACAAATTAACCACTGGATATGCTTTAGGTATAGTTGTCACATTTGCCACCAATATTTAGGACAGGGATATTAAACTCAAAAACACACAGAGGGCCAGAATGAAAAATCTTGGACAAAGTTGTGAGCCAACCAGGATACAGTTTAATGGACCCCCCATAGTACTCCATACAGAATAATGGGCCCCCCATAGTCCTCCATACAGAATAATGGGCCCCCCATAGTCCTCCATACAGAATAATGGGCCCCCCATAGTCCTCCATACAGAACAATGCCCCCCCCCCATAGTCCTCCTTACAGAACAATGGGCCCTATAGTCCTTCATATAAACTCAAACACACAGAGGGCTAAAATGATAAACTTGGGCAAAGTTGTGAGCCAACCAGTATACAATATAATGGGCCCCACATAGTCCTCCATACAGAATAATGGCTCCACATAGTTCTCCATACAGAATAATGGGCCTCACATAGTCCTCCATGCAGAATAATTGCCCTACATAGGGGTGGCGGTTCTGGTGTCACGGACCAGATATAACCACCCTGCGGGCCAGATTTGACCCACGAGCCGGAGTTTGACATGCATGATTTAGGATAATGCTGGATAGGCCAATTGGCCTAGATTAGTACCGGAACTTCAAATATTTAGCTAAACACTCAAAAAATTCAATACCTTAATTATATTTCATGGAAGGAGTTTACGGTTGTACTCCCAACTCAGTTTGTCATGTTCTCATGAGAACATGACAAAATGGACAACAGTGGCCAAAAAAGTACAAAATCAGCACGAAATGAAAAAAATGGTATCCAAATACAAAACTGCAAAGTGAAAAGTGTATTTGTAGATTCTCTATGCCCATAAGTGTCTGGTAAGGCCCTGAGGGGATCAAAAAGTGTCATCTCTGGCAGTTCAAATCAGCAGACTGTATAAAAATTCAGAAAGTCTTATTGCATTCGTAGAGCAGAAAAACACCCAGTTCTACAAGTGCTTGTTAAAAATGGGTCGGTCTTACCCTTCTGGCACCAATGTGTATGTAGTCAGTCCAGTCAGTCTGATGAGTCATAGGTTGGATGGTCAGTGTGGTGCAAAGAACAGTTCCTGTCCCTGTTGTACCCTATATTAAAAAAGGGGTCTGCACTGACCCTGAGGACCTAGCCTAGGTTACCCCTTCCATGTGAAGGGGACCTGGAACGTAGTCCTAATCGCAATCAATTCCTACGGCATCAGTTTCGGAAGAGGTTAAACAGTCCCAACATGGGCAACAAAGAAGTGCAAGGTGAGGCCCGCTAAGCATCATTCTTTCATATCACACAAGGGGATCCGGGTTCTGCTTTACATGGCCCACCCTGTATGATCACAAACACATTCCTAATGGCCTCTTGTTGGAGGGGCGTCAGATGTGTTATGCCCTACTGGGTGAAGCCTGACGTATTCGCTTAGGCTGATTGGCAGCAAGTCACAGATCGGTATATAAAATCAAACAGGATGTTTTATTGAAAGATCTTCCAATAAAAACTATAAACAATCAAAATTTGTATCGGCACTTCTCTGGGTCCATCTGTGCTCACGACACTCACACTTCACACCAGCACGGTTCTCTCTGGCTCTTTCTGGCTCTCTGGCATAGCTAGGTCACTCAGCCCACCGTTTCACCAGTCTTATCTCCTCTCTGCTCATTGCCTCTCTCAAGGAGGCAATGTCTATTCCCATCGGAGGCTATGCCTCTTTGGGTCTGGTTCTGGGTGGACAGCATGAGACAGCCCCCAACTGGACTCTTTAATACAGGCCTCAGAGGTCTAATTCTCAAACCTCACGAAACGGCTCCTCTGAGCCTCAGCGTCTGCAGCACGCAAGCAGGCTCACCTAAGTGGCAACCTCACTTCCCATCTGGGTTGCTCACAAGGACACTGTGGTTCCCACTTTGTCACACACTTGTCACACTCAATGGTGGTAGTTCATCAATGGCGGCCAGTCGTTCTCAACCAGGACAGCTACACAAAGTCTCCTATATTACTACTGCTCAGTCAAGGAGAAGCCCCATTCCTTCTAGTGTGCCCATCCACCAGCTGCTTAGCTGTCACCTGAATCGCCACCCTCTGTGACTGACCCGAAATAAAAGGTAGACCTGGCTAAAATACACATAGACTTATCACACATTCTACATGCTCACAAGCACTGTACCTGGCACCAACATGTACCCTCAGTCATCCAGGGCTTCCCAGAAATGCTGCCCAGAACCTCTGAGACCTCCCTGCATGCACATCATATCTCAATGCATATTTTTCTTCCAAAAGACATATATGCACAACAGGTTAGATGGCATCAATATTTCTAAAGGAAAGCTCTCATCAGGATATGACTTATTGTTGTATATTTTCATTATTTTTGTCAATGTTAATTTTTTCACATATCACAATTTGTATTAAAAATAGAAATCTTTCTGTTTTCACGCTGACCACTGGGGATTTTTTAGACTCTTAACTTCCTGTTCTTAACATGTACATAGCCACAATGGTCAAAGCTCTAAAGAGTCTTTACAAATGTCATTGTGTAGGTAGGGAGGTGAAATCAGCTATGAAATGACTTATTATGATTGGTGGATCCACTTATCAGCTGTTCATACAGGTTTAACCTGTCAGTGTAATCCTGCCTCTGATGATAAGGAGCCTGCTGAAAACTCTTCCTGAAAATACAGGAAGTAGGGGGTCTAAAAAGACCCAAGTGGCCAGTGTGAGAATTGCAAGATTACTAATTATGTTTTATTTAATAAAGATTGTGATATGACGTAAAAGCTATTGCCAAAAACATTTTTTTTAAAAAAACTAATGATGATTTAAACAATAGATCATTTTCTGATGATAGCTTCCCTTTTAGTGCAAAAAAAAAAAGTGAAGTCATGTAACAAAATTGCAACGAACAACACAAAAAAATGTGATCCTTCTTCTACTCTTATCTTTAATCTACTTAAAACATCCAAACAGCATTTCAATAGCAAAACAACATCACTTGGGTGACAAGTTTCGACCTCTTCTGGTCGTTACTCATAGCTAGGAGCTACATGGTGCCGGTCTGTCCTTGTCTTATAAATAAGATCCTGCTATGATAACATACAGTAAGTATTCACATGGCATTGGCCAATTACGGAGCCAAAACTAACATGCTACCTTACTGGATTTGTTGAATGAAACCACTGCTATGGAAATAAACAGCACAGAAAACAAAAATGATCAATCTGAAAGTTCGACAGTCGTCTAGGATTTGCACTCATGCAAGGCACATAGCATGTAAACCTGGACAGATTAGTCATTACCTCCATCCTGTATGTACTTGCATTGAAGGATCTCACTTTCACGAAATACATATTATCCATCTCTCCTGCATCCCGCTTGGGGATTTCACATCTACGACTTCTGCGTTATGTATGGCGGCAATAAACACTTTGCACAGATTCCTGTATGAGAATTTATCAGTTCAATTACTGGAACAACCAGACTTATTCACGGTGAGAGTGCTGCGCTCGAGTGATCTGGGTAAATCCATTACCAGAAGTAGACACTTTTCTACAAAATACTTCTATTCTTTTTAATAAGCAATTTTACCTATATAGTCCGATATACCCCTCCCGCATTCTTAACTCTCATGGAGAATATATGCACATTTTTAATATTTCCTTTTTGCAGGAGCTTCCAGTTGTACTTGGATCCTTAAAGATGACCCGTCGTTTGCCCAAGAGATGCAACATTTTTTTAACCTTGTCTTGCTGCCATTGTTCTCCTGAATCTGTTGTTTTTTTTTCTTTTGTTCCTGTGTCTTCCCGTTCCTGAGATATGGCCTCCTCTTTCCTGTAGGTCAATGCAGTCTGGGAGTGGCCATCAAAAAGACTTCCACAGAGAAAAGTGTATGGCCATGGCCATTTAGTTAAAAATACTAGATTTACATACAAGGCAGAGAATATCTAAGGCACAGGAACAAGTGAAAAACATTGGGCATGTTCCGGAACCTACTCACGGCTGGAAGTGCCAACCTAGAGTGAACACCAGGCCAGACATGTGACGTGATGGAGGCACGGAAGACCAGTCAGCGGGCAGGGAGCTGTGGGGACAACCGGAAAGGTGGGCGGTGAGGTGTGATGTTTTTTTTTGCCGTTTTAACCTTTTGCCTGCCGCTTACCTCTCCAGCCACCCCCACTGCTCCCTCGTCTTCAGCAATATAGTAAAGCTATTTGTCATGAAATCACCTCTTTCGATAATAAGATGGCTCTACTGTCTCCTTCCCAATCTACATAACAAAGGTACCAAAAAAAACAGGAAGTGTCTTAAAGGGAACCTGTCACGTCCTAGTTGCTATGTTCACTGCCCCCATTGGTTTGTTAGTGATGCAATGTGCATCACTAACCAGCTGTTTTCATGAAAATCGGTGGTAGTATAATGATGTTATAACGTTTTATATACTATGTCCTACCTGCTCGTATTCAGTAATAGGGGTGTGATTCTCAGATTCAGTCATGGGCAGTCGCCGCATTCAATTAGTGCTGGTGCCGCGCATGACATTTGAATACTGCTCCTGGCAAGCGCTATGTTTGTGGGGTGCATGCGCATTTGCACACGTCGGGCCGCTGGTCCGGTGCATGCGCACTGAGGCTGTGTGATTACCAGCTTCAGTGCGCACGCGCTGTGACCTGTGGCTCCCGGCGCCTGCGCAGTCAATGTATCGTGCGGTCACCGCATGCGGTGTGACACTGCATCAGTGACCGCAAGATACATTAGCGGCCCGAAGTGTGCAAATGCGCATGCGCCCCACAAACATAGCACTTGCCAGGAGCAGTATTCAAAGATCTCATATTACCATAGATCCCTTATTAAGGGAAAGTGATGTTGGAATGAAGGCCTGGTTTGGTTTTCCATTTATTTTTTTATAAAAATAACACTTTTGTGGCATTTTCAAGTCAATTTTGTTTTGCACTTTTTTGTTTTACAAGATACGCTCCAGCCAGATTAGTGGAATAAATAATGAACTACAAATAAAACATTTTGTTTTCTTCCAAACTGTCCAACAATTGGCACGGTCCAACAATTGTTTTTTCTCGTGTTTTTTCAATACAGTTCTCTGCAGTTTTTTTTTTTAAAAAATTAGCAAAATAACATGTTACAAATGTAACAAAATAAAACCCCACCAAAAACTCAAAATTTATTTTTTATGAAAACAGCTTGAACTGCATGTCATTTCTTTACGAGCTTTAAAATAGCTAAAATGTCTGCGTGAAGCAGGCCTTTTCTGCTTAATAAAAAAATTTCAGTGTGCATTTTACAATTATATTTGGTGAAATTACCAATTCACAAAAAAACAACAATAATAGTGGGCAAAAAAAAAAAATCAATCAGAAATCCTACAAGAAAAATGCCACACTTTAATTATTAATAAAAAATATTATTTATTGAATAATTTAAAAAACATATATGCATACATCAAGATTATATATAAAAGTTCCAAAGAGAAATTCTAACAAAAAATGGGTCTCAAGTAGTGTTGAGCATTCCGATACTGAAATATCGGGTATCGGCCGATATTCGCGGTATCGGAATTCCGATACTTAATTCCGATACTTTTACAATATCGAATACCGGAATCGGAAGTTCCCATAATGTCTGCGCTCTGCAGTGTCTCTGAAGGATGACAAGCTGGATGGCAGCGCTCAGCTGAGATCCAGCCTGTCATCAGAATGCCATCCCAGCGTGGGAGAATTCTCCTGATTGTTTAAAAGCCGGCGCGCGGTAAAAAGCCGCCGTCTTTTAAACAATCACACAGCCCCATACTGCTTCCCCGCAGGCTCCCACCCCGATCCTCCGCTCCCCTCGCCACCTCCCATCCCGATCGTAAGTTAGGACCGGGCGGGGAGCGCAGCACCAAGGAGCGGGGAGCGAAGGACCCGGGCCGGGAAGCCAGCAGTGAAAAGACTTCACCGCCGGCTTTCCCGTTCTGTGCTGCGCTTTCCCGCCGGTTATTTCAAATGAACAGCTGAGGTATCAGGTGATGCTGATCAGCTGTTCATTTGAAGTAGCCGCGCGGTGCCCTCAGAGGGTTCGTGTGAGTTCATGCTTGACTGCATTGCATGAACTCACATGAACTTTCCCACGGTCGCACAGGTCAGCCTCACCTCCCAGACCATCAGACCGGTCATGATTGGTGTGTGTGGGTGTCTGTGCGGGTGTGTGCGATGTCTGTGCGGTGTCTGCGGGTGTGTGCGGTGTCTGTGCGATGTCTGCGAGTGTGTGCGGTGTCTGTGCGATGTCTGGGGGTGTGTGCGTGCAGGCAGACATAGGCCGATGTGACACTACTACTCCCATCGGCCTATGTCTGTCCCCCGTCCACTCCTGCCAGCAGGATCAGCTCGATGGGAGCAGTAGTTCCCATCAGCCTGATCCTGCTATATAAATTGCCCTACTGTGTCCCCAATAAATGTTAAATACATGTCATTGGTGGCCAGTGGTTACCTACAATAAATTAGTTCATACATTACCTGTCCCCGCCGATCGCCACCTAAAATAAAGTAAAAAATAAAAAACTACACCTATACTCACCTAGACACCTAATTCCCCGAAGCCATCGATCTCCTGTAATAAAATATAAAATAATAAAGCACAACCTTATCCTTACCCCTCCGTAGTAGTCCACGAGTGTCCCACGAAGATCTCCAGTTCAGAGAAGCCACATAGAATGTAACCGCTCTGAACCGCCGCCGCCGCTAGAATGACGGGGCCGTAAAGCAGCCCCGTCATTGCATAAGCGGGTTCGCCGGAGTTCAGGCAGCGCTGCTCCGGTTAGCTCCTTTACGGCCCTGCTGTATCGTGAGAAATTCCCACGGTACAGCAGTGCCGGAAAGGAGGTCTCCGGAGCTGCGCTGCCTGAATGCACTCCGGTGACCTCAGTCAGTGGCTCCCGCTGCCGGGAGCGGACGTGTTCCCGACAGTGTGAGCTTACAGCAGCCATGCACAGCTGTCACCATCTCCAGATGTGACAGCTGTGCATGGGAGATCAGCGCAGGAACGTGGACAGGTAACTATTTTTTTTAGTAAACTAAGAATTAAATAAAATGGTGTGTTTTATTTCAAATAAATTATTTTTTTCTGGGTGTAGTGTGTTTTTTCTTTTTAACACTTTGTAGATTAGTAATGGGGGTGTCTTATAGATGCCCATCATTACTAATCTGGGCTTCATGGCAGCTGGCGCTGACATGAACCCCAGCCCCATTACCCCCTGCCACCGCACCAGGGCAGCGTGGAAGAGCGAGGCTAAGTGCCAGAATTGGCACATCCTATGGATGCGCCATTTCTGGGGCGGCTGACGGCTGGTGTTTCTAGCCTGGGAGGGGGCCAATATTCATGGCACCCTTCCTGGGCTATTAATATCAGCCCCCAGCTGTCTGCCTAGCCTTTGCTAGCTATTAAATTAGGAGGACCCCACGTCATTTTTTTGGGGGGTCCCCCATTTTAATAGCTAGTAAAGGCTAGGTATTCAGCTGGGGGCTGATATTAGTAGTATGGGAAGCTCCGTGGGTATTACCCCCTTCCCAGGCTTCAAACATCTGCCCCAGCTGTCTGCTTAACCTCCACTAGAGACTAAAATTATGGGGAACCCCACGCAAATTTTTTTTTAAAATAAATCCTTTATTTTAACACTAAATGACATTTGAGGAGTTAATAAAGATGCAGTCCCTAAATTATTATTTATTTTTTAATTAATTTTTCCCAAAAATTTTGAAGTGGGCTTTGCCATATTTTTGTATGCCAGCCAGGTACAGCATCCAGCTTCTATGAACGCGCCATTTTCTGGGGTGGCTGCGGACTGCAATTTGCAGTGGGGGGGAGGCCCAGAAAGCTTGGGTCTCCCTGCGCTGCAGATTCCATCCCCCAGCTGCCTAGTTGTACCTGGCTAGACACAAAAATAGGGAGAAGCCCCACGTATTTTTTTTTTAAATTATTTCATGAAATATTTTTTTTAAAAAGGGCTTCCCGATATTGTTGTGTCTGGCCAGGTACAAATAGGCAGCTGGTGGTTGGGGGCAGCCCGTTCCTGCCTGCTGTACCTGACTGGACACAAATATAGTGCGAAGCCCCACGTCAATTTATTTTTAATTATTTCAGGAAATTCATGAAATAATTAAAAAAAAATTGACGTGGGGCTTCGCACTATATTTGTGTCCAGCCAGGTACAGCAGGCAGGAACGGACTGCCCCCAACCCCCAGCTGCCTATTTGTACCTGGCCGGACACAACAATATAGGGAAGCCCTTTTTTTCTTAATTATTTCATGAAATAATTTAAAAAAAAAATACGTGGATCTTCGCCCGTTTTTTGTGTCCAGCCAGGTACAACTAGGCAGCTGGGGGCTGGAATCTGCAGCGCAGGGAGGCCCAAGCTTTCTGGGCCCCCCCCGCTGCAAATTGCAGTCCGCAGCCGCCCCGGAAAATGGCGCGCTCATAGAAGCGCCATCTTCTGGCGCTGTACCCAACTCATCCAGGGCCCTGGTGCGGTGGCTCACTGGGTAATAAAGGGGTTAAGGCCAGCTTGGCATTATCAGCTGGCCCTAAGCCCGAAATTCATGGGGTCACGCCAATATTAGACATGACCACCATGAATTTCTAGTAAAGTATTTAAAAAAAACACAACGCCCAGAATAAAGTCCTTTAATTGAAATAAAGACACAATTCTTTATTGTTCTAAATTAAACTATACTTACCATCACGCCCATTCCAGCTGAAGCCAACGATCTCCTGCAATAAAAGAAAAATAATAAACCAACCTCATCCTTACCTTCCCATGGATCCCACGACAGCTTCAGCTCTGCTACATCGAGATGACAGGCTGGACCGCAGCAGAACGCTGCCATCCAGCCTGTCATCCCGCAGACACTGAGAAGCGCAGGCATGCTTGTGCTCCTCAGTGTCTCTCTGTGACGGCATCCAGATGAGCCGAGGTCATGTCCAATGAACTCAGCTCACCTCATGTACGTCACTGACAGCGTGGGAAAATTCTCACGCTGAAGCGCTGAGTGCAGGAGAATTCTCCCACGCTGTCAGTGACGTGCATGAGGTGAGCTGAGTTCATTGTCGGCTCATCTGGATGCCGTCACAGAGAGACACAGGAGTGCAAGCATGCCTGCGCTTCTCAGTGTCTGCGGGATGACAGGCTGGATGGCAGCGTTCTGCTGCGGTCCAGCCTGTCATCTCGATGTAGCAGAGCTGAAGCTGTCATGGGAACCATGGAAAGGTAAGGATGAGGTTGCTTTATTATTTTTCTTTTATTGCAGGAGATCGTTGGCTTCAGCTGGAATGGGCGTGACGGTAAGTATGGTTTAATTTAGAACAATAAAGAATTGTGTGTTTATTTCAATTAAAGGACTTTATTCTGGGTGTTTGTGTTTTTTGTAACTTTGACTATGGGGTTAGTAATGGGGGTGTCTTATAGACGCCTCTCCATTACTAACCTGGGCTTGATGTCAGCTGGCATTATAAGCTGACATCAACCCCAGCCCTATTACCCCACTGCCTCCGCTACAGGGCACTGGGAAGAGTGAGGCTAAGTGCCACAATTGGCGCATCTTATGGATGCGCCATTTCTGGGGCGGCTGACGGCTGGTGTTTCTAGCTTGGGAGGGGGCCAATATTCTTGGCTCCCTTCCTGGGCTATTAATATCAGCCCTCAGCTGTCTGCCTAGCCTTTGCTAGCTATTAAATTAGGGGGGACCTCACGTCATTTTTTGGGGGGGGGGGGTCCCCCATTTTAATAGCTAGTAAAGGCTAAGTATTCCGCTGGGGGCTGATATTAGCAGCCTGGGAAGCTCCGTGGGTATTACCCCCTTCCCAGGCTTCAAACATCTGCCCCAGCCGTCTGCTTAACCTCCGCTAGAGACTAAAATTACGGGGAACCCCACGCAATTTTTTTTTAAATAAATCCTTTATTTTAACACTAAATGACAAGTACAGTAACCAACACTATCACTGTACTTCATATATATGTGACTGACATGTTTCTATCTATCTAATCTATGTATGATTCTCTATTCTTTCTATTCTAAATTGTCGGGTACAGATGCTGAATTGCCGGCCGTCTTTTTTAAAGAGACAGTGCATGAAAACACTATTATTTTTTTAAATAAATCCTTTACACTAAATGACAAGTACAGTAAGCAACACTGTCACTGTACTTCATATATATGTGACTGACATGTTTCTATCTATCTAATCTATGTGTGAAGCTCTATTCTGTCTGTTATAAATTGTCGGGTACCGCTGCTGAATTGCCGGCCGGCTTTTTTAAAGAGACGGTGCATGAAAACACTAATATTTTTTTTAATAAATCCTTTACACTAAATGACAAGTACAGTAAGCAACACTGTCACTGTACTTCATATATATGTGACTGACATGTTTCTATCTATCTAATCTATGTGTGAAGCTCTATTCTTTCTGTTGTAAATTGTCGGGTACCGGTGTATGCGCTGATGAATTGCCGGCTTTTCGCGTAATACATTCTACATTATTCTTAGTTGTTTTACTTCATGTAGAATTAACCTACAAGGAAAGAAAGGGTTTATTTTCATTCCGATATTTCTGTCCCATTGACTTGCATTGGTTTCCGGTATCGGAATCGGCGATATCCGATAATTTTTGAGAATCGGTCCGATCCAATCCGATACGATATTTCCTGATATCGGAAGGTATCGCTCAACACTAGTCTCAAGTGAATGGGAATATATAACAGATGATGGTACTATAATCAATACAAAAATTAGTGAAACATACAGATGATTATTGTAATGCTGAGTCACTTCTCACGGCAGGAGCGGACACAGACTGTAGTGGGCCCCTGTGCAAGAATTTTTTGGGGCCCCCCCTGCCCTTCATAGGGCAACAAAGTTATGTAAACATAACCCCCCCATGAGCAGCTCTCATCCCCCCCATGTGCAGCTCTCATCCCCCCCTGTGCATCTCTGATTCCCCTCACTCCTCGTTAATTAATTGTATGTAAAAAAAATAAAACCCGTGTTATACTTACCCCCATGCGATCCCCGCAGAATCCTGGTGCTCGTCCACGTCGCTGCCACCAGGTTCTCCTGACTTCCGGCCATGTGACGGCGCCGTCATATGACCGGAAGTCAGGGGAATCATGAAGGCGCTGCTGCAGTAGCGCTGCACTGCTACACAGGAAAGCAGCGCTGAGATGTCCCGGCGCTTAGCGCTCAGCATGGGGCCGGGGGCCCAGGGCCAGCTCCAGGTTTTTGTGGGCGAAAGAGTCTCAGTGGTCCCCTTCAACACATACCACGATTCATGATGCACAGATACCGAAGAGAAATATATATATAGTACAATGCCGAAGATTTCACTTCTTACATTACATGAGCGATATCTATTGTAAATTCCACAATAGCTCAGAAACGAGCGAATCGCTCCACACAGTATACTGGCCCCCATAAAATGCTCCATACAGGAGACTGGCCCCCATAAAATGCTCCATACAGAATACTGGCCCCCATAAAATGCTCCATACAGGATACTGGTCCCCATAAAATGCTCCATACAGGAGACTGGCCCCCATAAAATGCTCCATACAGAATACTGGCCCCCATAAAATGCTCCATACAGGATACTGGTCCCCATATAACGCTCCATACAGGATACTAGCCCCCATATAATGCTCCATATAGAATACTGGCCCCCATATAATGCTCCATACAGGATCCTGGCCCCCATATAATGCTCCATACAGAATACTGGCCCCCATAAAATGCTCCATACGGAATACTGGCCCCCATATAACGCTCCATACGGAATACTGGCCCCCATATAACACTCCATACAGGATACTGGCCCCCATATAACGCTCCATACGGAATACTGGCCCCCATATAACACTCCATACAGGATACTGGCCCCCATATAACGCTCCATACAGAATACTGGCCCCCATATAACACTCCATGCAGGCTGTTCCCCACACATAATGCCCCACGCAGGCTGTTCCCCCCACATAATGCCCCACGCAGGCTGTTCCCCCCACATAATGCCCCATGCAGGCTGTTCCCCCCCATAAAGGATGTCACCCCTCTTTATAATGCCCCATACAGGATGACACACACACCCCCTTCCTTATAATGCCCCATGCAGGATGTCACACACACCCCCTCCCTTATAATGCCCCATGCAGGATGTTACCCACACCCCCCTCCCTTATAATGCCCCATACAGGATGTCACACACCCCCCCTCCCTTATAATGCCCCATGCAGGATGTCACACACACACCCTCCCTTATAATGCCCCATGCAGGATGTCACACCCGCCCCCCTTATAATGCCCCATGCAGGATGTCACACCCAACCCCCTTATTATGCCCCATGCAGGATGTCACACCCACCCCCCTTATTATGCCCCATGCAGGATGTCACCCCCCCTTATAATGCCTCATGCAGGATGTCACCCCCCCCTCCCTTATAATGCCCCATGCAGGATGTCACACCCCCCTTCCCTTATAATGCCCCATGCAGGATGTCACACACCCCCACCTCACCCTCCTCCCTTATACTGCCACAGGCCTCCATACAATAAAAAAAAAATCAAATACTCACCTCACTTCTCCTCACCTGCTGCCGCTGCTCCAGACTCCTCAGCGTTGCCGCCATCTTCCCGCTCTGCGCGCTGTGACTGCTCAGGAGAGAGCGCGGTGTAAAGACGTCACCGCACCTTCTGACCTGAGACGTCACAGTGCAGCAGCCGTGGAGGATGCAGGAGCTGCTGCGGAGGCACCGGGAGAGGTAAGTATTGTGCCGGGGCCCTGAGCAAGCGGGGGGGGAGCGGGCGCTGACACCGCTCTCCTCCACTCACGGGTCCCATTGCGCGCGGTCCCCCCCCCGCCTGCTCAGGGCTCCGGCATTTGCGGGGGCCCCATGAGGAGACGCACAAGAGGGGGGCCCCAACGGGGCTCCGAGGGGGCCCCGACCGGCCGGACCCCATACTGGAGTCAGGACAGTTATGCCCTGATGGTGGCCCTGCTGGAGGGGCCCCCTCTCCCTCGGGGCCCCCGTTCAATGAACGGGCTGCACGGGCGGTAGGTCCACCCCTGTCTCACGGACAAGCCGTGAGTCAGGGGAGTCAAGGAGTCCAAGGTCATAAGCCAGGAGGGGTGAGACAAAGGCATAGTCAGGTCACAGTCCGGGATCAAAATTCCAATAAGACAAAGGAGCTAGGAAAAGGGATAGTCAAAGGCAAATTCAAGATCAGAATATAAGAACTTAGAGTACAGAGCAAACACATACCACTTAAGCTAAGCTACAACTGGCAATGTTTTAACCATTGCTAACAAGCTAAATAACCAGGTAATCACCCAGAATGGGCGACACCTGGAGGAAACTCCACAGGCCCGGCCAGATGGGACAGCCGAGCTGTCATTCACAACACTGACAGTTCAGCGTGCCCCTGCCTCAGATTGTCACTCACAGAGCCCTTAGGACATTGTGAGTGGTGGAATTGTTACCGTCATCAAATACATATAGTCATCACATGTAAATAATCAGGGACAATTAGATCCCATAAAAATAAAGTGCAAGTACATGAATATGTTAAACCAGTGGTCCCCAACCTTTTTTGCACCAGGGACCGGCTTGAAGCAAGATCATTTTTCCATGGCCCAGCAAAGAGGGGGTGGGGTGGGCGGGGCTTTGGTCATGTGGGGGCGGGGTAATAGAGGGATTTGGAATTTAGTGCATACTTATCATATAGTGTAGACCAGGTCCCCGCCAGGAGCTATGCCAGGAGCCCCACATAATGTGCTGTGCCAGGAGCCGCATCACTGAGGCCCCATCACTCCCTGCAGCAGGACAGGGCAGCTGTCCTGACAGCTGCTGTTCAGCTGCATTTACTTCATCCCAGGGGTGGACACAGACTGTAGTGGGCCCCTGTGCAAGATATTTTTGGGGGCCCCCCCCACCCTTCATAAGGCAACAAAGTTATGTAAACATAACCCCCCCATGTGCATCTCTCACCCCCCCATGTGCAGCTCACCCCCGTGCATCTCTCATCCCCCTCCGTGCATCTCTCACCCCCCACGTGCATCTCTCATCCACCCCCCATGCATCTCTCATCCCCTCCGTGCATCTCTCACCCCCCCGTGCATCTCTCATCCCCTCCGTGCATCTCTCATCCCCCCCGTGCATCTCTCACCCCCCCGTGCATCTCTCACCCCCCACGTGCATCTCTCATCCACCCCCCGTGCATCTCTCATCCCCCCCGTGCATCTCTCACCCCCCCGTGCATCTCTCATCCACCCCCCGTGCATCTCTCATCCCCCCCGTGCATCTCTCATCCCCCCCGTGCATCTCTCACCCCCCCGTGCATCTCTCATATCTCCCCTCCCCCCCATGTGCATCTCTCATCTCTCCCCTCCCCCCCATGTGGATCTCTCATCTCTCCCCTCCCCCATGTGCATCTCTCATCTCTCCCCTCCCCCGATGTGCATCTCCCATTCCCCCCACTCCTAGTTAATTGTATTTAAAAAAAAATAAAACTTGTTATACTTACCCCCATGCGATCTCTGCAGAATCCTGGCGCTCGTCCAAATCGCTGACACCAGGTTCTCCTGCCTTCCGGTCATGTGACGGCGCCGTCACATGACCGGAAGTCAGAGGAATTATGAGATGTCCTGGACCCGGCGCTTTGCATGGGGCCGGGGGCCCCATGAGGAGAGAGACGCACAAGAGGGGGCCTCCGAGGGGGCTCCTACCGGCCGGGCCCCATACTGGAGTCAGGGCAGTCATGCCCTGATGGCGGCCCTGCTGGAGGCTGGAGGGGCCCCCTCTCCCTCGGGGCCCCCGTTCAATGAACCGGCTGCACGGGCGGTAGTTCTGCCCCTGCTTCATCCTGCTTTAGGACCTGTGGTGACATCACAGTTATGTACCTTGATGTCATCACAGGTCCTCTACAGGTCTACCCTGCGGGAGTCTAGAACAGCGGGCAGCATCCACCCCACACAGTGTGCTCTGAGCCACCGCAGACCTGAGCACACTTTCAATGTTTAGTGATTGTCTGTGGCGGTGCCGCGGACCGGCTGAAAAACCCCAACGGCCCGGTCCTGGTCCGCGGACCGGCGGTTGGGGACCTCTGTGTTAAACCATAATTATGTGGGACTAAAAGCATGGGTGCATCTAGATATAAAATATGTTACATGAAATATAAATATAGCAGATAAATTTAACAAGCACTAAATAGAAATAGTGTCAGATCAGATAGAAGTAATAATTAGTTAACCATACCAATCACGAGATACCTGCGCCCCAAAGCGTGTTTTGCACATAGCTTCCTCAGGGGAGAAGACCCGAGGAAACCATGTCCCCCTGAGGCAGCCGTATGTATTGATTACTGTATATAATCTATCATATACTCCCAATTATTTGAGACACATTTTTGTGTGATTTTCCCTTTGGAACTTTTATAAATAATCTTGATATATGTTTTTTAAAAAATAAATAAATAATTGTATTTGATGGTGTGTTTTAATTCATTACATTTGTAATGTGAGTTAATTTTGCCATTCTCCATGTCCTAGAGAAGTCTATTGGAAAATGCCACGTGCAGAGCATGCTGTTTTTTTGAAAAGAAAAGAAAAAGAAAAAAAGGCCACTGACCCCCAAAAAACAATAAAACCATCAACATACCACAAAACAAGTTGTCGTACACTTAAAATTTAATTATAGATGTGAATGTAATCATTTGGATCACACAGCCTGGGAATAAAAGGTTGAAGAGCGTCTTGCAATCTTAAAGTGTGGCTATATCCTTGGAATGTTATGGCTGCAACTCCGGCTCAGTTTTATGCCGGACATTTCCTTCAGATGTTGGTCCTTCTCCAGCTATATTTCCTTCACTCTGGGCACACACTGAGGTTCCCAGGACAGACAGATAAAACACTTCCACCCATTTGTTATCAGTTGTTCTCCAGAGCTTTGGGCTTTTATCCTGCATATTTATCTCCCGCAATAAACAAACAGATAATTAAGACACTTAATATTTTTTGCAAAATCTTTTTATTCTTTATTTTGGATCTACTTCAATGCTTTCTCTGTGCTGTTACATTACTCTGTGGAAATCCTTATTTCTTGGAATGAGATCAGAGCACCAAGAAAACAGGTATCCCCAGAGCAATGCAAAGTGTGAAGAAGGAGGTTGTCAATGGCAAGACATCTTACCTCCTTCTGTACCTCTCTAGACAGGACTAGCTAGGAAGTACAGATACCATTACTTCATGATGCCATGAAAAAGTATTTATACTCGGTGAACTTTTCCACATTTTTTCACGTTACACCCACAAACATAAATATACAGTACAGACCAAAAGTTTGGAGACACCTTCTCATTTAAAGATTTTTCTGTATTTTCTTGAATATGAAAATTGTACATTCACACGGAAGGCATCAAAACTATGAATTAACACATGTGGAATTATATACTTAACAAAAAAGTGTGAAACAACTGAAAATATGTCTTATATTCTAGGTTCTTCAAAGTAGCCACCTTTTGCTTTGATGACTGCTTTGCACACTGTTGGCATTCTCTTGATGAGCTTCAAGAGGTAGTCACCAGAAATGGTCTTCCAACAATCGTGAAGGAGTTCCCAGAGATGCTTAACACTTGTTGGCCCTTTTGCCCTCACTCTGCATTCCAGCTCACCCCAAACCATCTCGATTGGGTTCAGGTCTGGTGACTGTGGAGGCCAAGTCATCTGGCGTAGCACACCATCACTCTCCTTCTTGGTCAAATAGCCCTTACACAGCCTGGAGGTGTATTAGGTCATTGTCCTGTTGAAAAATAAATGATGGTCCAACTAAACGCAAACCAGATGAAATAGCATGCCGCTGCAAGATGCTGTGGTAGTCATGCTGGTTCAGTATGCCCTCAATTTTGAATAAATCCCCAACAGTGTCACCAGCAAAGAACCCCCACACCATCACACCTCCTCCTCCATGCCTCACGGTGGGAACCAGGCATGTAGAGTCCATCCGTTCACCTTTTCTGCGTCGCACAAAGACACGGTGGTTGGAACCAAAGATCTCAAATTTGGACTCATCAGACCAAAGCACAGATTTCCACTGTACATTCCTTGTGTTCTTTAGCCCAAACAAGTCTCTTCTGCTTGTTGCCTGTCCTTAGCAGTGGTTTCCTAGCAGCTATTTTACCATGAAGGCCTGCTGCACAAAGTCTCCTCTTAACAGTTGTTGAAGAGATGTGTCTGCTGCTAGAACTCTGTGTGGCATTGACCTGGTCTCTAATCTGAGCTGCTGTTGACCTGTGATTTCTGAGGCTGGTGACTCGGATAAACTTATCCTCAGAAGCAGAGGTGACTCATGGTCTTCCTTTCCTGGGGCGGTCTTCATGTGAGCCAGTTTCTTTGTAGCGCTTGATGGTTTTTGCAACTGCACTTGGAGACACTTTCAAAGTTTTCCCAATTTTTCGCACTGACTGACCTTCATTTCTTAAAGTAATGATGGCCACTCGTTTTTCTTTACTTAGCTGCTTTTTTCTTGCCATAATACAAATTCTAACAGTCTATTCAGTAGGACTATCATGTGTGTATCCACCAGACTTCTGCACAACACAACTGATGGTCCCAACCCCATTTATAAGGCAAGAAATCCCACTTATTAAACCTGACAGGGCACACCTGTGAAGTGAAAACCATTTCTGGTGACTACCTCTTGAAGCTCATCAAGAGAATGACAAGAGTGTGCAAAGCAGTCATCAAAGCAAAAGGTGGCTATTTTGAAGAACCTAGAATATAAGACATATTTTCAGTTGTTTCACACTTTTTTGTTAAGTATATAATTCCACATGTGTTAATTCATAGTTTTGATGCCTTCAGTGTGAATGTACAATTTTCATAGTCATGAAAATACAGAAAAATCTTTAAATGAGAAGGTGTGTCCAAACTTTTGGTCTGTACTGTATATTATTGGGATTTCATGAGATATACCAGCACAAAGTAGCAGGCATTTGTGAAGTGTAAAGGAAATGATATATGGTTTTTAAATATTTTAAAAATATAAATCTGAAAATAGTGATGTGCATTTGTATTCAGTCCCCTGTAGTCTGATACCCCTAAATAAAACCAATATCCTCCAGAAGTCACATAATTAGTTAATTGAGTCCACATGTGTAATTTATTCTCAGTATAGCTACAGCTGTCCTGTGAAGGCATCAGTGGTTTGTTTGAGAACATTAGGGATCCAACAGGAACACAAACTAAGGAACACATCAGACAAGTCAGGTATAAAGTTGTAGAGAAGAGTAAAGCAGGATTAGGTCATAAAAAAATATCCTAAGCTCACAGGGCACTGTTCAATCCATCAGATAAAAATGGAAACAGTATGCACAACTGCAAACCTACCAAGACATGGCCATACGCCTAAACTGACATCCCAAGTAATGTGCGCACTAATTAGAGAAGCAGCTAATAGGCCCATGGTCACTCTGGAGGAAGTTGCAGAGATCCACAGTTCAGGTGGGAGAATCCCTCCCAAGGACAACTATTAGTCATATGCGCCACAGATCTGGCCTTTATGGAAGAGTGGCATTAAAAAAAAAAATTTTTGAGAAAAGAAGAGACCAGAAAAACATTTACTGGCATAGGCCTAGGTAAAGGGGTCTAAAAAAAAGGGCTCACTTCTCACTCTTGTCAGCTGCTGCGCATCGGTCACTGTATAATAAAAAGGTCCTATATAGTAGGGTACCACAACATGTATACATTGCTGAAAAAGTACACAAAGGCTCATCATATATACAGTGCCTTGAAAAAGTATTCAGACCCCATGAACTTATTTTTTCATAGTTTTTTAATTATTTTAAAAATATAAATCTGAAAATTTTATTCAGCCTCTCCATGCTAACTGTGTACCCTACTTACTTGGCATGTGGAAGAAGGTGCTCTGGTCAGATAAGACCAAATGACAAACTTTTTGGGCTAAATGCAAAATGCTGCGTGTAGCAGAAAACGAACACTGCACATCACCCTGAAAACACCACCTCCACTGTCAAACATGGTGGTGGCAGAATCATGATGTGGGGATGCTTTTCTTCAGCAGGGACAAGGAAGCTGGTCAGAGTTGATAAGAAGGTTGAGGGACCTAAACACAGAGCAATACTTGAAGAAAACCTTTTAGAGGCTGCAAAAGACTTGAGACTGGGGTGTAGGTTCACCATGCAGCAGGACACGATCCTAAACATCCTGCCAGTGCTACAATAGATGCTTTAGATTAGTGATGATCGAGCACTTGAATTAAGCAGGTCGGACACTCGGACGGGCTCGACTCGAGTACTAAATATAATTGAAGTCAATGAGAAACTTGAGCAGCTTTCTGGAATACCCTAACAGGAGCGGTGGGGAGGCAGGAAAATTGCTGAGAAGGATAGAAACAGCGCTCAATTGGAATGGGAACAGCATGGGTAAGACGCCTGATGCATCTCTGACTCCTAGGTCACTGCTGGGAAGAATGTTGTTGACTCACCCAAGCGGATGGGGACGACTCGGTACCCAGGCCTTTGCCTGGCCTTGGGGATGTCGCGGTGGTCGGCTCCCGGGCCCGTACCCTGGGGTCAGCTTTTAAAAGGGGATTGTTTGTTAAGTTTATGAAAGTTCGTGACGCCACCTGTGGTTTCTGGTGAGAATCACCAGCGCTGCAGCAGTCCACTGAGGCCGGTGATAAGGCAGCTCGATGGTATAGCTCCCCACAGGTGGAGCTAGGCCTCAGGGCAGCGTATGGAGAGGGGGATGCAGGACAGGCGAGACCCAGCCGGGTCAGAGCAAGAACGGGGACGGACATGGTAGTCACTTCAGTACCTTTTACTGATGGAAATTCAGGCACGTCCTGGAGCACTGTAGGGTGAAGGGTGCATATCAGGATCCTCCCCAATGAGCGGGTGTAGGGCCTCCTGTTTCTTGCTTCTGCGTAGTAAGTTTCTGACCTGCCTGGAGCTAGGCCTAACTTTATTTTTGTCCTACACTGGCTGACGTTGTGGTAGGGCCTTCTCTTGGAGTGCACGCTCCCAGCTTACGGGGCCTATGTGTCTCCTGGCTCTGTTACGTATCAGCTCTCTGGTGAACCTGGGACCTGTAGTTCTCCAGGGATTCTGATTATGCCTTACTGGGTCGTAGAGATCCCGGTAAGCTCGGACCCGGTGTCCGGTATTTGTTTCGGGGTGAGCTGGGTAAGCTCCTCTGCCCCCACTGCTACTCACTTTCCACTCGCCTTTGGCCACGCTCGGGCCCTCACTAGGCTACTCACACTAACGGCCGCTTGCCGCTCTTCACCGATCTTATGGCGCCAGCACACCTAAAGCTCACTATTCTGAGCTACAACTGAGTCTGAACTATGCTCCACTGCAGGCTGACCTTGCTCAGGCTTCTCTACTGCAGGAACTCTCTCAACAGACTAAACTGCCTAGCTCCACCTTCCCTATTTATATCCCTAATGGGCTCCCTCTGCTGGTCTGAGGTGGAAGGTGGAGATGTGTGAATGTTTATGGGGGCCTCTTGTGGAGGAATCCGGTAATACACTCTTCTAGGATCTGTGGTACCAAGTGCAGCTGGGCGCCACATTGTCAGAGTTTTACTCCACTTTTACAGACTAACAGTAAAACATATAAAACTGAAGATAAAATGGATTTTACAGGAAAAAATGTTAGGAAATATTCTTTCCTGTATAATGCAAAATTATAAAGAGAAAAAAAAAACGCCTCCTCCACCTCTTAATAGCCGGCCATCTCTCACAGTATTTTCCCGTCGCCTATGACTTGACTACAGTAGATGACATAGTAGCGGGGGAAATAATACCACACACACCATTAGTCACTGGTAAAAGTAATTCTAACATTTTATTACCTTATCTGGGCATGTGGTATGTGTGACAGAGTCAGACACATCCTGTTTAATTTATGAAGGAGGGACTCTGAAACTACAAAGCCTATGCGGACAATGCAAAAACTGCCAAAAATTAGAAGGAAGAGGGACTCCGATACACCCTGCATTAGACCTAAAGATGGCCTCATACACTGTGTCTCATCATCATTTATGTAATGGGTCTGGGAGGCGGAACCTCTGAGCTACTATACAAGGGGGCGGTCCTTGTAAGGGAGCGGGTGGCGACCAGGCAGGCAGTCACAGCAGGTGACCGGGACAGTCTCTGAGTGTACGGGCAGGAGGTCACGGCAAGTAACCGGGACAGTCTCTGGAAGAATGGGCTGGAGGTCACGGCAAGTGACCAGGGCAGTCTCTGGGTGAACGGGCTGGAGGTCACGGCAAGTGACCGGGGCAGTCTCTGGGTGAACGGGCTGGAGGTCACAGCAAGTGACCGGGGCAGTCTCTGGGTGAACGGGCTGGAGGTCACGGCAAGTAACTGGGGCAGTCTCTAGGTAAAGGGTAGGTACGACCTGTGATGGCTGAACCTCCAGGTAGGCTAGCAAGGCAGATGGAGGATGTGTGCTCCCAGGTGAGCAAGCGAGAGTCTCTGGAATAGCAGGTGGTCACAGCACGTGACGGCGAAGCCTCCAGGTAGGCAAGCAGGCAGGTAGCGGAGAAGCACTCCCAGGTGAGGGGGCAAGAGTCTCTGGAATAGCTGGTGGTCACAGCACGTGACGGCGGAGCCTCCGGGCAGGCAAGCAGGCAGGTAGCGGAGAAGCGCTCCCAGGTGAGCGGGCAAGAGTCTCTGGAATAGCTGGTGGTCACAGCACGTGACGGCGGAGCCTCCGGGCAGGCAAGCAGGCAGGTAGCGGAGGAGCGCTCCCAGGTGTGCGGGCAAGCTGGTCCTTAGACAGAATGACAGGAGTAGAAAGGCAGACCGTCGGACCTCAGGCTAGCAAGCAGGCAGGTAGCTGATGTGCGCTCCCAGGTGAGCGGGCAAGCTGGTCCTTAGACAGACTGACAGGAGTTGTAAGGCAGACCGTCGGACCTCAGGCTAGCAAGCAGGTAGCAGGAATAACTGGCAGGAAACAGACAGCAAACTGGCAGGACTCTGGCAGGAATCAGGCAGGTAACTGGCAGGTAACTGGCAACGGGACCTGAGGGCTGAAGCAGAGTAGTAAACAGTGCAACAACATTGCTCGGGCACCTCCATTTTGGAGGAGGTGCCTTATATATGGTGAAGTCCTCCGGCCATTGGCCGGGGACTCCTTAGGACGGCGCGCGCGGCCCCTTTAAGAGGGAGGGAGAGCGCGCGCGCCCTAAGCACAGTGGCCGGGAAGGAGCGCGCGCTGCCAGCAGAGCGGGAGGAGGACGCCGGGCACGGAGCAGGGAGGTGAGGGGAACAGCGTCCCTGCCTAGCAGAGGGCAGGGACGCCGGCGCTACAATTTACCTCTTGAGTCACTAATTACTATTCCCCTCCGTCGTCTTCGTCTGACCATATCTACTCAAATATTTTGGCATCACTCTATCTACTCATGTCCCTCTTGAAAAGTGCATGCAAGAGGCCAGAATCAATAAATAGAAATGTATAGAGCTCCTCTGAGTGTCCAAGTGTGGGGTCACTTGTCTCCTGGGACTTGCCATGGTGGGAGCAAGGAGGATCAGGGTGAGGATTATATGGTCCAGACTCTTAGCTAGTGAGACTGGACCATGTGAAAGACAGTATGGTGCTAGGAAACAAATTGGAAGCATTATCTGCTATCCAACCGACCACCTGTTCTCACTGTTCTTGCTTCAAGAGTGTTGTACTGCACCCCCTGCAAAGTGGGAAAGGAAGTCAGATCTTGTGGATAAGCTTGTTTGTTGTGCTCCCAATGCAGGCACAGTTTCATTTGGCGCATGGCCTCGGCCTCTGCGCGAACGATCAGCAACTTGTCCAATTCCCCATCCCTTACTGCACGTCTTGCGCATTTGAAATTAGATTTATTACATATGTGTGGCACCCCTGCGGGTCCAGTTGCCACAGAGGTACTGCATCTCAGCCAGAGGTGTGGTACCCCACTCTCAGGTAAGGAGGGAGCATTACCCGGGACCCAAACACTCACATCCAACACTACACCACTCCTGAGGGAGGGTCCAGATAGCTCCTAAGGGAGAGCACAGACCCGGTCCCTGTTTGGAAGGTGGAACTAAGTAGAGGAGGTGGGTGGAGGAAGTAGTTTAGGAAAGCACTGAACGAAGAGTATAAAAGAAGGGTAGAAACATCTAGAAGGAGTTTTGTCTGAAGCCAGTCCTAGGTCCAGGGTCCTAGGAGCAGGAGTTCAGTAAGTGAGGACCGTGGGGAAGTGGGGCCCAGTCAGAGAGGCCCAGTAGGAGAGTGAGCAGAGAAGACCGGAGCAGTGAGGAGGGCTCCACAGAGAGAGAGGATCCTAGGGGCACAGGAAGTGCGGAGTCCACCCGTGCGCCCGAGTTCACACTGACCGTGAAGGGATCAGGCCGCAGTAGGGAACCGGCCCCAGACTAGTGGATGACAACAAGACTCAGCTAGCAAACCAGAAGTTGCGGTATCTTCAAGTGCCGTAGCCACCAACCACACACATTCGCTGAAAAGGTGGCCATATAGGACAAAGGGGACAGAAAAGACGTCGCCCAACAAGGCCCGCGGCCACTGGCTCGGGACACTGTGTCTGAGGCGCAGGGCAGGAGGGTGAGAGCTAGCGCAGACAGACGATCTGGAAAGGTACACAAGAAGGGGGTCCCGATCAAGTGCACCTAAATTATCTGAGAGTTGGTTGGATCACTTCCCCGGAGGACACAGGACGACATGGGCGGTTATAATCTGGCCGTTGTAACCTGGAGCATCTTAACAACTGTGAGTAAACACTTGAAGCCTGCACCCAGCTATGTCCTTCACTTAATTGCTGCGTCACCTGCCTTGCACAACACCAACATCTCAAATCATTTATTTAACTGCCCTGGGACCTAGCTCTATCCGTGGAGAGCGGAACCATCTCTGCTGCGTCACCAACAGCCCCAGTGGATCTGAACAGTAGCGGCCGCCACCTATAGCTGCATACCTCGGGTGGCGTCACGAACTTTATTCCCAGAACTTTATTTTCCCAATTGACTTTTCTTTATTGACTGCCCTGGGCCACGGACCGGGTCACTGCTACCATGACTACCCCAAAAAAGACCGGCCTGGCTACCGAGTACCCCACGGCCCCAGGGGGCGCATCAAACTTTGGCTTCACGAGCAGGATGAACCGACCCGTCACAACGGGTCTCGTGCGCCCAGAGACTGTGTTTGAGACCGAGTAGTGGCGCCTGCCCCAGAAGAACGGGTGCCATTATGTGTGTGCTAAAGGACGACAAGAAGCCTCCCATCATGGGCCCGGTCCCGGAGTGGCGCCAAAAACAGAGCCCGCCCCATACACCTGCGGCCATATACTTAGACTTTTCCATCATCTGGGGGAGCCGCCCCCTGGTGTGGCCGACAGCAAGCTGGAGTGGAACCGCCTCCGAAAGGGGAGAGGAGAAGAAAATCCTTAACATTCACATCCAACACTACACCACTCCTGAGGGAGGGTCCAGATAGCTCCTAAGGGAGAGCACAGACCTGGTCCCTGTTTGGAAGGTGGAACTAATTAGAAGAAGTGGGTGGAGGAAGTAGTTTAGGGGAGCACTGAAGGAAAACTATAAAAGAAGGGTAGAAACATCTAGAAGGAGTTCTGTCTGAAGCCTGTCCTAGGTCCAGGGTCCTAGGAGCAGGAGTTCAGTAAGTGAGGATCAAGGAGGACAGGGGCCCAGTCAGAGAGGCCCAGTAGGAGAGTGAGGAGAGAAGACCAGAGCAGTGAGGAGGGCTCCGGAGAGAGAGAGGATCCTAGTGGCACAGGAAGTGCGGAGTCCACCCGTGCGCCCGAGTTCACGCTGACCGTGAAGGGATCAGGCCACAGTAGAGGACCGGCCCCAGACTAGTGGAGGACTACAAGACTCAGCTAGAAAACCAGAGGTTGCGGTATCTTGAAGTGCCGTAGCCACCAACCACACACATTTGCTGAAAAGATGGCCATATAGGACAAAGGGGACAGAAAAGACGTCGCCCAACAAGGCCCGCGGCCACTGGCTCGGGACACTGTGTGTGATCTAAACAGCAGCGGCGGCCACCTATAGCCACATACCACGAGTGGCGTCACGAACTTTATCCCCAAAACTTTATTTCCCCAATTGACTTTTCTTTATTGACCGCCCTGGGCCACGGACTGGGTCACTGCCACCGTGACTTCCCCAAAAAGGACCGGCCCGGCTACTGAGTACCCCACGGCCTCAGGGGGCGTGCCATATGCCTGCAAGCTTTCCGATATTAATAGGGAAAAGACAATATGCAGCCCTGAAAAGGACTTTTGTTTTTAGGTTGCAGCAGCAGTATACCTATAGAAAGACTGTAAGGCAATAAACCCTGCCTAGATGCCTCTAATCCAAAACTATCCCTCCTACACCAGCTATCCCTACACTGAATGCAGGTAACAGCGGTTTTACAAGAGAAAGGACAGTATGTAGCCCTGAAAATGACTTTTGTTTTAATGGTGCAGCCGCATTATACAAGTACTGCAATAGCAACTGCCTATATGCCTGCTCTAATCTAATCTCTCCCTCCTAGATCAAGTCTCCCTGAACTGCTTCCATAGGAGTGTGTGCTGAGCATCATGTCACCGGCTCTTATAAAAGACCCGATGAAGCGATGCGGCCGGTCATTCACAGTAATGCCAGTAGCCAACATAGCTATGACAGGCAATCACCGCATGCTTATTGGCTGTCTAACAGCCAGGAAACATGCGGGGTGGGTATCGAGCATGGCGCTCAAGCACCCACGATATTTGATCGAGTGACGAGAGTACACGAGAACCCAGGTGCTCAATCGAATATCAATCAGTGGCGAGCATGCTCGCTCATCATTCGTTTAGACTAGTGTTTCCCAAACTCCAGTCCTCAGGGCCGCCCACACGTCATGTTTTCAGGATTTCCCTAGTATCGCCCAGGTGATAGAATTATTATTAAGGCATCAGAAACTGCCACAGGTTCTCTCACCTGTATAATACTAAGGAGATCCTGAAAACACGATGCGTTATGGTCCGTGAGGACAGGGTTTGGGAAACACTGATTTAGACCATTGGTTCCCAAACTCCAGTCCTCATAACCCCCAACAGATCATGTTTTTAGGATCTCCCTAGTATTGCACAGCTGAGATAACCTGTGGCAATTTCTGATGCCTTGATAACTATTCCATCACCTGTACAATACCAAGGAAATCCAGAAAGCATGAACTGTTGGGGGAAGGAGGATTGGAGTTTGGGAAACACTGGTTTAGATCAAAGCATATTCATGTGTGTGAATGGCCCAGTCACAGTCCAGACCTAAATCCCATTGAGAATTTGTAGCAAGACTTGAAAATTGCTGTTCACAGATGCCTCCATCCAATCTCACTGAGCGAGAGCGAGTGAGCAAAGAAGAATGTGCAAAAATTTCACGTCTAAATGCAAAGCTGGCAGAGACAAACCTCAGAAGACTGGCAGCAGTAATTGCAGAGAAACGTGGTCCTACAAAATTGACTTAGGCTATGTGCCCACGATGCAGAAATGCTCCAGATTTTTCCTGAGCGTTTCTGCATCTCCCTGGCAAAAAAAACGCATGCGGATTGTACATGCGGATTGTACATGCGGATTTCACATTCGTTTTTCCTGCCAGGGACAAGCGGATGTGAAGCGTTCTTCACATGCATTTCCGCATGCGGGTTGACAAGTGCTTTCCAAGCGATTTTAGCATCACTTGGAAAGTGATTGACAACTTGGTCACACTATATAAATCCATGCAACCGGCATGGATTTATATACTGTGACCGAAAGAATGGTCAAAAATAAAAAATAAATATTATACTTACCTTCTGATGGCCACCCGTGTCCTTGTCCGGGCTTGCCGGCAGCTCGCGGTAGACTAAAAGGACCTGCGGTGACGTCATTTAGTCATGTGACGGGTCAGGCGACCGCCGACGTCGGCGATCGCGTGACCCGTCACATGACTAAATGACGTCACCGCAGGTCCTTTTAGCCCACCGCGAGCTGCCGGCAAGCCAGGACGGATCGCTATGGAGACCGGGGGCCATCAGAAGGTAAGAATAATGTATATTTTTTATCTTATTCTTTTTTTTACAGATACTATGTTACCCAGGTCTGGAGGAGAGTCTCCTCTTCTCTAGACCCGGGTACCATCCGCACATTGAAACGCATGTTATCTGCATGTACAGATGCAGTGATGCAGATTCCATGCGTTCCAATGCAAGTCAATGGCGGCGAAAACGCCGCAATTTCTTCAAAATAATTGGTAGTGCTGCAGATTTTTCCGCAATGATAATCCGCAGCGGAAATTTCCGCAGCATGTGCATAGCACATGCGGATTACCATTAGGGAACATGGCAGGCCTTCTACCAAGCGTTTTTTAAGCGTTTCTGCAGCGGAATTGCCACATAGTGGGCACACATAATTCTAAAGACCCTCATACACATTAGACTAACATCAACTGAACTTGTTGATATC
Organism: Phyllobates terribilis; assembly: GCF_046119375.1. NCBI lineage: Eukaryota > Metazoa > Chordata > Amphibia > Anura > Dendrobatidae > Phyllobates > Phyllobates terribilis. Next base: position 714,828,045 of record NW_027362764.1, read on the forward strand.
GATGGCTTCAGCTGGGGTCCTGGGTACAAATCCCACCAAGGGTTATCCAGTTTCCTCCCACACTCCAAAGACATATTGATAGGGAATGTAGATTGTGAGCCCCAAATGGGGACAGTGCCGATAATGTTGGTAAATTGTCTGAATTGTAAAGCGCTGCGGAATATGTTGGCGCTATATAAATAAAAAGATTATTATTATTTATTATTTCAGTCGACAATCTAATGTGTCTAGAGATAAATCTAGATATAATTAATCTAGAGATAATTTTTTCTCTAGTTGGACACGGCATTTCTCACAGAGAACCAGGAGTGCTTGGCTGAGTGAGCTCTCCAGTGTATGGGAGAGTCAGGAGAGATAGCTGTTGGCCATGTAGGAACCATCGTTTGCCCATCAGTTATCTATTGTGTATGGCAGGCTTAACCCCTTCATGACGAGAGCATTTTCCATTTTTGTGTTTTCGTTTTTTGCTCCCCTTCTTTCCAGAGCCAAAACTTTTTTATTTTTTGTTCAATACTGCCATGTGAGGGCTTATTTTTTTGCGGGACAAGTTGTACCTTTAATGCCATCACTGGTTTTACCATATTGTGTACTGGACAACGGGAAAAAAATGGTGGGGTGAAATTGCAAATAAAATGGAATTCCAAAGTTGTTATTTTTTTTTTACCACGTTCACTGAATGCTAAAACTGACCTTCCATTATTATTCTCCAGGTCATTATGAGTTTGTAGACACCAAACATGTATAGGTTCTTTCTTATTTAAGTGGTGAAAAAAAATTACAACGTTTGCTAAAGTGCCATTTTCCGAGACTCGTAGCGTCTCCATTTTTCAGGATCTCATGTGAGGGCTTATATTTTGTGCGCCAGGCTGACGTTTTTATTGATACCATTTTGAGTTAGATCTGATGTTTTGATCGCCCGTTATTGCATTTTATTGCAATGTTGCGGCAACCAAAAAAACGTTATTCTGGCGTTTGGAATTTTTTTCTCGTTACGCGTTTACCGATCGGATTAATTATTTTTTATATTGATAGATCGGGTGATTCTCAATGCGGCGATACCAAATATGTGTATGTGGGGTTAATTTTTTATTATTTTATTTTGAATGGGACAAAAGGGGGATGATTTAAACTTTTATATTTTTTTAATTTTTTTTAATATTTTTAACAACTTTTTTTTACACTTTTTGATTGCTTCAATAGTCTCCATGGGAGACTAGAAGCAGCAGCAGACCGATTGTCTCTGCTACATAGATCACGTGACGGGCTCACCGATGGGCGGGGCTAATGCAGCTATCAGAGATTGACAGTAGCATTTAACTGGTTAACAGCCACGTGTGGATCGCGATTCCACCCGCGGCTGTTGCGGGCACATGTCAGCTGTATAAATCAGCTGACATGTGCCCGGTTCAGTGAGGGCTCAGCGCCGGAGCCTGTGCTGAACAGGGGGTGCCGACGTGGTGCGTACTATTTCGTACCACTTAGGAAAGGCGTTAAAGGGAATCTGTCACTCTTTTGAGCTTTTCAAGTTATTAATATGGGCATACAGGTTGTATAAAGCTGAAATTAGTCATACCTACAGTAGTGTTCAAATTAATAGCAGTCCAATATAACTAACCAGATTAATCACTGTTTTTGGCATAAATTACATTACCACATGTCAAACAATTTACCAGTTGCTGCAATAGATTCTAAGAAAACCAACAGACTCAGCATTCATGATCTGCAGGTTCTTGAGTCTGTGTATTTGAATTATTAATTGAAAGGGGCTGTGTTCAAAATAATAGCAGTGTGGAGTTCAATTAGTGAGGTCAATCATTCTGTGAAGAAACAGGTGTGAATCAGGTGGCCCTTATTTAAGTTTGTAGCCAGCACATGTTGTACATGCATTTCTCCTTGAAAGCCTGAGAAATATGGGTCATTCGAGACATTGTTCAGAAGAACAGCGGACTTTGATTAACAAGTTGATTGGAGAGGGTAAAAGTTATAAAGAAGTGCAGACAATGATAGACTGTTCAGCTAAAATGATCTCCAATGTTTTAAAGCAAAACCAGAGAGACGAGGAAGAAAACAGAAGGCTACCATTCGAATGGATCGAAGAATAGCCAGAATGGCAAAGACTCAGCCAATGATCAGCTCTAGGATGATCAAAGACAGTCTCAAGTTACCTGTGAGTACTGTGACAGTTAGAAGACGCCTGTGTGAAGCTAATCTCTTAGCAAGAAGTCCCCGCAAAGTCCCACTGTTAAAAAAAAAGACGTACTGAAGCGGATACAATTTGCCAAAGAACACATCAACTGGCCTAAAGAGAAACAGAGAAACATTTTGTGGACTGATAAAAGTAAAATTGTTCTTTTTGGGTCCAAGGGCCGCAGACAGTTTGTCAGACTACCCCCAAACTCTGCATTCAAGCCACAGTACACTCTGAAGACAGTGAAACATTGTGGTGCAAGCATCATGATATGGGCATGTTTCTCTTACTATGGTGCCGGACCTATTTACCTCATACCAGGGATCATGGACCTGTTTGCATATATTAAAATACTTGAAGAGGTCATGTTGCCTTACACTGAAGAGGATATACCCCTGAAATAGGTGCCTCAACAAGACAACGACCCTAAACACACCAGTAAACGAGCAAAATCTTGGTTCCAGTCCAACAAAATTGAGGTTATGGAGCGGCCAGCCCATTTCCCGGACCTTAATCCGATAGAACGCTTGTGGGGTGACATCACAAATGCAAAGCCAACAAATGCCAAAAAATTGTGGGATGTAGTCAAAGCATCTTGAGCTGAAATAACAGTTGACAGGTAACAGGCATTGGTTGACTCAACATAGATGTGAAGCTGTTCTGAAAAACTGTGGTTATTCAACTAAATATTAGGTTAGGGATTTACAGGAATGCTAAATTCTCAAAGAAAAAGAGAGAGAGTACATATTGTTAGTTTGTAAAGATAAATGCAGATGTAGCACCCCGAGGGTTCGGTCCCTACAGAGGTATTGCATCTCACCCAGAGGTGTGATATCTCACTTCCAGGTAAGGATGGAGTGTGTCTCAGGACCCTAACACCCACATGCACTACACCACATTTCCGGGGGGCAGGGCGACAATGCTCCCAAGAGTGAGCACAACTGCCCTTGTCCCTGGCTGGAGTGGGGGGAGGGAACACCTAGAAAGGGGGAACCCGGTAGTGTGTGGGTGGGGAGAGTAGATTCTGGGTGCACTGAAAAGTAGGAGAATATAAGGTGGACACCATCTTGGAGTCAGGAGAGAGAGAGGAGAGAGAGCAGAGAGAGAAGGAGGCTGGGAGCAGGGGCTCTGTACCAGCTCTGCTCCACGGGCAGGCCAAGTCACAAGGCCTGGGCCAGAAGGAGAAAAAAGGAAAGGAGAGGAACGGAGGAGGCTCCAGCAGTGGAGTGAAGGGACCCCAGGGGTGCGGACTGGCCAGTCGCCACCGTACGCCCGCCGCAACCAGAGTAGGGGGGGTCAGGCCAAGAAAGGGAACCGGATCCCTCATCTAGTGGAGGAGAACAACTACCCTCAGCTAGTAACCGGAGGGCGTGGCATTGCGCGTATTACGGCCCCTCACTACACCCGTTAGGAAGGCACCATATAGGGCCCAGGGAAACGGAACATATGTTTGCCCGCCAAGGCCCGTGGCAGCTGGACAGAAACGTGGTCAATTATGGGGTACAACGGGCCAGAGAAAGGACACACGAAGGGGGTCCTTAAAAGCATTCCAAAGGTACCTGGGAGTTGGCCAAGCCCCTCACCTGGTGAGCACAGCATGACGTGGGCAGCCATTACCTGCAGAAGTGGCTTGGAGTGTAAAACTGTGAGTAAAGACCCTGGACTGCATTACTGGACTTTGAGTCATTACTGTTGCTCCCGCGCACCATCACCCCCATCATCTGCACTCACTGCCCTGAGGCTATACTCCTCCCGTGGGGAGTTATACTACCCTCTGCTGCGCACACAACATCAGCCTCAGCGGTCTGCCCCGCAGCGGTGGTTCTCAGTGACAGTAATCCACGGGTGGCGTAGTCGAACATTTCAACATTAAAAACCAAGTAAACAGATCCGCCACTGGTTTGACCACCCTGAGCCATAGGACCGGGTCACCGCCACGGAGACTACAACCTCTGACATTACACAGAGACCCGGCTCTGGGTATTCCCCCATGCACGGCCCAGGGGGCGCGTCAACTTTGGCGTAGTCGGCAGGATTTCGTGCCCGCAATCACCGGGTACTGCGTGCCTGAAAGGAAGGAGAAATGACTGTTTCACTGTAGTGGATGTGGCGCCCGCCCCAGAAGAACGGGCACCATTATGAGCGCGCCAAAAGACAACAAGAAGCCACCTCCCATCGTGGGCCAGGTCCCAGAATGGCGCCAAAGATGGAGCCCACCCCCAACAGCCATAAGTGCGGCTGTAGAGATGTCCATCAACGTGGGGGGGCTGCCCCTGAGAGTAATTGTCAGCAGATTGCCCCGGAACCACCCCCAACAGGGGCGGAAGGGAAAGAAAACCGAAGGGCAGGGTGTGGTTTGGATCAGTCTCGGCAGACCACACCCGGAGATGGCGGGGAGCGCCAGCCCCAGGACCCTTACCAGTGGCCTGCTGCAGGCTGAAGCGGCTCCCTGCAGCCTAGCGGAGCTGATGGCCCAGCTCCCCGGAGAGGACCCTGAATTCCTCCGGGCTGGGCTGGAGGATTTGGACCGGAGGATGGTCCAGACGTAATGGGAGGCCATCGCGGGGTGGACAGAAGAAATGGACCGGCGGGTCGCGACCCGGCAGCAAGTGGCGCTGCCAACACCCGACAGCGTGCCTGCCCCTGAGGACAGAGAGAGACCACCGGAGGCTGAAAGCAGCACTGCAAAGGGAGCAGGTAAGGGGGACACCCCTGCTACAAGCCCTGACGCCACTAGCCTGCCCCTGGAACCCGTCGTGAAGCCGATCGCCCCGGGAGTCGCTGCACCTCCTCCGCTCCCGCTGCCTGCACCTAGGCCCCAAGCCCCGAGCGCAGCCGTCGGACCACGCCCCACGCCGTGCGCCTCGATCCCGGGTGCGGCCGAAGGCCGCCCGCTCCAAGGCTGGTCACAAGGCCGGATGCCCCCAGGCACCTTCCACCAGCTAGTGCTCCCGGTCCCAACATTACCACCCCTAGGCATGGGCTTGTATAGTCAAATTACCGGTCCTGATGGAGAGCCGGTCCCCTTACTACGCGGATGGGTTCACCCTTGCCACCGGAGGGACCCGTCTGCGGAGGCAAAAGCCCCGCTTCCTCCGCTCCTGCCCGCTCCGCAGCCAATCACCATTCCCCAGTTCCCGGATGAAGAGGTTCAAATTGAGTGGGATCAGACCGGGGATGACCTGATGGGGTTCTCGCAAGAGACGCGAGCGGATGTGGCCCGCAGGCGAGAATTCTGCCGCCGGGAGATGGCGCAACTGGAAAAGGAGAAGCAGGCGCGGCGCCAAAAACAGGAGCAGCTACAGGCCCGGAGCGCGAAGGAAAAGACCCGGACCCGCCAAGACCCCCAGGCTGCACGGGGTCCCAAAGTCACCGGGATTGTGGTCAGGTTCCACCAGGAGAAGGGGTGGGGGTTCATTCGGGACCCGACGACGAATACAGACCTCTTTGTTAATCGGAGGGATGTGGAGAGTTGCCTGCCCGTGGGTCACCCGAAACGAGATCTGTTCCCGGGGGATCAGGTGTCATACACCCGACAACGAGGCCTGCGGGGGTGGTATGCCCTCAACGTTCAGCGGGTAGAAGAACACCGCTACCCTGAATCCTGCTACATGGAGGACCCGGACGGGTCTGAAGAGTATGATGAGCAGGAGCGTCCACAAGGGGGACACCGCTACTAGAGAGCAGCAGCACGAACTGTACATAGTTAACCGTCAGGGTAGAAGAAAAGGAGTTTCGAGTTACGCCCGTTTGGGGATTACAAAAATTCACCCGGTTCGGGATTGTTGTCCGGTTATTCGTTAAAGTTACCCGAAAAGGGTCTGTGAACTATCCGGCTGAGGACTGGGAGCAGCCAATCCTTTCTATCCGGCTGAGGACTGGGAGCAGCGAACCCTAACTATCCGGCTGAGGACTGGGAGCAGCCAACCCTTGTAAATAGTTGCACTTCTTAAAGTGCCCCCTATTGGTTTTATAAACACCTACCTCAATAGATACCTGAAGGTGTTTGAAAATTTGCACTTAGTAAAATTGCACCTTGTTGGGTGACATGGACACCTGGTCGCGGCAAGGACTGTGGCCTGTTAAAGAAACTTCGCCGTTGAAATGTTGCTGATAATGTTTCATATTTTCTACTTAAAATGTTTTATATGTGTATATTGAAAGTTATATGAAGGAAAGAGTAACCGTAAATGAAAAGAATGTTGTATATGCTGATACAAAGAGAAAAGTTTTATGACAAGTAACGTTAAAAAAAAAACAAAACAAAAAAACCTTAATTCTGCATGTCTTGAAATCAATTGTCTTTTGCTCTGTTCCAGCCCGCGGACGTGCTGTGATTTACCAGGGGGAAATGTAGCACCCCGAGGGTTCGGTCGCTACAGAGGTATTGCATCTCACCCAGAGGTGTGATATCTCACTTCCAGGTAAGGATGGAGTGTGGCTCAGGAGCCTAACACCCACATGCACTACACCACATTTCCGGGGGGCAGGGCGACAATGCTCCCAAGAGTGAGCACAACTGCCCCTGTCCCTGGCTGGAGTGGGGGGAGGGAACACCTAGAAAGGGGGAACCCGGTAGTGTGTGGGTGGGGAGAGTAGATTCTGGGTGCACTGAAAAGTAGGAGTATATAAGGTGGGCACCATCTTGGAGTCAGGAGAGAGAGAGGAGAGAGAGCAGAGAGAGAAGGAGGCTGGGAGCAGGGGCTCTGTATGAGCTCTGCTCCGCGGGCAGGCCAAGTCACAAGGCCTGGGCCAGAAGGGGAAAAAAGGAAAGGAGAGGAACGGAGGAGGCTCCAGGAGTGGAGTGAAGGGACCCCAGGGGTGCGGACCGGCCAGTCGCCACCGTACGCCCGCCGCTAGGGGGGTCAGGCCAAGAAAGGGAACCGGATCCCTCATCTAGTGGAGGAGAACAACTACCCTCAGCTAGTAACCGGAGGCCGTGGTATTGCGCGTATTACGGCCCCTCACTACACCCGTTAGGAAGGCACCATATAGGGCCCAGGGAAACGGAACATACGTTTGCCCGCCAAGGCCCGAGGCAGCTGGACAGAAACGTGGTCAGTTATGGGGTACAACGGGCCAGAGAAAGGACACACGAAGGGGGTCCTGAAAAGCATTCCAAAGGTACCTGGGAGTTGGCCAAGCCCCTCACCTGGTGAGCACAGGACGACGTGGGCAGCCATTACCTGCAGAAGTGGCTTGGAGTATAAAACTGTGAGTAAAGACCCTGGACTGCATCACTGTACTCTGAGTCATTACTGTTGCTCCCGCGCACCATCACCCCCACCATCTGCACTCACTGCCCTGAGGCTATACTCCTCCCGTGGGGAGTTATACTACCCTCTGCTGCGCACACAACATCAGCCTCAGCGGTCTGCCCCGCAGCGGCGGTTCTCAGTGACCGCAATCCACGGGTGGCGTAGTCGGACATTTCAACATTAAAAACCAAGTAAACAGATCCGCCACTGGCTTGACCACCCTGAGCCACGGGACCGGGTCGCCGCCACGGAGACTACAACCCCTGACATTACACAGAGACCCGGCTCCGGTTATTCCCCCACGCACGGCCCAGGGGGCGCGTCACAGACACTGCTATTTTTTAGAACAGCCTGATGTTCATTTTTTGTTATTTCCTGTAAAGTAGTTAAAAATTATATACATTTCTCTTCATGTTTTGAATGTTTTGAATTAGAAAACAGTGTGCAATGTTCCCAATGCATGGAAATAAAAACTAGTATAAAGATTTTGTGCTTAACTCATGTTTTTAAACACACTGCTATTATTAAGAACACTACTGTTGATGATGCCTTGTTTAGTAAAAATCATCTTTTATACCTTCGATCTTCCATCATCCCTATGGTGCGTAGGCTGCCTGGAAGATAAGACTGACTCCGGTCTTCATTATACAAGATTTCTCCTCCCCTTCTCTTCAGTCGTCCCTTTGACGTCATGTGCGAGACCAGAAATCCCGCGCCTGTGCGTTCTGCCTGCTGTCGCTCACTGTACTGTGGGGAATTCACCTTCACTGTGCGTCAGACATCACTGGGACCGGAAGTTACTCTCCGGCACCTGCGCACATCAAAATTAAAGACAGTGTTCACAGTAGAGTGGAATAGAGCAGAAAAACGACGGCCGGTAGAATATGCAGACGCGGGATTTCCAGCCGCGCACATGACGTCCAAGGGATCTTTAGAAAAAAAAAAATTCAAAAAGATTTCATATTGTGTTATATTTTCATTATTTGTGTATTTGCATTTGAAGTTGGATATCTCCTGACTGCACTGATCGCGGGAGCGCTTGGCCGCGGACTCCTGGATTCTATATGTATATCCTGTATACTCTTCCGGCAGCTTCTTATCTCCTAAAGAACAAAAGCATCGGCTGTCGGAAACCTGAGATGCTTCTCTCCCCCAATATCATCTGTCAGGGGAGAGTCTAGAGGTCCCCATACACATATGTCGATATCGGTGAATTTGGCCAACATTAGTCCAAAATGTATGCGGTCCATTAGTCTAAAATGAATCAGATTCTCCAGCGAAAAATATAATTAAAAGTACAAATCAGTGGAATTATCCTATAAAATACAAAGCATTTTAAACTGACATTCTGGATAGCGAGGTTCATAGAATGAAAGACATAGACTAAAATCATACTTAGACTTTTGTCAGATACATCAATGTAGACGTACGCTACGATGGCAGCTAGACAGATACTTCTTAAGGCAGCACAGTAGCAGAGCAGGAGGGCACAGCTCTCGTCTCTCCATAAGTCGCTCCACAATCATTGGGAATACAGGGTTTACTGTCGATGCTTAGGAGGTTGACGAGTTTATGTGAAATACTTTTCTCCAGCCTTGAAATTTATGTCTTTGTCTTCAGCAACGTAATAAAGAAAACATTGTTCTTGGCCATAACTATTTTATGTTGCTTTGTGCAGTACAGTGAGCCATTTAAGATTACTTTTGTAAGCCTTACGGGTATTTTCAATTATGTGACTTATATTATATTTTATACTTTAATCCCTCTGTATTTTCATGAGCTCTTCTTGCCAGTCAGTGATCGGACGCTTTACTGTGAACCTTAGCTGGACATTGTCGGAATGCCTCTGGATATCGTTCTCTGACGGCAAGCCGAGTCTTTTCAGCAGCCACTGATAGGAGATAGGCAGCAATTATCTGGCTGTTGTCTTCTATAGGAGAGCTTTCTTGGCCTGCTCTGAGCTTAGCAAAGGGCATTGTATAAGAGGAGGAGGAGGTGAGCTGTGATACCAACCATTGTGAATCGTGGATCCTGTGCCATCTTCTATATGTAGAGATGTTACCTGTTATCTAGGGAGGGAAAAGAGGTGAGCTGTGACATCACTTACTGTGAGTTATTTACTGTATATAAAGGTGATACAAAAAAATGACAGTGGAGAACAAGACCTCATTGGTAACAAGAGGCATACCACTAAATATCAATTAAGCAGAAAAAGGACATCCATAAGTGTTTTAACCACCCCAGAATATAACATAGTTAAGACACAATGTGATGACTAAAAAGACTTCATAATTTATTAAATATAGTCAAGGAGACACACATTGTATAAGTTCCATATAATACAAGACATAACATGGGTAGGTGTAGCAACAAAGGGAAGATAGAGACACAGTTGGTATCAAATTTAAACCAAGCCTACAACATATGAGGTCACATAGCTTAACCAATACAGTTCATTGGTAACAGTAGCATGTGTGTTGATAAAATCACAGTAACATTAGTCATATGACCTATGTAAGGTCAATGCAAACGACCAAAAGTCATATGTGGCACCCCAGGGGTCTGGTTTCCCACAGTAATGTAATGTTATGTCTGAGAGCAGGTGGGAGGTCTCTTGGTCAGGGATCCTGTGCATGCCACACCTCCTGCCCAGTCTTGGGAGGGGAAGAACTTCCCCTATATAAACCCAGGGCTGAAGCAGGGTTAGCAGTCAAGGAGAGTAGAGACAAGAAACAGTCACAGGAAGAAACAGCAGAAGCTCAGTGGGAGCAATACTACTACAAGTCAGGGGCTGGCAGCTGCAGAGCTCGCCCTGACTGAGAAGCTTTCTTACCGGACCCGGCGTCCGAGGCTGTGGGGACTAACTCTTACCCAGCAGCAGAAGCCGACCGGCAGGGGATTTCAGGTCCTCTGGCCAAGAAACCCGAAGGCACGGTCACACGCGTGGGACCAGCACCGCCATCGTGGAGCGGAAGCCATTAGAAGGCCCCGAGTCACCGGCCATACGGGTGAGCACCACACGGTACACTCAGGGACGTGGGCTACTTATATCCGCTTCTAGCAAGGTAGCCAGAAGAGTACAGTCAGTTTGGGAGGCCTACAACTCCGCCTGGCCAGGGGAGATCCCATCTGCTCAAGGACTGACCAGGCCCCATTCACTAGCAAGTACTCCGGGAGGGTCTATCGTTGTTACCAGTAAAGACCCTGAATTACACCGCACCGTCTCTGAGTGGTTCCTGCTACCCCCATCATCCACATCTGCTGCCCTGAGGCCATACCCCTCCCATTGGGGGTTATACCATCCCCGCTGCACCATCCATCCACCGGCCTCAGCGGACTGTCTTGCAGCGGCAGCTCCATAGCTGCATTCAACGGGTGGCGTAGTCGTCCTACATCTACCGCTGTTACATCGCCGCTCAGTTTGACTCCCTGGGCACGGACCGGGTCACCGCCACGAGACTACAACCCTCAAGAGATCCGGCTCCGGGTAAGCTCCCGCGTGCGCAACGCAGCGCGACACAGGCCCAGGGGCGCGTCACATACACTCCAACACACAATAATGCAAATATCACATAGTTTAAGCTGAATAGGACATACTTAGTAAAAGGTAGGAGATAACCTACAGTGTCAGGGAAGGCCCCTTGAATATCCTTGAATATTTAGTAAATTATGAAGTCTTTTTAGTCATCACACTGTGTCTTAACTATGTTATATTCTGGGGTGGTTAAAACACTTATTGCTGTCCTTTTTCTGCTTAATGTACAGTACAGACCAAAAGTTTGGACACACCTTCTCATTTAAAGATTTTTCTGTATTTTCATGACTTTGAAAATTGTACATTCACACTGAAGGCATCAAAACTATGAATTAACACATGTGGAATTATATACTTAACAAAAAAGTGTGAAACAACTGAAAATATGTCTTATATTCTAGGTTCTTCAAAGTAGCCACCTTTTGCTTAGATGACTGCTTTGCACACTCTTGGCATTCTCTTGATGAGCTTCAAGAGGTAGTCACCGGAAATGGTTTTCACTTCACAGGTGTGCCCTGTCAGGTTTAATAAGTGGGATTTCTTTCCTTATAAATGGGGTTGGGACCATCAGTTGTGTTGTGCAGAAGTCTGGTGGATACACAGCTGATAGTCCTACTGAATAGACTGTTAGAATTTGTATTATGGCAAGAAAAAAGCAGCTAAGTAAAGAAAAACGAGTGGCCATCATTACTTTAAGAAATGAAGGTCAGTCAGTGCGAAAAATTGGGAAAACTTTGAAAGTGTCCCCAAGTGCAGTTGCAAAAACCATTAAGCGCTACAAAGAAACTGGCTCACATGAGGACCGCCCCAGGAAAGGAAGACCAAGAGTCACGTCTGCTTCTGAGGATAAGTTTATCCGAGTCACCAGCCTCAGAAATCGCAGGTTAACAGCAGCTCATGTTAGAGACCAGGTCAATGCCGCACAGAGTTCTAGCAGCAGACACATCTCTACAACAACTGTTAAGAAGAGACTTTGTGCAGCAGTCCTTCATGGTAAAATAGCTGCTAGGAAACCACTGCTAAGGACAGGCAACAAGCAGAAGAGACTTGTTTGGGCTAAAGAACACAAGGAATGGACATTAGACCAGTGGAAATCTGTGCTTTGGTCTGATGAGTCCAAATTTGAGATCTTAGGTTCCAACCACCGTGTCTTTGTGCGACGCAGAAAAGGTGAACGGATGGACTCTACATGCCTGGTTCCCACCGTGAAGCATGGAGGAGGAGGTATGATGGTGTGGGGGTGCTTTGCTGGTGACACTGTTGGGATTTATTCAAAATTGAAGGCATACTGAACCAGCATGGATACCACAGCATCTTGCAGCGGCATGCTATTCCATCCGGTTTGCGTTTAGTTGGACCATCATTTATTTTTCAACAGGACAATGACCCAAAACACACCTCCAGGCTGTGTAAGGGCTATTTGACCAAGGAGGAGAGTGATGGGGTGCTACGCCAGATGACCTGGACTCCACAGTCACCAGACCTGAACCCAATCCAGATGGTTTGGGGTGAGCTGTACCGCAAAGTGAAAGCAAAAGGGCCAACAAGTGCTAAGCATCTCTGGGAACTCCTTCAAGATTGTTGGAAGACCATTTCCGGTGACTACCTCTTGAAGCTCATCAAGAGAATGCCAAGAGTGTGCAAAGCAGTCATCAAAGCAAAAGGTGGCTACTTTGAAGAACCTAGAATATAAGACATATTTTCAGTTGTTTCACACTTTTTTGTTATGTATATAATTCCACATGTGTTAATTCATAGTTTTGATGCCTTCAGTGTGAATGTACAATTTTCATAGTCATGAAAATACAGAAAAATCTTTAAATGAGAAGGTGTGTCCAAACTTTTGGTCTGTACTGTATATAAAGGTGTTATCAGTTATTGTATATGTAAAGATCTGAGGTTGTGGGTTGTAAGTAATCACCTAGGCAGGTTAACGATACAACAATATTTTATTGATCACAGCCATGGTAATGAAGCAATTCCAGGTAAATGGCCAAAATACAGTTCTCTCAGTCCTCAAGTTCCCAATCTGGGTTCAGTAGTTCCACTGGCTTTGTATAAGGCCATACTCACTGTCTCCCAACTTTTGGTTGGCCAACAGATTTCGTATCTCCAGCCAGTATAGTCTGTAGCCACAGTCCATGATCCTCTAGACGGCCGATAAAATGATGAAAGCACAGATATCCAGTAACAGCAGTCCTTTTAAGGAAGTGTAAATCCAAACGACATAATCCATAATGGTAACATGTTTATCCATTCATCCTTCCAAGTCCACGGTCTCCATCCTCTTCCTTCAATCCTTCCACACAACTATCCCTAAAACATGTCTGTCCTTTCTTCCACTGGGATCAGTCCCCTCCCAGGTCAGAAGTGATCACACCTTCCCCCTTAAGCATTGACTGTAAGCCAAAAAACAATGAAGAATTTTCTAGAAGCCTTCATCTGAGTCTGCCTACAAGACCCCCTGTGGTGATGACTCCACTGTGTCTCAATCCACACTCACCTAATGAGACCATTGGCTGTTGAAACAATGGACTCCTGAAATAAAGATGAGATTAGTGGAATGCTGGACATTTTACAAGTGAATCTTACATACTGACAAGTTAGCAGAACTATATAAAACATAACAAGTAAATCACTAATACACAATAATAATATTGACAAAAATGGTGGTCCTTTGCTGGAAAAGTATCATAGTCTTTAGTAAGTGGGCAGCTCCTCACATACCTCCCCCACTTTTTCAGCACGGACACAAATGTAAGAGGTCTCGCCTTTATGAGAACGAAACTTTGTATCATCCAGTTTCCTCAAAGCATATTCCATGTCGTCCTTGCGAATATACTCCACAGTCCCCATTCCACCCTGGTATACGTCAGTGTAATAGACATCTCCAGCTTCTCTCATATGGTCTTTCAGATCCTGCCAACTTCCCGATGGGGGAAGCCCTGAGACGAGGACTCTGTATTTAGTTTGCTGGATCAGGGGTCTGTCCTTTCCGCGGGGTCCTCCATACCCCCCCCTGATCCCGGTACCTTAAAGATGCGGCCCCTCTCTCCTGTTATCCACTGTCCTCTGCAATGGGGCAGGTTGGGGTACTGCTACATGCACACCCAGATATTTGCTTAACACTGCCGCCCGCTCTAGCTCCGTAGCCCGATCTCTTAACGCGTCCAGCATCCGCCTCAACTCAGTCGGTCAAACCTCCACCATCTGGATGACAGCCCTGGGCTGTTGTCCCTCATCCACATCTGAACTGACCTCCTCATGCGGTTGTTCCTGGTCCCAATCATCCAAGCGTTGCATTAGGGTCGCCCGATTGTCCTCTGGCAACCACTCTAGTTCTCTCTCAGAGCAAGGCCTCTCAGTTCCTCCTTATTGAGCTTCTTGCAGATGGAGTCTGCCATTTCGTCTGGCAAGTCACCTCTCAGTAACTTTACCTGGTATGCTGTCCAGAGATAGATGATCCCACCGCTTGCCACCACTTGTAAAGATCTGAGGTTGGGGGTTGTAAGTAATCACCTAGGCAGGTTAGCGATGCAACAATATTTTATTGATCACAGCCATGGTAATGAAGCAATTCCAGGTAAATGGCCAAAATACAGTTCTCTCAGTCCTCAAGTTCCCAATCTGGGTTCAGTAGTTCCACTGGCTTTGTATAAGGCCATACTCACTGTCTCCCAACTTTTGGTTGGCCAACAGATTTCGTATCTCCAGCCAGTATAGTCTGTAGCCACAGTCCATGATCCTCTAGACGGCCGATAAAATGATGAAAGCACAGATATCCAGTAACAGCAGTCCTTTTAAGAAAGTGTAAATCCAAACGACATAATCCATAATGGTAATATGTTTATCCATTCATCCTTCCAAGTCCACGGTCTCCATCCTCTTCCTTCAATCCTTCCACACAACTATCCCTAAAACATGTCTGTCCTTTCTTCCACTGGGATCAGTCCCCTCCCAGGTCAGAAGTGATCACACCCTCCCCCTCAAGCATTGACTGTAAGCCAAAAAACAATGAAGAATTTTCTAGAAGCCTTCATCTGAGACTGCCTGCAAGACCCCCTGTGGTGATGGCTCCACTGTGTCTCAATCCACACTCACCTAATGAGACCATTGGCTGTTGAAACAATGGACTCCTGAAATAAAGATGAGATTAGTGGAATGCTGGACATTTTACAAGTGAATCTTACATACTGACAAGTTAGCAGAACTATATAAAACATAACAAGTAAATCACTAATACACAATAATAATATTGACAAAAATGGTGGTCCTTTGCTGGAAAAGTATCATAGTCTTTAGTAAGTGGGCAGCTCCTCACAGTATACACATGTGGTCAAAATTGTTGGTACCACTCGTTTAATGAAAGAAAAACCCACAATGGTCACAGAAATAACTTGAATATGACAAAAGTAATAATAAAATAAAAATCTATGAAAATGAACAAATGAAAGTCAGTCATTGCTTTTCAACCCTGATTCCACAGAATTTAAAAAAAAATTAAACTCATGAAATAGGCCTGGACAGAAATGATGGTACCCCTGAAAATAATGAGACAAAAGGGACATGATTAATCAAGTTGTGTCCACTAATTAGCATCACAGGTGTCTACAATCTTGTAATCAGTCAGTGGGCCTGTATAGGGCTGTAACATCCCTGGCGGCGTGCTTGCATGGCTTACCACCTTCCACCATGCAAGACCGCAATCTTACCTATCAGGCCAGGCTGCACACTTTGCTCCACTACCTGCTGTTTGTATGTCTCTTGTCTGCTGGCTTAGGGCAGTGGCGCTGTTACTTTCTGATTCTTAAAGATACAGTGTGCGCCAGTCCTAATGAGTCCCCAGCCTATTGCTGTGAGTCACTGGATACTTAAACCCCCTCCACCCAGTAGGAGGTGCCTGAGCAACACTTTCCATCTGTTTGTTCCTTGCAACTGAGTTGCCAGGTCCTGTCCTGTATCTAGTCTGTTTTTGACACCCTGATGGCTGTATACCCAGGCCTGTTTCCTGTACCTGTGACTTCTAGTCAGTTTCCACCACGCTGGGGGCTGAGTTCCCAGGCTCGTTCCAGTATCTTGTTCCTGGTTCAGATCCTGTGTGAACAGTGTCCTAGTCCGTTACCTGTTTGTCTCTATGTCTGTACCTTCCCCTTTTCCTGCAGTATCTGAACCTGCACCTAACTCCAACTCGTTGTCTCTGTACTTCTGTTTGTGAGTTTTGTGTTCACTCGCTACTTCATTGCAAATACCTTGTGTGTATCTGGTTCTGCTCGTTCTGTTTCCCTGCCTCCGTATCTACCTCCTGTGTTCCAGCTATCTTCTTGTGTTTTCCAGTCTGTTCCATGTGAACAGAGCCCTGTCCTGTCTACCGCATCTGCGGGTTTTGCTCTGCTTGTTTACCGCACCTGCGGTTTTGCTCTGCTCTGCTTGTTCACCGCATCTGCGAGTTTTGCTTTGCTGTGCTTGTTTACCGCACCTGCGGTTTTGCTCTGCTCTGCTTGTTCACCGCATCTGCGGGTTTTGCTCTGCTTTGCTTGTTCACCGCATCTGCGGTTTTGCTCTGCTTGTTCACCGCATTTTCGGTTTTGCTCTGCTTTGCTTGTTCACCGCATCTGCGGTTTTGCTCTGCTCTGCTTGTTCACCGCATCTGCGGGTTTTGCTCTGCTATGCTTGTGACTCGTCCCCTGGGCCTAGTGTGGACGTGTGTGGGATACCCGGGGCTCTGGGGGTTGTAGAATCCGTGGCGGTGACCCGGTCCCGTGGCTCAGGGTGGTCAGGCCGATGGCGGTATTTTGTGGGGGTTTTAGGTTAATTTTCCGACTACGCCACCCGTGGATTGCGGTCAGCGCGGACCGCCGCTGCAAGGCAGATCGCTGGGGCTGATGGTGTGTGCAGCTGAGGTAGTGTGACTCCCCACGGGAAGAGTGGAGCCCCAGGGCAGTGTAGTTGATGGTGAGGGTGATAGTGCATGGGAGTCCCCGCACTAGTAGTGCTGGTGCGGTGATGAAGCAGGAACGACTCAGAGTCTTTGCAGTGCAGTTCAGGGTCTTTACTGGTGATATTAAGGCAGACCCTCCCGGGAGTACTGGCTAACATAAGGGGCCTGGTCAGTCTGCGAGCAAACAGGAGTTCCCCTGGCCAGGTGGAGTTGTAGGCCTCCCCGTCTATCTGCACTCTTTCTGGCTACCTTGCTGTAAGCGGGTAGAAGTAGCCCACGTCCCTGAGTATACCGTGTGGTGCTCACCCGTATGGCTGGTGACTTGGGGCCTTCTGTTAGCCTCCGCTCCTGGATGGCGGTGCTGGTCCCTTCTTTGTGACTGAGCCTCCGGGCTTCTATGGCCAGAGGACCTGGAATCCCCTGCCGGCTGGGTGACTATCAGTCCCCACAGCCTCGGACTCCGGTGTCCGGTTATCAGATTCTTCTGCCAGGGCGAGCTCTGCTCAGCTCCAGCCCCTGGTCTTCAGCTACTGCTCCTACAGAACTCCTGCTGTAACTCTCCCTGTGTCTGGAGCTGTCTCCAGGCTCTGACTGACCTCTAATCCCGCCCTAGACCCAGTTTATAAGGGCAGATTCCTCCCCTCCCAGGTCTGAGCAGGAAGTGTTGCATGCTTAAGGGCTCCTGACCAGAGAAACCTCCCACTTGCTCTCAGACGTAATATTTCTATTACTGTGGCAACCAGACCCCTGGGGTGCCACATTCCCCCCTAGTGAATTTTAGTACTCCGGGACTAAACACATTTTTAAGAAAACACAAATACAGGGAATAAACAATAATACAACAACATATATACAAGAAGCTTTAGTCTTTAGAGGTCACGGCGTGACCGTAACCGGGTGTCCATATCACCCAACAAGGTGAAGTCTTGGCACAGAGTAGGGGACCTGTCCAAAGCAAACCCCAAGCATTGGCCCTGGGCGTGGCTGCAAGGCTGAGGCTAGCTACTTTGGGCCACAAGGAGGCCACGCCAGACAGGTTTTCTCTTCCGTGGCCATCTTCGCAAGAGGCACCAAGGTGCAACTATCTACATGTAGTTCCGGTTATTCAGCGTCCATAACCTGTCAGTCCAAATAAACCTGAAGGGTAACTAGAGAAACATAATTAATGAACAGGCAACAAAAACATAAACCATTTTCAACATTTGCAGTTTACAGGTATCACAGTTTAGATTCTCCAGCGAGCAGGCATCTGTCCTCTAGTGCTCCTGGTGGACCTACGTAACCCACTGTCTAGTTCTGCACTACAGGGTGTAGGAGGTGTTGCGGGTAGGTCTGGCAGCTTTTTGCGTAATCTTTGGCTTACTAGGGGCACGGCAGTCTCACTACTAGCAGAGGGTTGATTCTCCTGGGCTGCTGGTAAGGATTCTTCTGCCTCCTGGGCCGGCTGCTCTTCTGACACTACCTGTTCTTCTGTAGGTCCTTGAGGGGCTGCCTGGAGAAAGGTGAGGACGGGTACCACGACTGCGTTGTTGATCTGAGTCCAGGACCGGGGAAAGTCTCCGAGTACGGTACTGATCATTTCTTCCCTTTCCTCTGCGGGTTGAGGGTTTTCTTGATCTTCTTCAGGGCTTTGCAGCTGCTCGGGACACTTCTTCAGGTGGTCTCTGGAGACAATGGCTGTGGTCTCTCCTCCATCCTTACTGATGATACATACTTTTGGGTTCTCATGACTTGAGGGCAGTACGGTGTACGGGTCCTTCTCCCACTGGTCGTCCAACTTGTGGAGCCGCCTTTTTCTCTTCAAGACCTGCTCTCCAGGTACCAGGGGAACAGCGGGAGCATGCTGGTTATAAGTCTTCTCTTGCCTTTCTCTTGCTTGAGACAGACTTCACTCGACGCTCTCCTGTACTTTCCGATACTGCTGCTGCCGTTCTGTATCCCAGTCTGCCTCTGGCGAGGTGTCCTCAGGTGTCAGGACTCCCATATCCAGGTCAATAGGCAGCTTAACAGGTCTTGTTCTCATTAGGTAAGCCGGGGTACAGTTGGTGGAGCCTACGGAGATGTGATTGTACAAGTCCACCAAATCAGGCAGTTTTTCAGGCCACAGACTGCGTTCCTCCAGGGGCAATGTTTTTAGCAAGTCTATCACCACCTGGTTCATTTTCTCACATAGTCCGTTGGTCTGAGGGTGATAGGGCATTGTTCTTATCTTCTTGCAGCCATACAGATTGCAGAACTCCTGAAAGACCTCCGCTTCGAAGGCTGGCCCTTGGTCAGTCAACACTTGCTCCGGATACCCGTGTGGACGGCAGAAGTGCTGCTGGAAGGCTCTAGCTGCTGTTTGAGCTGTTAAGTCCTTGACAGGGACCACCACCAGGAACCGGGAGTAGTGATCTACGATGGTGAGGGCGTAGACGTACCCAGAATTACTTGGAGCCAGTTTCACATGGTCCAGGGCTACCAGTTCCAGTGGCTGCCTGGTGATGATGGGCTGCAGGGGACTCTTCTGGCTGGCACGGTCCTTTCTTCTTAGGTTGCACGGGCCACAGTCTCTGCACCACCTCTCGATGGCTCCTCTCATGCCTACCCAGTAGAACCGTTCACGCAACAAGAACTCCAGCTTTTTCCATCCGAAGTGTCCTGCTCCGTCGTGGTACGCCTCCAGAACCATAGCCGTGTCTCGTCTTGGGACCACTACCTGCCAGGTCAGCTCATGTGTTCTAGAGTTGACCATTCGCCGGCACAGCTTCTCCTTGTAAAGAAACAGCCTGCTTTTCTCCTTCCACAGTTGCTTGGTCTCCTGTGTCAGCATTTCCTTCACCAGACGGATTGCGGGATCACTGTCTTGTGTCTCCGCCCAGCCGTAGTGGGGTAAGGGATTGAACGTGGCAAAGCGCCTGTCCCTTACACGGTGGGAATACAGGGTAATTCCATGACGGTGGAACGCAGGGAGTTCAACTTCTTCCAGTTCTTCTGGATCTTCCCCAAAGTCCGGTAAGTTTGGCATTCTGGAAAGGGCATCCGCGTTGGCATTTGAGCGTCCCGCCCGGTATTTGATGGTGAATTCATAGTTGGACAGGCGGGCCATCCATCTCTGCTCCAGGGCACCAAGTCTTGCATTGTCCAGGTGTGTCAACGGGTTGTTATCCGTGTACACGGTGAACTTGGAAAAGGCAAGGTAATGCTTGAAACGTTCGGTCACTGCCCACACCACTGCCAGGAACTCTAGCTTGAATGAGCTATAATTTTCAGGGTTTCTCCCAGTGGGCCATAGTTTTCGGCTGGCGTAAGCAATTACCCATTCTTTCCCCTGCTGGATCTGGGACAGTACGGCTCCTAGCGCGATGTTGCTCGCGTCCGTGTGGAGGATAAAGGGCTGGCTGTAGTCAGGGTACACCAGGATTTCATCCCCCGTGAGGGCCATCTTCAGCTGGCGGAAGGACTCTTCTTCCAGCTTTTCCCATCTGAAGGGCGACTTCTGGTTTTTGGCTTTCCTGGATTGGCCTATCAGGAGGTCCTGCATAGGAGCTGCCATTTTGGTGAAACCGGGAATGAATCTTCGGTAGTAGCCTACCAACCCGAGAAACTGCTGCATTTTCCTTTATGCTGGAGGGTCTTGGCCAGTCTTTAATCACGGTGATCTTATCGGGGTCGGGAGCCACTCCGTCAGCACTCACCACGTGTCCCAGGTACTGCACCTTTGGTTTCAGCAGGTGACACTTGGAGGGTTTCACCTTGAGGCCGTAGCTTGCCAGGGCGTCAAGCACTTCTGCCAGGTGTTTCAGATGGTCCTCGTAGGTTTTGGAATAGACGATGACATCGTCCAGGTATAACAGGACCGTCTCGAAATTCCGGTGTCCCAGACAGCATTCCATCAACCGTTGGAAGGTTCCTGGTGCGTTGCAGAACCAGAACGGCATACAGTTGAATTCGCTGAGGCCCATCGGGGTGGTGAATGCAGTCTTCTCCTTGTCTGCTACAGGAACCTGCCAGTACCCGCTAGTAAGATCCAAAGTGGAGAAGAAGTTAGCAGATTTTAATGCAGCTAAAGATTCCTCTATCCTAGGTAACGGGTACGCATCTTTGTGCGTGATACGGTTGACCTTTCTGTAGTCTACACACATTCTCATGGTGTTGTCCTTCTTTTTCACTAGAACTAGTGGAGCTGCCCAGGGGCTACAGCTGTCCCTGATTACCCCAGCCTCCTTCATGTCCCGCAACATCCCCTTTGCATGCTGATAGTGTGCAGGGGGTACAGGTCGGTATCTTTCCTTTATGGGCGGATGGTCTCCTGTGGGGATGTGATGTTCTACCCCCTTTACTCGCCCAAGTCTAGCGGGTGTTTACTAAAGACCCTCTCATACTCCTGAACCACCCGGTAGACTCCCTGTTTTTGGTGTGAGGGAGTGAAGTCAGTACCCAAATGCAGTTGCTGATACCAGTCCTCCATTTGTTTCTTAGAGCCGTTACCTTCCTCTGGTTGAGATGGAGGCAAGGGTTCCACGGCCCTTACAGAATTTTGGTTTATGGTGAACAATTTGGCTAGCGTGGCATACCGGGGCAGGTATACTTCTCTCTCCCCGATATTTATGATGCGGACGGGCACCCTACCATGGTGTACATCGAACACCCCACGAGCTGTCAAAATAGTGGGCCTACTGTCTGAGTAGACGGGTTCTACCATTGCTTGGTAGTCTCTACCTCTTAGACCAATAGCTGCCCAACACCAGATCATCATCTCACTTTTCGGGGGCATGGCAATAGGGAATGGGTCACACATTCTCATGCTACCTATCTCACCACCAGATAGTTCCACTTGTTGCCGCTTCATCAGTGCCCAGATCTCTTTTTGGAGCACACGCTGCTGGCTGGAACTGGCGTTCTTGGCAACCTGCTGTAAAATGAGAATCACTTCTGCAAGACAATTTTCAATCACGTTAGTTCCCAAGGTTATTCTAGGGTGGCTCTCATGACGGTCTATGTCCACAATAATCAGTCCTTGTGCTGCCAGTTCGACTTTACCGACCTTAATGGTCACCTCCTTGAATCCCACCTGCGGCACGGGCTGACCATTGCTGGCGATGATACTCAGGTCGTCATCTGGGTAGCGGGTTATGTCCGAGTCATTCCAGTACTGCTTAAAGAGCACGTACGGGATGGTAGTCACTTGTGACCCAGTGTCCAGTAGGGCACTCATAGGAAAGCCATACAGTACCACAGGCAAGACCGGACGTCCCCCTACGTATTTATCACGCCAGTTCGATGGGCCTGATGATCTTATACCTGGGGGTTGGCCCTCTACCCCAGGTTGTGCCCGTTTAAATGACAGTACCTTGCTATGTGTCCGGGTTGATTGCAGCAGCGGCAGATGGGTTGTCCATCCTCGTTGCATCTGTCGCTGGGTTTTCCTCTGGACGTTGGGATCCTCCTCTGTCGGCGCCACGGGACGTCCTCCGGACTGGTGGCCAGCTTGATCCTTCCTGGAGGAGAGACCTGTAAAGACTGCACAGTTCGGGTTAGCGCGGCTACGCTTTTAGTTAGCTCTTGGACCTGATGGTGTAGGTCTGTAGCCGGGTTGTTGTCCAAAGCCTGCGCACCAGCTCCTACAGGCTCTGCAGACCAGGGTGCTGCCTCTTGATGATAGGTAATAGCAGGGCGCCGGTGGGTTACAGCGCTACCCGGTGCCGGTTCTCGGAGCACCCGGATGGCCCTGTCTTTGAACTTTGCAAAGTCTAAACCAGGATTCTGCAAGGCCATTGCTCGTAACTGAGTTCAGTGGGCGTTGGACAGCAGACCCTCAATGAATTGCTCAGTTAACAGTTCATCTGCATTCCGCACACTGTCAGGGTCTGCCTGTTTAATGGCTCCCAGGGCCTCTTGCAAATTCAAAGCATAGTCTCTTATACTGTCTTGGGCCCGCTGCTTGCACCCATAGAATTTTATTTTGATCTCTGCTGAGGTACGGGTATCAAAAGTGTCCCTCAGACGGGTTAAGATTTCTTTTACAGTCTCCTTGTCCCGGACGGACCAGGACTTTACTTCACGTTGGGCTGCCCCGGTTAGCTGGCCTACCAATATGCTCACTTTTTGTCCCTCTGTCAGGGGGTATGTGGTACCCAGGGGATGGGGACTACTCGGTGCCCGGGCCTTAATGCCTGGCCTTGGGGGATGTCACGGTGGTCGGCTCCTGGGCCCGTACCCTGGGGTCTCTCTTAAAAAAAAGGGGGTTAAATGGAAAATGAAAGTTCGTGACGCCACCTGTGGTGTCTGGTGAGGACCACCAGCGCTGCGGCAGTCCACTGAGGCCGGTTTTATGACAGCTATGATGGGGTAGCCCCCCACAGGTGGAGCTAGGCCTCAGGGCAGCGGTGTTCGGTAAGGTGCACTATATGGCGGTGACCCAGCCGGGTCCAAGGAAAAATGGGAGACACACTCACGTTTGGCTTCAGTACCTTTTTACTGGTGGAGTTGCGGTACCGCCCGGAGCACTGTAGGGTGCGGGGTGCACTGCAGGTCTCTCCCCAGTGAGCAGGTATAGGGCCTCCTGTATCCTTGCCGCTTGTGTAGTTTATGGCCTGTCTGAAACTAGGCCTAACTTAGTCCTTGTGTTGCGCCGGCTGACCTGGTGTTAGGGCCTTTTGCTGAAGAGCAGGCTCCTGGTATGGCGGAGCCTCCGTGCCTCCTGGTCCTGTTACGTGTCAGCTCCTGGGCTATCCTGAGACCTGAAGTCTTCCAGGAAAGATCCGGTTGTTTTCCACAGAGGGTATACTGCTCTGCAGACTCGGAGCCGGTGTCCGGTATATTTCTGGGGTGAGCTTATGAAGCTCCTCGGTCCCCGATGCTACTGTTCCACTAGCCTTCGGCCTACTCTGGGCCCTCACTAGGCTATACACACTGGCAGTAAGCTGGCTGCCTCTTCTGCCGCTCTTTAGAGCGTCGGCAACGCTCCTAGCTGTCTCTCTCTGAGCTGCTTGCAGCAGACTCCAAACAACTCCTCTCAGCAGAAACCTGCTGAGTCACTAACCTTCTGTGTCTCAGCAGAGACTCCTGACTGGGCTCACTCCTTAGACAACTGACTGAACTCCCCCTCTTCCTGCCTCCACCCTCCTTTATATATTCACTAAAGGGCTCCCTCTGGTGGTTCTGAGGTAGGGTGGAGGTGTGTGAATGCTCTGAGGGCCTCTTGTGGAGAAAACCTGAAATGCACCCCCCTTTGGTCTGTGACTCCATGCACAGCAGGGCGTCACATTCCCCCCTAGTTAAAGTCAGCACTCCCGGGCTGAAGCACATTTTGTAAACAATAGAAATAACAAGCTTCCCTTTATGGGAGGTTAGAACACTTGAACGTTGCATAACAAAACATGAATAAAAATATATATATACATTGCAAAAGCAGTAGGCAGTGAGCAACCAGAAAGTCCAAGTCTCTTCAGGAGAGGTTGCTCAAAGGGGCACTCCAGGGAGCGCAAATATTTACAAAGAAAATCTTTGGGCTGCACAAAGTCCTCAGCCTCAGAGTTCATATATAAGGAATAAACAGGTTAGGGTTAAAGTGTCCATATCACTTGAATTGTCCATTCAAAGGGAAGAAATATAAGTTACACACATTAATACAATACGTAGTATAATACATAATACCTCAGGGGTAACTATCTACATTCTCAGAAATTGTACTATTTTATTCAATGTACCTAGCAGGGGGTTTAACTCTCGTGCTGCGTACTGATCTGCGTAATGCAGTGGTCTGTGGGGTATCAATGTCTGTATCATCAGTTACCCTGTCTGCCCTTCGTGTAAGTTGTAAAATTGCCTTAACCTCTCTATGGGACTGGCAAGTGTACCATTGGCTGTGCCTTCTTGCTCTGCTCCAGCCGGAGATCCTTCTTGAGCTGGCTCTTCAGCAGCACTTACTGGTCCAACTTGCTGTAGAGAGTTTTCTGGTTGCTGGAAGAAGTGGAGTACTGGGACGATCACCGCTCCTCCTATTTGAGGCCAATCTGCCGGGAAGTCACCTAAGTCAGTATGGATTACTGCTTCTTCAGGTTCCTCCTGGAAGATGAGGGGCACTTCTTCTTGGGGTTTTAGCAGAACCGGACACAACTTTAGATGGTCCCGAGATACTGTTGCAGTGGTTCTCCCTCCATCTTTGCTGATCAAACACGTCTTCCTGTTGTCAAACCTTGAATTCAACACAGTGTAGGGTTCTCTCTCCCACTGGTCATCAAGCTTGTGGTTCCTCCGCTTCCTTTTCAATACCACTTCTCCTGGTGTGAAGGGTTCTGCTGGTGCACTTCTGTTGTATTGCGCCTCTTGTTTATCCCTCACCCGAGTGAGACTGTCTTCGACACAGGCTTGTACTCTTCTGTACTGCTCCTGTCTGGCTGTGTCCCAGTCCTCAGTGGTCGCATCAGCTTCAGGTTCTACCACACCAAGCTCCAGGTCCATGGGCAACTTCCCAGGTCTTGCCCGCATTAGATATGCCGGAGTGCAATTGGTGGAGCTTACTGGTATGTGATTATACAGATCCACTAAGTCAGGTAGTAGGTCTGGCCACTGGTTTCTCTCTTCTAGTGGTATGGTCTTCAGTAGATCGATGATGATGTTGTTCATCTTTTCACAGAGACCGTTAGTTTGGGGGTGGTACGGTGTAGTCCTGATCTTTTTACACCCGTACAGATGGCAGAACTCTTTGAACAATTCAGCCTCAAAGGCCGGGCCTTGGTCAGTCAGTACCTGCTCAGGGTATCCATGGGGTCTGCAGAAGTACGCTTGAAACGTCTTGGCTGCTGTCTCTGCTGTCAGGTCTTTGACAGGGGCGACCACCAGGAACCTGGAGTAGTGATCCAACTTGACATGGTCCAGGGCCACGATCTCCAAAGGGCGAGTCATCTTGATGGGTTGCAGAGGTGCCTTCTGGCTGCTGTAGTCTCTTCTTCTGAGGCCACAGGTCCACAGTCTCTGCACCACCTCTCAATGGAGCTGCGCATCCCCACCCAGTAGAATCGGCACTTCAACAGGGTCTCTAGGTTTTTCCAGCCAAAGTGCCCCGCTTGATCGTGGTAGGCCTCCAACACCATCTGGATGTCCGTCTTGGGGACCACTATCTGCCATACAATCTCGTGGGTTTTGGGATTGACGTACCTCCGGCACAACTTCTCACGGTAGATAAACAGCCGGCTTCTCTCATTCCACAGCTGCTTTGCTTGGAGAGACGCATCCTTCTCCAGGGGGGAACCTTCTTGGGTTATCAGTTCCTTGATACGGCTGACAACCGGGTCGCTGTCCTGGGTCTCTTTCCAGCTGTGGTGAGGCAAGGGGTTTAACGTCTTACCGTGTTGCCTCCTGGAGGCTCGTAGCTCGTGGGTCATCCCATTCCGGTGGAAGGCAGGTAGCTCAACCTCTTCCAGGTCATCCACTTCTTCTTCTGTGTCTGACTGGTGAGGCATCCTGGACAGGGCATCGGCGTTGGCGTTCTTGCGGCCCGCCCGGTACTTTATGGTGAATTGGTAGTTTGACAGCCGAGCCATCCATCGTAGCTCTATGGCTCCCAGCTTGGCTGTTTCAAGATGAGTTAAGGGGTTATTGTCAGTGTAGGCAGTGAACTTGCTGGAGGCTAGGTAGTGCTTGAACCTTTCTGTAATGGCCCAGACCAAGGCCAGAAACTCCAACTTGAAGCTGCTATAGTTCTCTGGGTTCCTCTCGGTCGGGCGGAGCTTCCTGCTTGCATACGCGATGACTTTCTCCTGGCCATTCTGCTTCTGACTTAGGAAAGCTCCCAATCCTTCATTGCTGGCATCAGTATACAGCAGGAACGGTTGGCTGTAGTCAGGGTAGGCTAGGATCTCATCACCTGTCAGGATCTCCTTCATTTCTTGAAATGATTCAGCCTGTTCTTTACCCCAGTGGAACGGGGGATTTCTGTCCTTGGGGGACTGTCCTACCAGGAGGTCTTGCAGAGGTGCTGCTCTCTTGGTGTAATCTTTTACAAACCTCCGGTAGTATCCTATCAGTCCCAGGAACTGACGCACCTCCTTGAGGTTCTTCGGCTCTGGCCATTTCTGGATGGCAGTGACCTTCTCCGGGTCTGGTGCTACCCCTTCTGGACTGACAATGTGTCCCAGGTACTGTACCTTCTTCTTGAGCAGGTGGCACTTGGAGGGCTTCAACTTCATCCCATACTGGGACAGTGACTCAAATACCTCCGCCAGTTGCTTCAAGTGGTCCTCATACGTCTTGGAGTACACAATCACGTCATCCAGGTATAATAACACAGTCTCGAAGTTGCGGTGTCCCAGGCAGCACTCCATCAATCTCTGGAACGTTCCGGGGGCATTGCAGAGTCCAAACGGCATACTGTTGAACTCGCAGAGTCCCATCGGGGTGGTGAAGGCCGTCTTCTCCCGATCCTCCTCAGCCACAGCTACTTGCCAGTACCCACTAGTGAGGTCAAGGGTGGAAAAGTAATTTGCAGACTTCAAGGCAGCCAGGGATTCCTCAATACGTGGTAAAGGGTATGCATCTTTATGTGTAATGCGATTTACTTGACGGTAATCTACGCACATTCTCATGCTTCCATCCTTCTTCCTGACTAGAACTAGGGGAGCTGCCCAGGGACTACAACTATCCCTTACTACCCCTGCCTTCTTCATGTCATGCAACATCTCCTTGGCTTTCTGGTAGTGTGCTGGAGGTATAGGCCTGTACCGTTCCTTGATGGGGGGATGGTTGCCTGTGGGGATGTGATGTTGTACCCCCTTAATCCTCCCAAAGTCAAGCGGGTGTTTGCTGAATACCTGTTCGTATTCCTGAACCACCCGGTGTACTCCCTGTTTCTGGTGGGCAGGAGTGGTGTCTGTCCCAACGTGGAGCTGTTGACACCAATCCCCCTCCTGTGTTGTAGGGTCATTATCCTCCACTTGGTCTGGGGAGGTTAAGGACTCCGCCGTGTGAATATAGTTATTATTTACAGTGTAGAGTTTGGCAATAGTGGCATAACGTGGTAATTTAACCTCGTCTTCCCCATAGTTAAGAAGACGGACGGGCACCCTCCCATTGCATACATCTACTACCCCCCTGGCGGTTAAGAGTGTAGGTCTGTGCTCTGAGCTAAGGAGTTCTACTACCGCCTGGTAGCTCTGTCCTTTAAGACCTATTGCTGCTCTACACCAGATAAGCATTTCACTCATTGGGGGAATTACAATGGGTATCGGGTCAGTTACCCGCACGTTACCAATCTCAACGCCGGTCAGCTTCGCTTGCTGCTGGTACGTCAGGGCTCGGATCTCCTTCTGGATCGCTCTCCTCTGCCCTGGTCTGGCAACGTCAGCGAGCTGTTGGAGTAAAAACACAACCTCCTCCAAACAGTTACCAACAATGTTAGTGCCTAGTACCATATTCACAAGTAAACAATGGTGCAGCGGTCTCAGGGAGCACCTGATGAAGACGGCTTAGACCCTTGAAACGCGTTGTGGCAGTGGTATTGGAGGAAGAATAAAAGTCAGTTGCCATCTATTAAATTGTCCAGTATTCCTTTGGCGCTCCCTGAGACCGCTGCACCATTGTTTACTTGTGAAATATCTCCATACGGAGCCAAAGCGGCAGGAGCAGCCTGGTCTATTTGGATGTGTGAGGACCTGCGGTTATCCAGCCACCGGGTTAAACTACTGAGGACCTGCGGTGACGTGGTATCTGGTCCGGCAGGATCGTGTGACCACTTGAGGAGCACGGAGTTGCGAGGCAAACACCGACAGGACGGTACTACAAATAGAGGTGACCCGGAGCCTCATTAATCACACGCTTAATCATGGTTGTGTAGACGTACACAACCATCACAGGTGAGTGTACTGGCATGTTTTAAATTATTTAAATAGCCCTGTGAGTCTACACATGCGCCCTTTCTTTTCTTTTCGCATAGTACCATATTCAGTCCATTTTCCTCATTGACAGTCTTCACTACAATGAGTCCCTGGTCCTTCACCTCCACTCTCCCCACTTTTACTGCTACATTCTTAACCCTGAGTAGGTCAAGAGGGAGGCCGTTAGAGGCATATACTGAAAAGTCTGGGTTTGGGGGTTGGAGACTGTCCATGGACCAGTATTTGCTATAGAGGATATCAGGTATGATTGTTACCTGGGATCCGGTGTCCAGCAGGGCAGGTATCGCAATGCCGTCAAGTATGATGGATAGGAAAGGTCTTCCTCCCACGAACCTGCGGTGCCAGTCTGAGGGGCCTGTTGAGTCTATTCCTGGGTGCTGGCCCTCGGACCCAGGGTTTGCTCGTTTAAAGGACACTGGTGCACTGTGTGACCTGCCTTCTGGCAGCGGTGGCAGACGAACTCTTGGTGAGGATGGCGCTGGTTGTTGGTCCTTCCTGGGGGTGGCGTTGTCCTCCTCCGGGGTGGCGATGTCCTCCGGTTCATCCAGGGGACATCCTCAGGGCAGTCGGCTAGCAGGATCTTTCCTTCCGTCTCTGGCTCAGTCCGTAGTTGCAGGGCACTCATCACAGTGGCCAGGTTTTTGGTCAGCTGGCGCACTTCTGAGCGCAGACAGTCCAGCTCAGTAGGGGGCGCTGCCTGCACTTTGGCTTCAGCAGCCAGCGGGGAAAAGGTGGGTGCTGCTGGCGTTGGAGTGGCCCCACCCTGGTAACGCTGGATAGACGTATCTGCTGTCTCCAGGGGTTGCAGTCCCTTGATAGCCATGTCCTTAAGGATGTCGAAGGTAGCATCTGGATGGTCCAAGGACCACCAACGCACAGTCCTGCTCTCCGCTTGGGACCTCAGCCCCCGGACAAATTGTTCTTTTAGCATTTTACTCTCATTGGTTATGCTAATTGGACTAACCTGTTTTAGAGCTCGCAGGGCCACCTGTAAACGGCAGGCATAGTCCCGAACGCTGTCCTCCGGCTTCTGAGAGCATTGGTAGAACCTCATCTGGAGGTCTGCCTCAGTGCGGTCCTCAAAGGCAGTCTGTAACTTTTTGAAAATTGTGGACACTGATTCCTGGTCTGTGGCCGACCAAGTCTCTACTTCTCTCTCCGCAGCACCAGTCAATTGTCCCACAACTACTGCAGCTCTTTGTTTGCCGGTCATAGAATACATGTCCAGGATGCTGCATATTTTGCGCTTGAATCCAGACAGGGTGTCCGGCTTGCCGTTGTACTGGGGGAGCCACTTTGCTCCAGGCATGTACAGTAAAGTCAATGGTACAATAGGGGCTACAGGCCCTGGTAATGGGGCGGCTGCTCCGTCTTGCGCGGCGGCGGCTGCGGGCGCATCATCGGGGCTGTCAGCCTGGTCAGCGACGTCGGGCTGTTGCTGCAACATCTTGGCGCCCCCCTAGTGAACAGTGGCCTACCTTCCTTCTGTAGGCCGCAGCTCCGCAGGCGGAGGTCTTCTGATAGGACCTTGCATCGCTTACATTCCGAGCGTTCGCTTGGGCTTCCTGCCAGGACCTGACGCTGCGTCAGTGCGTGGGGCGTGTCCTCGACTTCGCGAGCTTTCAGCGGTTACGCCCTCTAGTTTTCCCGTGGTTACGCCCTTCTTCTCGCATGGCGACCGGAAAAATGGCGGCCAATGGCGGGAAACTCCAGAAAATGGCGGGAAACGCTTCACCACTGTGAGTTTTTTTTTTACAGTTTCTTAAGGCGCACAGTACCCGGTGGCAACGGGCACAACTCCTTCTGTTGCCGCGGGCACGCAATCCTGTTCGTGACGCCAGTTAGAGAGATGTGGCACCCAGGGGATGGGGACTACTCGGCGCCCGGGCCTTAATGCCTGGCCTTGGGGGATGTCGCGGTGGTCGGCTCCCGGGCCCGTACCCTGGGGTCTCTCTTAAAAAAAAGGGGTTAAATGGAAAATTAAAGTTCGTGACACCACCTGTGGTGTCTGGTGAGGACCACCAGCGCTGCGGCAGTCCACTGAGGCCGGTGTTACGGCAGCTATGATGGGGTAGCTCCCCACAGGTGGAGCTAGGCCTCAGGGCAGCGGTGTTCGGTAAGGTACACTATATGGCGGTGACCCAGCCGGGTCCAAGGAAAAATGGGAGACACACTCACGTTTGGCTTCAGTACCTTTTTACTGGTGGAGTTGCGGTACCGCCCGGAGCACTGTAGGGTGAGGGGTGCACTGCAGGTCTCTCCCCAGTGAGCAGCTATAGGGCCTCCTGTATCCTTGCCGCTTGTGTAGTTTATGGCCTGTCTGAAACTAGGCCTAACTTAGTCCTTGTGTTGCGTCGGCTGACCTGGTGTTAGGGCCTTTTGCTGAAGAGCAGGCTCCTGGTATGGCGGAGCCTCCGTACCTCCTGGTCCTGTTACGTGTCAGCTCCTGGGCTATCCTGAGACGTGAAGTCTTCCAGGAAAGATCCGGTTGTTTTCCACAGAGGGTATACTGCTCTGCAGACTCGGAGTCGGTGTCCGGTATATTTCTGGGGTGAGCTTATGAAGCTCCTCGGTCCCCGATGCTACTGTTCCACTAGCCTTCGGCCTACTCTGGGCCCTCACTAGGCTATACACACTGGCAGTAAGCTGGCTGCCTCTTCTGCCGCTCTTTAGAGCGTCGGCAACGCTCCTAGCTGTCTCTCTCTGAGCTGCTTGCAGCAGACTCCAAACAACTCCTCTCAGCAGAAACCTTCTGAGTCACTAACCTTCTGTGTCTCAGCAGAGACTCCTGACTGGACTCACTCCTTAGACAACTGACTGAACTCCCCCTCTTCCTGCCTCCACCCTCCTTTATATATTCACTAAAGGGCTCCCTCTGGTGGTTCTGAGGTAGGGTGGAGGTGTGTGAATGCTCTGAGGGCCTCTTGTGGAGAAAACCTGAAATGCACCCCCCTTTGGTCTGTGACTCCATGCACAGCAGGGCGTCACAGGTACACCTTAAACAGGCTGTACAGTCTTTCTTTGAAGTCGCTTAGGGTATGCGACTCCCCTGAGTACTGGGGCAGCCAGGCCGCTCCGGGGATATAGGGCATTGTAAATGGCATTACTGCGGCAGCGGCCGCGCTGGTGGTAGAGGGTCCCTCCGTATCCATCATCTTCCTCCCCCCTAGTTAAGTGTGGCCTACCTTCTGTTGCTTCTTCTACATAGGCCGCGGCTCCGGAGACGATCGTCAGGGTGGAGGACCTTGCGTCGCGCTCTGGTGACGTCAGCGTCGCTCTCTCTCCCTTCCAGGACCTTGCGCAGCGTCGATGCGTGAGGCAGAGCTTCGGGTCTCGCGCGCTTTCGGCGTCCACGCTCCTCTTCTTCCCGCGCGGCGTCCCGAAGATAGCGTCCGATGGCGGGAAAACGACTGCGGATGGCGAGAAACTTTTGAAGATGGCGGGAAACGGCTCCGGATGGCGGGGACCTTCACCACGGCAGGTATGACAGTCTTTTGAAGGCGCGCAGTACCCGATGGTTGCGGGCACGAAATCCTGCCGACTACGCCAAAGCTGATTCGCCCCCTGGGCCTAGTGTGGACGTGTGTGGGATACCCGGAGCCGGGTCTCTGGGGGTTGTAGAATCCGTGGCGGTGACCCGGTCCCGTGGCTCAGGGTGGTCAGGCCGATGGCGGTATTTTGTGGGGGTTTTAGGTTAATTGTCCGACTACGCCACCCGTGGATTGCGGTCAGCGCGGACCGCCGCTGCAAGGCAGACCGCTGGGGCTGATGGTGTGTGCAGCTGAGGTAGTGTGACTCCCCACGGGAAGAGTGGAGCCCCAGGGCAGTGTAGTTGATGGTAAGGATGATAGTGCACGGGAGTCCCAGCACTAGTAGTGCTGGTGCGGCGATGAAGCAGGAACGACTCAGAGTCTTTGCAGTGCAGTTCAGGGTCTTTACTGGTGATATTAAGGCAGACCCTCCCTGGAGTACTGGCTAACATAAGGGGCCTGGTCAGTCTGCGAGCAAACCGGAGTTCCCCTGGCCAGGTGGAGTTGTAGGCCTCCCCGTCTATCTGCACTCTTTCTGGCTACCTTGCTGTAAGTGGGTAGAAGTAGCCCACGTCCCTGAGTATACCGTGTGGTGCTCACCTGTATGGCTGGTGACTTGGGGCCTTCTGTTAGCCTCCGCTCCTGGATGGCGGTGCTGGTCCCTTCCTTGTGACTGAGCCTCCGAGCTTCTATGGCCAGAGGACCTGGAATCCCCTGCCGGCTGGTTTCTGCTGCTGGGTGAATATCAGTCCCCACAGCCTCGGACTCCGGTGTCTAGTTATCAGATTCTTCTGCCAGGGCGAGCTCTGCTCAGCTCCAACCCCTGGTCTTCAGCTACTGCTCCTACAGAGCTCCTGCTGTAACTCTCCCTGTGTCTGGAACTGTCTCCAGGCTCTGACTGACCTCTAATCCCGCCCCAGACCGAGTTTATAAGGGCAGATTCCTCCCCTCCCAGGTCTGGGCAGGAAGTGTTGCATGCTTAAGGGCTCCTGACCAGAGAAACCTCCCACTTGCTCTCAGACGTAATATTTCTATTACTGTGGCAACCAGACCCCTGGGGTGCCCCACTTGTTTACCGCACTTGCGGTTTTGCTCTGCTCTGCTTGTTCACCGCATCTGCGGGTTTTGCTCTGCTCTGCTTGTTCACCGCATCTGCGGGTTTAGCTCTGCTCTGCTTGTTCACCGCATCTGCGGGTTTTGCTCTGCTTGTTTACCACACCTGCGGTTTTGCTCTGCTCTGTTTGTTCACCGCATCTGCGGGTTTTGCTTTGCTCTGCTTGTTTACCGCACCTGCGGTTTTGTTCTGCTCTGCTTGTTCACCGCATCTGCGGTTTTGCTCTGCTCTGCTTGTTCACCGCATCTGCGGTTTTGCTCTGCTCTGCTTGTTCACCGCATCTGCGGGTTTTGCTCTGCGCTGCTTGTTTACCGCACTTGCGGTTTTGCTCTGCTCTGCTTGTTCACCACATCTGCGGGTTTTGCTCTGCTCTGCTTGTTCACCGCATCTGCGGTTTTGGTCTGCTCTGCTTGTTCATCGCATCTGCGGATTTAGCTCTGCTCTGCATGTTCACCGCATCTGCGGGTTTTGCTCTGCTCTGCTTGTTTACCACACCTGCGGTTTTGCTCTGCTCTGCTTGTTCACCGCATCTGCGGGTTTTGCTTTGCTCTGCTTGTTTAGCGCACCTGCGGTTTTGTTCTGCTCTGCTTGTTCACCGCATCTGCGGGTTTTGCTCTGCTTTGCTTGTTCACCGCATCTGCGGTTTTGCTCTGCTCTGCTTGTTCACCGCATCTGCGGGTTTTGCTCTGCTCTGCTTGTTTATCGCACCTGCGGTTTTGGTCTGCTTTGCTTGTTCACCGCATCTGCGGTTTTGCTCTGCTCTGCTTGTTCACCGCATCTGCGGTTTTGCTCTGCTCTGCTTTTTCACCGCATCTACGGGTTTGGCTCTGCTCTGCTTGTTTACCGCACTTGCGGTTTTGCTCTGCTCTGCTTGTTCACCACATCTGCGGGTTTTGCTCTGCTCTGCTTGTTCACCGCATCTGCGGTTTTGCTCTGCTCTGCTTGTTCACCGCATCTGCGGGTTTAGCTCTGCTCTGCTTGTTCACCGCATCTGCGGTTTTGCTCTGCTCTGCTTGTTTACCACACCTGCGGTTTAGCTCTGCTCTGCTTGTTCACGGCATCTGCGGGTTTTGCTTTGCTCTGCTTGTTTAGCGCACCTGCGGTTTTGTTCTGCTCTGCTTGTTCACCGCATCTGCGGGTTTTGCTCTGCTTTGCTTGTTTACCACACCTGCGGTTTTGCTCTGCTCTGCTTGTTCACCGCATCTGTGGGTTTTGCTTTGCTCTGCTTGTTTACCGCACCTGCGGTTTTGTTCTGCTCTGCTTGTTCACCGCATCTGCGGGTTTTGCTCTGCTTTGCTTGTTCACCACATCTGTGGTTTTGCTCTGCTTGTTCACCGCATTTTCGGTTTTGCTCAGCTTTGCTTGTTCACCGCATCTGCGGTTTTGCTCTGCTCTGCTTGTTCATCGCATCTGCGGGTTTTGCTCTGCTCTGCTTGTTTACCGCACCTGCGGTTTTGCTCTGCTTTGCTTGTTCCCCGCATCTGCGGTTTTGCTCTGCTCTGCTTGTTCACCGCATCTGCGGGTTTTGCTCTGCTCTGCTTGTTTACCGCACTTGCGGTTTTGCTCTGCTCTGCTTGTTTACCGCATCTGCGGGTTTTGCTCTGCTCTGCTTGTTTACCGCACTTGCGGTTTTGCTCTGCTCTGCTTGGTCACCGCATCTGCGGGTTTTGCTCTGCTCTGCTTGTTCACCGCATCTGCAGTTTTGCTCTACTCTGCTTGTTCACCACATCTGCGGGTTTAGCTCTGCTCTGCTTGTTTACTGCACCTGCAGTTTTGGTCTGCTCTGCTTGTTCACCGCATCTGCGGGTTTTGCTTTGCTCTGCTTGTCTACCGCACTTGCGGGTTTTGCTCTGCTTCGCTAGTCTACCGCACTTGCGGGTTTTGCTGTGCTCTGCTTGTCTACCGCACCTCCGGATTTTGCTTCACTCTGCTTGTCTACCGCACCTGCGGGTTTTGCTCCACTCTGCTTGTCTACCGCACCTGCGACTCCATTCCTGTATCCCAGTCTGTACTGGTCCCTATCCTGCTTACGTTCCTACCTGCCAGTACCCGCCTCTCTGCATGTCAGCCATGCCTGCCTGTGCCCACCTGTCTGCACGCCAGCCTTGCCTGCCAGTGCCCACCTGTCTGCATACCAGCTGTGCCTGTCAATATCCACCTGTTTGCATACCAGCCGTGCTTGCCAGTACCCACCTGTCTATATGCCAGTCTAACCTGCCTGTTCCTGCATTCCCCGGTGTGGGTCAACAGCTGTGACCGGGGTCTGACCTGGAGTAGCACCTGGTCCCTCTGCTCGGTTCCTCCCTGGTTCACGGAGTCGACTGAGCCGCTGTTCGACCTTGGTCGGACCGGGTTGATGCTTAGTTACGCCCCTCCAGGCACTCATTGGTTCATGGTCCAGTGGGATCACTAATCAAGCTCACGCCAGTCAGTCTGGGCGCAAGCGCAACAGTTTGCTCAGGCCATGGTTCCCGTTGAGCCCCATAGTCCTTCGCTCTCAGGGACATTTGAATCCTAGTCTGGCGAATACGTGTGTGGCACCCCAGGGGTTCGGTTGCCACAGTGGCATTGCCTCCCTCACAAGAGGTGATGCCATGCCTGGAAGCAAGCAGGGGTCCCCTAATCAGGTTTTACTAAGCATGCAACACTTTCCTGGCTCCAGACCAGCAAGGCGAATTCCTCCCCTTAGCAACTGGGATCTGGGGGCGGGGTTAGTTAGTCTTAGTGTGAGGAGTTGAAGTCAGGACGTTGAAGAGAGAGGAGCTGGGGACTGGAGCTACATGGCAGCTCACCCCAGAAGGAGCCAACACAGAAGAACCGGACACCCGAGTCCGAGGCTGTGGGGGGCACTGAAGGCCCAGCAGCAGAAACCGGAGGGCAGGAGACTGCAGGTCTCCTGGCCCCATCAGACGCCTGGAGGCTCAGCAGCACAGAGGGCCCAGCACCACCACGTGGGAGCGACGCACTAGCAAGGCCCGAGCTGCCTGCCATACGGGTGAGCACAGAAACGTTGCACTCAGGGACGAGGGCCACCGCACAGCTACAAG
Organism: Phyllobates terribilis; assembly: GCF_046119375.1. NCBI lineage: Eukaryota > Metazoa > Chordata > Amphibia > Anura > Dendrobatidae > Phyllobates > Phyllobates terribilis. Next base: position 714,864,531 of record NW_027362764.1, read on the forward strand.
CAGCTGGGCCAAAGAGTTTAGTGGAAAGGGAAGGCCTCCAACTTCACCTGGCAAAGAGGATTCTTTACTTGCTTCCAGGCTGCCCGGACTCCCACTTCTAGCCAGTACCCTAGTCCCGGCTTGTCTAATCACCACCAGTAAAGCTAAGAGGAAACCGCCATTAAGTTGTGGACTGATTATTGCTGCTCCATCAATCCCTGCACTTCAACGCCCAGCACAACCTATCCCATCTACACTGCCCTGGAGCTAAGCTCTACCTGTGAAGAGCCACACCAGATTTGCTGCACTGACATCAGCTCCAGAGGACCTGCTCCGCAGCGGCGGCTCCACATAGCCGCATACCACAGGTGACCTCACGAACTGTATACAAACACTATAAATCCCCTATAAATAACCCCCTGTTATTGACCGCCCTGGGTCACGGACCGGGTGACATCCCCCAGTATCTACCGGCCCGGCACCGGGTACCCCACGGCCCAGGGGGCGAGTCACGTGCACCAAGAAATTTTTTTTTCTCAAGCTGAGGTCCAGGTGATTTACGCAACAGCCCAAATGGAGCTATCAGCACTCGTTCCTGCGGATCCACCACGGTATTATGGGGACCCAAAAGAAAGCCGTGTGTTTGTGGAGCAATGCATGCTACATTTCAAATTTTATGCTCACTATTTTCCCACTGATCGGGTTAAAGTAGCATTTCTGATGTCCTACCTTGCGGGTAATGCCTTAAAATGGATCACCCCCCTATGGGAAGCATGGGATCCTATCGTCTTGGACCTGCAAGCCTCCCTGGTGGCCTTTCTAATGGTCTTCGATGACCCTAATCCTGAAGCTTCTGCTAAAGCTTCCCTTCCTAATATCCTGGAGTAGCCCCGATGGGTAATGTGTGTAGGTAGCCTACCAGTTCTCCAGCCTATAGAGACTGCTGCCCACACAGAATCCACACAGGATGACAATGCTCCACAGAATACTTCTCTTCCCAACCTTAAGAGGCAGTCTAGACGTACAAGGCATAGAGGTAAACCGTCACACCAGGTTCTGTCCTCCTAAACACCTCCTGTTCCCCAGCCTGTTGAGGCAGCTATCCGCACAGAATCCATGAAGGTTGACCATGTTCGTCAGGCAAAGCAGAGGCCAGAACTCAGTCACAAAATCGGATTGCGGCCCCGCTGCGGTTGTTTGGGCCCCCTGACTGTCTTTGTCCAGCGAAGGTTGAAGAATCCCAAGACATTAGGCCTGTGGGAGAGGCTGTCCTTGGCGTTAGTGTTTCCTCTCCACAGATGACCATGACTGTCTCCGTGGCAAGTGAAGGCCTCGGATTAACCGGAAGTTTCGGGCTTAAAGCCTTGAAGAGTCGGTGTCTGATTCCCGTTCGACAACTCCTGAAGCCGGTTTGGGCATTGTCAGCGGAAGGACGAACCCTACTCAGAAACAGTCAAAATATGTATGTACAAATTAAGCTCCAGATTGGAGAATTACACATGAAGAAGCTCACATTCCAGGTGCTGTCTGGTTTACCCACAGGTCGTCCAGAGCCAAGAGATCTAGTGCCCGCTAAGGTCTGGAGATCCTGCATGGTGTTTCCTGGGGGACTGTTGAGATGCAAGGGGTGTCCAGTCCCCATATCTTCAGGACAGTCAGCAGTTTCTTCTTCTTCTTCACCAGATCTGCTAGTCGCTGACTCGCAGATGGGAGGAGTTCTTCCTTAAGTCTGATCTTTTTTGCTGAAAAATGTAATCTCAGTTTTTCTTCTTTTACAATCTTGTCTAATGTTTTTTTTCACGGTGCTGTGGACAATCAATGATTTTTCTATTTTAATATGTCCACGGTTTTGCTCTCTCTGACCTTTCAATATTTTCCTCTTTTGTTCTGACTGATTATAACTCATGCGGACACTCTTCACAGCACACAAACACAGTGGATGCTCCTTTTACCCTGTATTTTATTTCAATCTCATATTTTCTGTCCTAATATGCAACACTCCCCAATACAGTCCTCAAGTTCTGAAATTATATAGAGTTTAAAGCACAAAGAAAAGTGAGTTTCTTTTCTATTCCTATTGCACGAAGACAGTAAATGTTCTCTGAATCTACACTACCCAAAGATATTTTTATAATCTTGACCCACTTTTTCTCATCTGCTGCTATGAAATTCGATGATATCATCAGTCTGCTTCACTGTGTTTATATTTTAGGGCTAAATATTTTTCTTCTTTGACGCATGTATTAGTAGGTTCTGAATATGGGCATTATTTTTTTATGATTACATTTTATGTTAGTTAATTTTTTGCTTAAAAGGAGTGTGCCATTTAAAAATGACCTATTATTTAAATCAAAATTTTACGTTAACATATTTTTATGAATTATTTGTATTTTTTTTATAATTTTTCTTGACACTATTTACACTGTATGAATAATTATTATGCCAGTATTTTGTCCATATCATAATTTTTAGGCATATTTTCCAACTCCAAGCTGTATAATCTTGAATGCTTATTGTATGAAGCAGATCAAGTGATGTGTATTTGAGTAATGAGGAAGGGTGCTGCCTAAGGATACAACACCATATATCACGGTGTGCAGAATTATTAGGCAGCTTGTTTTCTTCTTTTTTTTTTTGTAGTTCTGCACACAGTTTATATTAAAAAAGGAAATCCTGCCATTTTCATTTTGGCTACTGAGCCTTATAATAAGATGACACTCACTGTTCTGTAGAGTTTAATTTTCAGCAGTCATCTCATTATCATCACAAGCAAGATTACAATGACAGGTAACACACATATATAGATAACACAGGATCACACCATGGGTGATGGTCAGAGTTTCCTTCTTTCTCCTCCCTGCACAAGTATCTCTGCACAGGTCACAGAGCATGCCTATGACACTCTCCTATTGTTACGATACTGGCGTAGTACTGCTGGAAACTAGTGGCTGAAGGAGCACGAGCAAGAACAGCAAGCAGTAGTAGAAGTTATTGGAGTTAGCAAAAGGAGTTCATAGAATCATAGAATCATAGAATGGTAGAGTTGGAAGGGACCTCCTGGGTCATCTGGTCCAACCCCCTGCTCAAAGCAGGATTCACTAAATCATCTCAGACAGATGTCTGTCCAGCCTCTGTTTGAAGACGTCCATTGAAGGGGAACTCACCACCTCTCGTGGCAGCCTGTTCCACTCATTAATCACCCTAACTGTCAAAAAGTTTTTTCTAATATCTAATCTGTGTCTCCTCCCATTTAGTTTCATCCCATTGCTTCTAGTCTTTCCTTGTGCAAATGAGAATAAAGATGATCCTTCTACAATGTGACAGCCCTTGACATATTTGTAGACAGCTATTAAGTCTCCTCTCAGTCTTCTTTTTTGCAAGCTAAACATTCCCAAATCCTGCAACCGTTCCTCATAGGACATGGTTTGCAGACCAGTCACCATTCTGGTCGCTCTTCTCTGAACTTGCTCCAGTTTGTCTATGTCTTTTTTAAAATGTGGTGCCCAAAACTGTACACAGTATTCCAGATGAGGTCTGACCAAAGAGGAGTAAAGACCAATAATGACTTCACGTGATCTAGACTGTATGCTTCTGTTAATACATCCCAGAATTGTATTTGTAGAGTTGTAGGAAACATTCCGTAGATAGGTGAGAACAGTCTGGGAAAGAATGTTCAGGAGCTGGAGACTGGAGCTAGGCTAACAGCTACACACAATACTCAAGCAATGAGGCTGTACGTAGGCCCAAACAGGAAACAAGATGGATCCCACAGGTTCAGAATCTGCCATCTTAGTAAAGGGCAATTGCAGAACACAACAGCAGCCTCCAGTGCTAAGGAGTGGGATTGCAGCACAATTATTAAGGTGAAGAATAGCAGCCACTAGTGGTCAAGCTGTAGAAGGACAACAGGAATTCTCACACCTATAGAAGTAAATTATCAATATTAAGACTGCATACTCTTATGGTCCAAGTGGCTGTAAAGTGAATCTCAGAATCCATTTATACTGGAGAATTATCGTGACAGTTCCTAGGAATGTTTGTTTTATGATAATTCTGCAGTCTAAACGGGCTGCCGATCACCCGATAAATGAGCAAAATGATTGTTAAAGGGGAATTCCCAACTTAAAGATCCTATCCCATTATGTAGTAGGTGTAATAATAATAATAACAATATTAGCAAATACCTCCAGTTAGAAATGTAGTACAGTTTTTCTGATTCCCTATATCTCCGTCCTCATGTGCAGGCATTGCAGGACCTTAGGCATCCATGGTTACGACCACTAGCAACCAGCTAACTAACTGTCACTATATCAGTGGTCATAACCATGGATACCTAAGGTCCTGCAATGCCCTGTACATGAGGAAAGAGACATAGCGAATCAGAAAATCTATACTACATTTCTAATTGGAGGTATATGCTAATATTATTATTATGACACCTATTACATAATGGGATAGGATCTTGGAGATAGGAATACCCCTTTAATTGAGTAAAATAATCTTTTGTGCTGCACAAAAGCTCATCATTTTCGGCAGCTTATTGTCTTTTGTAAACAAGACTTGCACTGTTGAGAACAATGGAAGTCTACTATTACTGATTGTTCAGTGAGAATATAAAGCAGGGTTGGCCTGTGTGAACAGGCTACTAAATAATTGCAGATCATCAAGCATATTGCAGGTCAGCAGGCGTTTAACACTTTGCATCACGAAGTGTAATAGACCCATAGTATGTGGTTCCTTGGGACAACTAATGAAAATGAGTTAGGGATAGTTGTACACCAGAAATATCATCAATGAAAACTAATAGATTATTTGTGATTCATCTCATAAGACATAGACCTTGGTAACCAATGATGGGTTTCAACGTCACCCAGAAATCGGGTATCTTTTGATGGAACTTTGATACCCATTATAGTTTCAAAGCCTTAGCCGATCGGGTAGGATCCAGGGGTGTTTGATGGGCCAGTATAAAGCTGTATGACAACACGGTAAGGCAATAAATCCATAGCAACTATTCTGGTAAGGCTAGAATTGCCTTTATAGTTAAAGGGTTTTCTGCTATATTTTTGAACTTAAAGAGGTCGTCCACTACTTTAGCATTGATGACCTATCCATAGGATAGGCCATCAATGTCTGATTGGTTGGGGTCTGACCCCTGCTGATCAGCTATTAACGGTGTCGGCGACTGCCACCAGACGGAAATATTCGCTTGCGGAGCTGGCCGTCTTCTGATAGTGGTCGCAGTAGGGTACTATACATTCGCCTCTTATTGATTTGAATAGGAGACATATGTGCAGTACCCTGCCTCAGCCACTATCAGAAGATGATCAGCTCCGGTCAGTGAGTATTTCTGGCCGCCAACACCGATAACGGCTGATCAGCAAGGGTGCCGGGAGTCAGTCCCCGACCGATCAGACATTGATCACTTATCTTAAGGAGAGGTCATCAATGCTAAAGTAGTGGACAACCTCTTTAACCTCTCAGATGAAAGACAAAAAGAAGCCACACTTATCACTGGAATCCAGTGCTGCCACTCCAATGGTCTCAGCCAGACTGTAAGCGATAACGTTCCAACCACCAGTCACCTGAATCTGCAGCTAATCTGTGACCTCAGTGGTTGGGTAACTGGTAGTTGTGACTTCATCTCTTCCAGCCCAGCAGGGGCAGATTTCGGGGGTGAAAGCTTCTTTTTTTTCTTCCCACTGGTAAAAGCTGCTTTTAGGTTCCAAGGTAATTGTGTAGAATAATATTAAAATGACTCTTTTATCTTATCTACTTTATGACTTATGATAATTTTACTACATTGTGTTCCTGGAAAACGAATTTAGGCAAAAATCAAGTCATGCAAATGAAAAGAGAATTGGTGAGGACAGAAGGGAAGGAAGAGGAAAGAAAGTGAACGGCATACAACATCAGTCAAACTAGACGAGTAAAGGAAAAACAAAGAATTTACCATGGTTAATTGTATAGGAGCTAAGGATGATAATAATAGACAGAAAAGCTGAAGACTTCGAGACATCAATGGTCACCAAAGAAAGCCAAACACAATAAGTGATGGACAAACAGAAAAGGTGATGGACAAAAGATGTCTCCATCTCCAACCTTGGCCAGAATATAAAGGCTTAGAACGAGACAGAAGGAAAACATATAGGAGGAAGATAGCTAGATGGGATAAAGCATATTATATCTATGAGTAGGTGGGTTGTGAAGACATCCAGAAATCTGGATAAATGGATCTGGATATTGAGATGAAAACTTGGTATTGTCAATATGTTAAAGAGAAGCAATTGTTAAACCCATATTTAATTTATTAGAGTTCTAAGATATTTTATTGTGTAGCTGGCATGGTCCAACATGAGGGAAGAACATAAAGGGGTTAAAATGACCCTTCACTCTTATGAAAAAAATACTGTTAGCTTATCACTTTAAGGATATGTTTGTTTGTATGGTATTGCTGTTGTTTATTCTTTATGATTTAAAGTTATTTTGTCCTACACTGTTTGTAAATCCTACAAAAGAAAGTATCACACTGTCTCTCCCTGAGACTAATGTAGACATAGATAGTACTGCATCCTTGTCTCTTCCTGAGACTAATGTAGACATAGATAGTACTGCATCCTTGTCTCTCCCTGAGACTAATGTAGACATAGATAGTACTGCATCCTTGTCTCTTCCTGAGACTAATGTAAGTATAGATAGTACTGCATCCTTGTCTCTCCCTGAGACTGATGTAGACATAGATAGTACTGCATTCTTGTCTCTCCCTGAGACTAATGTAGACATAGATAGTACTGCATCCTTGTCTCTCCCTGAGACTAATGTAGGCATAGATAGTACTGCATCCTTGTCTCTCCCTGAGACTAATGTAGACATAGATAGTACTGCATCCTTGACTCTCCCTGAGACTAATGTAGGCCTAGATAGTACTGCATCCTTGTCTCTCCCTGAGACTAATGAAGGCATAGATAGTACTGCATCCTTGTCTCTCCCTGAGACTAATGTAGACATAGATAGTACTGCATCCTTGTCTCTCCCTGAGACTAATGTAGGCATAGATAGTACTGCATCCTTGTCTCTCCCTGAGACTAATGTAAACATAGATAGTACTGCATCCTTGACTCTCCCTGAGACTAATGTAGGCATAGATAGTACTGCATCCTTGTCTCTCCCTGAGACTAATGAAGGCATAGATAGTACTGCATCCTTGTCTCTCCCTGAGACTAATATAGGCATAGATAGTACTGCATCCTTGTCTCTCCCTGAGACTAATGTAGACATAGATAGTACTGCATCCTTGACTCTCCCTGAGACTAATATAAGCATAGATAGTACTGCATCCTTGTCTCTCCCTGAGACTAATGTAGTCATAGATAGTACTGCATCCTTGACTCTCCCTGAGACTAATATAAGCATAGATAGTACTGCATCCTTGACTCTCCCTGAGACTAATATAAGCATAGATAGTACTGAATCCATGTCCCTCCCTGAGACTAATGTAGTCATAGATAGTACTGCATCCTTGACTCTCCCTGAGACTAATGTAAGCATAGATACTACTGCATCCTTGTCTCTCCCTGAGACTAATGTAGGCATAGATAGTACTGCATCCTTGTCTCTCCCAGAGACTAATGCAGACATAGATAGTACTGCATCCTTGTCTCTCCCTGAGACTAACTAATGTTGTCATAGATAGTGCTGCATCGTTGTCTCTCCCTGAGACAAATGTAGGCATAGACTGTACTACATCCTTGTTTCTACTTGTGACTAATAGAGGCATAAGCATTTGTGCAGTCTTCTGTCTCTCTGTGAATACTATAGGCATAGATAATACTGCCTCCATGTCTCTCCCTGTAAATAATGAAGGCACATGTAGTATTTCCTTCCTGTCTTTCCATGTGGCTGTATGATTTCAGTAAATTAAGGTTGTTTATTGCATAACGAACAGTTGCACACATTTCCAATATAAAGTACTTTATCAATTCCTACCAGTTTAAGATCGCTTCTTGCAGCCATTCATAAGCAACTTTCCTTGTTTAGTTCCTGGGCAGAATAATTTGAAAATTAAGATTTCTGTTGAATGACAGCAAGCAGAGATCATGAAAACTCTCAGCAATTGATACAAAAACTACATTGAAATATGGTATACCTTTTACACGAGGAGAAATCTTTCTTCGCAATTAGCCCTTTAACACTTAAAACTAAACCAATGACAATAAATTGTGAAAAATTATTTTTTCGCTTTACGAACAGGACGTTGTGCACAGCTGATATCTTGTAAATAAGTCCAGCAGCTATGCAGTTTACCAAACCCTTTTTGCTAATGTATTCTCTAAAGCCATGCATTAATAAAATATGCTTAAAAAGCAGAAGCCAAGTGGGAAAATCTGCCAGTAAATGGGTTTTTACTGCTCACATATAACACACTCTCGCTAAGATTTCATAAGCCGCAGAATCCTTTTATCCAGAGGACTGGATTTTCATGTCAGCGTAGTCCCTGTCCATCACTTTATGTGTAAATGCTTCTCTCCGGAAACCTCTGCTATACATTAGGAGGTGTTTGTCCTCCTCACACAGGTGACAGGAGAGCGCGATGTGCCCTTGTACACGCTTCCCACTTGCTGGAACATTGCAAGAGGAAAGTTCCAGCTCTACCAAAATTTATGTCTAAAAACAGCTTTACCAAAAATGACATTTATTGTCGAAATAGGCAATCAACACATGATAGCTAGGAGTCCCCCTCCACCAATCACTAGAGCGGGGTCCACAGTCCTTCACTCTTTCTTGCTATGGTAAGGGCATTGCACTCCCTGTAAATAATGAAGGTACATGTAGTATTTCCTTCCAGGTCCAGGTCCAGGTCCAGGTGTGTTGGACCAGTATTTCAGTTTCGAATATGTTAATATGCCAGTGTAACAGGCCAAATTAACCCCTGTCTGGATTAAACCTGTGTATAGTTTGGCCCAGGCTAGAGGATAAACTGTCCTAGGCCAAAATATACCCCTCCAGGCTACAATATACTTCTCTATTGTATGAGCCCTTGTAAATAAAATAGATTTTAGATGCCATTTTTTAATAACTTAAAACTGACTTACACGTACTGGGAAGGTATTTGTGTTGTTAATCACATGATGACGATTGATCTTACAATACAATGTGACGTAACGGACAACAGTCATTACATCTGAGATTACACTGTTGTCTATTAAAGGGGTTTTTCCACAAATGAGAGTTGATTTTAATCAATAGATCTTGGAATAATAATAACTTCCACAATTAGATGTGTTTAAATAAAATGTTCCTGTGCTGAGATAATCTTATAAATGTGCCCCTGCTGTGCACTGTGTAATGGCTGTGTCTGACTGTGCAGGAACATGGTCTGATCATACCACATCTCTGGGCAGGGGGGGGGGGCAAAAGAGTATACAGACATTACAGCCGGGGATCACAGCTGATTCATTTTGTGAGGTAAAACATTTTCCTGCCTGTTTATAAACAACGTGGGGTACTAGGTGCCGGGCCGGTCGTTGCTAGGGGAGATGTCACAGTGGCGGTGACCCGGTCCGTGACCCAGGGCGGTCAATAAAAGGGGATTTATAGTTTTTAAAGTTAATGTTCGTGACACCACCTGTGGTATGCGGCTAAAGGGAGCCGCCGCTGCGGAGCAGGTCCTCTGGAGCTGATGTTAATGCAGCAGAGTTGGTTTAACTCTCCACAGGTAGAGCTTAGCTCCAGGGCATTGCAGGGATGTTATAGATGAAGTAGGTGTGTAGAGTGGTGCAGAGGATGATGGCGCAGTAATAATTCGCAGAGACAGTGGGGTGCAGTCTTCAGGGTTTTACTCACGATTTTTAGACTCCAAGTTACCAGGGCCAGGGTAACTTCCCACGCCGTCCTGTGTTTACTCAGGGAGGGGTTCAGCAAATTCCCAGGTACCTCCGGAGTACGTATCGGGACCCCTTTGTGTGTGTTCCTTCTGGCCGTCTCCCTGCACCTCACACCCAGTGTCCCAAGCCAGTGACCGCGGACCTTGTCGGGCGACGTCTTCTCTGGGTCCTCTATGGTCACCTTTTAGGTGATATAGATGTGGCTGTGACTGCAGCACCTGAAATGCTGCACCCTCCGGTTATCTAGTTGAGACTTAAAGAACTCTGCTAGTTTAGGAGCCGGTCCCCTCTCTGCGGCCTGATCCCTCCACGTTTCTGCAGACTCGGGCGCACGGGTGGCATTCGCACTGCCCGCGCCCCTGGGATCCTTTCTTTCCTGGAGCCTTCCTTCCTGCTCCTCTCAGACTGATCTGTCAGACTGCTCTGACGTAACTGTCAGAGTCCACTCACTGAACTCCTCTTACTGACAGACTGTTCTGACTACTCCCCCCTTTACAAGATGGCTTCTTTTTTTATCTCCTCCTTCTCAAGTGCTCCCCTGATGTGCTTCCTCCACCCACACCCACTACATGGTTCCCTCTCTTGGTTCCCCCCACTCCAGCCAGGGACAGGGCTCAGCAGCGCAGCAATGCATCTTGCCCCTCCTGCTGGTCTGGAGTGGTGTAGTGTTGGATGCAGGTGTTTGGGTTCCGGGCTGTACTCCATCCTTACCTGAGCGTGAGATACCACACCTCTGGGTGAGATGCAGTACCCCTGTGGTCAGTACGTTTACAGCGGTACCACAGTTATATCGTATTTCTATGTTTTGCACTTTTACATAATAAAAGCAATTTTATAGAAAAAATTATTTTTTAGCATAGCTTTATTCTGAGAGCTATAACTTTTTTATTTTTCGGCTGATGGAGCTGTATGGTGGCTTGTTTTTTGCGGGACGAGATGATGTTTTCAGCGGTACCATTTTTATTTATATTTGTCTTTTTGATCGCGTGTTATTCCATTTTTTGTTTGGCAGTATGGTGATAAAGCATTGTTTTTTGCTTCGTTTTTTATTCATTTTTTTTTACCGTGTTCACTGAAGGGGTTAACTAGTGGGACATTTTTATAGGTCAGGTTGTTCCAGATGCGGCGATACCAAATATGTGTACTTTTATTGTTTGTTTGTTTTTTTTTATAATAATATTTATTGATGGGTACATTATATTTTTATTTTTGGTGGATTATTTTTTTTATTTTTATTTTTATATTTTTACAATCTTTTTTTTATTTTTTTTTTCACTTTCTGATAGTTTTTATACTTTATTACTTTGTCCCACTGTGGGACTTTCACTTTTTTTTCTCTGATCGCCTGCATGGCACAGGAATGCAGCACCATCCCTGTGTCATGCAGGCTGTCAGAGCTGGACAGGGAGAAGATTGTTTGGAGATGCACTGCGCATGTCCAAAAAATCTTCCTGCTGTCTGGTGACCCAGATGTTGTCATGACGACATCGGGTCGTCATGGCAACATCCTGGAAGCTACGCCAGTCAGCGCTGGAAGCCGGAAGAGGAGGTGAGTATCTGCGATCACCTCCCCTTGCCACCGCAATGCTGCGATCGACTTCGATCACAGCATCGCGGGGGTTAATGTGCTGGGAGCGGTGCAGGACCGCTCCCTGCACATAGTACCGGGTGTCAGCTGTGACAATCAGCTGACACCCGGCGGCGATCGCGCCCGCACAGCCTGTGTGCGCGCGCGATCGCCATGACGTACTAATACGGGTCTGGCTCTTAAGTCCCAGGGCACAGACGCGTATTAGTACGTCAAATGTTGTTAAGGAGTTAAAGGGGCTTTTCCACAAATGAGAGTTGATTTTAATCAATAGATCTTGGAATAATAATAACTTCCACAATTGGATGTGTTTAAATAAAATGTTCCTGTGCTGAGATAATCTTATAAATGTGCCCCTGCTGTGTACTGTGTAATGGCTGTGTCTGACCGTGTACAGAACATGGTCTGATCCTACCACAGCTCCTGGGCATGGGAGGAAGCAAAGGAGTATACAGACATTACAGCAGGGGATCACAGCTGATTCATTTTGTGAGGTAAAACATTTCCCTGCCTGTTTATAAACAATGTTTTACCTCACAGAAAGAATCAGCTGTGATCCCCTGCTGTAATGTCTGTATACTCTTTTGATTCATCCCCTGCCCAGGAGATGTGGTATGATCAGACCGTGTTCTGTATATGGTCAGACGCAGCCATTACACAGTACACAGCAGGGACAAATATATAAGATTATCTCAGCACAGGAACATTTTATTTAAATAAATTCAATTGTGGAAGTTATTATTATTCCAAGATCTAATGATTAAAATGAACTTTTGTACGTGGGAAAACCCCTTTAAGATAAGTGTTTTTACCTTAGTAATTGTAACTTGATCTTATCACTTCTCTGGTTTTCTCACCCTGTCTCTGATTGGTTGAAAAGTGCAGATCTCTTTCTATCATACTCAACACACAGACTCAAGACACACAGCTGCTTTTAATGTGCAACTACTGAGAAGTGCGGTAGGATTCTTTATCTCATTATAGCTTTGTGGAAGTCTAATATTTTGACTGTGTAGGGTTTTGTACTCACTCGGCTGCGGTTGAGGTAGGCACACGAAGCGTTTTCGTCAGAGAATCCAAGCTGGTTTATTTTGACAGCATAAACCGCTCATTAAGGAAATTAAAAACAGCCTTTTCCAGCATAAAAAAGATATAACAGAACCAAACTCAAAATAACAAGTCCATATACCGCACGGCCTCAGCTGTTTAAAGTAAGTGCTTTTCCTGCACTTCAGCAGGTCTGAGCAGCCCATGCAAGGCTCTGCTCACCTTGCAAAACACACACAGACCGACTGAGACAGGCGCAGCTGTCTTAAATCAGGCCTTTCAAAACCTGGACTAGAGGTAAGTGAGCAGCTGATCTCCCCCAGCTCCTTCAGCTGCTTGTACAACCTGGCCCTATAATCCGGGCCCATTAAACGCCTCTCAGCAGTATGTGTGCTGGAGCCTGCTTTTCCGAGTTCTACATCACCAAGGCTTGGTACCTTGGGGACACATACCTCCCATTCACGACCTGTCTGGCAGCAACCGTACATACTTCCCCCTCTGCCCAAAGCTGGGGGGCTTGGCACCTTCTGCCAACATACAATAGACCCTTGACAAGGCATCATTATTCCCATCTTGTTTCCCAGGCCTATTCTCCATTTGGAAACTAAAATCTTGTAGGGCTAGGGACCACCTAGCTACCCGGGCATTGTTCCCCTTCATTTCTCGCGTCCACGTCAGTGGGGCATGGTCTGACACTAACCTGAACCTTCTACCCAGCAGGTAATACCAGGTGTCCAACGCCCTCTTGATGGCTAAATATTCTTTTTCCACTATGGAGTAGTTCTCACATGTGGAAAACTTCTGACTGAGGTACATTTCAGGGTGTTCCTTTCCATTAATTTCCTGGGACAAGACTGCTCCCGGCCCGATATCTGATGCGTCTGTCTGGACCACAAACTCTTTGGCCAAATTGGGCGCAACCAAGACTGGCTGTTTACAGAGGGCCAGTTTTAGTTCCTGGAAGGCCGCTTCAGCTTCCGGGGACGACTTAGCCATAGCCGACTTCGTCCCTTTCACAAGATCCGTCAGCGGGGATGCTATCAGGGCAAAGTTAGAGACAAATCTTCAATAGTAGCCCACAATGCCTAGAAATGCCCTGACCTGCTTCTTCATGAGGGGCTGTGGCCAGTTCAGGATCACCTCGACCTTATTTATTTGTGGTTTTATTTCCTCTCTACCAACCACGTAGCCCAGACACTTTGCTTCCTCCATCCCCATAGCACACTTCTTCGGGTTGATGGTAAAGTCCGCCTTCCGTAGGGCATCAAGTATGGCTTGAACTTTGCCAAGGTGACTTTCCCAGTCCTGGCTGAATATGATGATGTCATAAAGGTAGGCCACTGCATACTTCTTGCGAGGTGCTAAGATCCGGTCCATGGCTCTCTGGAAGGTGGCCGGAGCTCCCTGCAACACAAACGGCATCCTGACGTATTGATAACATCCATCTGGCGTCGAGAAGGCCATATTCTCCTTGGCCTCTTTGGACAGGGGAATTTGCCAGTATCCTTTGGTGAGGTCCAGGGTGGTGATGTACCGAACAGGTCCTAGCCTTTCAATAAGTTCATCTACCCTAGGCATTGGGTAGGCGTCGAACTTCGAGACCTCATTCAGCTTCCTATAGTCGTTGCAAAACCGCCATTTTCCATCTGGTTTCGGCACTAAGACTATGGGACTGGATCAGCCTCTTGGACTCTTCAATGACTCACAGGTTAAGCATCCGCTTCACTTCTTTCGAGATCACCTCTCTGTGGGCCTCTGGGATCCGGTACGGTTTTAGGTTGACGTGAACATGAGGCTATGTGAGTACCTCATGCTCTATGAGCTGAGTGAGTCGTGGCAACTCCAAAAACAGGTCTTTATTTCATTGTAGCAACTCTTTGCACTGTTGCTTTGGGGCACCTGACAGCGACTTGGCGTCAGCCTCAGCCACTAAACACGGAGGAGCTTCCAAGGGCTCCCTATCTCGCCATGGCTTAATCAAGTTGACTTGGTACACCTGTTAGGGCTTCCTTCTCCCTGGCTGGTGTACTTTATAGTTGACCTCGCCAAATTTTTCAACTATTTCGTATGGGCCCTGCCACTTCACCAGGAATTTGTTCTCCACTGTAGGTTGTAGGTACCAGCACCAGTACCCGATCCCCAAGGTTGAAGTGTCTCACTCTTGCTGATCTATTGTGTACCCTAGATTGTGCCTCTTGTGCTTTCAGGAGGTGCTCTTTCACGATGGGCATTATCCTGGCAATTCTCTCTTGCATTTGGGCCACGTGTTAGATTACACTCCGGTAGGGTGTAGACTCCGCCTCCTAGGTCTCCTTTGCCACATACAGGAGTCCTCGGGGGTGTCATCCATACAACAGTTCAAAAGGGCAGAATCCAGTAGAGGACTGTGGTACCTCTCTGATGGAGAAGAGAAGGTACGGCAGTAGGCAGTCCCAGTCTTGGCCATCCTTCTCTATGACCTTCTTTAACATGGCCTTCAAGGTTTTGTTGAACCTTTCCACAAAGCCGTCCATCTCTGGATGGTAGACTGAGGTCCGTAGTTGTGTGATTTGCAGAGTTTTGCACAACTCTCTCCTCACCTTTGACATAAATTGGGTCCCTTGATCCATTAGGATCTCCTTAGGTAACCCCGTTTACGGACACTGAGCACGCCTGAGGGCCCTTGCCATGTTGAGGGACCGCGCTACAGGCGGGGTAGTAAAAATAGGAGCAACGCCGGCCTATGTTGCAGTCCATCGGTTCAGAGTTCAAAGGACACCAGGCGGCTATATGGCCAGGGGCATGACACCTCCTACAGAGGATGGAATGGGACTGATTATACAGCTGTGATTCAGCGGCCTCCAAAGACTTTGGAAGCCCACCCAGTGAGGATTTAGTCCCCTTCTTTTGGGAGCCACCCCCCCTTTGGGAACCCTAGAAAGGTGATCTAATCCCTGCTTGACCACCCAGGGAACCCTCTACCACCCAGTATCTCTCCACTAGGCCCACCTGGTCATCTGCATTTTGGGGATCTCCCTGGGCAACCCAGGACTGAATCGGCTTTGGCAGAGCGTTGATAAACAGATTTGACGCGCCCCCTGGGCCGTGGGGTACTAGGTGCCGGGCTGGTCGTTGCTAGGGGAGATGTCACAGTGGCGGTGACCCGGTCCGTGACCCAGGGCGGTCAATAAAAGGGGATTTATAGTTTTTAAAGTTAATGTTCGTGGCACCACCTGTGGTATGCGGCTAAAGGGAGCCGCCGCTGCGGAGCAGGTTCTCTGGAGCTGATGTTAATACAGCAGAGTTAGTTTAGCTCTCCACAGGTAGAGCTTAGCTCCAGGGCATTGCAGGGATGTTATAGATGAAGTAGGTGTGCAGGGTGGTGCAGAGGATGATGGCGCAGTAATAATTCGCAGAGACAGTGGGGTGCAGTCTTCAGGGTTTTACTCACGATTTTTAGACTCCAAGTTACCAGGGCCAGGGTAACTTCCCACGCCGTCCTGTGTTTACTCAGGGAGGGGTTCAGCAAATTCCCAGGTACCTCCGGAGTACGTATCGGGACCCCTTTGTGTGTGTTCCTTCTGGCCGTCTCCCTGCACCTCACACCCAGTGTCCCAAGCCAGTGACCGTGGACCTTGTCGGGCGACGTCTTCTCTGGGTCCTCTATGGTCACCTTTTTGGTGATATAGATGTGGCTGTGACTGCAGCACCTGAAATGCTGCACCCTCCGGTTATCTAGTTGAGACTTAAAGAACTCTGCTAGTTTAGGAGCCGGTCCCCTCTCTGCGGCCTGATCCCTCCACGTTTCTGCAGACTCGGGCGCACGGGTGGCATTCGCACTGCCCGCGCCCCTGGGATCCTTTCTTTCCTGGAGCCTTCCTTCCTGCTCCTCTCAGACTGATCTGTCAGACTGCTCTGACGTAACTGTCAGAGTCCACTCACTGAACTCCTCTTACTGACAGACTGTTCTGACTACTCCCCCCTTTACAAGATGGCTTCTCTTTTTATCGCCTCCTTCTCAAGTGCTCCCCTGATGTGCTTCCTCCACCCACACCCACTACATGGTTCCCTCTCTTGGTTCCCCCCACTCCAGCCAGGGACAGGGCTCAGCAGTGCAGTAATGCATCTTGCCCCTCCTGCTGGTCTGGAATGGTGTAGTGTTGGATGCAGGTGTTTGGGTCCCAGGCAGTACTCCATCCTTACCTGAGCGTGAGATACCACACCTCTGGGTGAGATGCAGTACCCCTGTGGTGACTGAACCCGCAGGGGCACCACAGATCCACGGCAACTCTCTCGACCATCTGAGCTGGGGAACAAATCTCTGTCTGCAGCCACTTCTGGATCAGGTGCAGAAGGTCAAACATTTGTGACTGGGGAGGTTTGTCCCTGTGGAAGTCCCAGAAGTGGACTCGTTGTGCCCTGACTGCCAGGGTTACACCCAGACGCGCCAGGATCTCAGCTTTAAGTTTGCTATACTCCTTAGCGTCCTGCAGGGCCAAATCAAAGTACGCCAAATCAAAGTACGCCTTCTGTGGTTCCCCGGTTAGATATGGCGCTAGAACCTCCGCCCACGACTCTGATGGTAGTCTCTCACGGTCTGCCACCCTCTCAAACACGGCCAGAAACACCTCAACGTCATCCCCCGGAGTCATCTTTTGCAACGCCCCACTCATGGTTTTCCTCACCCGGGTCTCGTCGCTTCTGCTTGGAGGTGGGGAGGCTGCCCAAACACGAATCACCTTGGCTTTTAGCTGCATCTGCTGCTTGTGCTGCTGCTGCTGTTGCCACTGCTGCTCCTGCTGTTCATGCTGCTGGAGATTAGCCTGCACCAGTTGCTTTATCAGCTCCTCTACGCCTCTATGGACGACCCTTGCTGGCTGGCGACCTTCACCTAGTACATATACGGTTTTCTGTAGCAGTCACACTGCCCCTTGGCATTTGTGCCCGTGCTTCTAGCATCAATTGTTGGGTTTTGTACTCACTCGGCTGCAGTTGAGGTAGGCACATGAAGCTTTTTTCGTCAGAGAATCTAAGCTGGTTTATTTTGACAACATAAACCGCTCATTAAGGAAACAAAAAACAGCCTTTTCCGGCACAAAAAAGATAAAACAGAACCAAACTCAAAATAACAAGTCCATATACCGCACGGCCTCAGCCGTTTAAATGAGGTGCTTTTCCTGCACTTCAGCAGGTCTGAACAGCCCATGCAAGGCTCGCTCACCTTGCAAAACACACACAGACCGACTGAGACAGGCGCAGCTGTCTTAGATCAGGCCTTTCAAGACCTGGACTGGAGCTAAGTAAGCAGCTGATTCCCCCCAGCTCTTTCACCTGCACGTAAAACCAGGCCCTATAATTCGGGCCCATTAAACGCCTCTCAGCACTATGTGTGCTGGAGCCTGCTTTTCCAAGTCCTATATCACCAAGGCTTGGCACCTTGGGGACACATACCTCCCATCCACGACCTGTCAGGCTGCAACTTTACAACAGATTGAAGTTTTTTTGTTCAAGTAATAAAAGTCTATGTGTTTAAAACTTTAAGATTTAAGTCACTTATCTTCTCACATAACTTACAGTGGTGGCCAAAAGTTTTGGCACCCCTGCAATTCTGTCAGATAATACTCAGTTTCTTCCTGAAAATGATTGCAATCACAAATTCTTTGGTATTATTATCTTCATTTAATTTGCTTGCAAGGAAAAAACACAAAAGAGAATGAAGCAAAAATCAAATCATTGATCATTTCACACAAAACTCCAAAAATGGGCCAGACAAAAGTATTGGCACCCTCAGCCTAATACTTGGTTGCACAACCTTTAGCCAAAATAACTGCGAACAACCGCTTCCAGTAACCATCAATGAGTTTCTTACAATGCTCTGCTGGAATTGTAGACCATTCTTCTTTGGCAAACTGCTCCAGGTCCCTGATATTTCAAGGGTGCCTTCTCCAAACTGCCATTTTGAGATCTCTCCACAGGTGTTCTATGCGATTCAGGTCTGGACTCATTGCTGGCCACCTTAGAAGTCTCCAGTGCTTTCTCTCAAACCATTTTATAGTGCTTTTGTGTAGCATCGGCGTCTCTGCCTTCTTCTAGGCAGAGACGCCGTCCCTCTCACCTCCTCGCTCCCCGCTCTCCTTCCCAGCCTGCTGTCGGCGCGCGCAGCCCTGTAGCTTCGGCGTCTCTGCCTCCTGCTGGGCAGAGACGCCGTCCCTCTCACCACGCTCCCCGCTCTCCTTCTCAGCCTGCTGTCTGTGCGCGCAGTCCTCCGGGCACTGTGCTTAGGGCGCCATTCTAAGGAGTCCCCGGCCAATAGCCGAGGGTCCTCCCATATATAGGGCACCTCCTCCAAAATGGAGGTGCCCGAGCAAAGTTGTTGCAAAGTTTCTGATCTCTGCTTCAGCCCTCAGGTCCCGCTGCTAGCCTGACTCCTCGTCCTGCCTGCCAGCCTGTTATCTGCCCATTACCTGCCGAGCCTGCCAGCCTGCTCACCTGGAGTGCTCACCTGTTACCTGCCTGTTACCTGCCCTGTCTGCCAGTCTGCTCACCTGGGAGCATCCGCCTGTTACCTGCCCTGTCTGTCTGTCCGCTCTCCTGGGAGCATCCGTCTGTTACCTGCTGTGTCTGTCAGCCCGCTCACCTGGGAGCGCCGACCTGTTACCTCACCTGGGAGCGCCCACCTGTTACCTGCCTGTTACCTGCCTTGTCGGTCTGCCCGCTCACCTGGGAGCGCCCGCCTGTTTCCTGCCAGCCTGCCTGGAGGCTCTGCCGTCACTTGCTGTGACCACCTGCCTGGTAAACCTAGAGACTACTACCTGCTCTGCTGTCACGTACCGTGACCACTTGTCAGCTATCAGAGACTTCTGCCTGCTTGCCGTGTCCATCCGTCATACCGGTCAGTCCCAGCCATCTGACCCGTGGGAGCCACCTGCTCTCTTACAAGGTCGTCCCCAGAGTAGCACCTGGTCCCTCAGCCCGGATCCTCCCTGGTCACGTTGTCGTTTGCTGCCGTCCGACCAGGGTCGGTTCGAGTTGATACTTAGTCACGCCCCTCTGGGTCCCTCCTTGCACCTCGGCACAGAGGTTCCACAACCCGGACCCGTAACATTTTGGAAGTGTGTTTTGGGTCATTGTCCTGCTGGAAGACCCATAACCTCTGAGGGAGACCCAGCTTTCTCACACTGGGCCCTACATTATGCTGCAAAATTTGTTGGTAGTCTTCAGACTTCATAATTCCATGCACACGGTCAAGCAGTCCAGTGCCAGAGGCAGCAAAGCAACCCCAAAACATCAGGGAACCTCCACCATGTTTGACTGTAGGGACCGTGTTCTTTTCTTTGAATGCCTCTTTTTTTTTCCTGTACACTCTATGTTGATGCTTTTTCCCAAAAAGCTCTACTTTTGTCTTATCTGACCAGAGAACATTCTTCCAAAACGTTTTAGGCTTTCTCAGGTAAGTTTTGGCAAACTCCAGCCTGGCTTTTTTATGTCTCGGGGAAAGAAGTGGGGTCTTCCTGGGTATCCTACCATACAGTCCCTTTTCATTCAGACGCCGACGGATAGTACGGGTTGACACTGTTGTACCCTCGGACTGCAGGGCAGCTTGAACTTGTTTGGATGTTAGTCGAGGTTCTTTATCCACCATCCGCACAATCTTGCGTTGAAATCTCTCATCAATTTTTCTTTTCCGTCCACATCTAGGGAGGTTAGCCACAGTGCCATGGGCTTTAAACTTCTTGATGACACTGCGCACGGAAGACACAGGAACATTCAGGTCTTTGGAGATGGACTTGTAGCCTTGAGATTGCTCATGCTTCCTCACATTTTGGTTTCTCAAGTCCTCAGACAGTTCTTTGGTCTTCTTTCTATTCTCCATGCTCAATGTGGTACACACAAGGACACAGGACAGAGATTGAGTCAACTTTAATCCATGTTAACTGGCTGCAAGTGTGATTTAGTTATTGCCAACACCTGTTAGGTGCCACAGGTAAGTTACAGGTGCTGTTAATTACACAAATTAGAGAAGCATCACATGATTTTTAAAACAGTGCCAATACTTTTGTCCACCCCCTTTTTTAGGTTTGGTGTGGAATTATATCCAATTTGGCTTTAGGACAATTCTTTTTGTGTTTTTTTCATTGAAGACAAATTAAATGAAGATAATGAAACCAAAAAATTTGTGATTGCTATCATTTTCAGGAAGAAACTGAGTATTATCTGACAGAATTGCAGAGGTGCCAATACTTTTGGCCACCACTGTACCTGACAAACCTGAACCCCCAATAACATGTTGAAAAATTAAGTAATTGTTGTGTATATCACTCAGCGTGGCTAAAATCAAGGAGGGTATAATCTTGAATGAGGGGGTATGAAATGGCCTAGGCCATAATATACCCTGGGTATAATCAAGCCTAGGCCACTTTAACCCCAGGTATAGCCTGGACTCAGAGTATACTGTGACGTCTTACACCGGCCTAAAGGAATGATAAACTAAATCTCTGGAATATACAATTACTTGATTGCTATGTGGGCCATTGAATATGTTGTGCTTTAAATGTCCAAAATAGGGTCCTTCCATCCTCTGCCTTTTCGGTGGGACATTTACATTTAATAGGATATTCACATATTGGACTTTTATGGCATAGCCAAAGGATAACCCATACGTACTTAAAGCCAAACTGAAAGTAAAGATTACACATGAACCACAGGACAGATTTCATCAACCAAGGTATCATATTAATCAGTGTAATGTCGCCCACCTGACAGTGTATGTAGTTTACTGAGCACAATCCTGCTGACAGGTGCGCTTTAAGTGTGTATCCTAATACTGGGAACCTGCAACCCACCTTATCACTAAATGTTGGAGAATGGAGAATGGAGAATGTTGCAGTTAAGAAGGGGAATTATGCCAATAGGTAATAGGTTCCAATAGGTAATAGGTTCCAATAGGTAACTCAATACCCCTTTAATATGATTTTTACATTATTTCATTGACCTTCGTATATTAGATGCCCAATGTCCTTCATTTACCTCCTCCCCAATATATGTTCCTAAAATA
This sequence comes from Phyllobates terribilis, assembly GCF_046119375.1. NCBI lineage: Eukaryota > Metazoa > Chordata > Amphibia > Anura > Dendrobatidae > Phyllobates > Phyllobates terribilis. The sequence goes on from NW_027362764.1 coordinate 714,886,063, forward strand.
AAAACCATCTATTGTAATACACCTGAATCTGTAAAGAAGGAAGATACCCTGCTTATATATTGGAAATGAAATCCATATGGGATTTTAGTATCTGGTAGGGGGTAGCGGTTCCTCTTTACGTATTCAGTTTTTCTGGTTTATGCGTGGATAACACAGAACTATTGCTGTATTTCCCTATACTCTCCGTCATTGAATGTGACACGTCGGTTTCTTCCTTGCTCCGTGCTCCAGATTTGGAAACACACGCAGTTAAGTATAAGTGGCACTTCAATTTGTTCACTGTTTCAGAAAAGGAAATTGAATTTTAATTTAATTCCTTTAGGCAAAATTGCAAAGTGTCGGAGGTAGGAAAGAAAAGAGTTTTCGCCCATCACTTTGCTTACTAGAGAGAAGAACACAATGTTAGGGTTCAGGTACATGGATGTGTAATGGAGTCATAATAAAAATCCAATATATCATAGGTGTATGGGGTCTCTAGTGTACCCCAGTATGCCTACAATTTCTAATGGAGAATTTCTCTGTCCATAGTGTTGAGCCTGTATGGCTGGCGGGGGGTACATGGCTTCTGTGCACGGCTTTACAAGCCCGGACACAAGTGAGCTCTTATACTCTTATATCTCTTAGCGCACTCTTCCAAACTAAAGTGTGCAGATTTGTTTGTTTGTGGTTAAACTGCTACCAATTGCCATTATTTTTATAACAGTTTTTACAAAAATTGCAGCAAGACAGCAGCCATTATAATCCATTTATTGTGTGCAATACAAACTAGCAACACTGAAGTCACTAATAGAGAAAACAAGTTATAAAATAGCCAAAACAGGTTATAAAATAACCAGAAACGTTTACATACAATTTTTTTTTTAAATCCTTGATTTTGTTCTTTTTTTAATCTGACTATATGAAAAAATCCTGAAATGTTGCAGTTTTCATTTCTGGGCTTTGCTGAATAAACTGGGACATGCATAAATCATTTGTACTTTGCTATACAGACAGTACATAAAGGATGCGTATATCTCCCAAAAATAAATATGCAAATAACCTATGCCACAGGATTGGAGGATAGCCGATGTGGTAGCGATATTTAAGAAAGGTAAGAAGGTGGATCCAGGTAACTACCGTCCGGTAAGTCTGACATCAGTAGTGTGCAAAGTTTTTGAGGGCATCATAAGAGATGACCGGCAGAGTTATATCGCAGAGAATAATATAATAAATGATAATCAGCACAGATTCATGAAAAATGGGTCGTGCCTAACCAACATGTTGGGGTTCTGTGAGGAGGTAAGTGCAAATCTGGATGTTGGTAATGAGGCTGATGTGATTTATCTGGACTTTGCAAAGGCAATTGATACTGTACCACATAACAGCCTAAGGCTATGTGCCCACGTAGCAGATTTGATGCAGACCGTTTTTGCCTCTCTCTGGCAGAAAAAAACGCATGCAGATTTACATGCGTTTTTTCTGCCAGAGAGAAGCGTTTTTTCAGCGTTTTTACATGCGTTTTCGCATTCTTTTTTTCAAGCACTTTTCCAAGCGATTTTGAGCATCACTTGGAAAGTGCTTGACAAGTTGGTCATACAATATAAATCCATGCAACCGGCATGGATTTATATTGTGTGACCAACTTAGATGCTTTAAATGCTGCATCTATAGTAAAAAAAAAGAATTAAAAAGTTAAAAATAAAAAAACCTGTATACTCACCTCTCCAGTTTCCTCCCGGCGGCGATCCACTCTGCTCGGCGTCCCCCGGTGTACTGGCAGGACCTGCGGTGATGTCATTTAGTCAGCTGTCGCGTGACCATCACCTGACTAAATGATGTCACCGCAGTTCCTGCCAGTACACCGGGGGACGCCGAGGAGAGAGGACGCCGCGGGGAGCAGACCGGAGAGGTGAGTGTACAGTTTTTTTTTATTTTTAACTTTTTTATTTCTTTTTTTCACGTCGTGGTAGCCGGGATGAAGAGGAGTTGTAGTCTCCTCTTCATCCTGGGTACCACACGCACCGCGATTACGCTGCAAATTCGCGGCCATTGAATTTAATTGAATCGTAGCAAATCCACATATACCTGCGGGTTTGCTGTGTTTCAATGTTCCTCAATGGCCGCGAATTTGCAGCGTAATCGCGGTAGAAATGAATTCAGCGCGCAAATTAGCGCATCATGTGCACAGCACATCCGAATTCACATTGCTTTGCATGGCAGACAGCTTTATAAGCATTTTCGCGGCGTTTTCGCGGCCGTAAAACCGCCGCAAAAAGACTGCGTGGGCACATAGCCTTATACTGAAGCTACAGAAGCAAGGACTTGGGGAACTATATGTAGATGGGTAAGGAACTGGCTAAATGACAGGAAACAAAGAGTTGTCATAAATGGTGCGTTCTCTAAATGTGATATAGTCAGCAGTGTGGGCCACAGGGATCTGTGCTAGGACCGATTCTTTCTAACCTCTTTATTAATCACCTTGGAGATGGGATTCTGAGTAAAGTGTCAGTCTTTGCTGACGAATCAAACTATGTAAGATATTAAAATCTGATCTTGACATTACAATATTGCAGAACAATCTGGATAAGATGACTGAATGGGCAAACACTTGGCAGATGAGGTTTAATGTAGATAAATGTAGAGTAATGCACCTAGGACGGAGTAATCCAGTGCTGCATATACATTAAATGGGAGTATACTCGGGACTACAGAACAGAAGAAGGACTTGGGTATTCTGGTTACAAGTAAGCTGAGCAGCAGTACTCAATGTCAGGCAGCAGCCGCAAAAGCAAACAAGATTTTAGGATGTGTAAAAAGAGAAATAAAATCCCACGATCCCAACGTATTGTTATCCCTCTATAAATCACTGGTGAGGCCACTTCTAGAATATGGGATCCAGTTTTGGGCTCCACATTTTATAAAGGATATTCGGAAGTTAGAGTCAGTTCAAAGGCGGCAACTAGATTATTACAAAGGATGGAGGCCTCTCATATGATTAGAGGTTGGAAATGTTGGGCTTGTTTAGCTTAGAAAATAGACATTTCAGGGAAGATCTCATTTACATGTGTGGTCAGTACAAAGGACTGGCACATGACTTATTCCTTCCAAAGACCATACTAAGGACCAGGGGGCACTCATTACAGGTGGAAGAAAGGCGATTCCGGCAGCTAAACAGGAAAGGGTTCTTTACAGTCAGAGCAGTCAGACTGTGGAATGCCGACCACAAGAGGTAGTGATGGCCGACACTATAACAGCTTTCAAAAAAGGGCTGGATGATTTCCTTGGTACACATAACATTGTGGGCTATAGTTAAATTAGACAAAATGTACAATTGGGGGAGGAACTTTGAACATGATGGACCTAGGTCTTTATTCAACCTATGTTACTATGTAACCTCTTCAGAAGGAAGAGGACTTGATATCTAGCGCCAACTATTAAAAATAAATTAAACTGTTGCTACTACCTTGGAATTCGTGCTGAGCAGAGTGATTGGTTGCAGTGGTCACGTGCACTGTAATTGTGACTGACACAACCTACGATAAAGAGACAGTGGCGGAAAGGCAGTGGAGGATGAGTTTATTATTTTAATACTCAGAAAGCCTTATCTGTAAAAATAAAAATAAAAATTCTTGGTAAGGCCTTGAAGGCTTTGTAAACCCCGGGGTAGACTATGCTTGACTTATAGCACCTCGTGGCACCTGTAGCACAAAAAATACACATTTGTTTGCAAAATTTACAACATTTTAGGGCAAAGTTTACAACAACATGACATAACCAACATCAGAAATAACAAAAACATAAAAGATGAATTAATAAATGTCGGTCTATACATTTTCCTGGAGTGTTCCTTTAGTGATAATTACTGTACTTGCTACAATTACATTGATTACAATGGGACAGTAACATGCCCCCTATTCCATTAATAATGTGCCCCCTATTTCTTTAGTAACGTGTCACTATTCCATTAATAATGTACCCCCTATTCCATTTTTGCAAGAACCTGGACTCCACACAATCCACGATACGTTTCAGAAGAACATTCCGGCTGCATATAACTTTTCTTGAATCGAGAGAATATTTTTTGCCTATAGCAGACTATGACAAACAAAGCCATTTATTCCTGACTGTGCGTCTCCCATCGGCAGCCTGTCATAACCTGACAAGTGTGACAGCCCAGTGCGGAATTACACAATTACAGAGAAAGTAATCTGTCTTGTGGATGAGAGGTTGCGGCACGGAGTGAACCCGATGTTCCGCGCTGCTTGTTTTTTCGTTTGCTTGTTTTTTTTGCTATACTTGAAATCTAACAGCAAATGAATTCTTGTGAACATATTGGATAAGCAGATAATCCAGCTCTGGAGGAGATTATGGCCAAGGTTAATTGGCAGTAAGTTATCTGAAAGGATGTAAGAATGAGATACTGGAAATGCAATGGCCACAGAAGGCTTTACTAGATTACATTTTGCAGAGCAGGGATGTCCTTAAAATTCTATGCTGTGCTGACTGAGCGTCCTTCCCTGACACCCGGAGAAGATTTCACTCATTGATTAAGTGACAGAAGCGCCATTCATTATGTAATACTGGTTACGAAATATACACATGATCGAAAAGTAGAGCATTCACATACAACAGTGTTTACCAATGAGAATGGCTTGGGACCCTAGAGACCCCCAACACGTAGCCAATGGTTCCTTGATAGCACCATTATCAGTGCAGGGATGGATCTTCAAACTTTTAAAAAAAATGGACACTCTTCTTCATGGGCTGTGCCCATAAACAGGAGTAGCTATGTTTTCTAATCCAGGGAACACCTTTTAATGGTTTAAAGGGATTGTCCACTACTTTGGACAACCCCTACTGAATCCCTATGTGTGCCCCCAGTAAAAAAAATAACACTTATACTCACCTCCGGCACCGTTCCAGTGGTGTCGGCACTGGCTAACCCGGGGATTGCGTGACATTGTTAAGTCATGCGACCCCTGTTGCCAATCAGCCCTGGCTTTACTCTCTTACAGACAAATCAAGACAGCTGATGCTGCCCTCTCACTTTCTCTTGATGTCCATTACGTCCTCAGGAGGAGAGAGTGAAGCCATCGCTGATTGGCCAAAAGGATTGCGTGAAATAACAATGTCATTCAATCCCCAGGAGAGCCAGTGCCGACACCGATGGAACAGCGCCGGCACTGGAGGTGAGTATAAGTGTTATTATTTTACTGAGAGTAAACATATGTAATCAGAAGGGGTTAACCGAGTAGTGGATAACCCCTTTAAATGTTCACATAAGGCAAATATGTTGTGGAGTCCTGCAGTGTACCAGCAAAATGGATACGATTTTACCAAAAATTGACCTGCAAATTCTCTGCATTTTCTTTTTTGATTTTTTGATTTTTTTCTATTGAAATTTGTAGCAAAAGTGAATGTAGATTTTGCCATTGTTTTGCCACAGATTTTACAGTAGCCTTTGCATCTAAGTAAATGTAACCTAATGATTTCTGTGCCTTCACATTGACTGACACTGAGATATGTGCAATTCAAATCCGCTCACTTTCCATATCCAAAGCATGTGAATAGGGTATTTTATAACACATCAAAAGAAAAGGAAAAAATGTAGGCGGAATAATGAAGGTACTGTGGTTTGTACAATGTATATTCAATGTTTGCTGTGGATTAGAGCCATTAAAAAACAATTGGTCTAATTTCCCTGCAGATGAACTGCCACATCTGTTTTCTGCAGTGAATTCTTTGACAAGTGTTTACATACCCTTAAAGGGAATCTGCCACCAGGTTTTTACTACCCTATCTGAGAGCACCATGATGTGGGGCAAACATCCTGATTTCAGCGATGTATCACTTACATTCATGGTTGCTGCAGTTTGGATAAAATCCCTGTTTTATCTGCTGCAGATCTAGTAGTTCTCTGAATACTGAGCTCTGTATTACTCCACCCACACCACTGATTGGCAGCTTTCTGTGTACACTGTGCATAGGCAGAAAGCTGCCAATCAGTGGTGAGGGAGTGGTTTGACTACATGGTAGCGAGTTTACTATATAAAGATGATGAGTAACACAGAACTGAAATTCACAGTAGCTAAACTGAATAGTGAAAATTATCAGTTATGGAAATTCAAAGTAGAGATGTTGTTATCTAAGGATGATTTATGGGAAGTAATTGTTACAGAAAGACCAGATCAAGATACTCAGACATGGGATAAGAAGAATAGACAAACGAGAGCCACCATTAGCTTATTAGTGGATGATGCTCAATTAATACATATAAGAAATGAAGAAACAGCTAAAGGAATGTGGGAAGAATTAAGAAAACTGTATGAAAGACCTAGCTTGAATCACAAGTTATTTTTATTAAGAAAGTTTTACAGTATGAGATTGAGTGCAAATGACGACATGCAGAAGCACATATTCTCAATGATGGAAGTGATATCACAGCTAAGATCTATTGGTGAAGACATTAAAGATAGTCATGTAGCAGCTATATTATTGTGCAGTTTACCAGATTCGTATACAGTCTTGATAAATGCCCTTGAGACGAGACAAGAAACTGACATTACATTAGATTTTGTGAAAACAAGACTAATAGATAAATATCAGAGAAGAAAAGAACAAAGAAATGATTCTTCTACTGAAAAGGACAGTGAAAACGCTCTTAAAGCTACAGAATTTAAAAAACCCTATAATAAAGAGACAAGAGAATGCTTCAGATGTAAGAAAAAAGGTCATTTAAAGAAAGACTGTACCATATGGAAAGCAGAACAACAAAAATTACAACATAAAAAGCATACACAGAAAGTAAAAAAAAAATTTTTGATTCATGTGAGAATAATTGGAATGGCACATTTAAAGTAACAGATAAGAAATCATCACTTGGTTGGTTTATTGATTCAGGAGCAACGAGTCATATGACAAGTGACAATAATTTCTTTACTGATCTTGATTTAGATAAGAAAGAAGCCATTTATCTTGCAGATGGAAGCAAAATAACCGCAGAAGGTATCGGACAAGGTATGCTAAATTGTTCAAACAAGTTCGGACAAGATTCAAAGATACTTGTACAGGATGTATTGTATGTTCCAAAATTGGAAGGCGGATTATTATCTGTGAAACGTTTAACAGCAAAAGGACTTACAGTAAAATTCAAAGACAATGAATGTGCAATTATTTCAGGAAACAAGGTGATAACCAAAGTCAATGCAGATGAACAATTATATCATTTTGACACACCAAAGGAGCAGATGAAGGTATGTACACATGATCACAAAAACTGTATTCACATGTGGCATAGACGTCTAGGACATAGACACCCTGACAGTATAAGGGAACTACAGAGAGAAGAATTGACAAAAGATTTAAAGATATCAGATTGCTCAATTACCATAAGATGTGAATGTTGTATAAAATCCAAAGCCACAAGGATGTCTATTCCAAAAGAAAGTGAGATGAAAAGCGAAAGACCACTTGATTTGGTGCATACTGACGTATGTGGACCCATGAAAGTGACTACATCAGGAGGCAATAGATACATGTTGACTTTTATAGACGACTACTCAAGATACACAGTCACATACTTAAGTAAGAACAAAAGTGAAGTTTTTGATAAACTTGTAGACTATGTAACAAGATCAAGTAACAAATTTCAAAGGAAGCCAATTGTCATCAGAAGTGATAATGGAGGTGAATTTACAGGTCACAGAATAGAAGAATACTTAGGACAAAATGGAATAGAACACCAGAAAACTGTTCCATACACACCTGAACAAAATGGAGTAGCAGAAAGGAAAAACAGAACTCTAACAGAAATGATAAGATGTATGCTGACAGATTCCAAACTACCAGAGAAATATTGGGGTGAGATAGCAATGACAGCTACATATTTCCAGAACCTACTTTTTTTCCAGAAAACTGACGAAAACTCCATATGAACTGTGGCAAGGTATGAAACCAAGTGTCAATCATTTAAAAGTTTTTGGATGTAAAGTTTTTATATTCATTCCAACAGAAAAACGTTCCAAACTTCAAAACAGATCCATGGAAGGAATATTCGTTGGATATAGTGAAAATTGCAAAGGATATAGAATCCAAGATCCCAAAACAGACAGAGTTACGGTGAGTAACAGTGTGACATTCATTGAAGATTTAAATGAAGACATTTATGATTTCAGTTGAAACAAAAAATGAGAAAAACAATAGTGACATAAATGAAGAAATATCTGATGAGAAAGAAGTAGAAATGAATGAAGAACAAAATACTGAAAGTGAAGAATCACAACTACAAACAGACACAGAACCAAGACGTTCAATGAGAGAGAACAAAGGAAAACCACCAAAACGTCTCTCATACAAGACAAGCATAAGAAAAATCTATGAGCCTACCTCTTGGGAAGACATATCTAAACTTCCTGAAGAAGAAGCTAATAAATGGATAGAAGCAACAGAAACAGAAATTAAATCCATGCATGATTCAAATACATGGACGCTAACATATTTGCCAGAAGGAAGAAAAGCCATAGGATGTAAATGGATTTTTAAAGTAAAATACCAAACAGATGGCACAGCTGAAAGATACCGAGCAAGACTCGTAGCTAAAGGGTATTCTCAAAAATATGGAGAAGATTATGATGAGACATTTGCTCCAGTTGTCAAACACAATACAATAAGAACTTTACTTACAGTTGCAGCAATGAAACAGATGGAACTGAGACATCTGCATGTAAAGACAGCTTTTCTGAATGGAGATTTAACAGAAGACATTTACATGAAACAACCTCCAGGATTCAAAGATGAAAGAAATCCAAACAAAGTTTGCAAACTACAGAAAAGCATATATGGTTTAAAGCAAGCAGCTAAAGCGTGGAATGACAAAATCACGGAAGTACTTACAAATGAAAAATTTCAATGAAGCAAAGCTGATCCATGCTTGTACACAAAAAGGCTGATTAATAGATGGATTTATGTACTCATATATGTAGATGACATTTTGATTTGTTTTAAACAAGAAAGGGATAAAGAAAACATTCTAAAAATCCTGAAGCAACATTTCGAAATCAAAGACTTGGGAAATGTAAAACAGTACCTAGGAATACAGGTAGAAAGAGAAGAAGACGGAAGTTTCCTACTGAATCAAAATCACATGATTCAAGACATAACAGAAAAATTTGGATTAAAGGATGCAAAAACAGTAAAGTCTCCAATGGAAACTAATTATCTCAAAGAGATGAACAGTGAAAAAAATATTCTACCAAATAATGAAGAATACAGAACAGCAATAGGAAAACTACTGTATCTAGCAACCGTTACCAGACCAGACATCGCAGCAGCAGTAGGAATCCTGAGTAGAAAGGTATCAAAACCAAATAAAGCTGATTGGAATGCCGTGAAGAGAGTAATGCGTTATTTGAAAGGAACTAGCAATGTTAAACTGAAATTACCCACAAGTGATAATAGCATTTTAACAGGATATGTTGATGCAGATTGGGCTGGAGATCCAACTGACAGAAGATCATTGTTGACAGAATTAGGACAACCACAGTTGGAACCAACAAAATTGAAAGAGGACAATCAAGGATGTCTTGTTCTTGCTCAGATGGAAAGAGTCAATCCAAGAACCAATCATATTGATGTGAAATATCATTTTTTGAGAGATCATCAGGAACAAGGAGTCTTGAAGTTAGAGTATTGTCCTACTGAAGAAATGACAGCAGACATATTCACGAAGGCGTTGAATGCTGATAAACACCAGAGACTAATAATAAAGTTGGGTTTGATTGAATTGTCCTTACTGTTGAGAAAGGGTGTTGGCATATACAACAGATTAGGACTTATTATAAGTGAAAGGAGGACTTTATACTAACCAGACAGCAGATGGCAATAGTGTGTAAAGTTATATGCTTGCTGTATGGTGGGAGAAAAGCTCTCAATTGTTGGTTGTATTTACTTCTTGTGTTTTTACTTCTTTCCTGAATGTGTTATGTCAGCAGCACAAGGACTGTGTGACACTGAATTGTATCTCATGTTTAACCAGTATGAAGTAAATACTGTTTACTCAAGATATCTTGCTGATTGAAGCTCTCGTAAGTACAGTGGTGACTGTAAGAAGATGCACTCTGCGACAGTTTTACCATCTTGAGAGCACACAGCAGGTGCAGTAATAGGGACACATACAGCAACAGAGGCTCAGTATTGTCGTATCAGCAGGAAGAGATGTTTGTGCAGGTTGGGAATAGATGGGGACGGGGCCTGAAATGTAAGGAGTCAAATGTGTCTTTGTTGTGATCTCTGCAGACCTGAGACTCTGAGTCCTGGATGGAGAAGTCGTCGTGTCGGTCTGGGCCAGATGGAAAAGATGAGAAAAGTGAACAATTTAATCAGAAAGAACGTCAGCTGTAAGTTACTATATATAACTGTGCTGTGATCTCTTATATGTTCTGCAGGACTGGTATCTAGCAATATGTCACCATATGGCGGTAATAGCAGTGCTGGACTTTGTATAGAGATTATTTTCAGTAACAGCGCTGTCATCTGCTGAGGTTCTCCTACATCCACTCTCTGGGTGCGCCACTATTCTTGTAATCAGAGTTACCTGGTTAAGGGCCCACTCAGAAATTTCACCCCCCCCCAAACCAAAACCCTAGCTACGCCTCTGCCTACTGTAATGTAACCATAGGTGAATCCAGCCTTGCTATTTTCAATCTTTGATTTGATTATACTATAAATAACCATGGGAGATTTTGCTCCTTGCTACTTACTGTGATACATAAAAGCTCCAGAAGCCAAATGGTTAAAAAGTCAGAGTGGCTTAAACAAACTTTGCATAAATCAATAGTAAAGGTGAATATAAGAAACTTTGCCTATATAATGTGATCAGTATCAGAAAAAAATTTACTTTGACTGTAATAAAGAAAAAAGTAATTAACCCCAAGAAAACGAGAAACAAAACCTCTCGCTTAGCCTCTTCCTCTTACTATATTTCCAAAGTGATAATTTTCCCAGGAATTCTAAAATTGTAACTGTTGATGTCACAAAATATGAATGGGAAAATATTATGAAGCCTATTCCAGACAGCTGGAGTTGGCTAAAACTTAAAATTTTGAATGGTTGCCATTTAACTTCAGCCAATGTTTGCCTCCATCTCCTCACACTTCATCTGTCAGAAATACAGATGTGGAACTATGCAATGGAAAAACAGGATTTCTGATGAGTATTTCAAGCTTTCAGATATATTGCAAAGTGGTTAAATCACCTGACATTATTCCTGACATGTAGATATCCACAAACAATAATAGCTTTCACAGAATGTAAGAAAACCATAAATGACGAGTCTACTACCCTATTACAAATATTAAAGACTGATACCACCTAACCCTACTGTCATATCCTGTCAATAACTGATATATCCTTTACTCAGTGGCTTAACTAGAGTCCAATGGGCACAGGTGCAAAATTTGGACATGTGACCCCACCTGCATGTTGGTCAGATGTATGGGTCCTTGTAGAGTTCTAGATCCTAAAAAGACATACAGATCCTTAATGTCCCCTGTCCTGGGTCCTTCTTGTAATAATCTCCCCCATCCTGGACCCCTTCATAGTATAATATCCCCATCCAGGTATAATGTCTGTCATCCTGGTATAATGTCCCCATTCTGGTATAATGCCCTCATTCTGATATATTGTCCCCCATCCTGGTATAATGTCCACATTCTGATATATTGCCCCGCCTCCTTGCATAATATCCTCCATCCTGTTATAATGTTCCCCATCCTGGTGTAATGCCCCCATTCTGGTATATTGTCTTCATTCCTAGCATAATGTCCCCCATCCTGGTATAGCGTGCCCAATTCTGGTAAACTGTCCCCCTCCTGGTATAATGCCCCCCCCCCCGGAATAATGTCCCCCATCTTGGTATAATACCTCCATCCTGGTATAATGTCCCCATTTTGGTACACTGTTCCTATTCTGATATAATGCCCCCCATCTTGGTATATTGTCCTCTATTCTGGAATAATGTCCCCCGTCCTGGTATAATGTCCCCATTCTAATATATACTGTCCCTATTCTGGTATAATGTCCTCCATCCTAGTATAATGTCCCTTTCCTGGTATATTGTCCCCAATGCTTGGCCCCTTCCATCCTTCTCCAGCACATTTTTAATAAAAACAAATGATTATTCTCACCTTCCTTCGCTCTCACAGCATTCAGCGTCCTCTTCTGTAGCTGGCACATGAGTCGGTATCTGACTTCAACAAGGAAAAATTGTGGAAATTCCATGCTGCTGGTGAATGAAGGGCAATTCTAGGTACACATAAACAGGGTATGCTTTTTTATTGTCAATGTGTTTCGAAGTAACTTACTTCTTGGTCAGGACAAAAGCCATATCTGATATGTTGTTCCAATACACACAAAGGAAATAAACATGTGTATAACAAAACGTGTCATTTCAATAATTTTCTGGGTGAAATACCTCATTTTATGGAACCAACACTTTCGGTCATGACTGTAGGTGAGTCATTAGAATGTGCACATAGCATGAAAACTTCCCGTTCTCCACCATTAGGGGTCAGATACATGCAGATAAAGCACTTAGGTGGAAGGAGGATACTGCTGAGCTCAGCAGAAAGGCTTGTAATTTAGCTAGCTAGCAAGTAAGGGTGAGCATGAAAATAGCTGAAAAAGGGTTTGGATTGCCACCACGGAGCAGAACACACAGGCTTTTTCCTACGAGTGAAGAGTTCATCTGCCAGATAGAGAGAAGATACCATAAGGGCAAGTATTGGTCACAACAGAGGGGAAGCAGGGGCATACGATACGATACACTTTATTGATACCGAGGGAAATTACCGTTTCACGGCAGTAGAACATAGACATGAATTATAACATACCAGTAGAATTTTGCAGGTATAATCTCATACATTCCTATTCATGACCGGTCAGTATGATATACCATTAGGACACCAATAATACACCAGTCATTTGGAGAATTTCACACTTAGGTAGTTGTTGTACATTTCCATAGCAGTCAGCACAAATGATTTCCTGTATCTTTCCTTCTTACACCTTAGTAGGATTAGACGGTTGCTGAAGGTGCTCCTCTGCCTCATGAACAGCTCATATAATGGGTGTGCGTTCATTATTGCCAAGCACTTCTGAATTCTTTCTTCCACTAACTCCTCAAAAGTGGCAAGATGGAGGCCAACAGCGGAGCTTGCCTTGCTGATCAGCTTATTTAGATTATTAGCATCAGACACACACTACTTCTCCAACATATGATTGCGAAAAAGATGGCACTTGCCACTACAGACTGGCAGAACATTTCTAACATTTTACTGCACACGTTGAATGACCTTAGTTTCCGTCGGAAGTACAGTTTGCTCATCCCCTTCTTGTACCATCCATATCGGCAGTCCACATGGCTGCTATGTGTCCATGAGTCGGGGTGCCTGGTGCTGCCCCATCATCACAATATCAGCGTATACGCATCACAGGAAGCGGATACTGTTGAATAGAGTGGTGGATCAGGGAGCTATAAGCTCCGTGACCAGCTATTCAGCCTGCACCATTATTTCCTCTTTAAACAATTTTCTGTCAACTGAGCTATACATATGATGTTTGATTGCTTTTTATTCCATTTTTTTGTAGGAGGGAGGAACAAAGAACAACAATTCTGGAATTTATTTTGTTCCTTTCCTTTTTTTTTGCTTTTAACGTATGGGATAAATATTAGTGATATAGTTTTATACAGTGGCATACCACTAGTAGCGGCAGACCATGCTACTGCTATGGGGCTCGTCAGTCGGGGGGCCCAGGGTTAGCACCTGTACTGGACCCCACTGCCAGGCATCACACTTTCAACCGTATGCGCATCCTGGATGTAGATACTTTGAAAGTAATGATTGAAGAGGAAGCGTCAACCACCGCTCCCTCCTCTGTTATTCTCACTGTATGTCTGACGTCTCAGAGCAGTGGGTGCAATAACGTCACTACATCGCGCTCGCTGTGCTAAACAACGCAGAGGATCAGACCACACGCTGCAGAGACCGGAGAAGCGGGGGAATGAGGAGAGGTGAGTATTTTTTTTTTTTTAAATCAATGAGTACATTGTGAGGGCCATCATACTATTTGGCACAAAAAAAAAAGAAAAACGGTATCAAAATCAGTGGAAAAGCGGTAATTGGAGGAGGTACTCTTTTTACTCATGGCTCTCAGAGTATGGCAACGCAAAAATGATTATTCTTCAAATGAATATTTATTGTTCAAAAGAAATAAAACATAAAAAACACTTAAGTTTGACATCACCGTAATTGTGCTGACCCACAGAATAAAGTGAACACTTTATTTGTGAAGCACATGAAAAGCATAAAATTTAAAATGTCAAAAAAGTAACTGTGGAATTGTATATTTTCTATTTCTTCCCAAAAAGATTTAACACAAGTTAGGTATTAGGTTGCATGTACCTTGAAATAGCGCTGTTGAGAAATCCAACTCATCCCCACTGGACACAATCAAGGAATGAGAGGATGAAAAAAACATAAATAGATGTATGGACATTAAAGGGGTTGTTCACAACCCTTTCTCAATAACAATATGTGGCGCCCCTGAGGGTTTAGTCGCCACAGGGGTACTGCACCTCATAACGAGGTGTGGTATCTCCTCTCCCAGGTAAGGATGGAGTACCACACAGGACCCCACCCACACACTCAACACTACACCACTCCAGTTCTGAAGGGGGCCTAAAGCACCATAGTGCTGCCCCGGGCCTGAATGGAGGAGTTGGGGGGAACCAAAGTTAGGGGGAACCACGTAGTGAGTGAGGGTGGAGGAAGCATTGTACTTAAGCACTTATGAGAATCATATATAACTGGAGGCCATTTTAATAACCGGGTCTTTAGTCGTGGGTCTGTGGGACAGCAGGTCAGCACAAGGCTGCAACCGGCTGAGGGTCCACGGTTCCCGGTCTCTGGCCTCGAGACGGGGGATTGAGGCAGAGTTATAACCGGCTCTGTCCCCGGTCAGAGTCCAACCAAGAAGGCCCAGAAGGGGAGCAGAGGAGTTAGGCTCCATAGGCGAAAGGATCTCAGGGGGGGTTGCGGACGGAGCGGAGTCGCCACCTGCATACCTTATTCTGGCCCTGCCAGAGAGACTCTGCCGCAAGAGGGGGTACCGGTCCCCGATTATCTGACTTTGCACTTCACGTCTCTGTCGGAAAAGTCCAGAGGCTTATGTGGATCCCAGGGGGATACGGACGGAGCTGAGTTGCCACCTGTATGCCCTAATCTGCGTTTATCCAGAGGGACCCGGCCATACGCCACGTTCTCACCACCAGTCACCAAAAAGGGCACCCAGTCGGTCCGGGAACTACACGTTACCCACAAGGGACATCGCAGTACCCGTACGGGACTCAGTGGGGGACACAAGGTGGGAGAAGTTCAAACAAAAGAGGAACACACTAGAGCGCGGGTCCTGTCAAGTGCTCCTGAACTACCTGGAGTGTGCTGAACCCCACCCTGGCGGCCGCAGCTCGCCGTGTGACAGCAGAGAGAAGCTCTGGGCTGAGAAAACACTACCGTGAGTAAAAGACTTGGATTACTTCAACTATTGCCTCTGTCTGTTCTTTCCTCTGCGGCCCTGCACCTGCCAGCGCTCTACCCTCCATCCCTCTCTTCACTGCCCTGAGGCCCCGCTCCACCTGTGGGGAGCAGCACCAACTAAGCCGCCTGAACACCGGCCTCAGAGGACTGTTGCAGCGCTGGTGATCTTCACCAGAAACCACGGGTGGCGTCACGAACATTCCCCTTTTCCCATACAACTTTCCCCCCTTCCTTTTTAAGAGTGACCCCAGGGTACGGGCCCGGGAGCCGGCCACCGCGACATCCCCCGAGATCAGGCAACAACAAGGCCCGGGCGCCTAGTTATTTCCCCCATCACCCTGGGCGCGTCAAATATTCCCCCACATAGGATAAAAACAGCCTGTACACACCTCCAGCGCTGACACCGTTGTTATATCACGTGACCCCTGCTGCCAATCAGAGGCCACAAAAGATGAGCGAACGTTTGGGGCTCGTACCATGTCCGGTGCTGGACTCCGAACATGGACTTCTCCCGGAAGTCCATTTTAGTGTTCAGAGTTTGGACGCGCAGAGAAAGAGAGAGAAAGACCTTTCACAGCACCAAAGTTCAGGTCGCCATTGACTTCTATAGAGTTCAAGTTCGAGTAGAGTTCTGGTACCTGAACCGAACTTTGAACTGAAGTTCGGTCGAACCTGAACATCTTCAGGTCCACTCATCTCTAGAGGTCGCTAATGTCCCCTTCCTGGAGGTTGCATCATTCTCGCGTCCTTCAAACGAAACAGACATCCGGAAAAGTGAGAACTGCTGCTGCTTTTTGAGTTCATCAATTATTGGAGCCAAGGATAGACATAGAGGTGTCATCCCCATGCTGGTTCCTGTCATCGTGTCATCCATAACAGTCTGCTCTTCTATTCCCTTATTCAGGGTTTGTGGAAGCTGTATGCAGGGTCACACAACCAATGGAGGGGAAAACCGGCCAATTCAATTTGGGTCCCTTTCCTTCATGGTCATCTTGACTGCCTTGCCTTCATGATAGGCATGTCTTTGCTTGTGGCCTGTCTACTGTCCACTCTTCCAAGCCCGGCAGCCTTGCTGATAATTTATGCTTGTAATTTGCACCTTTATTAGCAATCTGTCACTTTGATGTTTAGAAATGATTGCACAACATGTATCCAACCTCAAAGGGCTCTACTTCCTGAACCAGGACCCAAATAGACGCTCTGTGGTCCCATAACCTAGTTTTAATTTATATGTTTGATGCTTATGTCGGCAAAAATATATTCAGTAAATAAGACCATAAGTGTAAGGGTATGTGCACACGATGCAGAAATGAAGCAGAAAATTCCTGCATCATTTCTGCATCTCCCTGGCAGAAAAAACGCATGCAGATTGTGCATGCGTTTTTCCTGCAGAATACATGCGGATCCACATGCGGATTCACATGCGTTTCCGCATGCAGATTGACAAGCGCTTTCCAGGCGATTTTAGCATCACCTGGAAAGTGCTTGACAACTAGGTCACACTATATAAATCCATGCAAATGGCATGGATTTATATAGTGTGACCCGAGAGAGTGTATATACTTACCTCCGATGGCCCGCGCTGTCCTGCTCACTCCGTTCTCCCGGCTGCCGGCAACTTTGAATTGAAAGACCCTTAGTCTGTGGAAGGATATAATGATGCAAACTCAATGGGTCATTATTTATCTACGTCCAATGGATATGTCATCAATATAAATGTAGTTGAACAACCCTTTAAGTAGTTCCAACTTCTACTAAAAGTTCCCAAAAAGTTAGATATGTCTTTTAAGAAGAAGGATAATTACCAGTTAATAGATCACTCGTCTGGCAGACACTGGTGGTTAACACACCAAGGGAAGATGTACAATAGCCCAGGAGCATGTTCTCTTCCTTGGGATTTTCTGAAGCATGTACAGATTCTTAAGACAAATGCCTCTGTCAAGACCTTCCGGCTAAGATCTGTTTTTAGAGCTGTGACAAGTGAGAAGTGAGATTTATTTCCTTACAATAATATTTGATGGCCACATATGCTGTGATAACCACGCTAACTGTGATATTGGGTTTTTGACAGACTGTTAAAATAAAGCTCCGTGTCTGGAGACAATTTGGAGATTATTTTAGGGAATTGCACAAATCAATCAGGTTATTAAGGTAGGGTAGCAGGTACAGCCTCTGGGATGCCTTTCAGTGGCTAAATTGAAAGACCCATAAAAGAAAGCTTTCATCAAAAATTGACCTATTGTTTAAATTTGTTTTTTTGGTGTTAAATATATATATATATTAATTTTTGGCAATGTTTTTTTTTATATTGCACAATCTGTATTAAAATAAAAAATTAGAAATCTTGCAATTTTCACACTGGACATTAAGGCTATTCTAGACTCTGACTTCCTGTTGTTTCAGGAAATAACACATGTACATAGCCAATGAGCCACAATGGTCAGATCCCGACTGTGTATATTGAAGCATCTAATGAGCGTGTGCAAAGATCATTGTGAAGGTAGAGGGAGCGAGGTCAGCAGTGACATCACCTATTGTGATTGGTGGATCTAGTGTTATCAGCTGTGTATAGGGCTGTATCCTGCCTCTGATAAGAGGTCTGCTGGAAACTGTTCTTGAAAGGACATGAATAGAGATGTGCAAATTGATTTGTGGGACTCCGGTCCAGCGTCTAGGTCAGTGGTTTCTGGCGGCTAGATGGGAGACCCCCAAATCTGTTACCTTGTCGCGTCCCCTAGTGTGACATTTGATTTTTCAGGGCTGGCGCAATTACATCTGTGCCACATGATGCACAGATGACGTCCTGCCAGCCCTTGCTTATCAAAAGCCGGAAACGCCAGAAGGTAAGAGATTCGCAGTCCTCCCATCTAGCGCTGATTTGGATGTTGAATCGGACTCCCATGAATTGATCTGCTAATCTCTAGACAGTAAGTATGAGTCTAAAAAAGCCCCAGTGGCCAGTGTGATAATTGCAAGAATACTAATTTTGCCGTTTTCTTGCTTTTTTTTAAATAAAAATCGTGAAATAAAAAAATCATTGACTTTTTTTTAGAAAATTCCTGTAAAACAGAAGATTGATTTAAACGATAGGTCATTGTTACAGGTTACTAGGTTCAGATAGGGGCAAGACAGGTTACATGAATTCTTTGGAATCCTGGGGGAACCGTTACTCAGGGTGACCATAGACCATGTGATGCAGCTTCTCTCAGGCACACAGGGGTCTTGACCCTCAGGCACAGACACGAAGATTCTTTCACTTGCTGACCAGACACACTTGACAAGAGTCCTCATAAACGGTAGAACAGTAGCATTTAATAAGAAGCCGTACAGCCAGTGCGGTCTGCAGAGGGCCTAAAAATTTACCAAATCAATGGGAACAGTGCTCAAATGACATGGGAACAGCATGAGGAAGACCCCTGGAAGCATTTCTGACTCCCAGGTCACTGCTGTCAACAACGTTGTCAGAGGTATTACGCCACTTTTACAGACTCACAATAAAACATATAAAAACGAAACCAAAATGGATTTTCCTGGGAAATATGTTAAGGAACCTCCTTTCCAGGGTAGTGACTTGTATATAAAGCAAAATAAATGACCAAAAACAAAAATACTCCTCCACACCTTGGGCTATGTTCACACTTAGCATTTTTGATGCTTTTTTGCACTTTTGCATTGCTTTCAACCATGACAAACGCATTCACCAGGAAATGTCATTTTAACATTTTACAACCTTATCTGGCCATGCGGTGTGTGACACATCATCTGACACATGTGTTTCATTTATGAAGGAGGGACTCTGAAAGTCACAAAGCCTATTTTTATAGGGCCATTAGGCGGCCTTTACTATTCTTAAAGGGCCAGCAATCTGCCCTCACTATTCTTAGAGAGCCATCAGCCGGCTATGTTTTATTGTTCCCATTACTAAAGAGTGGGACTCCTATACTGTTATTGCATATGCAGTGAGTGGCAGGGCTGCCCAAAATTTGGACACACCCCAATACAACTTTGAAAATTTGGACGGACCCCAATACCCCTTTGAAGAGACTTAGAGGAGGGCCTCCTGAAAACAATGTTCCCATTATTAGGAAGTAGGTCTCCCATTGTGTTTGCCTATGCAATGAATGCAAGGGTTGCCAAAAATTTGGAGGCACTCAAATGCCCCTTGGAAGAGACGTGGAGGAGGGCCTCATAAAAAATGTTCCCATGCACTAAGTGTATGGGCTGACAAACATTTACTCATTTTTATAAGAGTCAGCCTGTCAGCATTTTCAGTTGACAGGCGGATGCGCTTATCAGTTATAATTCTACCAACGGCACTAAAAACCAGCTCTGATAAAGCACTAGTGGCAGGGCAGGCCAGGACCTCCAAGGCTTAGAGAGCCAGTTCATTCCACGTATCCAGCTTGGATACCCAATAATTATAAGGCACAGAGGAATCACGGAGGACGTCGGTACGGTCGGCAAGGTTCTCCCTCAGCATCTTCCCAAACTTTGCACTGCTTGTGAGAGTACCCCGCACCTCAGGGCCTGTGCGATGGGAGGGGCTGAGAAAATTCTCCCAGAACTTTGACAGTGTTCCCCTGCCTCTGCTGGATTGAGGTTGTGTCTCTCTCGTCTGTACTCCTTGGCTGTCCAACGAACTGTGACCTCTGCCGCCAGCGTTTTCAGATGGGAATTTTTTTAATAGTTCCGCAACAAGAGCCTTCTGGTACTGCTCCATTTTTGTAGACCTGTCCGCCTCAGGAATAAGAGATATAAAGTTCTCCTTGTAGCATGGGACTAGAAGTGTCACCAACCAGTAATGACTGTCACCCAAAATTTTGAGAACGCGAGGGTCATGGGAAAGGCAGCGTAACATAAACTCAGCCATGCGTGCCAGACTGCTAACAGGCAAGACTTCCGTGTCCTCACCAAGAGGACGACTGACCATGCTCTCCTCCTTCTCCTCTCTGTCCTCTGGCCATCCACGCTGAACAGATGGTATGACAGTTGTGCAGGTAGTACCGTCTATAGCGCATGAAACTAGCTCCTTTTCTTCCTCCTCCTCCTCCTCTTCCTCATTGTCACCCAATCCATGTTGGGATGAGATGAGGCTGGGCTGTGCGTAATCACCCTGTATGGTTCCTTGCTCCATCTCATCATGCTCCGCCTGCAATGCATCCTCTTTGATTGTGAGCAGAGAGCGTTTCAGAAGATAGAGAAGTGGGATGGTGATGCTAATTATGGTGTTATCACCACTTACCATCTTGGTGGAGTCCTCAAAGTTTTGGAGGATGGTACATATGTCTGACATCCATGTCCACTCCTGAGGTCTTATGTGTGGAGTCTGAACTGAATACCGATGGTATGTTGATGCTGGTACTCAACAACTGCCCTCTTCTGCTCACAAATCCTTCCCAACATCTGCAGTGTAGAGTTCCAACGCGTGGGGACATCACACACCAGTCTGTGAGCCGGAAAGCTGCAAACGCTGCTGAAACACGGCAAGGGCGGCAGAAGCTGTAGGTGACTTTCTAAAATGGGCACACAGGCGACGTACTTTAACAAGCAGATCCAGCAGCTCCGGATAGGATTTGAGAAACCGCTGAACCACGAGGTTAAGCACATGGGCCAGGCATGGTACGTGTGTAAGCTCGCCTCGCCTCAGAGCTGCCACGAGGTTCTGACCATGGTCACACACGACCATGCCTGGCGGTGTGAGCCACAGATCTGTCCACAACTCTTCAGCATTGTGTGGTTTGTCACCTAAGCATATTAGCTTCAGCACAGCCTGTTGCCGCTTGGCCGAGGCAGTGCTGCAGTGCTTCCAGCTTGTGACTGATGTGGTCATTTCGGAGATGGAGGCTGAAGAGGGGGAGGAGGCTGAAGAGGATGAGGTGCAGGAGCTGTAGATTGTGGGGGCAACCCTGATTGACCTAGGGTCTGCAATCCTTGGCGTTGGGAGGACGTGCTCCATCCCAAGGTCTGACTGGGTTCCGGCTTCCACTATGTTAACCCAGTGTGCCATCAGCGAGATGTACCATCCCTGCCCACAAGCACTTGTCCACGTTTCCGTGGTTAGGTAGACTTTCCCGGTAACTGCGTTGTTGAGGGCACGGCTAATGTTTTGGGACACATGCTTGTGTAATGCGGGGATGGCACACAGGGAGAAATAGTGGCGGCTGGGGGCCAAGTACCGAGGGACAGCAGCCGCCATCAGGTTGCGGAATGCTTCCATCTCCACTAGCCTAAAAGGCAACATTTCGAGCACAAGCAGTCGTGAAATGTGGGAATTTAGTAGTGTGGCCTGAGGGGCGTTGGCTGCGTATTTGCGCTTGCGTTCCAAGGACTGGGGTATGGACAACTGAACGCTGCGCTGGGACAAGGATGTGGACGTGCTTCCTGATGCTGCTACTTGAGAGTGTGCAACAACAGGTGCAAGGCAGGAAACATCTTCGCATGCACCATGGACTTTCTGGTAATTGTGTCTCATCATCGTCCACCTCTTGTGACACTTTCCCACCGTCACCTTCATGTGATCGTGGCTGCTCAAATATTTGGGCATCGCTACATGCGATCTCCTCTTGCCCCACTTCAAGTGGACTGGGTGAGAGGCCCGAATCTATAAATGGAAAAATAAACAGCTCTTCAGAGTGTCCAAATGTGGGATCAGTTGTCTCCGGGCACTCGGCATGGTGGGAGGAAGGAGGATAAGGGTGAGGAATATGCAGTTCAGACTCACGGCTACTGAGACTTGACCGTGTGGAAGACAGGGTGATGGTGGTGATGGTGGCAAAGTGACTGGAAGCATTATCCGCTATCCAACCAACAACCTTTTGACACTGCTCTGGGTTCAATAGTGGTGTGCTGCTGTCCCCTAGGAATTGGGACAGGAAGTTCGGGCGAGAAGATGTGGGTGTTTGTTGTGGCACAATTTCAGCTTGCCCACGGCCTCGGCCTCTGCATACACCATCACCATTACGTCCAGTTCCTCGTCCCTTGCCACGGGCCTTGCCCATTTTAAATGGAGGACACTATCTTCCACGCTCACTACAAATGACTGAATTTGGAGCGAAGTTATCTGTGATCCGTGTGATAGAGAAAACACAGTTTTAAATACCTGGCCTGTAGTTAAATATTTTGAACAGCAAACTGGTGTCAATTGCTTCACTGACACACTGAAACTAATTTTTAATGGATTCCAGAAATGGCAGTATTTTCAGCGAAATTATATGTGATCCGTGTGACGGACAAACCACAGTTTTAAATAGCTGGATTTTTAGCGCTGTAATATGGAAAGGACCTGGTGCATTCTGCAGTGCCAACAAGCAAATGGCGCAGAACAACTGTGTTGTTGGATTAAGATCCAAAAAGAATTATTCCTGGCCCCTGAGACCTGGGCCTATTTCTAGAAATATCTAACAGCAGCAGACAAAACTGGAATGAAGCCTCTTGTGCTATGTGCACTGCAGTCTGCTATATACACTGCCTGCCTGTCTATATACACTGCCTGCCTGATATCTCTGCAGATGGATTAGTCCTCAGAAGAACTGTTTGTTGAGATCGATATGTGTCTCTAATATAGTTTGGTACACCTACACTAACTAGAAACAAGCAAATCTCAGCAGCACCTCTCCCTACACTGTCTGATTCCGGAGTGACTGTGACAAGCATGGCGGCGCCACGTCTGATATAGACCTGATGACGCTGTGCGCCAGCCAATCACTGTAATGCCAGAACCAACATGGCTACGGCATTACAGTGAGTGGCAGGCAATCCCTGCATGTTCATTGGCTCTGAAAAGAGTGCCAAACATGCAGGGAGGGGACCCGAGCTCCCGCTGAGCAACCCCGGAAATACTCGGCGATCGCCAAGCATCTCGAGCAGTGAGATGCTCAGGCGAGCACCGAGCAGTAGCGAGCATGCTCGCTCATCACTAAACAGCACTACTTCTGCATGTCACATCATTTTCTGATGATAGCTTTTGTTTAATACAATTTTTTGACTAGAGTGGAGGATGACCATTATCTACTCTGTATGTAATATACAATGTTCTGCGCACCCAGTTGAATTTGCAAATGGCACAACAGAGCGAAAATTCTTGGGCTTGGTAGTACTCCATCGTTTATGATTACATCGCTATACACTGTGCTGTTCAAGACTAGTTCTACATTGTGCAAACTTGGCCATTGTCTGATGAAGATTGCAAGAAAAAAACATTCATGCGAAATCTGATGTGCTGTTTGCAGATGAGAGAATATTGATCCAATTCAACTGAATGTGCCAAGCATTGCACTGTATATTACACATGGCATTGGGAACCGACCTGCTGCACCTCAACTGTCCAGTCAACCACAGTGCAATGGATCTATGTGATCTAATCCATAAACCCTAAATGGTTGTTTCCCTATATACATTTATCACCTATCCACAGGTGATGTATCTGTAAAGTGTCTGAGGGCGGTAGCCGTGGTTGAGCTGCTGTTCCATAATGCCCTAGCTGTTAGAACCCTCCTGTTTGTTTTTTCCATCTTGTGTTTTGCGGTCACGTGACCATCTGCCTTTAAATTCAGCTCCGCCCTTGTGGCCGTGCTGGACTTCAGTGTTTGACTGTTTCTCTAGCCTGGTGCTTCGGTGCCTTTCTCTGTCAAGTTCGCTTGGTCCTCTGGGACCTCTAGTACATTTTTGTCAGTTTGTCTTTTTGTGTTCTGCAACAACTTCTCTGTTTAGGAGGTGTCCCATTTTTGTCCCAGTCCTTAGTTCTTTTAGGGACCCCTCCCTTAATTCTATAGGTCTTCGTTCAGACTAGCCGAGGACTAAGGCGGGTCTGTTCACTAGGAACAGGGAGCCCGCTACATCGTAGGGATTCAGCTCAGTCTTAGCTTTCCCCTATCTTTCCTTAGTACATGTTGCAGATCATAACACTAGCACTTTACAAGAAAGTCATGTCCCAGTCCCTATGCACTGTCAGGTGTGGGGTGCGTCACACTCACTTGTAGGCCTCAAGCTTTTTCCATCTCCAGGCCTCCATCTTCAGGAACTGCCGCACATAGATCAAGGGACACCTGGTTCATTTTAACAACTATAAGTTTACTTGCCAGTTCAAGCTCCTCAGACTGTAACACCCAGTATTGGGCACAACACTTCTTGTTTCCTTAATACAGCACGTTTTCAGCATTGCTATACGTTCCTCCTGGACTATCCCTACATATACTGATTCCTTCAGCCCCAGGGACTTCCCACCCAGTCCCGCAGTGCACCCAGGATCCGTTACCTTCCCTTCATGTGGTTCCATGTCCAGCATCCCTTGTATGCCAGGGGATAAGGCACTCTTCATAGTACCTGTACTGAGCCTTGAGCTCTGTTTTTTTCAAGACTGTTTGCAAGGGATCCCAGTAAGGCCATGATCGATAGGTCCTTGCTGATGTTAGCAGCCCACTACACTTGAACTTGACCTTGGGCACATCACCTTCACAACATTATGCATTATATCACTTATCACACTCTATACATTATACATTAAATATATTACACTTACATTGCTTACCAAGTCTATCTTATATCCTAAATCTTAACCTATGCCACTCCTACACTGTACATTCCCATACCACAGTATATATATATATATATATATATATATATATATATATATATATACAGTACAGACCAAAAGTTTGGACACACCTTCTCATTTACAGATTTTTCTGTATTTTCATGACTGCGAAAATTGTACATTCACACTGAAGGCATCAAAACTATGAATTAACACATGTGGAATTATATACTTAACAAAAAAGTGTGAAACAGCTGAAAATATGTCTTATATTCTAGGTTCTTCAAAGTAGCCACCTTTTGCTTTGATGACTGCTTTGCACACTCTGGGCAATCTCTTGATGAGCTTCAAGAGGTAGTCACCGGAAATGGTCTTCCAACAATCTTGAAGGAGTTCCCAGAGATGCTTAGCACTTGATGGCCCTTTTGCCTTCTCTCTGCGGTCCAGCTCACCCCAAACCATCTCGATTGGGTTCAGGTCTGGTGACTGTGGAGGCCAGGTCATCTGGCGTAGCACCCTATCACTCTCCATCTTGGTCAAATAGCCCTTACACAGCCTGGAGGTGTGTTTGGGGTCATTGTCCTGTTGAAAAATAAATGATGGTCCAACTAAACGCAAATCGGATGGAATAGCATGCCGCTGCAAGATGCTGTGGTAGCCATGCTGGTTCAGTATGCCTTCAATTTTGAATAAATCCCCAACAGTGTCACCAGCAAAGCACCCCCACACCATCACACCTCCTCCTCCATGCTTCACGGTGGGAACCAAGTATGTAGAGTCCATCCGTTCACCTTTTCTGTGTCGCACAAAGACACGGTGGTTGGAACCAAAGATCTCAAATTTGGACTCATCAGACCAAAGCACAGATTTCCACTGGTCTAATGTCCATTCCTTGTGTTCTTTAGCCCAAACAAGTCTCTTCTGCTTGTTTCCTGTCCTTAGCAGTGGTTTCCTAGCAGCTATTTTACCACGAAGGCCTGCTGCACAAAGTCTCCTCTTAACAGTTGTTGTAGAGATGTCTCTGCTGCTAGAACTCTGTGTGGCATTGACCTGGTCTCTAATCTGAGCTGCTGTTAACCTGCGATTTCTGAGGCTGGTGACTCGGATAAACTTATCCTCAGAAGCAGAGGTGACTCTTGGTCTTCCTTACCTGGGGCGGTCCTCATGTGAGCCAGTTTCTTTGTAGCGCTTGATGGTTTTTGCAACTGCACTTGGGGACACTTTCAAAGTTTTCCCAATTTTTCGCACAGACTGACCTTTATTTCTTAAAGTAATGATGGCCACTCGTTTTTCTTTACTTAGCTGCTTTTTTCTTGCCATAATACAAATTCTAACAGTCTATTAAGTAGGTCTATCAGCTGTGTTTCCACCAGACTTCTGCACAACACAACTGATGGTCCCAACCCCATTTATAAGTAGTGTTGAGCCACCCCCGTAGTGTTCGAGTTCGGTTCGGTTCGTCGAACACCCGTGTGTTCGCCGAACTGTTCGTCGAACTGTTCGTCGAACACCTTCGAACACCGTTAAAACCAATGGCAGGCAAACAAAAACACATAGAAACACATAGAAAACACCTTCAAAGGTGTCCAAAAGCTGACAAACTGCTCAGAAGACACAACTAACACATGGAAAAGTGACAAGTACATATAGTCATGCGAAAAGAAAAGAGGTGGAGGAGTAAAAGGAGGGGGAGACACAGATATAGGCATGTCATGCCCTTCTAAAATCCAAAAAGTGAGAAGCCGACACGTTCAGTCCGCTCCTGCCCGTGCCACCTCCGTGTCGCCGGGTTTGTGCCAGAGCCGCAGTGAACCCTGACGGCCAGCCCCCCTCTCCCAATACTGGTGCCTGTCCGCTGGTGGGTCGAGCGAGCCCCCCTGTGGTGGAGGCAGCTCTAAGCTTTTTAATTTAAATTGTCTCTCTAATTTGAATAAATACACTTTAAATCCATTTACAAGGATCTATTGGAGGGCAAGTCTCATGCCAGCAGCCGCGTAATTCCAGCTCCAGTAGCGTCCACTAAAGCTGCTGCAGTTAAAAAGCTTTTATAAGGATCGAGCTCGGCTGTCCACCGCAAGGCATCCTACTGCCAGTCCGAGCCCCTATGCCTTGGGGTGCCTCCTGATGCTCTTCACTGAGTATCCCGTGGTCCCGAAGCATTTCCTTTGAAAAAATGAAGTGTCCAAACTACAGGTGGTGTAGCTTGCTTAACAGCCGGGATAATCTGCTGACTAGCAGACCCTGCTACTAGGCACAAAGTATTTCCTGGGCTAGATGCAGTTAAAAATTTGTAATTAGATACTCTCGTTGGATGCTGAGAAAGCATTCCATAGAGTCTCCTGGCACGCCATATATGATTCTCTTAAAAAGCTTGGGGTAGGGGTCTAGGGGACCCTTTTATAGCCAAAATCACGGCCCTGTATCGCAATACGTCACCTAGGCTGAAGATAAATGGAACTGTAGCACCCTGAGGGCTCGGTTGCTACAGAGGTATTGCACCTCACCCAGAGGTGTGATATCTCACTCTCAGGTAAGGATGTAGTGTGGATCAGGACCCGACACCTGCATGCATTACACCACATTGCCGTGGGGCAGGGCGACCAATATGCCCCTGAGATGGGCACGACAGTCCCTGTCCCTGGCTGGAGTGGGGGGAGGGAACACTGAGGAAGGGGAACCCTGTAGTGCAGGAGCAGGGAGGAAGCAGTTCCTGGGTGCATTGAGAAGGGAGTATAAAAGGTGGGCACCATCTTAGTTCAGTGCAGAGAAGTCTGAGCAGAAGTGGCAGGGAGCAGGGGCTCTGCATGAGCTCTGCTCCGGAGGCGGGCCTGTAACAGAGGCCCAGGCCTGGAAGAGGGAGAAGGAAGGAAGAGGAGCAGAGAAGGCTCCAGGAATGAGGAACGAAGGGATCTCAGGGGTGCGGACGGGCGAGTCGCCACCGCACGCCCGAATCCACCTGCGTGGAGGGGTCAGGCCAAAGGGGGAGACCGGTCCCCGAAACTAGTGGAGGCAGGAAACGACCCTCAGCTAGAAACAGGAGGCTGTGACATTTAATGTGGCGCAGCCCCTCGCTACACCTGCTAGGAAGGCACCACATAGGGTCAGGGAAACTGGCGCCAAGTTTACCAAGAGGAGGCCCGAGGCAGCCGGACAGAAGGGTTGGTAAGAAAGGCCAGACAAAGGACACACAAAGGGGGCCCTGTGAAGCACTACAAAGTTATCTGGGAGTTGTCTGAGCCCCTCACCTGGTGAGCACAGTACGACGTGGGCAGCCGTTACCTGCAGACGTGGTCTGGATAATAAGAACTGTGAGTAAAGGCCCTGGACTGCATCACTGACTCCGTGTCATTACTGCTGCTGCCCTGCACCATCACCCCCATCCTCCGCATACACTGCCCTGAGGCTATACTCCTCCCGTGGGGAGTTATGCTACGCTCTGCTGCACCCACAACACCAGCCTCAGCGGTTTGCCCTGGAGCGGCGGTTCACTCTGACCGCAATCCACGGGTGGCGTAGTCGGACATTTAAACATCAAAACCACATAAATAGTTCCGCCACTGGTTTGACCGCCCTGAGCCACGGAACCGGGTTGCCGCCACGGAGACTACAACCACCAGCATCCACCAAAAAGGGTCCGGCTCCGGGTGTCCCAAGGCCCAGGGGGCGCGTCAGAACATTTTCATCACCTTTCACAATCACCAATGGGACAAGGCAGGGATGTTCTCTGTCCCCTCTCTTATACATCCTAGTGACGGAGCACCTGCTCTCATCAATTCGCCATAACCCCAATATTAGGTGGATTGAGGTGGGAGGCACCGAGTACAAGTGCTCTCTATTTGCTGATGATGTCCTAGTATATATCACTCAATCACATATATCCATCCATGCTGTTATGGCTGAAATAGATCACTTTGTTACATGGTCAAATTTTAAAATCAATGCAGCGAAGTCTGAGGCCCTCGATGTCTCCCTCCCCAAATCCATATAGGATTCCATCCAGTCCAACTTTCCCTTTGCCTGGCCCTCACAGGGTATCAAATACTTAGGAATTCCTATTCATAGAGACCTCTCCCATCTATGTTATCTTAATTTTGGGCCCTTTATTGAACAACTCCATACAGACCACGGTTGGCAAGTTAGAACTGTAAGATTCACTACGTGAACCACTGGTGTTTTGTGGAAAAGCACATGTACACTGTGTTCCAAATTATTATGCAAAAAGTGTTTAGGAGTGATAAGGGAAGAATTTGTTTGTTTGTCAGTTAAACTCAGTGATGGTGATGTGTGTCAGGGCTCTTTATATCACTGTAAGCAGTTGCAGACACCTGTGCTAATTAGTTTGGCAGGTGTGTCCAATGAAAGGCAAGACTACTTAAGAAGGCTGTCTCACATTATTAAGCAGCCTACATTTTCTGCCAAAATGGGAAAGAAAAAGGATGTGTCGGCTGCTGAGAAGCAACAAATTGTGGAGTGTTTAGGTCAAGGCATGACTACAATCAACATTGTGCGATGATCAGGATGAAGTGTCTTGGCAATCAAGAAGTATGTAGCTGATTCACAGTACACACGTGTGCGTGCTGATAAGGGCAAATTGAGGACTCTTTCCTACAGGCAATTACGTCAGGTTGAAAGAGCAGCGGCAAAAAAGCCTTGTCATAGCAGCAGACAAGTTTTTGAAGCTGCTTGTGCCTCCAACGTCCCCCGAACAACAAGATGCAGGGTCCTTCAGAGGTTTGCAGCTGTGCATACGCCATCCTGTCGACCTCCTCTATCCACTTCACACAAGCAGAAACGGCTCCAGTGGGCCAAACATTACATGAAGACTGATTTCAAAACTGTTTTGTTCACGGATGAGTGCCGTGCAGCGCTCGATGGTCCAGATGGATGGAGTGGAGGATGGCTGGTTGATGGACACCCCACGCAAACACGGCTACAGCGCCAACAAGGAGGAGGTGGAGTAATGTTTTGGGCTGGAATCATGGGGAGAGAGATTGTCGGCCCCTTTAGGATCCCTGAAGGCGCTAAAGATGAACTCCATAATGTATGTGGATTTTCTCAAACAGCACTTCCTGCCATGGTTCAAGAAGAAGAACCGTGTATTTCACAGCAAGATCATTTTACTGCATGATAATGCACCATCTCATGCTGCACATAAAACATCTGCATCTCTGGCTGATATGGGCATAAAAGGGGACAAACTTATGGTGTGACCCCCATGCTCCCCTGACCTCTACCCCATTCAGAACCTTTGGAGCATCATTAAAAGGAGTGTCTATGATGGCGGGAGGCAGTTCACATCTAAGCAACAGCTCTGGGAGGGTATTCTGTCCTCATGCAAAACAATTGAAGCAGAAACCATCCAAAACCTGACAAATTCAATGGACGAGAGAGTTCAGAAGCTCCTTTCGAACAAGGGGTCCTATGTGAAAATGTAACATCACCTAGAATAAAGTTTTGAGTTGAAAACTGTTTGATTTCAGTTTCTAACAACCTGCTAATGCTTATAATTTCAAAAATGACCATTTTTTTGGTCTTTATTAAAATGAAAAGGTTGATCGAAAAGTTTGGGGGATCTAAGAGTGTGGCAGCCCAGTAGTCATGATTACTTCGAATTCTGACAATATGAGGGTCATGCTGCAGGTAGTGCAGCAAGAAGGCACTTATGTGTCTTGCGCATCTCGGAGGCCCAAAATTATTTTCCGGGCTAGATGCAGCTAAAAATTATTATTAATTTTAAATCTGGTGAAGCTTTAGTATAGATGGTCTAATAGGATCAGTGCTGCACACTGCTACAAAGCCCAAATTATTTTCCAGTCAAGATACAGATAAACATGATTAGTAATTTTAAATCTGGTGGAGCTTATTATAGATGGCCTAATAGAATTAGTGCTGCACACTGCTACAAAGCCCAAATTATTTTCCAGCCAAGATACAGATAAACATGATTAGTAACTTGAAAGCTTAAAACGGTTGGTAGGGTGATTTTAACCAATCATCAAGCTTTTACTCTCCCCAGGATGACACAGGGGTAGAAAAGTCGTTTCGGATCCATGATTTGTTCATCTTTATGAACGTGAGTCTGTCTACATTATCAGTGGAGAGCCGCGTGCGCTTATCTGTCAGCACACCACCAGCAGCGCTGAACACACGTTCAGACAGAACGCTGGCTGCGGGTCATGACAAGATCTCCAAGGCGTAAGTGGCTAGCTCCGGCCATTTATCCAGATTGGAAGCCCAAAAAGAGCAAGGGTCCAGTGACACAGTCGTGCCTTCAATGTTTACTTGGAGATACTCCTGTACCATCGTCTCTAGGCGTTGACTATGTGTCAGACTTCTTGTCTCCTGTGGCCTTGCAAAGGATGGGCTAAAAAAGTGGTGAAATGATTCCGCAAAATTGATGTTACCAGCAGATACTGTGGTTCTGTTACGGTTTGAGTGCTGAACACTTGACGGTCCCACGGTTGGCAAGTTGGAACTGTGAGATTCACTACGTGCACCACTGGTATTTTGTGGAAAAGCACATGTAAGATTCTGCAACAGTCTCTGCTGATACTCCTGCATGCGTGCATCCCTTTCTATGGCAGGAATAATTTCTGCAAATTTACTTTTGTACCGGGGATCTAACAGTGTGGCAACCCAGTAGTCAGGATTATTTCTAATTCTCACAATTCGAGGGTCATGTTGCAGGTAGTGCAGCAAGAAGGCACTCATGTGTGTTGCGCATCCAGGAGCACCAAGTCCCTGTTGTGTTGGTGGCGAGGTAACAATCATGCTTCCTTCCTCTGTCCTCTCCCCCCAACCTCGCACAACAGAAATGTGATCAAGGTCTCCCTCATCTGATGAGTCTTCCATCAGTTCGTCCTCCACTTCTTCCTGGGCTCCTGCACCTTCCTCACTAGTTTGGCTGCTACCATGCGCCCTGGTAAAACCATCTCCCCCACCCTCACATGCCTGCCGCCTTGGTGCTGCCGACCGTCTGGACCTTGCAGATGTTAGCCCTTCCGCATACAACTCCTCCTCCTCTACTTCCTCCACCTCCTCTTGTGCCACCACTTGACTCCGAATTCTGTTTAACATGTGCTCCAGCATGTAAATCACCGGAATAGTCATGCTGATAATGGCATCGTCAGCACTAAACATCTTCGTCGCCATTTCAAAACTGTGCAGAAGGGTGCATAGGTCCCTGATCTGAAACCACTCCTCCAGCGTGATTTGCCCCACCTCTGGATCTCGTTGGCCCAGGCTATACGTCAGAACGTATTGCACCAGGGCTTGTCGGTGCTGCCACAGTCGCTGCAACATGTGCAGAGTTGAATTCCACCGGGTAGGCACATCGCATTTTAGCCGGTGAAGTGGCAGGCCCAACGACTTCTGTAGAGATGTAAGTCGCTGAGCTGCGGGATGCGAACGGCGAAAGTGAGCACACAGCGACCGTGCCCTCTGCAGAAGGCCATCTAGTCTGGGATAGTGGGCTAAAAATTGCTGGACAACCAGGTTCAACACGTGAGCCATACAAGGCACGTGTGTGACATTGCCCCGGCGAAGGGCCGCACCCAGGTTTGCAGCATTGTCGCACACGGCCTTCCCTGGTTTCAGGTCCAGTGGAGACAACCATTCATGAAATTGGTTCTCCAGAGCTGACCACAACTCCTCAGCTGTGTGACTCACATTTCCCAGACATTTCAATGTAAAAACCGCCTGATGACGTTGAGCCCTACTGCCAGCATAGTAAGGAGGTGTGCAGGATCCCTTCTGCGCAGTTAGAAAGCTTGTGGCATGACCAGACAGGCTTTGGGTGCAGGTGGAAGACCGAGAGGAGGTTGAGGAGGCAGAAGCAGTGGAGGAACTTTGACATAAAGAGGATTGACGCACAACTCGTGGGGATGGCAAGACTTGGACAGCAGCCCCTTGTCCTGCTGTCACCATAGTTACCCAGTGCCCAGTCAGCGACATGTAACGCCCCTGTCCATGCCTACTCGTCCAAGTGTCTGTGGTGAAATGCACCCTGTCACACACAGAGTTTCTCAAAGAAGCGGTGATGTTGTGTGCGACATGCTGGTGGAGCGCAGGCACACCTTTCTTTGAGAAGTAGTGCCGACTGGGCATCTGGTACTGGGGCACTGCGACGGACATAAGGTCTCGAAAATCCTCTGTGTCCACCAGGCGGAAAGGCAGCATTTCTGTAGCCAAGAACTTGCAGATGGTGAAATTCAACCTCTTAGCTTTCTCATGGCTAGGAGGAAATGGTCTTTTACTTGTCCACATCTGAGGGACCGAGGGCTGGCTATTGTGCTTAGACGGGGTTGATAAGGGTGTCCCCGGCAAACTGCCGGTCTGTGAGGAAGATGCAGGCGGACATGTTAGGTTGCCTTGATCCAAAGGTGGTGCTATCGATGTCGGACAGCGCTCAACACCAGCTGGTGTTACCACCTCCAAAGAAAATGATGACCTGCCAATCACGCTGGCTGTTGCGGGTAAAGAGGTGGCAGGTCTGCGCCCCAAAACAGGTGTGACTGCTGTCCCCCCAGTCACAGAGGATGAAGAGGCCGCGGATGCACAAGATATGGCAGACGGTGGTTGGCCCGGCCGGCTAGGCCGCATTGTAGCACACTGAGCTTCCCACTGCAACTTATGCTTCATGTCCATGTGCCGGTTCATGCATGAAGTACTCAAACTATGTATTTTTTGGCCTCTACTTAGCTTTTGCTGACAAATGTTACAGATAACACGAGTTGGGTCATCTTTATCGATCTGAAAAAATAGCCAGGCTATGCAAGGCTTAGCACCCATGCGACCTGAAGAGCCACCACGACTTGTGGTGAGAGGCAGAGTTGTGTTTGAGGATGCAGTTGTTGACGTGCTTCCAGTACTACGTCTCTGTCCAGGAAGGCGCAACCTGACCTCATCGTCACTAGCATCTTCCTCCACCTCCTCTGCTGACCTCATCTCTTGGCTGACTGTGGGTTGACAGTAAGTGGGATCTCCAACCTCATCATCATCACCCTGTGCGTTATCACACCCGTCGTCCTCAGAGCCAACCTGTTCCTGCCCTGACAAAAAACTAAAGTTGTCGCTCCAATCAGGTATTTGAGTCTTATCATCGTCTTCCTCATTGTCTCCACCAACAGGAGTTACAGTTTGGGAATGAGGGTCTACATTATGGTCAGAACCTTCTGCGTCTGGTCCTGGATCCGACTCATAAAGATTCTGGGCATCAGTGCAGATCATTTCCTCGTCTGGATTCACAGAAGCGCTGGAGTCGACCTCTGATTCCCAGGCTATAGTATGAGTAAACAGCTCTGCAGACTCAACCATCTGTTCTACCTCATACTCAGACGGGCAGCTGGAGATTTGGGAGCTGTGAGGAAGCAAGTGCGATTGGGGTGACACCTTTGAGGACTGGAGTATTTGTGATGTTGAAGTTGATGTGGAGGAGAGCCCACTTAAAGGAGCACTTGATATCCGTTGAAGCACCTGCTGTTTTTGTGCCTCATCTGGAATTTGTAGCGATTGGCGTGGCCGTAAGAAAGGGATCTTATCACATTGTCCGCTAAAAGAAGTAGACATTTTAGTTTGGCTGGAAGATGGTCTTTCTTCTGCAGATGTTACTGTTGCTTTAACACCTACCCCACGGACACAACCTTTTTTCCCCTTCCCAACACGCCTATTCCCCTTTCCACCAGCAGCAGGCCTTTTTCCACTCATTTTGGTGGTTAACTAATTAACAACTCTGGAGTTGTTTGCACAAAAAAACAATGGATGGGAACTGAGCAGAGCTGAGTGGCCAAACTGTGGTATTAGGCCAAAACTATTGGCTGGGTTAGATGCAGAAAAAAATTATATTCAATTTGCAACCTGATGGAGGTCAGTATAGATGGACTAATAGAGAAAGTCCCACACACTGCTAGAAGGCCAAATATTTTTTCAGAGCTAGATGCAGAAAAAAATATATTCAGTTTGCAACCTGATGGAGGTCTGTATAGATGGATTAATAGAACAAGTCCCACACACAGCTAGAAGCCCAATATTTTTTCAGAGGTAGATGCAGAAAAAAATATATTCAGTTTGCAACCTGATGGAGGTCAGTATAGATGGACTAATACAACAAGTCCCACACACAGCTAGAAGCCCAATATTTTTTCAGAGGTAGATGCAGAAAAAAATATATTCAGTTTGCAACCTGATGGAGGTCTGTATAGATGGATTAATAGAACAAGTCCCACACACAGCTAGAAGCCCAATATTTTTTCAGAGGTAGATGCAGAAAAAAATATATTCAGTTTGCAACCTGATGGGGGTAGTATAGATGGACTAATACAACAAGTCCCACATACAGCTAGAAGCCCAATATTTTTTCAGAGGTAGATGCAGAAAAAAATATATTCAGTTTGCAACCTGATGGAGGTCTGTATAGATGGATTAATAGAACAAGTCCCACACACAGCTAGAAGCCCAATATTTTTTCAGAGGTAGATGCAGAAAAAAATATATTCAGTTTGCAACCTGATGGAGATCTGTATAGATGGATTAAAAGAACAAGTCCCACACACAGCTAGAAGCCCAATATTTTTTCAGAGGTAGATGCAGAAAAAAATATATTCAGTTTGCAACCTGATGGAGGTCAGTATAGATGGACTAATACAACAAGTCCCACACACAGCTAGAAGCCCAATATTTTTTCAGAGGTAGATGCAGAAAAAAATATATTCAGTTTGCAACCTGATGGAGGTCTGTATAGATGGACTAATACAACAAGTCCCACACACAGCTAGAAGCCCAATATTTTTTCAGAGGTAGATGCAGAAAAAAATATATTCAGTTAGCAACCTGATGGAGGTCAGTATAGATGGACTAATACAACAAGTCCCACACACAGCTAGAAGCCCAATATTTTTTCAGAGGTAGATGCAGAAAAAAATATATTCAGTTTGCAACCTGATGGAGGTCAGTATAGATGGACTAATAGAACAAGTCCCACACACAGCTAGAAGCCCAATATTTTTTCAGAGGTAGATGAAGAAAAAAATATATGCAGTTTGCAACCTGATGGAGGTCAGTATAGATGGACTAGTACAACAAGTCCCACACACAGCTAGAAGCCCAATATTTTTTCAGAGCTAGATGCAGAAAAAAATTATATTCAATTTGCAACCTGATGGAGGTCAGTATAGATGGACTAATAGAATGATGCTATGCCGAAAAGATTTTACTTCACTAGGTGCAGTAAAAAAATTGGTATTCTATACACAGGTGGTATATCTTGCAACACAGATAGGCTACTCCACTGACTAACACACTCTGCAATAGGCCAAAAAGGATTAGCTTTGCTAGATTCAGCCAAATGCTGTGAAAAAAACTTGCACAGCACTGGCACAGACCTGCCTGGCAAAAACTGATAGGAACTGATGTAACCTAGTCCTGAAAAGGACTCCAATTACAATTAGTCTTTACTCCCACAATCTATCTATTTAAGAGCACAGACCTGCCTGATAAAAGTCGTAGGAAATGCTGTAACCTAGTCCTTAAAAGGACTGCAATCACAACTATTCCCTACTCCCAAGCTATCTGTAGATTTGTGCGAAAATTGGCTTGAAATTAACAAGGTATAGCGCACACAGCAACAGCGGTGCCGTCTAACACGCAGCTGCAGCAGTGAGAAAATGGTGGCGACGGGGAAAATGGCTTGGTCTTATAGGGCAAGGACATGTGACATACACTGCCAGTGACACATGCCCTTGCTTGTGTGAAAAAAAGCACTTCGCTCCGTGTGTGCGCTGCTGATAGGCTGACAGATTGCACCTCCCCACTGCAAATGCGGGAAAGAGAAAAAAGAAATGGAGATCTTCATTGTTCCTGCAGAGATCCATCCCCTGCCCCTCCCCCCGCCCCGCTGTACACTCAAACTGCGTATTAACATTAATTTTCATCATTACTGAGAAAAAATCCAGTTATGATTTTGGTGCACGAACAGTTATCGAACATAACCTCGAACAGCCGAATTTTTCTCAAATTGTTCGTGTTCGCCGAACGGCTCGAACACCGCCCAAAACAGCTCGAATTTGAGATTGGCGAACAGTTCGAGTAGAACAACGCTCATCTCTATTTATAAGGCAAGAAATCCCACTTATTAAACCTGACAGGGCACACCTGTGAAGTGAAAACCATTTCCGGTGACTACCTCTTCAAGCTCATCAAGAGAATTACAAGAGTGTGCAAAGCAGTCATCAAAGCAAAAGGTGGCTACTTTGAAGAACCTAGAATATAAGACATATTTTCAGTTGTTTCACACTTTTTTGTTAAGTATATAATTCCACATGTGTTAATTCATAGTTTTGATGCCTTCAGTGTGAATGTACAATTTTCATAGTCATGAAAATACAGAAACATCTGTAAATGAGATGGTGTGTCCAAACTTTTGGTCTGTACTATATATATATATATATATATATATATATACAGCATATATATATTTATATATATATATATATATATATATATATAAAACGCATAACCTTATTCACACTATATTGCAACGCAATTGGTGACTTCAGAGATAGGAACGTGACAGTACAGTCCACCACTCTTACATATAATCAGTAGGGCTAAAATCACTAGTGCCCTCACTGATCCCAACAGCAGGTATCCGAAAGTCACTTGTATGAATGGAGTGGTAGTGTGCATGTATGATCACTGCTCTATTCACTTCGCACTGACAGAATGCCTATCCCTATCAGCTCCATAGAGGATAACAGCGCAGAGCACACATACACAATACTGCTTCATTCACATAGGTGATGAATGTATTTAGCGGGACAACTCCTGTCGTGGGGTTGTCCACATTTTAAAAATTTTTTCCCATGTCCTAAACACAAACTGGGCTTCACTTACACTCCCAGGGTACAGAGTTATGTCTTTGCCTCTACCCAAACCTCTGTTGTTTGGCTGCATTGGTGACGTCACGTCGACAGCACCTCAGCCAATCACTAAGAGCAACCCAGTGATTCAGTTGTCTTTATTGGAAAGAAGACTACACCTTTAAATAGGGGATTCAGAAAAAAGTTTTTTTTAAAGAGCATCTTTGTCTCTGTTCGATCGCGCCCATCCTGCAGGAATATGTATACTATTAGAAAGCGCTTAAAAAGACATTAGGGAGAGGAATCCATAGCTGTCCTCAAGCTAAGTCTGACCATGGCATTATTATTCATGGCCACTTACCCTGGATTACATCTCCATTGAATCCCACATCCTCCATTATAAACCACTGTTATTTCCGCATTTAAAAGGCTACATAAAGTGCTAAGCGCTCACACCTTGAAAATACTCTCCTGTCTCCATTTATCTCTATGTGTTGACATCTATAAGTAATGTAGAAAACATCATACAATACGACTACTGGGACTGCATTGCTTGTTAGCAGGGAAACACTGTTTTCCAACTTAAAGGAACCTATTGTTGATATCAGGTATTTATGGTAAATGTATATTTTACATAACATTTTATATATTTATTTATTTTATATATTATGATCTATATTAAAAATAAATAAATGTTGTAATCTTCACATGGACGCTAAGCCTAAGATTCATTAGACTACTACTTACAGTTTGTCACATGAACATTAGTAGCATTAGGCTGATTTAGACCCCAGTGAATTGTATTGAAATAATGAGCATGCTATCATCAGGTCAAAGGTCATTGTGAAAGGAGGGGGAGGAGGTGAGCTGTGATCATTGCCTATTGTCGATGATGGATCTTGCATTATTTTCTGTATATTTTATTGTAATCAAGGATGTGCTGAAATGAGACTGCTGAAAAGTGAACAGGAAATGTGAGTCTAGTATAATGTCAGTGTGAAAATAGCCATTGTAAAAAAAAATTATCAAATTAAAAAAATACATTTAGAATCAAACCTGATTTAACCCCTTAGTGATGCACATGTCCGGGGACCACCAATTTATGGAGCAGTCTCAAGAGCCGAGCCTGCTCCATACAATGTTGGGTCCATCTGTATTACATAGTAGTCACCTGAGAGTAACCAATGCGATTGGTGCCAGCTCTGATCACATCTGTTTAACCTCTTAAATTCATGCATGAGTCTTCCAAGATGGCCATCAGCCCATTGGCCCCTGTGTGATGGGATCGCAGGGTGCTGATGGGTTGCCAAGTCAGCCTTCTGAAGGCCTCCATGTCTGCCTTGGCTATTATTTTTACATACAGCTATTATTCCTATAAGGCTTATGACTGGACTCGTAAGAGACCAGTAATTTTTTAATATCAAAACAAATCTACAATTAATACTGTAATAATACACCTGTTAAATCGCCTGCAGCAGAATAGTATTCTCATTCCACCAGAGAATTATGTGATCAAATACTAATAATAAACTATTAGGGATCCCTGACGAAGGAGAGCGAGCTTCTCAGAAATGTGTTGGATCTTTGGTCGTGTGCTGCGCACCGCCTTACCTTGTTGTGACGTCCCAGCAAGGATCTCACAGCTCCATTCTTTGTAGGACGCTATTAGTGGAGAGTGCCACCATCCTAGGCACTATCCACATGCACTCTGTGGCCTGCACGGCAGATATACAAGCCATAGATATCATCACTAACAGCGATACATTTGGACATACAAATTGGTCATGAACAGTTTGGCTAATTCTTTGATTTATGTTAATTCTATATGAATTTGCATAAAGACTTTATGGATTATTTTTTCACTATGCGCGAATGGTTTATTACTAACATCGGTAATTTTGTAAGACACTGCAGTACTATGGTATTAAAGTGTATTGTATAGGCGATCAAGCGATTGCAGGTTCAAGTCCCCTAAGGAGACTTTAAGAAGTACAGAAGACAATTAAAAATATTGATAAAATATACATATCTAAAAAAATATATCAAATATTTTTTTTATATATAACCCCTCCTCAAAACA
This sequence comes from Phyllobates terribilis, assembly GCF_046119375.1. Classification (NCBI taxonomy): domain Eukaryota; kingdom Metazoa; phylum Chordata; class Amphibia; order Anura; family Dendrobatidae; genus Phyllobates; species Phyllobates terribilis. Next base: position 714,926,101 of record NW_027362764.1, read on the forward strand.
AATATTATAATTTAAATCACTCCCTTTTCCCTATATGTGAATATAGTGATAGATCTGTCAGTCTAAAGGAGCGTGTTGGGGAAAATGGAGAAGTAAACGGGACCTGACTTGGATTAGTCATCTGAGACGCCTTGTTCATGTCCTATATTCTCTGACATGCCGCGGTATTTCAACGTAAACCATACGTGGCTACAATGACACAACCAGTGTCTGATTTTTGCTGCCCGTGGTTCCAAGATATTGGCGTCAATTCTCCCCTTTGATGTGGATATGGATCCCAAGATGACACATTCTGCCTATGTGTTATACTCAGTGTCAAGCCAAGTGGATTCACTTGACCTAGGTACAAGAGGAGCGCCGCCTGGGTAATTTCCCCAGTATTACAGGAGGGATTTCTCCACTTTCAAAGAGTAGATAAAGGTAGCAGTCACAAAAGAGTAGAAGCCAGATACTGTGCCTGACATGTGTCCCTGAGACATAGATAGAAGTCTTTCCGTAGAAGGTAAGTGGTAGATCATGCAAGAGGAAGGTCGTTGTGTCGTTGCACATGGGGGCTCATTGTGGCTGTCAGGGAGGGCATTCTGGTTGTGATGGGGATATTATGGCTGTTGAATGGTCTTTGGCTTGCATAAGGAGCACTGTGGCTTTTATGATGGCATTATAGCTGACATAGATGCATTGAGATTAATATGACTGTCAAGGGGCATTATGCAGGGTTGCCAACCGTCCAGAAATTCCAGGACAATCCATAAAAATAGAGCACTTTTTTTGTCTGACTGTAAAATAAATTTCAGGCTTCCATGATTTTTTTTGAAGCTGTAGAAATGTATACAGATTATGGGAAATCTATATGGGATGGAAAAGCATCATATGATGGCTCCAAACTCTGCGGAGGTGCATCATAGCTGGGAAAAGCTCTCATGCTGATCTGGGCTGGACACAAAACACTTGGAAAGTGAAGAACCACAAGCAGTAATGACATCTCCCTTCACTACAAGCAATTTACTTACTATGGTTTGGTCCTTATGTTAGCAGCATCACCTCTTACCCTAGTCTCCCTTTTTGCGCACCATCCCAGTTACCCAGCGCTCCACGGTTCCTTAAGTATTGGTCATTGCTAATTATGTGTGCCTGTATATGGTATGTACGGTATATAATTCAAAATGTTACACATTGTATTCATTATTGCTAACCCATTAAATTCTCTAAGTGTCAACAAAATGCACAGGGAATTAATCTTATTCTAGACATGCAGATCGAAATTGACGGACAGACTGTATAGATTTCTTGAAATGCAATGTAATTACAAGTGGCAATTTGGCAAGAGCATTCAGTAAAGTAATTCCTGCGGAGACTGTTATCTTTCTTCCCTGTGGCACATCTGTCCACAGACAAGAAAAATTGCATCATTTCTTCATTTAGTTTTATTCTTTCCTTGAAAGCCATCTTGGCTTATTTGTACTCTGCATTTATAGCCACTGGACTGCATCAGCTTAAAAATTCAAGGCAAGACCATTCATTATTACTATTGGCTCGAAATCTTCCTAAAGATAAGAAAATTTGTTAATGGCATCCAATCAGTGGCTTCTTCTTCGGCGGGTACATGACAGATGACTGTGTGAACTGCGTCCCCTTCTCCCAGTGACTGCCCTTACACCACATTTCTGCCTTCGATATTTGTGGACTTGGGATATTTTAAAAGGAATACAGACCAAAATAGAAAATCTTTCCCTGGAGATGAAAAAAGAGGGTTTCACAGGGAAACGAGAGAGAAGGCGAATGATGAAAACTTCCTCTAACAGGATTCCTGTTTAATTTTCCTTCTGAATTAAATATGTCATTAGTCATTGAGCTGTGAGCAGTAGGATTATGTCCGTTCAGGATTTATTACGGCAAGGCTTTGACATTTAGTTTAGCATACAATGGGAGCATACCAACGGCAAGTATTATTAGCACAGAAAATACTGAATTTCCTGCTCGTACAGTCAAACAGGACTTCGATGTCTGTGTCACTCTGTTCTCTTAAAGGAGCGCAACAGATATAAAATGAAACAACGAAGCAAAGGCATGGGCGCTTTGCTCCAAATGAAAAGCTCAAAAGTGCAAAATACTGTAAACTACGCTTTTCCATATTACTGGATGCACAAACAAGTTTATTTTTTAGCAGTTAACAAAATCCAAATTGAATGAACAAAATAAAAATCTAGATCCAATAAATATTTGGTGTCATCGCCCTTTGCCTTCAAAACAGAATCAATTCTTCTAGATTCACTTGCACACAGTTTTTGAAGGAACTCGGCAGGCAGGTTGTTCCAAACATCTTGGAGAGCTAACCACAGATCTTCTGTGGATGTCGCTTGTGCAAATCCTTCTGTCTGTTCATGTAATCGCAGGCAGGGCCGACAATATTGGGATTAGGGCTTTGTGGGGCCGCATCATCACTTCCAGGACTCCTTGTTCTTCTTTACACTGAAGATAGTTCTTAAGTAGTAATGAGCGAGTAGTGACTCGCCCGAGCATCACAGTGCTCAAGATGATCATTACTCGGCGAGTATTTTTTTAATATTTTGCGCTCTTTAGAGAGCCAATTAACATGCAGGGATTGCCTGCCACTCATTGTAATGCTGTAGCCATGTTGGTAGTGGCATTACAGTGATTGGCTGGCCGCACAGCGTCATTGGGTCTATATTAGACCTGGGACCCTATGCTCATCACAGTCTACCCCGGAAATAGGCAGAGTAGGGAGAGCTGCGGGTGAGCAAGGGAGAGAATTTTACCTGCGTTTTGGCAGTAATTCCACACCAATTTTATTTATTTCAACTGAACCAACAGTCCTTTAAGGGCTCATTCTGATGAATATAATTAGGAAAAGTTTGTGGAGAGATAGTGTAGTACAGGATTGGGTTCATTGCACGTTCTTTCTGCTGCTGGAACTCCTATCAATAGCCCTAGTTCTCAGGGATAATAATATTCTTTTTGCTCTTAATCCTGCTAATTTTTGTGAAAGCAAAATAATGCACAATTTATACTGGTTCATTTGTTTGTATACAGCATACAGCCAGAGTTGGTTGATTTCAATAGCATTGCTGTAATGTGCAAGCAGAGAAACTTGTCCATCTGAGGTGGTCAAATTTTACTGTGGTAATAATCCTGAAATTTTTTTGAAGCTGCGAAATATTATACTCCATTTAAAGTGTGCCAGTTGTGCGTTGAAAATATATATCGATACTTGGCCGGTAACCAATAGCATTGCTATAGTGCTACTGCAGTGTAACAAGTCCATCTGAGGTTGGCAAATATAACTGTGATAATAATCCTGAAATTTTTTTGAAGCAGCAGAATATTATACGCCATTTAAACTGTGACAGTTATGCATTCTCCAATGTGGCCAACAGGGTTAGGGAGATCCTCAAAAACCATTGGCCTAGTTTGCTTATGGATGCAGACATCAGAGAGGCAGTAGGTCCCTTTCCACAGATTACTTTTTGCCAGGGCAGGTCACTTAGAGATAGGCTGGTCCACAGCCATTTTAAGGAGACCCCTGATCCATCATGGTTGGGGAACCAAGCCAAGGGCTGCTACAGTTGTGGCAGTTGTAGTGCTTGTGAGTCAGTGACAAAGGGCAGGACGTTCAGTTGCAATGTGACCATGAAGGACTACACTATACGACAATTCATCAGCTGTCGCACCACTGGAGTGATATACAAGGCCACATGCCTTTGTGGCATTGAATATGTGGGCAAGACAAAACGTGAGTTCCGAAGAAGAATCAGAGAGCATATACGTGATATTATAAATAAGCGTGACACTCCAATTGCAAATCATGTTAATGGAGCACACAATGGAGATACCAGGTACATCCAGCTTATGGGTATTACTAGGATTAAACCTCCTGATAGAGGAGGTAACTGGGATCAAAAGATCCTACAGAGAGAATGCAAATGGATCTTCTGGTTAAAAACACTGCAACCACATGGTTTTAATGAGCAACTATCTTTCATTCTTTTTCTTTAGTGAGAGGGCTTTAATAGGGATTAGCTAGTCTAGGGTCAGCCACCGTTGAGTGGGGGAGCCAATCTCGTTTACCCCCTTAGGGTGCCAACCTACGCGACAGGCAGGGCCAGTATTTAGATTAGCTTTTCGCTAGAGCCATGTTAGTCCCTTTCTATTCCCTCTTCCCTTATTTCCGACCTTGTCCTTCTACCCTTTTTACCCCTCACTCAGTTTGGGTCCGTGCGAGCTCGGGGGCCCCCACAATGTGTTACTTTGTGATTTCATATTGCTTCATATTTTGAGGTTACTCATAGCATATTATATGTATTCTTGGACTTTGGTGATCCTTACGTTTTTGTATTTATCTTATTACCGTGACTAGGCACTGCACTTTACTCTGTGGCATGTGATCCGTTATGATCTCACGTATATTTGGATGTGAGCTCGATAGATCACATTAGTAGTGATGCAGATATATCAAAAGGAGCCCTGCATCTGGAGTGTCATTGTGGAGGGCGTGGGTTAGTGAACACGCCCCCCTGCCAGCGCGAGGTATGAATAAGGAAATCTGTTGATTACTGTCTGCGAATGCGCAGAAGCTATGCACTCCACTTGTGGTCCATCGACTGGATATTGTCTCATGCCCGGCGTCGGTATGGGCTGCGCACAGGATATTGCATCATACCCGGAAGCACGCCGCTTGCAGCACATGCATAAATTGCACTATGGTCACTTTTAGTGATCATGTCGGCCTTCCTATTTATCTAAGGAGATGGGGGCATAAGTCTGGGCAATGAACTCCCCTGATGATTATAGGGAAACGCGTCGGGAGCCCGCCACCAATGGAGAATCAGATAAGTTGATTGTATATATCCTATGAGTGGATGCTACTCCTTCCATACCACAATGTATGGTGGAATGATTCATATGTGGTTTTGTGTGTAGTCAAACCACAATTGATATGGTTTGCCTCAAATCTTATATTTGTCTGGCTGATTCACAATGTACTAATTTAGCCTGTCGGTCCCGTATGGCCATATTTGGAGTGTAGATCCCGCATATTGAACTTGGCATTGCCTGCGTTCTACATTTTGGTGGAATCCTGCTAATTTTGTTATGATCTGTGTGTAGAGGTTATCTTAATTAAGACTTTACCATCTCACCTTTATGAGGTGGGCATATTTGCAATATAGGATCATACTTGGATAGGGCCTTTTTTGCCCCATTCAATTTGGGACTATCTAGCCCTATTGGTATATATTTATACCTGTTTTAGTACTATATAGTATATTTTATACATGTGGTGCACGGATTGCACTTTGGGTCTTATTTTAATATTTCAAATAAAGTTTATTAGCTTTACCCCTCTGCTACTATTTGCTTTTTTAAAGACTGTCCAGTTGACCCCAAAAAGGTCATTTGCAACATCTGCCATGCCAGCATCAGCAGGGGCAGCACAACTACCAACCTCATCACCACCAGCATGCTCAGGCACATGACAGCAAAGCACCCGACTAGTTGGGCTGAATGCCAGGGCCCAGAAACAGTGTCTGCGGGTGACACCACTGCCTCTTCTCCTGTTGTACGTGCACGCCAATCCCTTGTCCATGATGTGGGCGAAGATGCCTTCCACCCTGCACCTGTCGTTGGACACTTGCAACCACTGTCAGCAACCACATCCATGTCCTTGTCTCAGTGCAGCATTCCGTTGTCCCTACCACAGTCCTTGGAACGCAAGCGCAAATATGCAGCCACCCACCCACATGCCACAATGCTACATGGCCACAATTCCGGACAGTTTGTATTGAAAATGTTGCAGCTAAGGCTTGCGTGGCGCCCCTGCGGGTTCAGTCACCACAGTGGTACTGCATCTCACCCAGAGGTGTGGTATCTCACTCTCAGGTAAGGATGGAGTACTGCCCGGGACCCAAACACCTGCATCCAACACATTCCACTTCAGTAGGGGCAGGGCAAGATTGCTCCTAAGGGAGAGCACAGTCCCTGGTCCCTAGCTGGAGGGTGGAACTATGTAATGGGTGTGGGTGGAAGACGTAGTTTAGGGGAGCACAGGCAGAAGGAGGATATAAAAGGGGGAACCATCTTGGAAGTGAGGGCTTAGTCTGAGGAAAAGGAGTGGGAGCAGGAGCTCTGCACGAACTCTGCTCAGGGAGGAGTGGGCCTGAGTGAGAGAGGCCCAGAAGGTCAGACTGAAGAGTAGAGGAGCAGGAAGGAAGGCTCCAGAAGGAAAGAGAGGATCCTAGGGGTATGGGCCGTGCTGGAGGCCACCCGTATGCCCGAATCTACCAGGAGTGGAAGGATCAGGCCGCAAAGGGAACCAGCCCCTAACTAGTGAGAATTGCAATATTCAACTAGAAACCAGAGGCTTCTACATTTTCAGGGTGTAGTTGCCACAGCCGCAATTAATCACCAAAAAGGTAGCCAAACAAGATCCAGGGAACTTCATGTTGCCCGCCAAGATCTACGGTTACCGGCTTGGGACACTGTTTGCGATAATGTTCATGACGCCACCTGTGATATGCGGCTATATGGGGCCGCCCCTGCGGTGCAGATCCTCTGGAGCTGATGGTGACGCAGCAGAGTTGGTTCAGCTCTCCACAGGCAAAGCTAAGCTCCAGGGCAGGAAATAGTGATGTTATGAGGTAGATGTTGCTGGTGCTATGTAGTGCAGGCCTGGTGATGGTGCAGCAATAATTCTAGGACACAGTGGGGTGCAGTCTTCAGATTTTACTCACAGTTGTTCAAGACTCCAGGTTACCAGCGCCAGTGTGTAACCTCCCACGTCGTCCTGCGTTCACCAAGGAAGGGGTTCAGCAATCTCTCAAGTATCTCAGGAGTACTTAAACGGAACCCCGTTCTATGTAGTGAGAATTGCAATATTCAACTAGAAACCAGAGGCTTCTACATTTTCAGGGTGTAGTTGCCACAGCCGCAATTAATCACCAAAAAGGTAGCCACACAAGATCCAGGGAACTTCATGTTGCTCGCCAAGATCTGCGGTTACTGGCTTGGGACACTGTTTGCGAGGCGAAGGGCAGGAGGGCGAGAGCCAGCGCAGGAAGACGACCAGGAGGGACACACAGAAAGGGGTCCCGCTAAGTGCTCTTGAATTACCTGAGGGTTTGCTGAACCCCTCCCTGAGTAAACACCAGACGACGTAGGTGGTTATGAACTGCAGTTGTAACCAAGAGCAACGTGAGAATCGTGAGTAAAAACCCTGAAGACTGCACCCCACTGTCTCTGTGAACCATTGCTGCGCCATCATCCCCTGCACCACACTGCACAACCACAGTTACTTCATCATCTACCATCACCGCACCGCCCTGGAGCTTAGCTCTACCTGTGGAGAGCTGAACCAACTCTGCTGCATTAACATCAGCTCCAGAGGACCTGCTCCGCAGCGTCGGCTCCATATAGCCGCATACCACAGGTGGCGTCACGAACATTTCATAAAAACTATAATCCCCTTTCCCAAATCCCCCTTTTATTGACCGCCCTGGCTCACGGACCGGGTCACCGCCCCTGTGACATCTCCCCTAGCAACAACCGGCCCTTCTGAGGCCCTTCACTACGCCTCTTCAAAGGGGTATTGGAGTGCCTCCTTATTTTTGGCAGCCCTTGCACTTACTGCATATGCATTACCAGTCATGCAGACCCACTCCTTAATAATTTTTACTACAATTTTTCTGAGGCCCTTCACTATGTCTCTTCAAAGGGGTGTTGGAATGCATCCTAATTTTTGGCAGCCCTTGCACTTACTGCATACACATTAACAGTCTAAGAGACCCACTGATTAGTAATTTTTAATAAAAATTTTCTGAGGCCCTTCACTACATCACTTCAAATGGGTATTGCAGTGCCTCCTAATTTTGGCAGCCCTTGCACTTACTGCATACGCATTAACAGTCTAGGAGACCCACTTTTTAATAATTTTTACTAAAAATTTTCTTAGGCCCTTCACTACGTCTCTTCAAAGGGGTATTGGAGTGCCTCCTAATTTTTGGCAGCCCTTGCACTTACTGAATACCAGTCCAGGAAATCTACTCCTTAATAATAGGAAAACTTTTTTTTGGTGAGGCCGATTCAAATCGATTCTATATTCTACAATATTTCCTCTCTTATCTGCAATTCATCTGCGGTGAGCTATCGCACAAGGGATAGCGTATTTCAGACATCTAGTGCTGCTGCAACCGAAAAAAAACAAGAAAAAAAGTCTATTCTATTCCCTATTAATACCGCTGCTAGCTGCATTTAGTATAGGGATAGGTGCTAGGTGGTATCATCTGCTGGAAATGAGTGTTCATTCTGCTCACATACATCTCTTCCACAGTCCATAATAACTAGATTTATTTTTTCCATACACTCATTGACTGATTCATAATTTTTATGGTGATCTGTACTCAGAAATTTATCAAAGTTTGTTGAAATTCATCAAAGTTTTTTGAAATTCATTTAAGTTGACAAAACTTCATCAAAGTTGACAGAAATTTATCATAGTTGACATAAATTCATCGAAGTTGACAGAAATTTTTCAAATTTGACAAAAATTCATCAAAGTTAACAAAATTTAACGATTTAATGTGTCCATTTGCAGTTTCTCTGTAGCTTCTGTATGTAAAAGGTAGTGGTGGGAGACTTGACACTACTAGAGCTGAAATTACTACTTCAGAGCTCTCCAGTGCTTTGTTTACATCCATTTCTGCGTGCTTCTTGAAGTATGTTTGGAGTCATTGTCCTGCTGGAAGACCCACGACCTAGGATGCAAACCCAGCTTTCTGGCACTGGGCACTACATTGCGACTCAAAATCCTTTGGGAATCTTCACATTTCATGATGCCTTGCACACATTCAAGGCACCCAGTGTCAGAGGCAGCAAAATAACTCCTAAATATCGTTGAACCTCCACCATATTTGACTGTAAGTACTGTGTTATTTTATTTGTAAGCCTCATTACATTTACAATAAACAGTTGAATGATGTGTTTTACCAAAAAGCTCTATCTTGGTCACTTCTGTTCCCAATATGCCTGCTGGCCCTCTAAAAATAGCGGAGGCTACCTGCTGGCACCCTATAAATACTAGTAATGCAAAAAAGAAAATTTTACCACCTCAGATGGATAAATTATATTGCCGTAGCGATATACGGCTATGCAAAGCATAGTCGACTAATGGCCCTCCAAAAATGCTGAGTGAGGGCCAGCTGCTGGACCTCTAAAAGTTGAGTGAGGGCCACTGAATGGCCCTCTGACAATAGTGACGGTCACCTGCTGGCTCTCTAACAATAGTGAGGGCCGACTGATGGCCATCTAACAATAGTAAGGGCCGCCTGATGGCCCTGAAAAAAAATGGGACTTTCAGATTCCCTCCTTCATAAATGAAACAGGATGTGTCGGATCATGTCTCACACACCACATGGCCAGATAAGGTATTAAAATGTTAAAATTACATTTACTGGTGAATATTTTTTTCACTGTTGAAAGCAATGCGAATGTGCAAAAAGGTGAGGAGGAGCATTTTTTTTCTCTTATTTTTTTTTTGCCGTACATACAAGTCATTATCCTGGAAAGAATGTTTCTTAACATTCTTTCCAATAAAATCCATTTTATCTAAGGTTTTGTTTGTTTTATTGTCAGTCCGAAAAAGTGGTGTAATACTCTGACAACATTGTTCACAGCAGCGACCTGGGATTCATAGATGCTTCCAGGGGTCTTCCCCATGCTGTTCCCATGTCCTTTCAGTGCTGTTTCCATCGATTTGACCAATTTTTAGACCTCCTCCAGACCTCCAAGGGGAGCCGCCGGAAAAAAAGCTTGAGTTTCCCATTGACTTCCATTATATTCGTTACTCGGATTAAGCACCCGAGCATTGCGATTTGCTCTACCCAAGTAATGAGTACCCGACCATTTTAGTGCTTGCTCATCACTATTCTTAAGGATATTGGCAGTATATTTGGGGTCATTGTCTTTCAGCATAAATTTGGAATCAATCAGACGCCTCCCTGATGGTATTACATGTTGGATAAGTATCTGCCTGTATTTCTGAGCATTGAGGACATTATTAATCCTGACCAAATTCCCAATGCCAGTTACTGAAATGCAACCCCAAACTTACAGTACCATCCACTGTGCTTCGCTGTTAGTTGCAGTATAGTACTGCTCTCAGGCATTGGGCGAACAAACTTCCTTATGCTACAGCCAAATAGTTCACATTTTGACTCATCAGTCCAGAGCTCCTACTGTAATTTTTCTGCACACCAGTTCCTATGATTTGATACATTGTTGAGACACTTGGCCTTGTCTCCATGTTGACAGTATGGTTTTTAGCCGTAATTCTTCCATGAAGACCACTTCTGCCGAGACTTCATCGAACAGTAGATGAGTGTAGATGGGTCCCACTGGTTGCTTTCAATTCTGAGCTGATGGCACTGCTGGACATCTTTCAATTTTGAAGGTCAATAACATTATGTGTCTTCTATCTGCTGCACTAAGTTTCCTTGGCAGACCACTGATTCTACAATCCTAAAAGTTGCCTATTTCTTGGTGTCCTCAATGCTGAGAAATATGCACAAATACCATGCAATACCATGAAGGAGGTTTCAGATTGGCTCCACGTTTATTCTGAAGCAAGGCAACGACCGCAAACCAATGTCAGTAAGAATGTCTTCAGTGTTAAGAAGAACAAGGAGACCTAGAAGTGATGATATGGCCCCACAGAGCCCTGATCTCAACAGTATCGAGTCTATATGAGATTACATGAGGTGACAGAAGGATTTATACAAACTACATCCACAGAAGATCTGTGGTTAGTTCTCCAAGATGTTTGGAACAACCTCCCTCCGAGTTCCTTCACAAACTGTGTACAAGTACGGTACCTAGAAAAATTGATGAAGGCAAAGGGCGATCACAGCAAATATTGATTTGATTTAGTTTTCTCATTTGCTCATTCACTTTGAATTTTGTTGACTAATAAAAAAATAAATTATTAACACTTCTATTTTTTAAAGCTTTCTTACTTTGCAGTATTTTTCCACTCCTGCCTAACACTTTTGCACAGTACATTTGAGGCATTCTCTTCAAAGATGTAAGCCGGATGTCAGGATCAAACAGCCTAGCTAAACTAAAGAAAAAATAATAATTCTGCCACGCACCAAAGGGTGGAAAATAAAAAAAACATCTGTAAATTTGTGGCAGGAAGCAACTATGTTGACTCACACTCTTTAAAGAGAAAGTCTGTCTTCTCAACCACTTTGTAATTATTCCATGGCAATGGACTCAAGTTTGCAAACAGTCTTAATTAAAAATCTGATATATAGCCCAGTCCTTTCTTATCTAACTTCTTGGCTTCCCATATCCTTACATGTGTGGTGCGAGATGAGCAGCTTTAAAGAAAAGCATAATTTTACTAAGCTTTGTTGGGAGTTGTTAATGCTCTATGGCCCTGATGCATCAAGTTTGGTGTTTTGTAGACCAGTCTTCATGAATGGTGCACTGGCGTAAGAAGCTCAAAATTCAAAAAGAGGTCTGCACTTCTTTATGAATTTGGCGCATATTTCCACAGTAAGAAATATTCTCCAAGTCAGCAGTCCATTTCGGTCATAATTTGCTGCGAATTGTTGGCATAAATTATGATTCATTTGTTGGATTGATTTTGCCATGCTCCCTCTTGGCTAAGCTCTGCTGCCTTTTCAAAAAGATGTCGGATCCGGCCAAGCCTGGCATAAAAATGCCAAAATTCTCAACATTTTTATACAATTTTGAGTTGCAAAAACATTTTGAGACATTTCCAACAGTTTTAAACCGGAAAACTGTTGGAAACGGGTGGATGAATCGGGACTTATGTGTATATTTGCAGCCACCCAGTGGATGTGATATGGATTGCGGTTAGTTGAGGGTTTTGCTTTCATGACATAAAATTGCGTTAAATTGGTATTGTGTGAAAAAAATATTTTTTTTATTGCTGACAGAGAAATGGGTGGGTTTTAGGGTAGTATTTTATGGAATATTGGAGCAATGGGATTTGCATCTTGTAAAAATAAAAATAATTTGTATCATGAGGTATTGTAGTCCATAACAGAATTTGCCAAAAGGTAATGGTGGACCCAACTGTTGTTTTGTTTACAGCTCCAATACAAACCTATGTGTCTCCCTGCCAACAGACTATGGACAAGCACTGTGTAGTCTCATCCTGCAGTCATAATCCTTTCCAATTTTCTCCCTACTTCTTGCTTGTCTTTAATATGTATATTGGTAAGAAGCAAGGGACAGATGCAAGGGAATATTATTGCAGGATCAGACTACAAAGTGTTCGTTTGCAGTCTGTTACCATGGAAACACATAGGTGTTTATCTCAGTTTCATAAATGATCGATTTTTTAATTAGGACATTTTGCAAAGTTGCTTCCGTTGTTATTTCATTTGTGTTGGAGCAATAATTCTAGTTGCCAAGTTACAAAGAGATGATTTGAATAAATACGTTTGGAAAAGAAGATAAAGCACTGGGCGAGATGGATCTCTGCTTTCTGTACTGGATTTTTTCTTCAGGAACTAAGGATTCACAACACTGTATATGGAGTCTTTCTGAGAGACATGTAGTCTCTAGAGCTTTTTACCAAAAAGTCCTATAAGCACAAAATGTCCCCATGTTGGAGATATGCCATACATGTCAACAGTCTGGATTTTGGACAGGAAGTCACACAAACCATATTAAAAAGTGTTCAACAACCCCATGCCCAAAAGTAGGCTGTTTTGGAAATGTTCCATAGTATTTTGAAGGAGCTCCAGAGTAGTTCTGGGGTGGGACTTAAAGGGGTTGTCGCATTTTCTATCTTTAGGAGTGCACTGCTCCCCTGTCTCCCAACTTCCTGTTTGCCGGGTGGCGGTGCGCTCCAAATAATTGACAATTTGAACCATCGGCATGGCTCATGGCTGGACCAGTCACTGGCCTGAACTGTGTGCTCTCCCATGGTGAAAGCAGAGGTTATCTTGCCTCTGCAGCATCATAGGAGCTAAGGAGCATTGAAGCTGACCAGATCCTGTGATCCAAGAAAGCAAAGAGCTTGCAAACGTTGTGCTCCTTGCCTGATAGGCGGCAGAGGTGGTCAGTAAACTAGGCATTATTTTTAATAGGAAGTAAATTGCAAAGTTACTTAATTTTACAAGCACTTTGCAATTTTACCCATTTAAGATGACACAACCCCCTTTAAATGTTTGTAAGTATGAATATTCTGACAAAGAAGCAATGCTTTTAGAAGAGAATATACTCCATAATATGGAATGCATCTTATTTTTACCTAGTTGGATAAAACCCGATGGACATAGTGGTACAGTATAGACTCTCAGACTTTTATCGGTGCCATATAACGACTGTGTACGACTTGTAATATGGCCATGTGCATGAGACCTTACGAAAAGAATTGCAGACTGACAAATAGCTGTTTATTCCTCATTCACTTCATATATATCCCATTAAAAGAGAAAAAAAACAACTTTGTTTCCTTTATTTTTGTAAATGAATATTTAATTTTTTTTTTACTTAAGAAAAAAAAAACAGCTAAGTAATATGTCATTTATGTAAACTTCAAAACCACATTATTTTTTGCATACCAGAAATATTCACAGTTTGGAAAATGATATGTCATGCATTAGAAACTCTGCAGCTGAATCGTTTGACATTACAGAATCCTTGCAATGATAAGCGAGAAAAGTAACAAGTGAGGGAAAGGGGGAAGGTTGTCTTTCAGGTCCGGGTAAGGTAATGATGAAGTCACATATTTCTCTGGAAGAATTAGGTAGATTTCATGTCCTTTTATTATAACCATCTTTTTTTTTTAAAGCTTGTCATTTATACTTAATAGTAGAAAAAAAATGATTTTGCAATAAGTCATGCTCACATGAATTATACACGTGTTAGAATCCCATATGGTAAAGCATAAAACCATCATTGGGTTGCTTTAAGTAAATATTTGATCCAAATTCACAAGACATTTACAAAATTTTCAAATACGATAAAAGTTACAGGGTGTACAAAGTGGGGAACGCTACTCGGAAAGGGTCAACTAGAAAGAACTACAGGTCTGTACTACACAGGATGGAGCACAATGATATGAGGCAACCGTCCGATTAATTGTAAATTCATGGAACGATAGAAGAAACTGAGCGGGGTAGTGGAGGGAGGCGTGCATAGCAAAGAATCACATGTTAGTTGACGGATTACACAACATGACTCTCTGCACTCTCTTAGTGAAGGACCTCATTCGGAGCAGTGCGGTGGTAACTCCTAGTAGTGAATCAGCTACTATTTTAGAGAACAATGAGGGTTGCTACTTTTTATCTACTTGATATGACCAAGCACTAAATATGCTCATGTGCAATGTACATTGGAGAGATTTATCATTATATTCACGCCACATTTTCGGAAAAAATTACAAAATATTCATAATATATATATATATATATATATATTCACCAGGTCTCCAAAGTATAAAAATTTTATTCTCCATATTTCTACCTTATGTTTTGTGTCCAAACAATAGTCATGTTCACGTTGTGTTGATAAATATAGTGCAATGTATTGGGGTAGAGATGGGTACGCCACTGGCCTCCAAGATTCTCTCTTCTTCATAGCTGCAGGCAAATAGGGTATTTGTGAACTCTATATGGATACCGTTGTTGAGGACACGTATAAACAAACATCCCCCATCCTATCCATTCATGGTGGCCTTAGGATCAAAGTTTAATATAGAGTATATTGAAAAGTTGATTTGTTCAAACACATGAGCCCATACTTGTCAACTCTTACGGAACGTCAAGGAGGATCCAAAAGAAAAGGGAAGCCTCCCTGGACTCTTGGAAGAACTGGCCAATCTCCTAGGCAACTCTGAAGCCTTCTAATTTCTCCTGGCAAGCATTACTTCTGGAAAGTTACGCCTGCGGAGAAAATTGGGAAGGGGTTGGAGGGGACTATACCTGAGAAAGCAATGTGGCTGCGGCAAGAAAAAAAATGAAGAGCGTCCTCCCTAAAGAGCAGGTTCAGAAGTTGGCAAATATGCATAAATCCAATATGTAGAAAGCACAGAACCTCATCAATGTATTGCAAGAAATAAACTGATTTTCTCAAGAAAATGCATTCTGTGTGGACGACAAAGCCACAAATCATATCAGATTTCATGTTTCCATCTACACTAGATCTCTTAAAGCTGATAAGTAATGGGCAGCTTTGCAGCATAGCACACTGTTACATTGTTGGCCGAGTGTTATTCTCAAAAATTGCAAGTTATTACCTACACATTTCAAATTATCATCTAATTTCCAAACTCCATTCTCAGGAACGGTGGTGGTGGAACTTCTCAGGAACGGTGGTGGTGGAACTTCTCAGGAACGGTGGTGGTGGAACTGCTCAGGAACGGTGGTGGTGGAACTGCCAAGAATGTGGTTCTAAAAATCCGTCGGAATGCAGCATAGACCAAGCATGTGTAGTCTATTTTACTGCCGAAGAAAACAAAGCGCTGTACTCGGCATTCCCTGGCTGTCCATAGACAATGAATGGACCAAAAACACACATGTGCAGCCTCTGCTTCATTCCAATGATGCATTTCAGAGTCCTGTTCTCAGGCCCACTCCCATTAATCTGGTCCCCAATGAGCCCAACCCTGTAGATCAATGACAACTTGCGCATTGGAAATAACACTTTAAAGGGTTTGTCTGGGATTTGAAAATTGAGCCTGAGTTGTAATTTTTTTTAGAATCATAGAAAATCCCTTTAAAAGCCACTCCACAAACAGTTGGTATTAATAGTTATCGTATAGTCAATTTCAATGGTAGGGAAATGAAAAAAAAATAATTTGTGGAACATAACTACTATTGTGGAAGGATTGCCATTATTTATATTTCTTAAGTCAGTAAAACCAAATGGTGATACATATTTTTTTCTAATCTGATTTCTTTTTTCATTTTTTATTTTATTTGCTGCACATGATTATGGGGACGACCGTCTTGCCTTAGCTGATGTTAACAGCATTCAAAGAAATGTTGTAAAGCAGCCACGTGAGCAATCGGAGACATCACACTGGATATGTTCATTGACTTCTATGAGAGAGTGCTGTGGCCATGCTCTGTGATCTGTGCAGAGGTCATTGTGCAGAGAGGGGGAGGAAGTGAGCTGTGACCATTACTTAGTGTGACTAATGTGATTTTTTTGTTGTCTATATATAGGTGATACTTGATGACACATTCCTTTCAAAAAATATATTGTTTAGAAGAAATCAAAAGAAATGAGGGAACTGCCATGGGCACATTTCTAGTTCCGAAATATCATTCTCAGTCTGCTTTAAATCCATTCAGTCGCTAGTCTGACAATCTACGTGGGTTGTTTTTTTCTGCATCAGTCCTATAAGGATAGAAGCATAAAGGAGACCATGGCGGGAATTACTCATTGCTACTTGTTAGTTTTCTCTCTTCAAATGGTCACATATTAGGGCTCAACTAACATTTGGCTGAGGGTCACCTTCCGATCAACTGGTACTTTCCTAGAGAAAGGGATCAAAATAGCTTTTCTCAGTTTGGTCTCATCAAGGTGGCCATTTTTGTGGAAGGACCACTAGTGTACTTATTTCTAGAAATGAAGAAATTGGTGGTTGATGAATCATTCAATTTGTATTATGAAATGACGAGAAACATCATGCTATACTCCAATACTAGGCAAAAACACACATCCAGTCCTGCCATTGAAATGCATCAGTAATGCAGCTGAGTGCTATTAAAATAGTCAATGTACTAATGCGTCACATCCCAAATTCGCAGCATCCCTGTGCCACCAGTTTGTGCCAAACTGTGCAAAGTTTGCAGCCTCCAATTTTTTATTGCAGTTATTGCATAACGTACTTATCTGATATTAACCTTTCATCTACTTGGGTTGTTTGCAACTATGTAAAAAAATAATACTTATGAGACTAGACCTTATATATGAGCTAGGATCTATGGACCCTTAGGCACAAGGTAATGACTATTCTTGCCTCTATGATGTCGGAAGTCCCTAGTGAAAAAGTATTGATTAACTATGATTGCCTCCATTGAGAATGGGTCTTTTTGTGTTTAGGTTGAAGATACTCAGCAATGCTGTGGCACTCACCAATGCAGGTACTTTCGTAATCCACATAAATCACTGATCTCCAACCTATAGTTCTCCAGCTGTTGCAAAACTACAGCTCCCATGAGCCTTCTGAAAGCCAAAGCTTGGAGACCACTGATGGAAAATATCACATCCTGTTCTTCCATCTGCAAACGTAGGCTAAAACAATTAAGAAGTTACTGATTTAGGCGCATGCCAATTCTTAAAAACAGTCTCCAAATATTTGTTTGTGAGCTCCAAAAAAAAAAGTCCTTAGGTTATGGCGGAAATCTGCGTTATCCATTTACATAGTAAAATGGCAAGAATACCCGGCGCAAACGTACAGAAAGTGTCCCAACGGTGACAACATTCATCATTCTTTGTCATCCAAACGAAAGATATCATACAAGGAAGTAGATATGTTTGGCCATAACGTGTCAACACCACAACAAATTTAATTTTGGCAAAATTAAACAAAAAATAAAAATTGATGGGGTTTTATCCAAAAAATAAAATAAAATAAAGTGTTCAGAACTGTCCGGCACTGCTTGGGTCACACTGAAGTAGGCGGACGATTGATGGATCGCTTTTTGCCCCTCTGATAAACTCCTCCAGTGACAGTTTCCCTGAAAACAAGCAAAACAATGGTTGTTTACTTTAAGAATAACCATCATTTAATTTTTTTTGTTTCATAAATCAATAGTGCCATCTTATCAGAAAAATCTCCTTCTTTCTCCACCTGGATTAATCTCTCACTCTCAGTTCATGGGTAAAATCTCTTTTCAGTGAAGACAAATTTTTCTCATTACTGAAATTGGAGATGGCAGTTGGTGCTCATAACATTCTATGGAGGGGAAGTCGGGAGGTAATAGATACAGACACAGACATTCTACTGCAAGTTCTCCTGAAACGACAGTTACACTTTAAAATATGATAAACAGACTTGGAAATGTCTAAAGGGTTGTTAGTTTTCAAGGGATCTTCCAAAAATTCAATAAAATGGCCTCTGTCATGTAAATCAACCCAAAGCAACCCATACTAGTTACGTGTCAGGACGGGATGCAGTCTGAAAAAACACAGCTCACGAGACCTGTGTCTAAACTGACAGAGGAGATGTATGGTTAAGGACACATACTGGTGAGCTGCCGGAGAAGGGTTGTGACAGGAGAAGTAATAAACCTTCTCCTCGGTTGACTAAACAACATGGATTTTTTTCTCTTTTGCTCAGTCAGCCGAGGAGAAGATTTATTCCTTCTGCTGTCACACACTTCTTCAGCAGTACCTGTATGTGTACTTACCGTACAACTCCTCTGGAAGTTGAGACACAGGTCTTAGGAGCTGTGTTTCTTCACGTTTCAGCCCATCCTGACACGTGACAAGAATAGGTTGCTGTTTGAATTATGTGACGAGGTCATTTTATTACATCCTTGGAGAAACCCTTTAACACTATCAACCCTTTTAGACATTTCCAAGACTGTTTATCATATTTTAAAGTGTAACTGTCATTTCAGGAGAACTTGCAGTAGAAGGTCTGTGTCTGCTTCTAGTTCCTTCCTTCTCCTAATTATAATTTGAAAGGGTTGTCCAAGGTTAGAAAAAATATATATACTTTTTTTTTTTTAAACAGGGCAACTTTCATCTATGGTATTGCAGTTAAAGGGAATATGTTATCAGAAAGTGACCTATTGTTTAAATCATGTTTTTGTGTTAAATGTATTTTTATTTTTGCAAATTTTTTTTTTTCCCCATATCTAATCTCTAATTCTTCCTGTTCTTTCAGGAAATTCCCATGTAAATTTGCAGCAATAGACTCACCCCCTATATTTTGTATTGAAGCAACTAATGAGCATGTGCAAGGGGAGCAGGGTCAGCTGTGAATGGGGATCCTGTGTATAGAGGTGTTACCTACCATTGTAATCCTTTCTATTATGATACTGAGAATTCTGTAAACTCTTCTAGAAAGGACAGGAAGAAGAAGTCTAAAATAGCCCTAGTGGCCAGTGAGTGTGAAAATTGCAAGATTTCTAATTTTGCTTTATAATACAGATCGTGATATGGAAAAAAATACATTTAATCCAAAAACCTGATTAAAACAATAGGTCATTATCTGATCATGCAGTTATACATCCTTTGTATTAATAGAAATCCCTGAAAATTAGTTGATCACAGATCCCCACTGATCATCTTTAGTCTGCGGGGGAATCACGCAGAGTTCTGTTTCCCTGCAGGAGAATTGAAGCATTACACTATTCCATTATAATCGAGGGCCCTTTAGAGTGTGAGACAATATTTGGTATTAGTGTACCAACTAATAGACAAGAATCTCTCAGATTACTCAAATTCTCAGAACATGATATTTCAAAAATGAGTTTTCTAAACCGGACAATCCCTTTAACCCTTTAAGGTATCTTGTAGATGCTCTTATTTAAAGGGGTTGTCCACCTAATTTTTTTTTATTTTTTACTTTAATGCATGTATTTGGGGGCTTAAAATCATTTTTGCAATCGGGTTTTATTAAAAATTTTGCACCACTTTCCTTTCATCGCCTATTTTCCTCACTTTTTATTGCTAATTGCAGAGTGAGTTGACTGAGTATCCATCAGTGAGCTCGTTCTGACGGTCTGACTGGGAGTTTGTAATTTTTGAATCTGTCTTTTTCTGAGCTCCTCTCAGCTGATTTATGACCACAGACCAAACCAAAGTTGAATGTGCAAAGAAACAAAGAGCCTGTAAAAGCAAAACGGTCCAAAAGTTTGAATGAAACCCAGTTGAAAAAAATAATGCAAGCCCCAAATAAATGCATTTAACAAAAAAAGAAGATTGCGGCTAACCGCTTTAAAGTGCATACCATATGTCTTATATACTTCCCTGTAGCATTTTTACATAATACACATTGTTAAGAGCTCCTGCACTATTTCACCATAAGGAGAGTATTATTCTTGTGTCCCTTCATTCATTTGAATATGAAAAGAGCTGTACTAGGATTACTTTGGGAATTTCTGCAAATCGGAACTAGGACTGTCAACCTTGCGTGACCCGCTACAAGCGCCCACGATCCTCAGCCTTCCGAATGCTGACAAGCTCTGAATAATTCAGAACATGGTGAAACCTGTGGGTTTATCGAGCCTCTGCTGAAATCGCTACTTAGAAACAGATATTGCACGCATCAGCCAAGGTAACTGGGGCACCGGCTTTTCTGAGTAAGGATTACACAGTTTTATATAATTAAGGTTAACGGCACAAAGGTAATACACATTCAGCTGAACTGCCCGTGTTCACCCTAAAGAAAAAGAACATTAAAAACACAGACCACCCTAAACTCACCAAGAAACATTTTGTACCAGAGCCCAAGTACAGATAATGTATTTAGAGGTAATTTAGTAGGTTTACTATAATGATACAGTTACTACAATGGGTGTCTTCCTCTACCACCGATTGCCCTGTCGTACGACATTCACACTATCTGTCTCTCATTAATAGTTGATCAAACACCTAAATAAGATTCAAATAAACACACATCTTTGCAGGATTAAGAGGCTCATTGTGGCTGCAGAGAGTGTGACGTGAATGTGTTCTTTTTTTTACTTTTGAAATGATGAACCCCTAAATATTGAGTGATATATCTCCTCATCCTGCCCTCTCTCTGTCAGTGTCCCCCAAACCTCCGCCGTCCTGGGAACCCTACTCTTCTTCATTTATACCTTTGGCCTGGAGCAACACATAAAGACCCATGGCTTCCATTACCACCTATACGGTGATGATGCTCAGATCTAACTCTCTGGCCCAGATGTCACCTCTCTGCAGTCTAGAATACCAGAGTGTCTATCAGCCATATCCTCCTCCTCTTCTCGCTTCCTAAACACCAATGTGGACAAAACTGAACTCCTCATCTTTTCTCCATCTCACCTAGCTCCCCTATCCAATCTATTTATCATAATAATTGAGATCACACTTTCCCCTGTACCGGAAGTCCGCAGCCTCAGAGTAAACCTTGACCCTTCCCTGTCCTTCAAATCGCACACCCAAGCTCTTACCACTTCTTGCTGCCTCCAACTCAAAACTATTTCCAGAATTCGTCCCTTTTTCAATCTTGAAAATGTTATGGCAGTAGTCAAGGCAGGAGATGATGAGGGCATGCACTATCTTCCTCTGTGGCCTCCGTGCTAACACTCTCACACCTCTCTAGTCCATCTTCAACTCAGCTGCCCGACAAATCCACCTCTCTCCTCGCTACTGCTCTGCTTCTCCTCTCTGCAAATCTTTTCATTGGCTTCCAATTCCTCAACGTATCCAGTTCAAATTATTAACATTGACCTACAAAGCCATCCATAATCTATCTGCTCCATATATCTCCAAACTAATCTACCGATATCTTCCAGAACGTGATCTCCGGTATGCTTAAGACCTCCTTCTCTGCTGCACACTCGTATGTTCCTCACCAAATCGCCTCCAAGATTTCTCCTGAGTATCCCCATCCTCTGGAATTCTGTGTCCCAACATGTCCAATTATCCCCCACATTTGAAGCTTTCAGATGGAACTTGAAAACCCATCTCTTCAAAAAAGCTTACAGTGCACTGACCCCGTTGACACCTCACTGCCACCACCAGAGCTGCTACTGTCTCTTTCCACATTATCCTGTAATTTGTAAGCCCTTTTCCCTTTGTACCCATCTGTCATTTTGTTGATTGTAGTTTATATTTGTATTTTATATGTAAACCCTTTTTCACATCTACAGCACCATGAAATCAATGGTGCTCGAAAAATAAATAATAATAATATAATATCAACTCGTAATTTTATTTGTAACAGATATTCTTTGTTTATGTCAATACCAGAACTAGAGATGAATGGATTGATCAGCAGAGGATTGAGTTCAAGGATAATTTCCTGAAATTCGCAGTTCCATGCAAATTCGAACACTTTGCAATTCGATTAGCAAAAAAACAAAAATGTCTGGCTGCCATTTTGATGGACCATTTAGGTCCTCACCGCTCACCTGAATGGTCGTTGCCAGACGTCCGGTACTTTTCTTTCCTCCATTGCAAAAGGCATCACCGGTCTCTTCTATAGTGAAGAGGACAGAGATGCAACGCGCAATACCAGAAAGAAGAGGACCGGAAGGCTGGTAGCATATAGCAGGGCGGCCGGACAGGTAAACTGAGTATTAGATTTTTTTTGTTTTTACACCTTACATTTATTATGATTTAAGGTGTCGAGAGAATCAAATCTTGTGGAAAAATTTGGAGAGGCCGACGAATTTGAATGCCAGAAGATCCACTCATCACCAATGAACTATTGTTTTAATAGTGTCTAAAAAAACCCTGAAGAAAATCTTGTGATCCTCCTACTAGCCAGCATCCGCATCACATATTCTTCACGCCACAACAATGGCATTGCACTAGGCCGGCTAATCAAACAAGTGATCAATGATGCTGTTAGGTAAGAGGAGGTTCACTGGGCTCCTGTCTGGTGGCCACAGATTAATGACGCAGTTGCTGGACCAGGTCCTGCGAATCAGTTCACACCATCTCTAGTACTTCGGGACTGGACTTGTTAATTATCTATCTGAACACACTGGAAAATATAATAGTTGTGAATCGTGAGTGACATACCATCTCGGTTGGTATCCATTTGTCGAAATATTTTTTCCGTCCTTTTCTCAGGCGTAGACTCGTCCTCTGGCATTTTCATCACTGATGAAACCATCTTGTAGATCGCCTGTAAAATAGATTGTATTCATCACAATGCCAGGTAGTCATACTGTTGTATATAACCCTTTTGTGATAGGTGACACAAACCACCATATAGAGGGCTGGTATATCTCATAAATGATATATGCTGTCTCACCTACTAGTTTTTGTGAAACTTTGGGGGAAATTAAGGAGTCAATCGAAATAAAAATTAATAACAGGACAATATTAATTATAGGACACCACTTAGTAGACCACAAGACTGCAGAACGTAATGCAAAAAATGTGCTCAAATACAGACTTCAAAAAGTACCTCTATAAAAAACATATATTTTACTGCTCGTAGATCCTCAAATACTATGCCAATGTGAAATGATTTTCTTAAGAGTTAAGATATGTTTGCAGCACACCTCTCCTTCATTCTATATCACTCACGGGAAGTTATTATCAATACCTTTACAGGTATAATGGAGCAGCAGACCACTCACACTGCGTATAGGCATATTAGCTTATGTTACAATTGTCAGCTGTCTCCATTCACACAGTGGAGAAGAAGTTGATTTTCTGAATGAGTGCAGATGCTGCTGTGATCACAGGACACTATTAAGGTGAGACCACTGATTGTGCAGCGGATACTCTGGTAGTCACAAGATTTAAATTACAATGGCTGGGGGGAGTTTCAGATGGAAAGCCAGCCACACCAGTTAGATATTTCTCCAGATTTATCATATATCTCAAATGTCCCTATTTTTTTTTTAAAGAGCGGTTCCCTTCTTTTGGCTGAAATCTCTCTGTCACTCTTTTCCCCTTTACAGTCCCTAATTTTAAAATGATAATTCATAATTACAAGATATGTAAATTATTTTAGCTAAACCATTACTTTTTTCGTGTATAAGACAGTTAAAATGATTCTAGGGCTCTCACCAGAAACCCTGAGTTCTACTTTCTCCACCCACTCATAAAGTAAGCCCGTGAGTCCTACTTTCTCCACCCACTCATAAAGTAAGCCCGTGAGTCCTACTTTCTCCACCCACTCATAAAGTAAGTCCGTGAGTTCTAGTCTCTCCACCTACTTGTAAAGAAAGCCTGTAAATCCTACTTTCTCCACTCAGTCAAATCCAAATCTGAGTCCTACTTTCTCCACCCACTCATAAAGTAAGCCCGTGAGTCCTACTTTCTCCACCCACTCATAAAGTAAGTCTGTGAGTTCTAGTCTCTTCACCTACTTGTAAAGTAAGCCTGTAAATCCTACTTTCTTCACTCAGTCAAAACCAAATCTGTGAGTCCTACTTTCTCCACCTACTCATAAAGTAAACCTATGAGTTCAGCTTGTCATAAAGTAAGCCTGTGAGACCTACTTTCTCCGCACAGTCATAAAGTAAGCCTGTCAGTCCTACTTCCTCTACCCACTCATAAAGTAAGTTTGTGAGTTCTACGTTCTCCACCCACCCATAAAGTAAGTCTTTCAGATCTATTTTCTCTGCTTACTTGTAAAGTAAGTCTGTAAGTCCTACTTTCTCCACCCACTCATAGAGCAAGCCTGTGAGTCCTATTTTATCCACCCACTCATAAAGTAAACCTGTGAGTCCTACTTTATCCACCAACTCATAAGGTAAGCCCATTAGTTCTACTTTCTCCACCCACTCTTAAAGTAAGCCCGTGAGTTCTACTCTCTCCACCTACTTGTAAAGTAAGCCTGTAAATCCTACTTTCTCCACTTAGCCATAAACCAAACCCGTGAGTCCTACTTTCTCCACCTACTCATAAAGTAAACCTGTGAGTTCAACTTAATCCAACAAGTCATAAAATAAGCCTGTGAGACCTACTTTCTCCACGCAATCATAAAGTAAGCCTGTCAGTCCTACATCCTCTATCCATTCATAAAGTAAGTTTGTGAGCCCTACTTTCTCCACCCACCCGTAAAGTAAGTCTTTCAGACCTACTTTCTCTGCTTAATTGTAAAGTAACCTGTAAGTCCTATGTTAAGCGGGACTTGCGGATGTTGGCCATTATTTAGGAGAAACGGAGTCTGACCTGTGGAATCCGCCACTGCGTTGTTTAGGGCAAACTCAGCCCAAGGGAGAAATATCGACCAGTCATTCTGGTTGGCCGAAACAAAATGATGCAAGTATGTCACAAGCGTCTGGTTAGTGCGTTCCACCAGACCATTGGTCTCCGGGTGATAGGCAGTAGAGAGATTTAGTTCAATGCTGAGCAAATTACACAATTCTCTCCAAAACCGGGAGGAAAACTGTGGACCCCGATCACAGACAATCCTATCAGGCATCCCGTGGAGACGGAAAACATGACGAATGAACAGTACTGCCAGAACCCGGGAAGAAGGAACCCTAGGCAGAGGAACCAGATGAACCATCTTAGAGAAGTGGTCAGACACCACCCATATTGTCGTGTTTCCCCGTGACTTAGGTAGCTCAAAAATAAAATCCATCCCAACCAGCTCCCACGGTCTATGTGCCACGTGTAACAGATGAAGAAGACCAGATGGCCTCTGACGGGACGGTTTATTTCTCGCACAGGAGACACACGCTTGGACATATTCCTTAACGTCCTGTGACAACCGAGGCCACCAATACGACCGTTGGAGAAGCTCCGTGGTACGTTTGACCCCAAAATGACCTCCGACCTTAGAGGCATGTGCCCAGGACAGTACTTCATTCTGTAAATTAGGAGGAACGAACGTCCTCCCGGGAGGAACCTGGTTTAGGGACACTGGAGCCACTGTCCGCATACACTCTGGTGGAACAATGAGCCTGGGCTCGTCCTCGTCCTCAGCCGTATCCATAGACCGGGACAAAGCGTCCGCCCGAGGGTTCTTTTCCCCTTTTAAAAAATGAATGAAAAAATTGAATCGGGAAAAGAAAAGACACCACCTGGCCTGCCTCGGGTTAAGACGCTGCGCCGTCTGTAGGTATGAAAGGTTTTTGTGATCGGAATATACCACGAAGGGATGTTTAGCTTTCTCCAAGAGGTACCTCCATTCCGAAAAAGCCATTTTAATAGCCAGTAATTCTTTGTCACCAATCGTATAATTCTTCTCTGCTGGAGAGAAGGTCTTGGAAAAGAAAAAACATGGTCTTGTCCAACCCTGTTCATTCTTTTGAGAGAGAACCGCTCCTGCACCGACAGAGGAGGCATCGACTTCCAGGAAGAATGGCTTGTCCACATCCGGGTGATGGAGAATGGGAGCTTTAGAGAAATAGGATTTAATCTCCCGAAACGCCTCGGATGTCTCCTTATACCAATTCTTGGGATTGGCACCCTTCCGGGTTAAAGCGGCTAAGGGAGCCACCAGTGTGGAAAAATGTGGTATGAACTGCCGGTAGTAATTAATAAAGCCCATGAAGCGTTGTACCGCTTTAAGAGAATGGGGCTCCTGCCAATTCTGTACCGCCACCAACTTTTGTGGGTCCATGGCCAATCTCTTACTGGATATGATGTAGCCCAGGAACGGTAGAGACTCTCGTTCAAACTGACACTTCTCCAGCTTACAGTATAAAGAATTTGCTCGCAAACATTCAAAAACCCTGCAAACATCCTCTCTGTGTGTGGAGAGGTCCGGGGAAAAAATAAGGATTTCGTCAAGATAGACTACCACGGAAGATAGCAGCAAATCCCGAAAGATATCATTGACAAAATCTTGAAAAACCGCCGGGGCATTGCATAACCCGAAAGGCATGACGAGATACTCGTAATGACCATCACGAGTGTTAAAGGCTGTTTTCCACTCGTCACCTTCACGGATTCGCACAAGGTTATATGCCCCTCGCAGGTCCAATTTAGTGAAGATGTTAGCCCCTCGCAACCTGTCAAATAGTTCAGAAATCAGGGGTAGGGGGTATTTATTCCTGCGATGGCATTTAGTCCTCTGTAATCAATGCAGGGACGTAAATCACCCTCTTTCTTCTGGATGAAGAAAAACCCCGCTCCCGCAGGAGAAACCGATTTCCTGATAAACCCCCGGGCCAAGTTCTCTTTGATATAGTCAGACATGGCCTGGGTCTCGGGTATAGCCAGAGGGTAAACCCTACCGCGAGGAGGCTCCGTGCCGGGGACCAAATCAATAGGACAGTCATACGGTCGGTGGGGAGGTAGAGTCTCTGCACCCTTTTTGGAAAAAACGTCCGCAAAACTCCGATATTGTACAGGCAGAGCGGACAAGTCGGGAGAAGGCTCAGAGACTACCCTCCGGGCGGCTGTAACCATACATTGAGGCACACAGTTCTTACCCCAGGAAGAAATTCTTCCTGTACTCCAATCAATGTGTGGCGTGTGACAACGTAGCCAAGGGAGACCCAATAGCACCTCATCTAATCCCCCGGCGATAATAATGAAGGAGATAACCTCCCGGTGACTCTGAGGAAACGATATGGTGAGGGGGGCTGACTGGTGAGTGATTTGTGTGTCCAGCAGAGCACCGTTGACCACCCTGATGTTCATCGGCTTTGGCAGTAACTCCATAAGGATGGCATGCCTCTGGGCAAATGTTGATGACAAAAAATTGCCATCGGCTCCAGAATCCACCCACGCCCTGGAATTAACCATGGTTGTCCCGAAGGACAACGTCACCTCATACAATAATTTGGAGGGAGAAACCCCAGAATCTAACACACCCCCTCCAACGGTGGTTAGACCCCTTCGTTTCCCGACCGCTTGGAAACCTTTTTAACGGGGTACTCCAAGAGATGTGCAGGTCGAAAACGAGGGGACTTAGACTTAGTCCGGGATATATCCATAGCCTCAGGCTCCGGGTCGGAAGTCACGGGTTTGGAGACAGGCCTAGAGAAAGAGGGTACCAACCGAAACCGAGGTCTAGAAACCTCCAGTTCTAACTTGCGTTCTGCATGACGCAGATCTATTCGGTTAGCGAGAGTAATTAACTCTTCCAGAGAGGTTGGGATCTCTCTGGTAGCTAGAGCATCTTTAATATGCCCAGCCAGCCCCCTCCAAAACACCAGGATTAGCGACCGCCCAGGCCAATCCAGTACCGCCGCTAAGGTTCTGAATTGGATGGCATAGTGGCTTGCGGTGGCCGAACCCTGGATCAGCGCAAGAAGCTTAAGAGCCGTATCATGCGTGACCTGAGGACCAAGGAATACACTCTTTAGGACCTTAAGGAAAAGACCCGCATTAGCCACTACTGGGTCATTCCGCTCCCACAGAGTAGCCCACTCCAGAGCCCGGTGGGAGAGTAATGAGATGACATATCCCACTTTGGCTCTTTCGGAGGGGAATCCTCCATCATCTCCAACTGAATGGATCATAAATTGATAAAACCCCTGCAGGATTTCCTGTCCCCAGAAAATTTCTCCGGGAGAGCAAAACGGGGTAATGGGACACTTGCAGCATTCACCGCAGCCGAGTTAACCAGATTGGCTGCTAGAGAAGCCGCCTGGGTAGCCACTGCAGTGATATCAGCGACCGGGGCAGCTTGTTCCAGAGACCTAAGTCTGGCCTCAAGTTGCTGTACATAGCGCTGCAGTTGCTGGTTGTCGGCCATGTTCGGCAAGACCCTGGCGCTCTGATACTGTTAAGGGGACGGTTGCAAACAACTTTATTATAATGGAATGCAACCGACCCCGGGGTCCGCAATGCAGCCAGGTGGACTGCTGCTGAACACTTTCCGGATGAGAAGGAAAGCATCCAACTTAAATGATAAACCCTTCCGTGTTACTGCACACGGGAACGGGTATAGCGGTTCGCTCAATCTCCGTTAACAGCACGGGAGATGTGCGACCGGGGAAGTAGCTGTAGCCCTGTTAACTACACAGGGACTACGCGGTGGGTGCTAGGATGCGTGTGTGATTCACGCCGGCGTGTAAGTGCTCTCAGCTACCGAACTGAGCAGAATCACACCACGTGGCTCACAGGCGGTACCGGGAATACGGCATCTGCAGACTGCTCGGGGTGTATGGCGACCCCCTAGTCGGAGCCAGTCTGGACGGCCAAGCTACCTGTCTATTTCCACTAGCCTGCCTATTTCCACTACACCTGCCTATTTCAAACTAAACCACACGTGGAGCTCTATAGGCCAAGAGTCCACACAACAGCATCACTGCTCAATGATCAGAGCGCGCCGCCATGTTTGTGGGTGGGCCTTTTAAAGATTAAGCCCTGCCCACCGTCGCACCATTGGTGACGTCACCCGCGACCAATCAGGCGGTGCCAGGTCACCGGATCAGCTGGCTCCCGAACCACCAATCACGGTCCGCCATATCACGGGCATGCTCAGTGCGATGCATCTTGGACTTAGACTGCCGGAGCCCTGACTCCCTCCGCAACCTATACTTCATATTGCTAGGCAAAAACACCCAATATACAACCTGTGCATCTTGTGCACTAGCTAGGTGTTGGGACCAGCAGTGATGCTGTGCAGCATCAGCCCTGGTTGGATCAGTAATAGGAGATCATAGAATCCACTGAAGATTCTGAACCCATTTCAGATCCAGCAACCGCCCGGCACCTAACATCCTACTTTCTCCATCTACTCATAAAGCAAGCCTGTGAGTCCTACTTTATCCACCCACTAATAAAGTAATCTTGTGAGTCCTAATTTTTCCTCCCAGACATAAAGTAGGCCCGGGAGTCCACCCACTTCTAAAGAAAAGAGTGAGTATGGGGACAGTGATGATGAAGATGTTCTTAAAGCACTGTGGAATTTCTGACACTACACTGTGTTCCAAATTATTATGTAAATAATATTTTCTCAGATTTTCCCAAATTACCTATATGAATTGCAGTCATTGTAATTTTCCAGTCAAATAACTATTAGAGTACAATTGAAAGGTTTTTGTACAAACTGCCTATGATAACAGTATATTTTTAAAAAAATAAAAAACTCAAACTGCACTCAAAATGCATGTTCCAAATTATTATGCACAGCAGAGTTTTCAACCTTTTCATTTTAATAAAGAACAAAAAAATGGTCATTTTTGAAATTATAAGCATTAGCAGGTTATTACAAACTGAAATCAAACAGTTTTCAACTCAAAACTTTATTCTAGGTGATGTTACATTTGCACATAGGACCGCTTGTTCGAAAGGAGCTTCTGAACTCTCTCGGCCAAGAAGTTAGATCAGCCTGTAGTGTGTTTTTCCACTTTAATTTTGGGGGTGACTCCAAATCCAGGCCTCCATTGGTTAATAAATTTGATTTCCATTGATGATTTTTGTGTGATTTTGTTGTCAGCACATTCAACTTTGTACAGAACAAAGTATTCAATGAGAATACTTCATTCATTCAGATCTAGGATGTGTTATTTAAGTGTTCCCTTTATTTTTTTGAGCGGTGTATATATATATATATATATATATATATATATATATATATATATATATGACGCGCCCCCTGGGCCAGTGTTGTTTGGGGGATACCCGGAGCCGGATCAGATGGGGGTTGTAGTCTCCGAGTGGCGGTGACCCGGTCCGTGCCCAGGGTGTCAAGCTCAGTGTGTGGCAGTCCTTATAGATGTTACTAGATGTTCTTTTATGTCAACTACGCCACCCGTTGAATTGCGGTCAATACGGCCGCCGCTGCAGCAGGGTCCGCTGAGGCTGGTGATGTGTGTGCAGCTCAGATAGTATAACCCCCAACGGGAGGGGTATAGCCTCAGGGGGTCAGGTGTAGAGGATGGTGGTTGTGGAGGTGCAGGGAGGATGGTAATGAGACTCAGAGTCGGGCTGTGCAGTTCAGGGTCTTTACTTACTGCTGTTGTTCTGGTCACTCCGGCCTTGAGTGACCGCCCGAGCCGTGCTGCGTCCACCAGGTCCTGGACTCGGCCAACTCCCAAGTAATTCTGGAGCGTGATCCTGAGCTCCCTTTCTGACGTTCCTTCTCTCTCTGGCCTTCCCCACCAGGGATCCACCTAAGTCCGGCTCCCTCGGGCCTCTTGTTGGTAAACCCTTGTCTCTGGGTTCCCTGACCCTATTCCTGGTCTGCCTTCCGGGTGGATTTAATGGGTGGTCGTGGCAGATCCTGCCCACGACCTCCGGTCTCTGGCTGAGGATTAGTGCCCTCCACCAGCTTGGGATCCGGTACCCTTGTGCCAACTCTTCACCCTCTGATCTAATCTTGGGTTCTTGGAGTTCTCTCTTCTCCCACTCTGGGTCCTTCTTTCTCCTCTCTCTCTCTGGGCCTTGGAGCTGCTCTTCTCCTCTGCTCTCTTCCTCTGACTGACTGACCAAACCTCTACAAAGACCCTGATCTAAGATGGTTCCCACCTTATATACTCCCTCTATGTGTGAGCTCAGGTGACCAGCACCCAATGAGCTCCTAGCATTACCCAGACTGCTCCCCCTATCTGCCCCTACACTACTGGGATGTTCCACCCCCCTCCCACTCCAGCCAGGGACAGACGCTGTCGTACCTGCACATTTCTCTAGTGGGAGTACCATTGGTCTGTCCCCCGGAAATGGGATGTATGTAATGCATGCAGCCTACTGAGCTCAGTTCCACACTCCATCCTTACCCGGGAGTGGAATATCACACCTCTGGCTTGAGGTGTAATACCCCTGTAGCAGCCGAATCCTCAGGGTGCTACATTCCCCCCTGGTAAATCACAGCACGTCCTCGGGCTGTAAGATACAAAAACATCCAAAACATACAATTATTTTTCATAAACATAAACATATCAAACATATAAAACATCATATATATATCTGCATAAAACTTTTCATATAAAACTTTTCATAAATAACATTCTTGCTTCTGGTTCCTCCGGTCACGGTGCAACTTGTGACCGGGTAAAGTGCGACAGTCTTTTCTTGAAAAACTCGGCTTTCCTATAAAACCAGTAGGGGGCGCTTTAGGAAGCGCAACTATATACAAGGGGAGGTATGGCCGCTCTCAGTCCTCGGCCAGGTAATGGGAATAGGGACACACGGGTTAACAGTTCACTCTTGTCCCAACGGGGACATATTTAAATCAGCAACAGTTCTTGGTACCCCGACGGGCAACTTTATACAGTCTCTCTCTACCGTACTTCAACGACGGCGTCCTCCTGCTCTTTCTTGTTGGTTGGTTTCAGTTTCAGACCCGTCCGGGTCCTCTTGCTCCTCCTCACACCGCAGCTCCTCCTCCGTCAGGCGATGCACATGGAGGGCGTAGGGTCCTTTGGCACACTTGTGCCGGGTGAAGGTGACCTCGTCCCCTACATACAGGTCACGACCTCTGTGTCCCTCCGGCAGATGGCTTTCTACGTCTCTGCGGGTCACAAAGACGTCGCCGGGGGTATGATGGTCTCTAATGAAGCCCCACCCATGCTGCAGGTTGAATTTTATCACAGTCCCGGTGGTACGGGGACCATGAGCTGCACGGGGATTCCTCCTGGTCCGGCTCTTCTGCTCCGCGCTCCTTATCTGTGCTTGCTGTTCCCGGACCCGCCTCTCTCTCCGTTCTTGCTCGAAGACTGCCAACTGCTGGCGGCAGCACTCCGCACGCTCAGCTGCGGCTGCCCGAGTTTCCTGAGTGAACCCCATGAGGTCTCCTCCGGTGGGGTCCCACTCGAACTGCGCTTCTTCCAGCGGGAGCGGGGTCCTCTTAACGGGCTTCGGAGTCGGAATCAGGGGCTCGCACATGGGCCTTGCTCTCTGGAGTTCCAGCTGAGTGTACTCCTGGGGCCATACAAAGGGCTGCCCATCCGGGCACGTATGCTGGGCGAATAGATCTTCACCCAGGTGCGGCACTCGAGATGTTGAGGGCGCGTTGATGGTAGCGGCGCCCGGGTTGACCAGGCCTTGCGACCAGGCTTGGGGCACCCTAAAGGCAAAGGGCACCGTAAGAACGGCGGCGCCCTGGGTTACTCGGCCCTGCGACCAGGCCGGTGGCTCCGCGGAGGTAGGGGGCGCTGTTGGAATAGCGGCGCCCGGGGGTACTAGGCCTTGCGACCAGGCTGATGGTATTTCCTGCTTGGCCACGCTCGAGGTCGAGGCGTGTGACGTCACAGGGGTCGCGGCCGCGGTTTCCGGTTGAGGCCTAGTCTGCGGCGGTGACGATGCAGCGACGGGCACGGCAGGGGGAATTTCGGGCTCTGCGACGGGGAGCTAGGGCAGGTACACGGTTTCCCGGCTCGGGGTAGAGACGTCCCCTTTACCTGCCTCCATCCGTTCAGCTCCCTTCTCTGCGCCGTCTCCGGCCTTGAGTCCTCCTGCACCATCCTCAGAGGCGGTCTGTCTCCTCGTCTCGGGTGGCGTGCTCCGCTGACGGGTTCCGGTCTGCTGGGCCATCTCTCGGCTCCACTCCGCCAACGTCTCTCGCTGCACCCGGGCCATCCTCCGTGCGAGGCCCTCCAGCGCAGTCTGTGCACACTCCCGGTCTCGGGGGAGCTGTGCCAGGACCTCCACTAGGCCTAGTGGAGTTGTGGCTTGTAGCAGGCTCCTGACCACTGGGTCGGTGCTGCCTGACTCTCCCTCCATCCCCGGGTAGGCTCTCTCTGGACTCCTCTCCAGACTTCTTGTCTCCGGGTGCGCTCTCTCCAGACTGCTCCAGGCTGCACCCATCTTTGCTCTCTTGTTCTGTCTCCGCCCACATTTAGGGTGGTCCCGGGGCAACTTTGTGATTGTCAGTTCCAGGGGCAGTTCTCTTACGCTGATGGACACTTCCAGCATCACAGTCTCTGTTGGTGGGCGCGGTTTCCGCTTTTGGCGCCATTCTTCGACCTGGCCCACGATGGGAGGTGACCTCTTGCCACCCTCTGGCACGCCCATAATGGCGTCCGCTCTTCCAAGGCGGGAAATCTTTGGAAATGGCGGGAATCGTCTCCCAGTGGCGGGAAACTCCATGGATGGCGGGAAAAAGCTGCAAATGGCGGACAACCGGCGGAAAACGACCTGTGATGGGGTCCGTTGGCGGGGACCCTCCGGAACCGGCGGGAGACTTCTTTTTAAGGTAACGGTGAACTTTTCTTCAGGCACGCAGTACCCGGTTGTTGCGGGCACGTTATCCTGCCGACTACGCCAAAGTTGACGCGCCCCCTGGGCCAGTGTTGTTTGGGGGATACCCGGAGCCGGATCAGATGGGGGTTGTAGTCTCCGAGTGGCGGTGACCCGGTCCGTGCCCAGGGTGTCAAGCTCAGTGTGTGGCAGTCCTTATAGATGTTACTAGATGTTCTTTTATGTCGACTACGCCACCCGTTGAATTGCGGTCAATACGGCCGCCGCTGCAGCAGGGTCCGCTGAGGCTGGTGATGTGTGTGCAGCTCAGATAGTATAACCCCCAACGGGAGGGGTATAGCCTCAGGGGGTCAGGTGTAGAGGATGGTGGTTGTGGAGGTGCAGGGAGGATGGTAATGAGACTCAGAGTCGGGCTGTGCAGTTCAGGGTCTTTACTTACTGCTGTTGTTCTGGTCACTCCGGCCTTGAGTGACCGCCCGAGCCGTGCTGCGTCCACCAGGTCCTGGACTCGGCCAACTCCCAAGTAATTCTGGAGCGTGATCCTGAGCTCCCTTTCTGACGTTCCTTCTCTCTCTGGCCTTCCCCACCAGGGATCCACCTAAGTCCGGCTCCCTCGGGCCTCTTGTTGGTAAACCCTTGTCTCTGGGTTCCCTGACCCTATTCCTGGTCTGCCTTCCGGGTGGATTTAATGGGTGGTCGTGGCAGATCCTGCCCACGACCTCCGGTCTCTGGCTGAGGATTAGTGCCCTCCACCAGCTTGGGATCCGGTACCCTTGTGCCAACTCTTCACCCTCTGATCTAATCTTGGGTTCTTGGAGTTCTCTCTTCTCCCCCTCTGGGTCCTTCTTTCTCCTCTCTCTCTCTGGGCCTTGGAGCTGCTCTTCTCCTCTGCTCTCTTCCTCTGACTGACTGACCAAACCTCTACAAAGACCCTGATCTAAGATGGTTCCCACCTTATATACTCCCTCTATGTGTGAGCTCAGGTGACCAGCACCCAATGAGCTCCTAGCATTACCCAGACTGCTCCCCCTATCTGCCCCTACACTACTGGGATGTTCCACCCCCCTCCCACTCCAGCCAGGGACAGACGCTGTCGTACCTGCACATTTCTCTAGTGGGAGTACCATTGGTCTGTCCCCCGGAAATGGGATGTATGTAGTGCATGCAGCCTACTGAGCTCAGTTCCACACTCCATCCTTACCCGGGAGTGGAATATCACACCTCTGGCTTGAGGTGTAATACCCCTGTAGCAGCCGAATCCTCAGGGTGCTACATTCCCCCCTGGTAAATCACAGCACGTCCTCGGGCTGTAAGATACAAAAACATCCAAAACATACAATTATTTTTCATAAACATAAACATATCAAACATATAAAACATCATATATATATCTGCATAAAACTTTTCATATAAAACTTTTCATAAATAACATTCTTGCTTCTGGTTCCTCCAGTCACGGTGCAACTTGTGACCGGGTAAAGTGCGACAGTCTTTTCTTGAAAAACTCGGCTTTCCTATAAAACCAGTAGGGGGCGCTTTAGGAAGCGCAACTATATACAAGGGGAGGTATGGCCGCTCTCAGTCCTCGGCCAGGTAATGGGAATAGGGACACACGGGTTAACAGTTCACTCTTGTCCCAACGGGGACATATTTAAATCAGCAACAGTTCTTGGTACCCCGACGGGCAACTTTATACAGTCTCTCTCTACCGTACTTCAACGACGGCGTCCTCCTGCTCTTTCTTGTTGGTTGGTTTCAGTTTCAGACCCGTCCGGGTCCTCTTGCTCCTCCTCACACCGCAGCTCCTCCTCCGTCAGGCGATGCACATGGAGGGCGTAGGGTCCTTTGGCACACTTGTGCCGGGTGAAGGTGACCTCGTCCCCTACATACAGGTCACGACCTCTGTGTCCCTCCGGCAGATGGCTTTCTACGTCTCTGCGGGTCACAAAGACGTCGCCGGGGGTATGATGGTCTCTAATGAAGCCCCACCCATGCTGCAGGTTGAATTTTATCACAGTCCCGGTGGTACGGGGACCATGAGCTGCACGGGGATTCCTCCTGGTCCGGCTCTTCTGCTCCGCGCTCCTTATCTGTGCTTGCTGTTCCCGGACCCGCCTCTCTCTCCGTTCTTGCTCGAAGACTGCCAACTGCTGGCGGCAGCACTCCGCACGCTCAGCTGCGGCTGCCCGAGTTTCCTGAGTGAACCCCATGAGGTCTCCTCCGGTGGGGTCCCACTCGAACTGCGCTTCTTCCAGCGGGAGCGGGGTCCTCTTAACGG
Organism: Phyllobates terribilis; assembly: GCF_046119375.1. Classification (NCBI taxonomy): domain Eukaryota; kingdom Metazoa; phylum Chordata; class Amphibia; order Anura; family Dendrobatidae; genus Phyllobates; species Phyllobates terribilis. The sequence continues at coordinate 714,962,090 of NW_027362764.1, forward strand.
GCTTCGGAGTCGGAATCAGGGGCTCGCACATGGGCCTTGCTCTCTGGAGTTCCAGCTGAGTGTACTCCTGGGGCCATACAAAGGGCTGCCCATCCGGGCACGTATGCTGGGCGAATAGATCTTCACCCAGGTGCGGCACTCGAGATGTTGAGGGCGCGTTGATGGTAGCGGCGCCCGGGTTGACCAGGCCTTGCGACCAGGCTTGGGGCACCCTAAAGGCAAAGGGCACCGTAAGAACGGCGGCGCCCTGGGTTACTCGGCCCTGCGACCAGGCCGGTGGCTCCGCGGAGGTAGGGGGCGCTGTTGGAATAGCGGCGCCCGGGGGTACTAGGCCTTGCGACCAGGCTGATGGTATTTCCTGCTTGGCCACGCTCGAGGTCGAGGCGTGTGACGTCACAGGGGTCGCGGCCGCGGTTTCCGGTTGAGGCCTAGTCTGCGGCGGTGACGATGCAGCGACGGGCACGGCAGGGGGAATTTCGGGCTCTGCAACGGGGAGCTAGGGCAGGTACACGGTTTCCCGGCTCGGGGTAGAGACGTCCCCTTTACCTGCCTCCATCCGTTCAGCTCCCTTCTCTGCGCCGTCTCCGGCCTTGAGTCCTCCTGCACCATCCTCAGAGGCGGTCTGTCTCCTCGTCTCGGGAGGCGTGCTCCGCTGACGGGTTCCGGTCTGCTGGGCCATCTCTCGGCTCCACTCCGCCAACGTCTCTCGCTGCACCCGGGCCATCCTCCGTGCGAGGCCCTCCAGCGCAGTCTGTGCACACTCCCGGTCTCGGGGGAGCTGTGCCAGGACCTCCACTAGGCCTAGTGGAGTTGTGGCTTGTAGCAGGCTCCTGACCACTGGGTCGGTGCTGCCTGACTCTCCCTCCATCCCCGGGTAGGCTCTCTCTGGACTCCTCTCCAGACTTCTTGTCTCCGGGTGCGCTCTCTCCAGACTGCTCCAGGCTGCACCCATCTTTGCTCTCTTGTTCTGTCTCCGCCCACATTTAGGGTGGTCCCGGGGCAACTTTGTGATTGTCAGTTCCAGGGGCAGTTCTCTTACGCTGATGGACACTTCCAGCATCACAGTCTCTGTTGGTGGGCGCGGTTTCCGCTTTTGCCGCCATTCTTCGACCTGGCCCACGATGGGAGGTGACCTCTTGCCACCCTCTGGCACGCCCATAATGGCGTCCGCTCTTCCAAGGCGGGAAATCTTTGGAAATGGCGGGAATCGTCTCCCAGTGGCGGGAAACTCCATGGATGGCGGGAAAAAGCTGCAAATGGCGGACAACCGGCGGAAAACGACCTGTGATGGGGTCCGTTGGCGGGGACCCTCCGGAACCGGCGGGAGACTTCTTTTTAAGGTAACGGTGAACTTTTCTTCAGGCACGCAGTACCCGGTTGTTGCGGGCACGTTATCCTGCCGACTACGCCAAAGTTGACGCGCCCCCTGGGCCAGTGTTGTTTGGGGGATACCCGGAGCCGGATCAGATGGGGGTTGTAGTCTCCGAGTGGCGGTGACCCGGTCCGTGCCCAGGGTGTCAAGCTCAGTGTGTGGCAGTCCTTATAGATGTTACTAGATGTTCTTTTATGTCGACTACGCCACCCGTTGAATTGCGGTCAATACGGCCGCCGCTGCAGCAGGGTCCGCTGAGGCTGGTGATGTGTGTGCAGCTCAGATAGTATAACCCCCAACGGGAGGGGTATAGCCTCAGGGGGTCAGGTGTAGAGGATGGTGGTTGTGGAGGTGCAGGGAGGATGGTAATGAGACTCAGAGTCGGGCTGTGCAGTTCAGGGTCTTTACTTACTGCTGTTGTTCTGGTCACTCCGGCCTTGAGTGACCGCCCGAGCCGTGCTGCGTCCACCAGGTCCTGGACTCGGCCAACTCCCAAGTAATTCTGGAGCGTGATCCTGAGCTCCCTTTCTGACGTTCCTTCTCTCTCTGGCCTTCCCCACCAGGGATCCACCTAAGTCCGGCTCCCTCGGGCCTCTTGTTGGTAAACCCTTGTCTCTGGGTTCCCTGACCCTATTCCTGGTCTGCCTTCCGGGTGGATTTAATGGGTGGTCGTGGCAGATCCTGCCCACGACCTCCGGTCTCTGGCTGAGGATTAGTGCCCTCCACCAGCTTGGGATCCGGTACCCTTGTGCCAACTCTTCACCCTCTGATCTAATCTTGGGTTCTTGGAGTTCTCTCTTCTCCCCCTCTGGGTCCTTCTTTCTCCTCTCTCTCTCTGGGCCTTGGAGCTGCTCTTCTCCTCTGCTCTCTTCCTCTGACTGACTGACCAAACCTCTACAAAGACCCTGATCTAAGATGGTTCCCACCTTATATACTCCCTCTATGTGTGAGCTCAGGTGACCAGCACCCAATGAGCTCCTAGCATTACCCAGACTGCTCCCCCTATCTGCCCCTACACTACTGGGATGTTCCACCCCCCTCCCACTCCAGCCAGGGACAGACGCTGTCGTACCTGCACATTTCTCTAGTGGGAGTACCATTGGTCTGTCCCCCGGAAATGGGATGTATGTAGTGCATGCAGCCTACTGAGCTCAGTTCCACACTCCATCCTTACCCGGGAGTGGAATATCACACCTCTGGCTTGAGGTGTAATACCCCTGTAGCAGCCGAATCCTCAGGGTGCTACATATATATATATGTATATGTATATGTATATATATATATATATATATATATACACACACACACAAAGAGAATGGAGGCAGCACACAGACGGATTATGAAAAAATTGTCTTTTAATAGCCCATGTAGCTGTAGCAACGTTTCGGTCCAAAGATGTGGACCTTTCTCAAGCAATGTGAAAGTGCAATGTGCAAAATATTTAAACCTGCTTAATCACACAAATTGATTAGCAGTAATTAATATAACATATACATTTTAGACATGATACAGATACAATCAATACATCATTTATCATGATTCATACAGTGTGTACAATATATAAAGTGCAAAAGTGCTAGGAAGACAAAAAAGGTTCAAATCATCATTATAAAAGCCATTTCTATTAATCGATCATAGTCACCAGCTGTACATATTTAAATACCCACATGACTCACCCCATAGTATAAACATGAGAAGCGCTGAAATCTCGGCGTCCCTACTATCTCTATTGCGCATGTCCGGAAGGAATATAATAGTTCTGGAGCGCAATTGCGTTCCAAAGACCGGAAATGCCGGCACCGTCATAGAAACCCATACAAAACTGACCGCGCATGCGCGAGGAGGCACAGACACATCCCTCACTGCGGTCATAGACAGACTTATAGCCAGGGCATCCATGTTTATTAAGGGCAGCTCGCCCAAATCTCACTATGTCAGAGCGCGATGCGTTTATATATACATTATAAGACTGCAGGGGACACAGCACTAAAGTGCACATTGTAACAAAATCTTGCACTCTTTTAAAGGTAGGAGTCACAGACATTTGAACCTGAGAGACATGGGAACGCCCTCCATTAGCTGGGGATGGCAACCCAGTGGCCTTACTGAGATGGGAGACAAGTACCCATAAGGGCACCAGTCTCAACAGCCCATGACACAGGCTACCTAATAGTCCATATACTCCCATAGATAATTGTGTAACAACCTGTCAGTATATTAAATAAATAAAGGATTTATCACATGGAGCCCAATTCATATCTTTTATCATCATATTCCTATTCAAACATTGCGCTATTTTAGATAAAGTATAAAAACTATCAATTTTGATAGGGATGAATCATGTCCTCAAACATCAGACAGTGGTGGCAGATCTAAAAAGAAAAATAAGGAAAAAATAATAAAAAATATTAGTAGGAATTCTAAAAAAAACATATATATATATAACCACATCATGTATGACTAAGAAACAATCACAAGGAGGAAATAAGCAAGCAAACATCCCTAAATCGTTACATTCAACTTCTAATCAACATTTAATCCATTAGGTTTAAAAGTTTTAAGTCTCTTAATCCATTGCAATTCTCTGATTCTCAACAAACGGACCCTATCTCCACCCCGTCTCAAGGGTGGTATGTGATCAATAATTCTACATTTCCGATGTTTCTCTGAATGTTGCATCTCAGTAAAGTGCTTTGGAACAGGTAAGTCCAGTCTTTTTTTCCGAACTGTATATCTATGCTGATTGAGTCTAATTCTAAAATATAGTGTAGTTTCCCAACGTAAAAAAGATTACAGAGACACTGTAATAGATAAATACCGTATATTCCGGCGTATAAGACGACTTTTGAAGACTGAAAAATCTTCTGTCTAGTCTGGGGTCGTCTTATACGCCGGTAATGCTTTTGAACTTTCAGAAATTGACATGCGGGGATACTCTGGGGGTGTTAATAAGCTGCCGTGGCCGTATCCCTGCCATGTCGGAGTTAATATAAGGTGGAGGGAGTTAAAATACGGTGGCGGTAGGTCCAGACGGTCAGCGCTTCTGTGCTGAAACGGACACATCGCTGCGTATTCCCAGCTCCGGACACAGCGCAGGGCTTCTGTGCCGACAGCTTTCACTTGTCACAGAAGCGCTGCGCTGTGTCCGGAGCAGGGAAGTTCGCATCGCTTCTGTGACAATATATGAAAAGCCGGCAATTCAGCAGCGGCATAAGCCGGCACCCGACAATTTAGAATAGAAAGAATAGAGCTTCACACATAGATTAGATATATAGAAACATGTCAGTCACATATATATGAAGTACAGTGACAGTATTGCTTACTGTACTTGTCATTTAGTGTAAAGGATTTATTAAAACAAATAATAGTGTTTCCATGCACCGTCTCTTTAAAAAAGCCGGCCGGCAATTCAGCAGCGGTACCCGACAATTTAGAATAGAAGGAATAGAGCTTCACACATAGATTAGATAGATAGAAACATGTCAGTCACATATATATGAAGTACAGTGACAGTGCTGGTTACTGTACTTGTCATCTAGTGTTAAAATAACGGATTTATTAAAAAAAAAATTGGCGTGGGGTTCCCCTTAATTTTAGTCTCTAGCGGAGGTTAAGCAGACAGCTGGGGCAAATGTTTGAAGCCTGGGAAGGGGGTAATACCCACGGAGCTTCCCAGGCTACTAATATCAGCCCCCAGCTGAATACCTAGCCTTTACTAGCTATTAAAATGGGGGATCCCAAAAAAATGACGTGGGGTCCCCCCTATTTTAATAGCTAGCAAAGGCTAGGCAGACAGCTGGAGGCTGATATTAATAGCCCAGGAAGGGTGCCATGAATATTGGCCCCCTCCCAGGCTAGAAACACCAGCCGTCAGCCGCCCCAGAAATGGCGCATTCATAGGATGCGCCAATTCTGGCACTTAGCCTCGCTCTTCCCACTGCCCTGTAGCGGTGGCAGTGGGGTAATAGGGCTGGGGTTGATGTCAGCTTATAATGCCAGCTGACATCAAGCCCAGGTTAGTAATGGAGAGGCGTCTATAAGACACCCCCATTACTAACCCCATAGTCAAAGTTAAAAAAAACACAAACACCCAGAATAAAGTCCTTTAATTGAAATAAAGACACAATCCTTTATTGTTCTAAATTAAACCATACTTACCATCACGCCCATTCCAGCTGAAGCCAACGATCTCCTGCAATAAAAGAAAAATAATAAAGCAACCTCATCCTTACCTTTCCATGGTTCCCACGACAGCTTCAGCTCTGCTACATCGAGATGACAGGCTGGACCGCAGCAGAACGCTGCCATCCAGCCTGTCATCCCGCAGACACTGAGAAGCGCAGGCATGCTTGCGCTCCTCAGTGTCTGACTGTGACGGCATCCAGATGAGCCGACAATGAACTCAGCTCACCTCCTGGACGTCCGTCACTGACAGCGTGGGAAACTTCTACTGCGCATGCGGGGAGCAGGAGAATTTTCCCACGCTGTCAGTGACGTGCATGAGGTGAGCCGAGTTCATTGGACATGATCTCGGCTCATCTGGATGCCGTCACAGTCAGACACTGAGGAGCACAAGCATGCCTGCGCTTCTCAGTGTCTGCTGCATGGCAAGCTGAACGGCAGCGTTCTGCTGCGGTGCAGCCTGTCATGTGAATGTAGCAGAGCTGGACCGGTCCTGGGAACCATGGAGAGGTAAGGATGAGGTTGCTTTATTATTTTACTTTTATTGCAGGAGATCGTTGGCTTCAGCTGGAATGGGCGTGATGGTAAGTATGGTTTAATTTAGAACATTAAAAAATTGTGTCTTTATTTCAATTAAAGGACTTTATTCTGGGTGTTGTGTTTTTTTTTTTACTTTACTAGAAATTCATGGTGTTCATGTCTAATATTGGCGTGACCCCATGAATTTCGGGCTTAGGGCCAGCTGATAATGCCAAGCTGGCCTTAACCCCTTTATTACCCAGTGAGCCACCGCACCAGGGCCCTGGATGAGTTGGGTACAGCGCCAGAAGATGGCGCTTCTATGAACGCGCCATTTTCCGGGGTGGCTGCGGACTGCAATTTGCAGCGGGTGGGGCCCAGAAAGCTTGGGCCTCCCTGCGCTGCAGATTCCAGTCCCCAGCTGCCTAGTTGTACCTGGCTGGACACAAAAATAGGGCGAAGCCCCACGTATTTTTTTTTTAAATTATTTCATGAAATAATTAAAAAAAAAAGGGCTTCCCTATATTATTGTGTCCGGCCAGGTACAAATAGGCAGCTGGTGGTTGGGGGCAGCCCGTTCCTGCCTGCTGTACCTGGCTGGACACAAAAATATGGCGAAGCCCCACGTCAACATTTTTGGGAAAAATTAATTACAAAATTAATAATTTAGGGACTGCATCTTTATTAACCCCTCAATTGTCATTTAGTGTTAAAATAAAGGATTTTTTAAAAAGAAAATTGGCGTGGGATCCACCATCATTATAGTCTCTAGCGGAGGTTAAGCAGACGGCTGGGGCAGATGTTTGAAGTCTGGGAAGAGGGTAATACCCACGGAGCTTCCCAGGCTACTAATATCAGCCCCCAGCTGAATACCTAGCCTTTACTAGCTATTAGAATGGGGGACCCCCCCAAAAAATGATGTGGGGTCCCCCCTATTTTAATATGTTTATGAGTGACAGTTTTCCTGCTATATACCTGCATGTCATAAGAATTTAAATTAAAAAAGGACAATGTTAAATTCAAATCTGTTTTTTTAAAATTTTTACCGGTGTTTGGTATGCGTTGGAAAAGGGGTAGTCTTATACGGTGAATATATCCTAAACTCTATATTTTAACAGGAAAGTAGGGGGGTTGTCTTATACACCAGGTCGTCTTATACGCCGGAATATACGGTAACATAATTTGATGAGCATGTTAGAAAGTGATTTATAGAGTAAATCTCCCCATCATTAGAAAGCTGAAACTGATTACCCTTCTGTAAAAAAGAACAATTAATACAATTGATGCAAGGGAAACAGCCTGTTCTCCGTTGTCCTGTTAATGTACTCTGAACTGTCTCCCTTCGGGAGCCAATATCTGCCCGAATCAACCTATCCTTGATGTTTTTAGCACGTTTGTAACATATCAGGGGAGGTAATTGAAAATCTTTAATTTCCGGTAGACATTTATTTGACATTGGCTAATGGCGTTTAGCAATATTAGCCACCATCTTACTTTCCTCACAAAAAGACGTTACCATCGGTATTCTATCCAAATTTCCATGTTTTTTCACTGGTTTATTTAGCAGGCTATTACGGTCCACTCCCTTCACTTTATCCTTCCATTTGTCTAGGAGTTTACATGGGTAATTCCTCACCCTGAATTTATTCATCATTGAGTCCAAAGAAGCCTCCAACATACTATCCTCACTTACAATCCTCCTAACTCGCAACATCTGGCTATAGGGAAGCGATTCCACCATTCTGCGTGGATGGTGACTGTCATATTTCAATAAGTTGTTTCTATCCGTAGGTTTGACAAATAGTTCTGTACTCAATCTATTGTTATTATATTTAATCAATACATCAAGAAATTGTATCTCTCTATCCGAATGCACCAGACTAAATCCAATGCCCTCAATCAGATCATTAAGAAAAACATGAAAATCCAACAGTTCCTCCAAAGAACCAGACTATAGGAGGAGGACATCATCTATGCATCTCCACCACCCACATACATGACGGAAGTGGTGGGACACATAGATAAGGTCCTCCTCCATGACTCTCATCACCAGATTTGCTAGTGGGCCTAAGATTTTATCCAAAAAGATTCCAATATGAGTGATTAGAGACCAGTGGCATTGACCTGGTCTCTAATCTGAGCTGCTGTTAACCTGCGATTTCTGAGGCTGGTGACACGGATAAACTTATCCTCAGAAGCAGAGGTGACTCTTGGTCTTCCTTTCCTGGGGCGGTCTTCATGTGAGCCAGTTTCTTTGTAGCGCTTGATGGTTTTTGCAACTGCACTTGGGGACACTTTCAAAGTTTGCCCAATTTTTCGCACTGACTGACCTTCATTTCTTAATGTAATGATGGCCACTCATTTTTCTTTACTTAGCTGCTTTTTTCTTGCCATAATACAAATTCTAACAGTCTATTCAGTAGGACTATCAGCTGTGTATCCACCTGACTTCTGCACATGGTCCCAACCCCATTTATAAGGCAAGAAATCCCACTTATTAAACCTGACAGGGCACACCTGTGAAGTGAAAACCATTTCCGGTGACTACCTCTTGAAGCTCATCAAGAGAATGCCAAGAGTGTGCAAAGCAGTCATCAAAGCAAAAGGTGGCTACTTTGAAGAACCTAGAATATAAGACAAATTTCAAGTTGTTTCACACTTTTTTGTTAAGTATATAATTCCACATGTGTTAATTCATAGTTTTGATGCCTTCAGTGTGAATGTACAATTTTCATAGTCATGAAAATACAGAAAAATCTTTAAATGAGAAGGTGTGTCCAAACTTTTGGTCTGTATCCACAAAGAGAATGGAGGCAGCACTCAGACGGATGATGAAAAAATTGTCTTTTAATAGCCCATGTGACTGTAGCAACGTTTTGGTCCAAAGATGTATACTATGGGGTGAGTCATGTGGCTATTTAAATATGTACAGCTGGTGACTATGATCGATTATTAATAGAAATGGCTTTTATAATGATGATTTGAACCTTTTTTGTCTTCCTAGCACTTTTGCACTTTATATATTGTACACACTGTATGAATCATGATAAATGATGTATTGATTGTATCTGTATCATGTTTAAAATGTATATGTTATATTAATTACTGCTAATCAATTTGTGTGATTAAGCAGGTTTAAATATTTTGCACATTGCACTTTCACATTGCTTGAGAAAGGTCCACATCTTTGGACCGAAACGTTGCTACAGCCACATGGGCTATTAAAAGACAATTTTTTCATCATCCGTCTGTGTGCTGCCTCCATTCTCTTTGTGGGTATACATAGGACTGGTGTGTACCTGGGGGGCTTTGCACCTTTTCTTCTATTTTTCTGTGCTGCTTTTGATCCATTTTTTTGACTATTACCTGCTTAAGCGTGCACAGGTTTTGCAACTATGGCCACTGCAAGTGGCGATCTGGATTTGCCCGATGTGTTCTGTTTCAGCATGGTGGACGAGGAGAGGATCCTGGGAGGAATAGAAGTAGAGGCAACATTCCTGAATAAACCATCATCCTCAGACTTGAAACGCAAGTATGGTCTTGATACCAAAAGGCTATTGACATTTCAACTTCATTTAATGACACTGAAAGAATGCTTCATAAACAAACGAATTCCTAGAGGTTTAAGGTCAAATATTCGCCCAATCTATTTTTTAATAACAACATTTTTTGTGACAAATTTTTTGCACTTTCCAACAAATATGCAATGGACATTTTGTTATTGATTATGGAGTATTTACAAGGTGAAATTGCTGTTTTGAATGTTAGGATTGCTGATACAGAGAAAAAATTAAAGGAACAATTAGACTCTGAGACTTGGATTAAATTCAAGGAAAGTACCGATCAACGCCTCTTAACTACCAAAAATGAATTGGAGGATACAAAAAGACGAAAGTTGGATAGGGATTCTGAGGACTATCGTTTGGGGAAAATTTACAATTGGCAAAAAGATGGCGGTAGAACTACCACGAATAGAAAAACTGTTACTAGGACTGGTGGTTATTTATCTCATAATTATTGTATTAATGTACATAACAATGTTTCACACTTTCAAAACCATGTTCCTAGAGGGTCTGTTGAGCGAGGTGGAGGAAGACTACAAAGAATTAGACGAGGATGAAGGAAACACCATCGCAGTGAGAAAAGAAAAGCAGCAGAAAAATCGTGTGAATCCACCAAGGCAAATGAGAAAGAAGGAGCAAATTTGGTAGTCGATTTATCTTCTAAAACCCTTACAAATTATGAGATTAATGTGTTGGCTAAAGGTTTGTCATATAGTTATTGTACTCATATCAATTGGTTCAAGCTTGAAACTGAATTGTTTACATTTTTTAGATCAATTAAATTAAAATATTGGTTTGGTAGGAGTGATAAGAAACAAGGGAGTAACATGATCAGCGGTGGTACTCTAAGGCTGTGTGCCCACGTAGCGTTTTTCAAGCGTATATGCTGCGGAATTTCCGCAGCGTAAACGCTTGAAAAACGCATGTAGATCCGCACCCCATGGTCCCCAATGGCATTCCGCAATGTCAATGCCCATGCTGCGGATTTTTCCGCAGCGTATATGCTGCAGTCAAAAATCCGCAGCATGTTCATTAATTTTGCGGAAGCGCCGCGGAATCAATGTGCGGATGGTACCCAAGTCTGGAGGAGAGGAGACTCTCATCCAGACCTGGGTACCAAAGAACCTGTAAAAAAAAGAATAAAATAAAGTTTATACTTATCTTCTGATGTTTTCCCTCCGTCGCGCTGTTGTCTGAAGGACCTGCCACGTCATTGAGTCATGTGACCCACCACATGACTCAATGACGTCACCGCAGGTCCTGCACACAGCAGCGTGAGCCGCTCAAGCCTCCGGACGGGGCAGAGGATGCATCAGAAGGTGAGTATAAAGTTTATTTTTTTATTTTTTACCATTCTGAACAAGTTGTCAAGCACTTTTCCAAGTGATGCTTGGAGAAGTGCTTGATAACCCGCATGCGGAAATGCATGCAAAGACGCCTCACAAACGCTTCTACCTGGTGGGAAAACCGCATGTAATATCCGCATGCGATTTTCCCGCCAGGGAGAAGCGTAAAAAATATGCTTCAGGTCCGCAACGTGGGCACATAGCCTAAGACTGCGGGACTATGGACTCAGTAATAAAAGTGATTTTGCACCTATTACAAATCAACCTGTTATTGAGGCATATATCACAGCAGTGAACAAGGATGTGAAAAGGTTGAAAGAGTCACACATTAAAACTTCATTTAGCCATTCTAATCTCTCTAAAAGTGAGATTGTTGCCCTTAATTCCTTGATCCATGAGGGCGACCTTACGGTTAAGCCAGGGGATAAGGGTGGTGCGGTCGTCGTCATGGATACAGTAAAATACATAGCCGAAATTGATGGGCAACTTGCCGATACTGAGATATATTAAGAATTAAGTGGTGATCCTAAATTAATGGTTATGCAAAGGATTAAATTGATTTTGAATGAGGCAATGGCACAGGGCATAATGGATGAGGACTTGTTTACATTTTTGTTGAAAGAGAATCCGGTTACGCCGGTTATATATATTTTCCCAAAGATACATAAAACGCTTATAGACCCGCCAGGACGTCCCATTATATCTGGAAGTGACTCATTGTCCAGTCATATTGGAATCTTTTTGGATAAAATCTTAGGCCCACTAGCAAGAGAGGCAAAATCTTTTATATTAGACACTACTGCTTTTTTACGTAAATTGAGTTCGATCGTGCTTAGTGGTGAGATTATTTTGGCATCATTTGATGTAGTATCTCTATACACGTCTATCAGTCATGAGGTGGGACTTAGTGCTGTGAATAAGATATTGAGTGAGACTCATTTTACATCTAGACAGACAGATTTCATTATGAAGCTACTTGAGGTTGTACTGAGAAACAATTATTTTTTGTTTGGTGACAAATATTACATGCAGTGCAGAGGAACAGCGATGGGTGCCAGTATGGCGCCCGCTTATGCAAATCTGGTGATGAGAGTCATGGAGGAGGACCTTATCTATGTGTCCCACCACTTCCGTCATGTATGTGGGTGGTGGAGATACATAGATGATGTCCTCCTCCTATGGTCTGGTTCTTTGGAGGAACTGTTGGATTCTCATGTTTTTCTTAATGATCTGATTGAGGGCATTGGATTTAGTCTGGTGCATTCGGATAGAGAGATACAATTTCTTGATGTATTGATTAAATATAATAACAATAGATTGAGTACAGAACTATTTGTCAAACCTACGGATAGAAACAACTTATTGAAATATGACAGTCACCATCCACGCAGAATGGTGGAATCGCTTCCCTATAGCCAGATATTGCGAGTTAGGAGGATTGTAAGTGAGGATAGTATGTTGGAGGCTTCTTTGGACTCAATGATGGATATATTCAGGGTGAGGAATTACCCATGTAAACTCCTAGACAAATGGAAGGATAAAGTGAAGGGAGTGGACCGTAATAGCCTGCTAAATAAACCAGTGAAAAAACATGGAAATTTGGATAGAATACCGATGGTAACGTCTTTTTGTGAGGAAAGTAAGATGGTGACTAATATTGTTAAATGCCATTGGCCAATGTTAAATAAATGTCTACTGGAAATTAAAGATTTTCAATTACCTCCCCTGATATGTTACAAACGTGCTAAAAACATCAAGGATAGGTTGATTCGGGCAGATATTGGCTCCCGAAGGGAGACAGTTCAGAGTACATTAACAGGACAATGGAGAACAGGCTGTTTCCCTTGCATCAATTGTATTAATTGTTCTTTTTTACAGAAAGGTAATCAGTTTCAGCTTTCTAATGATGGGGAGATTTACTCTATAAATCACTTTCTAACATGCTCATCAAATTATGTTATTTATCTATTACAGTGTCTCTGTAATCTTTTTTACATCGGGGAGAGTACACTAGATTTTATAATTAGACTCAATCAGCATAGATATACAGTTCGGAAAAAAAGACTGGACTTACCTGTTCCAAAACACTTTACTGAGATGCAACATTCAGAGAAACATCGGAAATGTAGAATTATTGCTCACATACCACCCTTGAGACGGGGTGGAGATAGGGTCCGTTTGTTGAAAATCAGAGAATTGCAATGGATTAAGAGACTTAAAATTTTAAAACCTAATGGATTAAATGTTGATTATAAGTTGAATGTAACGATTTAGGGATGTTTGCTTGCTTATTTCCTCCTTGTGATTGTTTCTTCGTCATACATGATGTGGCTATATATATATTTTTTTTTTTTTAGAATTCCTACTAATATTTTTTATTATTTTTTCCTTATTTTTCTTTTTAGATCTGCCACCACTGTCTGATGTTTGAGGACATGATTCATCCCTATCAAAATTGATAGTTTTTATACTTTATCTAAAATAGCGCAATGTTTGAATAGGAATATGATGATAAAAGATATGAATTGGGCTCCATGTGATAAATCCTTTATTTATTTAATATACTGACAGGTTGTTACACAATTATCTATGGGAGTATATGGACTATTAGGTAGCCTGTGTCATGGGCTGTTGAGACTGGTGCCCTTATGGGTACTTGTCTCCCATCTCAGTAAGGCCACTGGGTTGCCATCCCCAGCTAATGGAGGGCGTTCCCATGTCTCTCAGGCTCAAATGTCTGTGACTCCTACCTTTAAAAGAGTGCAAGATTTTGTTACAATGTGGACTTTAGTGCTGTGTCCCCTGCAGTCTTATAATGTATATATAAACGCATCGCGCTCTGACATAGTGAGATTTGGGCGAGCTGCCCTTAATAAACATGGATGCCCTGGCTATAAGTCTGTCTATGACCGCAGTGAGGGATGTGTCTGTGCCTCCTCGCGCATGCGCGGTCAGTTTTGTATGGGTTTCTATGACGGTGCCGGCATTTCCGGTCTTTGGAACGCAATTGCGCTCCAGAACTATTATATTCCTTCCGGACATGCGCAATAGAGATAGTAGGGACGCCGAGATTTCAGCGCTTCTCATGTTTATACTATGGGGTGAGTCATGTGGCTATTTAAATATGTACAGCTGGTGACTATGATCGATTATTAATAGAAATGGCTTTTATAATGATGATTTGGACCTTTTTTGTCTTCCTAGCACTTTTGCACTTTATATATTGTACACACTGTATGAATCATGATAAATGATGTATTGATTGTATCTGTATCATGTTTAAAATGTATATGTTATATTAATTACTGCTAATCAATTTGTGTGATTAAGCAGGTTTAAATATTTTGCACATTGCACTTTCACATTGCTTGAGAAAGGTCCACATCTTTGGACCGAAACGTTGCTACAGCCACATGGGCTATTAAAAGACAATTGTTTCATCATCCGTCTGTGTGCTGCCTCCATTCTCTTTGTGGATATACATAGGACTGGTGTGTACCTGGGGGGCTTTGCACCTTTTCTTCTAGTTTTCTGTGCTGTTTTTGATCCATTTTTTTTATATATACATTGCCTACAAGTAGTATTCAACCCCCTGCAGATTTAGCTGGTTTGATAAGATGCAAATAAGTTAGAGCCTTCAAACTGCAAACGAGAGTAGGTTTTATGAACAGAAGCATAAATCTTACAAACCAAAAAGTTATGTTGCTCAGTTGAATTTTATTAAATTTTAAACATAAAAGTGTGGGTCAATTATTATACAACCCCTATGTTTAATATTTTGTGGAATAACCCTTGTTTGCAATTACAGCTAATAATCGTCTTTTATAAGACCTGATCAGGCCGGCACAGGTCTGTGGAGTTATCTTGGCCCACTCCTCCATGCAGATCTTCTCCAAGTTATCTAGGTTCTTTGGGTGTCTCATGTGGACTTTATTCTTGAGCTCCTTCCACAAGTTTTCAATTGGGTTAAGGTCAGGAGACTGACTAGGCCACTCCAACACCTTGACTTTTTCCCTCTTGAACCAGGCCTTGGTTTTCTTGGCTGTGTGCTTTGGGTCGTTGTCTTGTTGGAAGATGAAATTACGACCCATCTTAAGATCCTTGATGGAGGAGCGGAGGTTCTTGGCCAAAATCTCCAGGTAGGCCGTGCTATCCATCTTCCCATGGATGCGGACCAGATGGCCAGGCCCCTTGGCAGAGAACCAGCCCCACAGCATGATGCTGCCACCACCATGCTTGACTGTAGGGATGGTATTCTTGGGGTCGTATGCAGTGCCATCCAGTCTCCAAACGTCACGTGTGTGGTTGGCACCAAAGATCTCGATCTTGGTCTCATCAGACCATAGAACCTTGAACCAGTCTGTCTCAGAGTCCTCCAAGTGATCATGAGCAAACTGTAGACGAGCCTTGACATGACGCTTTGAAAGTAAAGGTACCTTACGGGCTCGTCTGGAACGGAGACCATTGCGGTGGAGTACGTTACTTATGGTATTGACTGAAACCAATGTCCCCACTGCCATGAGATCTTCCCGGAGCTCCTTCCTTGTTGTCCTTGGGTTAGCCTTGACTCTTCGGACAAGCCTGGCCTCGGCACGGGAGGACACTTTCAAAGGCTGTCCTGGCCGTGGAAGGCTAACAGTAGTTCCATAAGCCTTCCACTTACGGATGATGCTCCCAACAGTGGAGACAGGTAGGCCCAACTCCTTGGAAAGGGTTTTGTACCCCTTGCCAGCCTTGTGACCCTCCACGATCTTGTCTCTGATGGCCTTGGAATGCTCCTTTGTCTTTCCCATGTTGACCATGTCTGAGTGCTGTTCACAAGTTTGGGGAGGGTCTTAAATAGTCAGAAAAGGCTGGCAAAAGAGATCTTTAATCCACACATGTGAAGCTCATTATTCTTGGTGCCTGAACTACTTCTTAATACTTTTGGGGGACCAAACAGAATTCTTGTGGTTTGAGGGGTTGAATAATAAATGACACTCTGAATTAACTTTTCACGGTTTTAAAAAAAAAAAAAAAAATTTGCTGCAGTGCATTTCCCACTTCCAGGCTGATCTACAGTACAAATGTCACAATGCCAAGTTAATTCCGCATGTGTCAACCAGCTAAATCTGCAGGGGGTTGAATACTACTTGTAGGCACTGTATATATATATATATATATATGTAGTCCATGTCCATAGAAATGTGACTACTGTATATGGGTTCTTGAACTAACTAAATAAACAGAGAATTATTGTTTACATGTATAAGGGCCCCATAGGTTGATCGCTTTGTTTATTGATTGAGGGGGTTATGTGGGGGCTCATATTGTATATAGGAGGCTATGTGGGGGGCTCATATTGTATGTAAGGAGTTATGTGGGGGCTCCTACTGTATATAGGGTGATGTCAGCATACTTAATTCATCTCAATATTGAGTCATACAATTAATATAAAAAAATAATTATAATTAATATGGTAATATTAATATTGAGCAGAATTTTTTCAGCCTATTGGTTCGGCCTCCACAACAGTCATGGTATCTCATGTGGCCCCTTGGTAAAATTAATCTTCCACCCCTGTTCTGTTATGTATAGCGCTATGTTATGCATATCGCTGTACATAAGGGACTATCTTTGTCATTTTCCATCTACAGATGTGAACCAGAGCACCTGTGTGTTACTCACATGACCTATCACATCATCTATCAAAGGGGATCATGTGACATGTCACGTGATGCATCAGGTACCGGGGGGGACCCAGACCATCTAAACTGCCCGGGGCCCTGGCTACTCTATATGGTACTGTCTCTATAATTATCAGGCTCTGAATGCTGAGGTTGATATTTATACAAATACTATTTACATACAGTATATTAATATTTGTCCACAAGGAAAGCAGCAAATTAACATTGGGAATATAGTGAGCAAATGTAAAATCTAGCACAGTAATATTTTTCTATTATCCATTTATTGCTTTCACTATTTTCAGTTTATGTATACTGTGTGCATAACATGAAAACAAATTCTGTTACTACCTGGAAACAGGTAACAGATAAAGAGGTAATGAACATGTAAGAAAAAATGCTTAAAGAGGACTTGTCACCAGGTCAAAAGTGTCCAATTTTTGCTTTTTTTTTTATTCCCGTTGCTCTCCTGAGTATTTAGATTTCTTGTTTTTCTGCGATCCACCATATGGTTCTAGATATAGACCTTAGTGCTAATTTTTATGGTCTTTTTATGGACTCACAGGGTAATAATGCAGAGCAGCCTAAAGACACGCCCCTGAGGAGCCCGTGAGCCATGCCTCCTTGGTAAAGACCAGAAAAATGATCTTTAAACAAAAAAGACCATTTCTCTGGAATTGTATGGTGGATTTCAGAAAAACAAAAAAACTGAATACTCAGGGGAGCAGCTGGAATAAAATACTGGACACTTTTGACCTACTGACAGGTCCACTTTAATTTTACATTTGATCACTACATACATAAAAAAGTTATTAAAGTTTAAGAAAGTTGTTAAACTGGTCAAAGAATGCAATCTCTCATGCCTTGAATAATATCCACCTGCAGACTAATATTCTGAATCTACAATGGTTTTTCCTGTCTGGGGCATTTTTTAAGCTAAATGTATTAGTCTTGGACAAAAAAAAAATATGTTTTTCAATTGGGCTTTGTTAAAAAGTTTGCACCGTTTAATTTTAAGACTCTTTCCTTCCCTGCACATTGCTGGCTGCAGAATGTGGTATCCAATAATTTGTCAGTGAGCGCATTCTGACAGGTGATTTTATAACTCTTATCTGTTTTTTTCTGAGCTCCTCTCTGCTGATTTATGACCACATCAAAGTTCAGCTGAACTTTGATGTGGTCTGTGGTCATAGACCTGCAGAGAGAATCAGTAGAAGACAGATAAAAGAGTTACAAACTCACCATTAGACCGAGTTTACTGGCGATTTTCCATTAATCTAATTCTCTATCCAGCAATGTGCTAGAAAACAAAGAGCCTTAAAACCCAAACAGTGCAAAATTTTAATGAAATTTTTTTAATTCCTGTGATGAAAGCCGGCCGGTGGGTGCAGCTCTCTGGCGCCCCCTTACCTCTCAGGTCAGTCAAGGTACTGCACCTAGAGAAAGTAGTGCCAGGAAGCTGCAACCAGCGCAGGGAACACGGTAGAGTATTCCCCTTCAACGTCACTAAACCGTAACGTCACTACACAGCACAACTCGCTAGCGCCCTCTTAGCCTCAGGTCAGTCAAGGAACTGCACCTAGGATAAGCGGTCGCCAGGGAGACTGTCCTGTAACCTACTGGGTATCGGGGCCCTCTGTAGTGAGGGCGGTATATATATCTTCCTTGGCCGCGCCAGGAATATATATATCTGAACCTCCGACCGTCACTACCAGCCTTCCCCAATCCCCAGTTGGTATGCTGCCACCAGTCCCTATTTTAGATATACGCCCAGTCCGTGAATGGGCCTATATCGGGTCAGGAACCAACCCTGGGTAGCGTTTTTGGCTTGAGCCGAGCTCACACGGACGTGCGTTCGTTATGCAGAATAAAAGGCAGGCCCACAATTACTTGAGGTAATTGATTATAATAATACACTAGATACACGATATACAACTAAATATACACAGGTATAAGGTCAGGCTAAACTATACAACAATGGAATACAACACACAGAATCACCACAGCATATCAGTTACCGGTTTCTTGATTTTCTTGTGACGCAGGGAGAGGATTCTGCGGTCGCAGGCACGGTTCTTTGTTACAGGCTGAGGCCTACCACCGCATGGTCAAACTGCTCCTCCCCTTGGTGGCCTCAGCTGGTGCTCAGATGTTCAGCACACCACTCTTGGGTCAAGACTGACTTGTTTCTTGTCTGTCCTGCTATCTTACCTGCCCCGTCCCGCCCACTGCTGGTGAGGTCAGCTGGCTCAGTCTCCACCCTCAGGTCTAACTTCGATCAGAAGCCCAAATTCTATGGAACCCAATAACTTCTTCTGGGATGGTCTCATGATACCCCCAGGGGTTCCCATGGATTCGGGCCGCCGTAACCGACCTTTTGATATCAATTATGATACCATATGGTCCTCAGGAATGGCTCAGCGCTATATCTTGGCTTCCAGAGCACGTACAAACGTCTACCGCGGAGGCTTGTGTGCGCAATGGCTCCGGGACGCCGTGATATTTTTTTATTGGCCCATCCCACGCAACATGCGTGTACTATTCATGTTTCTATATCTTATGCCTCCATGCTTGTGACAGACAAAGAAACTAGTCCTATGGGACAAATGGTCAGTTACAGATGGACGAAGCACCCCCCCCTGCTGGCTGTGTTTCCTCTCGAAGCCTTTGAAGCTCCTAGCATTCAAGTGTTAAGTAGGCCCTGGCTCTTCTTATCTCACAGGAGCCTGGATGGGGGAAACTATCTAGTTGACTTTTTAACAGAAGGTCCCAAGGGTGGGGGCTGCTGAAGTGTGGCCATCCCTGGATATGATTTATCTTTACCAAGATGGCGGCTACGGGTTCATCACAATTCCAAATACTTGTATTTAAAAGAACAATGTCCACAAAAGTGTCCATATCTTTTAAGCACTCTTCTTGGGCACTATTCTAAGTGCAATGTATTACATGGGCATGGTATGGCGGTATTATTTAGGCACAGTATAGCTCTAATAAATGGAGAATAATATGACAATATTATGGTGTAGTTAGTAGGAATACTGGTAAGAAGATACTGAGACCTCCATCGAACAAGAGAATGAGGGTCCCATGAAACTAATTGCTTGTTAAGAGGATGGTAAAAAAAAGTAATGTAGGTTTCAGATAATCTCTAATTTTGTAGATGTGTACAGCTCTCTGTATTATAGCCTATATGGCATTATAGACATGGCCAAGAAAATAAATCTATGAATGTCATTCATCAGAATACTCCCTTACATATGAGAAGAGATTATTACCACTAATGCATTATAAATTGACATTAAAATCATGTTTACCTGTGAGTATACACATACATTTACATTTAGTATAATGTAAATAAATCAAATTATATACTCCAATTAAAGTCAGCTATATACTCCAATACTGTCAGGCTGACATGCCTCCAGGAATAAAGTAGTAAATCACAGAATGAACAATTCAAAAAATAGTCCAAAAGGTTTTCCCCAAGAACTAAAGTGGCCTTAATAAAGTTCAACGATAAATGTAGAAATAGTTCAACTTCACGAATTGATTCTTCTTTAGTTCGATTAAATCCATACACAGGACATAGAAGTCACGATGACAGGTGATCTAGGGTTGATGTAACGCTCACATCTACGCGTTTCAGGTGAACACTCACCCTTAATTATGATTAAGTTCATGATTAAGGGTGAGTGTTCACCTGAAACGCGTAGATGTGAGCGTTACATCAAGCCTCGATCACCTGTCATCGTGACTTCTATGTCCTGTGTATGGATTTAATCTAAATAAAGAAGAATCAATTTGTGAAGCTGAACTATTTCTACATTTAGGCTGTGTGCCCAATATGCGTTTTTTAAGCATTTCTGCAGCGGCAATTCCGCGAAATGCGTAGAAGGTCTGCCATGTTCCCCAATAATAATCCGAATGTGCTGTGCACATGCTGCGGAAATTTCCGCTGCGGATTATCATTGCGGCAAAATCCACAGCACTACCAATTATTTTGCGTAATCGCGGCGTTTTCGCCGCCATTGACTTGCATTGAATCGCTTAATATCCGCATGACTACATGTGCACATGCGGATATTAAGCGATTCAATGTGCGGATGGTACCCGGGTTTGGAGAAGAGGAGACTCTCATCCAGACCCGGGTACCATAGAACCTGTAAAAAAAAAGAATAAAATAAAAAATATACATTATACTCACCTTCTGATGGCCCCCGGTCTCCTTTATGGTGCGTCCTGGCTTCCCGGCAGCTCGCGATGGTCTAAAAGCACCTGCCATAATGTAATTTAGTCATGTGACAGGTCATGCGACCGCTGACGTCGGCGGTCGCGTGACCCGTCACATGACTAAATGACGACATGGCAGGTCCTTTTTACACAACCGTGAGACACCGGAAAGACCGGACGCAGGGGCCATCGGAAGGTGAGTATAATGTTTATTTTTATATTTTTTACCATTTTTATTCTTTTTTTTTTAACTAACTTGGTCTCACTATATAAAATCCATGCCGGTTGCATGGATTTATATAGTGTGACCAGGTTGTCAAGCACTTTCCCAGTGATGCTAAAATGGCTTGGAAAGCTCTTGACAACCCGCATGCGAAATCACATGTGAAAAATGCTTCACTTCCGCTTGTCCCTGGCAGGAAAAACGCATGTACAATCCGCATGTACAATCCTCATGCGTTTTTTTCTGCCAGGGAGATGCAGAAATGCGCAGGAAAAATCTGGAGCATTTCTGCATCGTGGGCACATAGCCTTATCATTCATTTGGACTGCGGCAGAGCCGTTGTCCGAGCTCCGAGTGGATGGGGTGAACGTCAATGATGAGCTGGAATCTACGTTATTGCATTACTTAATAAAGTTACTTTTTAAAAATAATAGCTTGTAAGTGACCTAAATAAAAAAAAATATTGCACCATTTCTGATATAAAAAAATAATTATAATCCCGTGGGAAAATTCAGGAAATCGATGGAGTCATCAACAGACTTGCTACTGCTCATGATCAGTTTCATACAGACTTCTATGAAGTCTATGATAAGCTGATCATGTGCAGCAATAATAAAAATGCAAAAGCACAATAGGGTCTTATTCAAGTAGTGAAGATAGATCAATAGATAACTATGCTAACCTTATATGGTTGTGTAAGACACAACCACAAAAATGACATATATTCCATCTGCTGCAGCTTTCAGAGAATTGAATATGAAATAAGCCATGGGCGATGGAAGTATCCTGCGCTGCTGGAGAAATGACCGATGGAATCCACGATGGAATATGGAATGTCGAATTATTGTCAACACGTTTCAGAGTCACACCGACTCCTTCTTCAGGACTACCCAAATGAAAAACATTTGATTTTCAGTTGTGGTTGTCCTGAAGAAGGCGTCGGAGTGACTCTGAAACGAGTTGACGATATAACAACATTCCATATTCCATTGTGGCTTGTCATTTCTCCAGCAACGCAGGATACTTCCATCACCCATGGCTTATTTCATGTGCAGTAATGAGCAGCTGCTGTATATGCTCAATAGAATTCATGACTTCCGTAAGATTAACTGAAGTCAATAAAAATTATATAAGTCTCTGGGAAGCTGCGTATAAGCAGTAAAGAGCAGTTACTTTACATACGAGGTAGCATTAATTGACTTTCATAAACTTCAGTGAAGTCTATGAGAAGCTGAGCATGAGCATTAACAAGCAGTTACTGTGCATGCTCAGTAGCATTCATGATTTTCGTAAGCTCCACTGATGTCAATAAAACCCATAGAAGTCTATGAGAAGCTGAGCATGAGCATTATCAAGCAGTTACTGCTCATGCTCAGTAGCAATCATGACTTCCGTAAGATTCACTGAAGTCAATAAAACCCATAGAAGTCTATGAGAAGCTGAGCATGAGCATTATCAAGCAGTTACTGTGCATGCTCGGTAACATTCATTGACTTTTACGAACTCCAGTGAAATCAGTAAAGCTCATAGAAGTCTATGAGAAGCTGATCTTGGGAAAATTGCAGCAGATCAATAAATATCTGGGATTAAATATTGAACCCAGACCTTTGTACATTATGCATTAAACCCCTCTTAATGTTGACATTTTGGATGGGTTTACACTAGGTATACAAACTTTTATTCAATCACTAGAAGTTTTTAATTTTTGGTGAGTTAAATGGAATCATCTTCCCAAGAGTAATTCAGCAGATACAATGGAACCAGGATAAAATACCTGTACTATTTCCAACATTTCCGATTTGCTGATATAGCCATTTCCATCGAGGTCGTACATACTAAACGCCCACTTCAGCTTCTGTTCCAGTTTTCCTCTGGACGTCACACTCAAAGCTATGATAAATTCTCTAAAATCTATTGTCCCATCACCGTTAGCATCAAAAGTACGGAATACATGTTCTGCAAACTTGGAAGCGTCCCCATAAGGGAAGAAATTCCCATATATTTTCTTAAACTCCTCCATTGTTAAATGTCCACTTGGACAGTCTCTCAAGAAGCCTTTGTACCACTCCTGGATTTCATGTTCTGTAAAGTCTGTGCTTTCTAGTAAGTCCTGCATGACCTCAGGACGCAGCTTGCTGTTCTGTTTCCCCATGATGGCGTGTAGTTTTCAACTAGAAACAGAAAAACACAAAAGTGGTAAATGTTTTATGAAATCTAACACATTATTATTACCTTTTGTTGATCTTTTCCCTTTTTTTATACCCTGACCCCTATTACAATAGTTTTTAGCCCTCTCCCCCATTGAAATGATCAGGCATAAGTCTGGTGAAATAGCAGTTGGCCGAACATGAATGTCTATTTTAATGGGGAAGAGGCCTTGAACTCTATAGCGCCACCTGTTGGAAGCATCAATTCTACAAGTCACTATCGACCCTTTAACGAGTCTTGCAATATGACTTAGGATAATAGCCAAATCAGAATCTCAATTGGCAGACACCGTTTTTCAGGGATATTGGCCCTCATCAGTGCAAAGTATGAGAACTGATTTGGCTAGGTGAGAGGCTCTGGACTGAGGTTTAAGGGGTAACGTTTCTCCTTGTGGAGAGTGACACACTGGCTCTGGCATGTCAAGGTAAGGAGGCTTATTCGCCGTGCAATGCTCCTTTGGGAAATTTAATTTTGCAAATTGCCTGTCCAGAGAGGAAGAGGCTTGGACTCTGTAGCGCCACCTGTTGGAAGCAGCAATCCTACGAATCACTATCGATCCTTTAACGAGTCTTGCAATAAGACTTAGGATAAAAGCCAAACCAGAATCTCAATTTGTAGACATGGTGTTTCGGGCTATTGCCCCTCATCAGTGCAAAGTATGAGAACTGATTTGGCTGGGTGAGAGGCTCTGGACTGAGGTCTAAGGCTGCTGTCACTTTTTTATTTTTTGCATAATGACGACATAATGCCAAACTGAATAACGTCTAACGAATGGAGAAAATATGAGCAAAGCTCAATAACCATACACTGTTTATTCCTCCGTTTTCTGCTGAACATGCAAATCTCATTTAGGGGTCAATGAATAACCATATAAACCTGGTAGATATAACCAAGAATGCAAACTCATAAACTGCGAAAACACTAACTACCTATTGAAGGTTGCAAATAAGGGATTATATCAAGCATTAATAGGTGGAAACTCTGCTGCCACAATGTCCCGTTTCATACTCAGAATAGACTATACCTATTATCTGAAGAGTAAAATACTATTGTACCGTGTCCCAAAAACAGGGTTGTGGATTGTAGGATGGAGTCTAAGTTGTGGTCTATGTCCAGATCTCTGGTATCACAAATGTAGTCTAGTCTATGTCTAAAATAAAATAATCCTTATTACCCAAACTATTATCAGAAATGAGCAGTTATATTTATACAGCATTTATGACAATTTTACTCGTATAATTATATCAGTAAAGTTGCCATAAATGTTGCAGAATCACCAAATACTAATTGTAAGGTGATTTATGCTTCAGATTGTGCTGTGACTTCCTGCTGTGGTAGGGGTAGAAGGGGCTACAGTATATTATTTAGTGTGTAGCGAAAGGAAATCTAAAATCATGTTTTTTATGTATTCGGCTCCAAAACTATATGGTGATATTCCTCTTTATTAACACAACTTTTGTAATTGATTGTATAAACACACTTTTCAATATCTATCCAATTACAGTGGATGCAATGAAAAAAGAATGGAAACATTCACATTTTTTAGTCTCAGACCATAAATACTGCATGACAGGGCCATTATCTTTTCCAGATGATCATTACGAAGAAAATAGCCTATATTTTTAATGTCAATGACACTTGAATGACGTACGAGCAAATTATTTTTGGACTTGGGGACAATAAACTTTGGTTTTAAGGTCACAAACAAGGCAATATGTTTCTCAGCACAAAAGTGTCGTTATATTAAATGGTTGTAGCTTAATATCTCATTATTTTTTGGACATATTTTACAAGACATTTGCGATTACGGTAATGTATTACTAGTGCATTAAGTTATTAAAATCTTAAAAAAATAGAACTTGTTGCAGATTTCAGTAGAATCATTCAACACTCAGACATTGTAAGAGAATGACCTGTTTTACTCAGGACATACAGCAACCATTAAAGGGGTTGTCTTTGCCTTACTATAAAATTCCCTACTCTTTTCCCTATACAGCTGATCCCTATATCTGTCACTTTTTTCTTTACTTCCTGTGACGGTTTTGTTTGAGGGGAGTCGCAAAAGAAATGTCATAGGAGGATGTCCCTGCAGTAAATTCCTGCAGCTTCTCTCTCCTCCCCCGAAAAAGGACATCATCATGGGGCAGTACAGCAGCACTGGGGTCACTTACCACAGCTTTGTCATTGCCATCCCCTGATGATGTCCTGTTTCAGAGTATGATGGAGAAGTGACCACAGCTTCAGTGGCGGCTGTCACACTTTTTCTGTGCCTGCATCATTGGTTGTTGCTGACGCAGTCCCTGCTTCTATCACCGCCGACTCTTTCCCGGAAATGAGACACTATCAGGGGGTGGTGATAGAAGCAGAGTGAGTGATGATAGCGCCACCACACAGCTTTTATAACCACCCTAAAACAAATCGTCATCAGGGGGTGGTAATAGAAGCACGGTGAGTGACATTAGCGTTGTCCCCATGATGACAATTCATTTGAGGGTGGTGATAGAAGCTCTTGGGTGGCACTGTTGTCACTCACCCTTCTTCTATCACCGCTCCCTGATGATGGGCAAAAGTGTGGCGGCAGCCTCTAAAGATGTGAGCGGCAGGCATAGATGAAATGCAGTAGCTACTGAAGCTGCGGTCACTTCTCTATCACCCACCCTGAAACCGGACATCATCGGGGAGAGCAGTGACAAAGCTGCGGCAAGTGACTGCAGCACCACCCCTGATGACCTGCTGTTTCAGAGGGAGGGATAGAAAGGAAAAGTGACTGCAGGACCATTCTCTTGTGATGTTCCCTTTCAGACTCTTCTCAAACGAAATGTCACAGGAAGTAAACAAAAAAAATGACAGATATAGGGATTAACTGTATAGGGAGTACGGTAGAGAATTTTACATTAAAGCAAATAACAAAAGTGATTAAGGCATCAAGATAGATATCTATAAAGGGTATTATATGTATCAGCCAACCCCTTTAACTACATCATCACAACATGGAAGATACAGGGAAGAACTGACACAAGCAAAACTAGACGTCATACAATACAGACTAGAGGAACTATATGCACATAAACAAACTATAACAGTTAACACAACATCTATTGTAATCATTCCAATAGAACCATGTGGACATATTATGTACATACACTCCTCAACATTGAAATTGCAACACCAAGAAGAAAAAGACATGGAATTATGAAAATCACAGGAACATTTCTGGACTTGTCTAACATGGAGCAGATCTAGGACGTTATTGGTCGGCAATTTCTAAGCAGCTGACAGCAGCGGATTTTGATGATTTACCCAAATGCATTCAGCCCGGCAGAACATTCCCCAGGCAACCATTAATAATCTCATTGATAGCAGCTGGGGCTATAAGCGCGGAGATTGCTGCGTTTGGCGTTTATACGTGATACTGAATAAATCGAGATGGTTTAATTTTTTTTTCCATTTTGTAATCATTTGCATATCAGTAAGGTCCTCTCGACCATTTATTTCTATATTATCATGGTCAAAGATGTGTAGTATTAAAATGGACTCACATTAGCTGCTCTTGTTTGTATCCTTATCTTCTGGCTTCTATATTCTTCCATTATGACAATGCATTCTATAATGACTATATAATAATACCCTCATATAGAGCAATTTGGGACTGTTATATCTTCACACATCTAATAGACTCAATGGTATTATATTCCCGATTAACTGTGCAAATTATGTTTGTGTTTAGGTACAAAAGTATTGGCACCCCTGCAATTCTGTCAGATAATACTCAGTTTCTTCCTGAAAATGATTGCAATCACAAATTCTTTGGTATTATTATCTTCATTTAATTTGTATTCAGTGAAAAAACACAAAATAAGCAAAAATCAAATCATTGATCATTTCACACAAAACTCCAAAAATGGGCCAGACAAAAGTATTGGCACCCTCAGCCTAATACTTGCTTGCACAACCTTTAGCCAAAATAACTGCGAACAACCGCTTCCGGTAACCATCAATGAGTTTCTTACAATGCTCTGCTGGAATTGTAGACCATTCTTCTTTGGCAAACTGCTCCAGGTCCCTGATATTTGAAGGGTGCCTTCTCCAAACTGCCATTTTGAGATCTCTCCACAGGTGTTCTATGGGATTCAGGTCTGGACTCATTGCTGGCCACCTGAGAAGTCTCCAGTGCTTTCTCTCAAACCATTTTATAGTGCTTTTGGAAGTGTGTTTTGGGTCATTGTCCTGCTGGAAGACCCATGACCTCTGAGGGAGACCCAGCTTTCTCACACTGGGCCCTACATTATGCTGCAAAATTTGTTGGTAGTCTTCAGACTTCATAATGCCATGCACACGGTCAAGCAGTCCAGTGCCAGAGGCAGCAAAGCAACCCCAAAACATCAGGGAACCTCCGCCATGTTTGACTGTAGGGACCGTGTTCTTTTCTTTGAATGCCTCTTTTTTTTCCTGTACACTCTATGTTGATGCTTTTTGCCAAAAAGCTCTACTTTTGTCTCATCTGACCAGAGAACATTCTTCCAAAACGTTTTAGGCTTTCTCAGGTAAGTTTTGGCAAACTCCAGCCTGGCTTTTTTATGTCTCGGGGTAAGAAGTGGGGTCTTCCTGGGTATCCTACCATACAGTCCCTTTTCATTCAGACATCGACGGATAGTACGGGTTGACACTGTTGTACCCTCGGACTGCAGGGCAGCTTGAACTTGCTTGGATGTTAGTCGAGGTTCTTTATCCACCATCCGCACAATCTTGCGTTGAAATCTCTCGTCAATTTTTCTTTTCCGTCCACATCTAGGGAGGTTAGCCACAGTGCCATGGGCTTTAAACTTCTTGATGACACTGCGCACGGAAGACACAGGAACATTCAGGTCTTTGGAGATGGACTTGTAGCCTTGAGATTGCTCATGCTTCCTCACAATTTGGTTTCTCAAGTCCTCAGACAGTTCTTTGGTCTTCTTTCTTTTCTCCATGTTCAATGTGGTACACACAAGGACACAGGACAGAGGTTGAGTCAACTTTAATCCATGTTAACTGGCTGCAAGTGTGATTTAGTTATTGCCAACACCTGTTAGGTGCCACAGGTAAGTTACAGGTGCTATTAATTACACGAATTAGAGAAGCATCACATGATGCATCAAACAGTGCCAATACTTTTGTCCACCCCCTTTTTTAGGTTTGGTGTGGAATTGTATCCAATTTGGCTTTAGGACAATTCTTTTTGTGTTTTTTCATTGAAGACAAATTAAATGAAGATAATAATACCAAAGAATTTGTGATTGCAATCATTTTCAGGAAGAAACTGAGTATTATCTGACAGAATTGCAGGGGTGCCAATACTATTGGCCACCATTGTATATTCTGTAAGTTTTTTATGTCATAAATTGGTATTTTGGACAATTATTTACGGTAAATACTTGCATCTGCACTATGTTTATTATAGAATTATAAATATTCAGGGCTAATATTTTTCTGTACTGCACTTATAGTCTGTTAGGGTATGTGCACACGATGCAGAAATGAAGCAGAAAATTTCTGCATCATTTCTGCATCTCCCTGGCAGAAAAAACGCATGCAGATTGTGCATGCGTTTTTCCTGCAGAATACATGCGGATCCACATGCAGATTCACATGCGTTTCCGCATGCAGATTGACAAGCGCTTTCCAGGCGATTTTAGCATCACCTGGAAAGTGCTTGACAACTAGGTCACACTATATAAATCCATGCAAACAGCATGGATTTATACAGTGTGAACCGAGAGAATGTATATACTTACCTCCGATGGCCTGCGCTGTCCTGCTCAATCTGTTCTCCCTCGCCGGCAACTTTGAATTGAAAGACCTGCCGACGTCAGCGTCACGTGACCCGTCACATGACTCTGACGTCACCGCAGGTCCTACAACTCACTGCAAGTGCCGGGAACCAAGCGGGAGCGCTGTGCGGGCCGACAGATGGTAAGAATACATTTATTTTTTATTTTATTCTTCTTTTACAGCTTTTTTAATGGTACCTGGGTGTGGATGAGACTCTCCTCTCCTCCACACCCGGGTACCATCCGCACATTAGAACGCACCAATTACGCAAGTACAAATGCAGTCTTGCGGAATTGGCGCGTTCTAATGCAAGTCAATGGCGGCGAAATCGCCGCGTTTCCGCAAAATTAATTGACATGCTGCGGATTTTTGACCGCAGCGTTAACGCTGCGGAAAAATCCGCATCATGGGCACAGCACATGCGGATTTCCATTGGGGAACATTGCTTCCCTTCTACCATGCGTTTTTCATGCGTTTCCGCGGCGTTTACGCAACTGCAAAAACGCCGCGGAAACGCATGAAATACGCATCGTGTGAACACAGCCTTACAGATTCATTTATTCACTATTCTCTAGTTTCCATATGATAGTATTTTCTTGTATTTATTATATATATATATATATATATATATATATATATATATATGTATATATATATATTTTTTATATATATATATATTTAATGAACTTTATATTTTTTAAAAGTTTGATCAGTCACCCTCTACGCCGCTGTAGGTTTATGCATATCAGTAACATATCTATCCATCCGGTGATTTTCATAATTCCACCACTTTCCTTACATACAAATCCAACAAAAGAAAAATTGTTCATTCTGCATTACGGAAAGATTATTTTCTAAAAGTATTGCTTCTAAGAAAGAACATCTCCCAAGATACGTCACCCGAAAGAGCATTGTTGGGTAGAAAATAAGAGTATATCCATAGAGTTTGCCTTCTAAGTTGTAAATCCTACAGCAATATTAACACACAGAAAAAAAAAACATACACTACCGTTCAAAAGTTTGGGGTGACCCAGACAATTTTTTGTTTTCCATGAAAACTCAAACTTTTATTTATCAAGTGAGTTGCAAAATGAATAGAAAATATAGTCCAGACACTGACAAGGTTAGGAATAATGATTTTTATTTGAAAGAATAATTTTCTCCTTCAAACTTTGCTTTCATCACAGAATGCTCCTATTGCAGCAATTACAGACCTTTGGCATTCTAGCTGTTAATTTGCTGAGGTAATCTTGAGACATTTCCCCCCCATGCTTCCTGAAGCCCCTCCACAAGTTGGATTGGCTTGATGGGCACTTGTTGCACCATACGGTCAAGCTGCTCCCACAACAGCTCAATGGGGTTGAGATCCGGTGACTGCGCTGGTTACTCCATTACAGATAGAATACCAGCTGCCTGCTTCTTCCCTAAATAGTTCATGCATAATTTGGAGGTGTGCTTTGGGTCATTGTCCTGTTGTAGAATGAAATTGGCTCCAATCAAGCGCTGTCCACAGGGTATGGCATGGCATTGCAAAATGGAGTGATAGCCGTCCTTATTCAAAATCCCATTTACCTTGTACAAATCTCCCACTTTACCAGCACCAAAGCATCCCCAGACCATCACATTACCTCCACCATGCTTGACAGATGGCGTCAGGCACTCTTTCAGCATCTTTTCAGTTGTTCTGCGTCTCACAAATGTTCTTCTGTGTGATCCAAACACCTCAAACTTTGATTCGTCTGTCCATAAAACTTTTTTCCAATCTTCCTCTGTCCAATGTCTGTGTTCTTTTGCCCATATTAATCTTTTCCTTTTTATTAGCCAGTCTCAAATATGGCTTTTTCTTTGCCACTTTGCCCTGAAGGCCAGCAACCCGGAGTTGCCGCTTCACTCTTGACACTGGCGTTTTGCGTGTACTATTTAATGAAGCTGCCAGTTGAGGATCTGTGAGGCGTTGATTTCTCAAACTAGAGACTCTAATGTCCTTGTCTTGTTGCTCAGTTGTGCAGCGGGGCCTCCCACTTCTTTCTACTCTGGTTAGAGCCAGTTTGTGATCTCCTCTGAAGGGAGTAATACACACCGTTGTAGGAAATCTTCAGTTTCTTGGCAATTTCTTGCATGGAATAGCCTTCATTTCTAAGAACAAGAATAGACTGTCGAGTTTCACATGAAAGTTCTCTTTTTTTCTGGCCATTTTGAGAGTTTCATAGAACAAACAAATGTAATGCTCCAGATTCTCAACTAGCTCAAAGGAAGGTCAATTTTATAGCTTCTCAAATCAGCCAAACCGTTTTCAGCTGGGCTAACATACTTGTGCAAGGGTTTCCTAGGGTTTTTTAAACATCCATTAGCCTTCTTACACAGTTAGCAAACACAATGTACCATTAAAACACTGGAGTGGTGGTTGTTGGAAATGGGCCTCTATACACCTATGTAGCTATTGCAATAAAAACAAGACGTTTGCAGCTAGAATAGTCATTTACCACATTAACAATGTATAGAGTGTATTTCTGATTCACTTAATGTTAGCTTCATTGAAAAAAAATGTGCTTTTCTTTCAAAAATAATGAAATTTCTAAATGACCCCAAACTTTTGAACGGTAGTGTATATTTTTTATTTAAAGGATCCTTATAGCCTCCATAGATAGTGTCTATAGTAGGTCTTACATTAATCATAGAATCATAAAATGGTAGAGTTGGAAGGGACCTCCTGGGTCATCTGGTCCAACCCCCTGCTCAAAGCAGGATTCACTAAATCATCTCAGACAGATGTCTGTCCAGCCTCTGTTTGAAGACGTCCATTGAAGGGGAACTCACCACCTCTCGTGGCAGCCTGTTCCACTCATTAATCACCCTAACTGTCAAAAAGTTTTTTCTAATATCTAATCTGTGTCTCCTCCCATTTAGTTTCATCCCATTGCTTCTAGTCTTTCCTTGTGCAAATGAGAATAAAGATGATCCTTCTACAATGTGACAGCCCTTGACATATTTGTAGACAGCTATTAAGTCTCCTCTCAGTCTTCTTTTTTGCAAGCTAATCATTCCCAAATCCTGCAACCGTTCCTCATAGGACATGGTTTGCAGACCAGTCACCATTCTGGTCGCTCTTCTCTGAACTTGCTCCAGTTTGTCTATGTCTTTTTTAAAATGTGGTGCCCAAAACTGTACACAGTATTCCAGATGAGGTCTGACCAAAGAGGAGTAAAGACCGATAATGACTTCACGTGATCTAGACTGTATGCTTCTGTTAATACATCCCAGAATTGTATTTGCCTTTTTTGCTGCTGCATCACACTGTTGACTCATGTTCAGTCTATGATCTATTAGTATACCTAAGTCTTTTTCACATGTACTGTTGTTTAGCTCTATTCCTCCCATTCTGTATATGCTTTTTTCATTTTTATTGCCCAGATGTAGTACTTTGCATTTTTCCCTGTTAAAAACCATTCTGTTGGTTGCTGCCCACTGCTCCAGTTTATTTAGGTCTTTTTGAATCCTCTCTCTCTCTTCTCTAGTATTAGCTATCCCTCCTAGCTTTGTGTCATCAGCAAATTTAATCAGTTTACCCTCAATTCCTTCATCTAAATCATTGATAAAGATGTTGAACAATACAGGTCCCAGGACGGAGCCCTGTGGTACCCCACTTGAGACATTCATCCAGCTGGATGTGAAGCCATTTACAATCACCCTTTGAGTCCGATCACTAAGCCAGTTATGAATCCACCTAACAGTTGCCTGGTCCATTGCATACTTGGTCATTTTTTCAATAAGGATGGTGTGAGATACTTTGTCAAATGCTTTGCTGAAGTCAAGATATGCTATATCTACAGCATTTCCCTGATCCACCCAGTCAGTGATTCTGTCATAGAAGGAAATTAAGTTAGTCTGACATGACTTGTTAGTTATAAACCCATGCTGACTCTGGTTAATCACTTCATTCTTATCCAGGTACTTACATACATGTTGTTTAATAATTTGTTCAAAGATCTTTCCTGGTATAGAAGTCAGACTCACCGGCCTATAGTTCCCTGGGTCCACCTTCTTCCCCTTTTTGAAGATAGGAACAACATTTGCTCTTCTCCAGTCTTCTGGGACTTCTCCTGTTCTCCAAGAATTTTCAAAGATTATGGAGAGTGGTTCTAAAATTTCTTCTACGATCTCCTTCAGTACTCTGGGGTGTAATTCATCTGGACCTGGAGACTTGAACTCATTTATGTTAGCTAAATATTCCCTCACAATCTTTCTGTTTACAGATAACTTGGATTCTTCTATTCCTTTAAAAGGACAGTGAAGATCAGTTGATGTTACATTTTCTTTCTGAGAGAAAACAGATGCAAAATAGGAATTAAAAAGTTTGGCCTTCTCAACATCCTCTCTTACCATTTCTCCATTTTCATCCTGTAAAAATCCTATAGCATCTTTGACTTTTCTTTTACTTTTGACATACCCCCAAAATCCTTTTTTATTGCTTTTGACATCTCTTGCAAGCCTTAATTCATTGTCAGCTTTAGCTAACCTGATACATGCGCTGCAGGATCTGCAGACTGCATTATAATCTTCTTTAGATATGCCTCCCTCTTTCCATTTAATAAACATTTCTTTCTTTCTTTTTAGCATGTGTTTAAGTTCTGTGTTCATCCATCCTGGTTTCCTTAAATGCTTCCCATTCTTCCTACTTTTCGGGATTGTTAACGATTGTGCTTTGAGAATCTTATTTTTAAAAATTTCCCATCCTTCCTGGACATTTTTGTCCTTAAGGACATCCAGCCATTGGATCCCTCCTATTCTCTTTCTGAGTCTCTTAAAATCTGCCTTTCTAAAATCTAACCTTGAAGTTTGAGTCTTCACATGTCTTCCTCCTCTAGTTATCCAAAATTCTATAATAGCATGATCGCTGCCTCCTAGGGTCCCAGCCACTTTTACCTCCTCAACCATTTCCTCCTTGTTTATAAGGATTAGATCCAAAGTAGCAGATCCCCTTGTTTTCTCCCCTACCTTTTGGAAGATAAAGTTGTCAGCAAGAGAGGATAAGAATTTGCTTGACCTGTTAGTTTTACTTGAGAGAGATTCCCAACAAATGTCTGGATAGTTGAAATCTCCCATGACCACTACGTCATATTTTTTGGAGAACTTGGTCATTTGATACATAAAGAGTTCATCCATATCTTCAGCTTGCCCAGGTGGCCTGTAGTAAATGCCTACAATGGTGTCCTTTCCGTTGTTCTCTCCTTGTATTCTTACCCAAACAGTTTCCACAGAACTCCCAGTCTCTGAAGCTTCAATCTCTGTGCAGATATACGCTTTTCTAACATACAATGCGACACCTCCTCCTCGTTTATCAAGTCTGTTTCTTGCAAATAAGTTGTATCCTTTTAGCCTTTTATTCCAATCATGTGTATCGTCCCACCAAGTTTCAGTGATTCCAATGACATCATATTTCTTTTCCTGCGTTAGTAGTTCTAATTCTCCTTGTTTGTTGCCCATGCTTTGTGCATTTGTATAAAAACATTTTAGTTTGTGATTGGTTTCTCTTCCTCCCATATTTTTATTATTTAAATTGTTTTGTCTTTGTTCTTCCTTTCCACTTCCAGTAGCAGAGATCTCAATAGTATTTGTCAGCTGTATGGCTTTTTCTGGCCTTTTGCTTCCCTTCCCACATTGTTCTAGTTTAAAGCTCTCCTGATGAGTGTAGCAAGGCGACTTCCAAATACATGTTTTCCAGTCTTCGTAAGGTGCACCCCATCTCTAGCAAGTAGTCCATCGTATAGGTAATTCATTCCGTGATCCAGAAATCCAAATCCTTGTTGACGGCACCATCGACGTAGCCAGTTGTTCACCTGTAGAATCTTATTCCACCTCATTGTTCCATGGCCATCCACTGGGAGGATGGATGAGAAGACCACCTGCGCTCCCAATTCTTTCACTTTCTTGCCCAAGTCTTCAAAGTCACTGCAAAGTCATTAGGTACTTTAGATTAAAGGGGTTGTCCAGGCTTGGGGCTCACTCTATGTGACTGCAGACTTGTGCATCCTCAGAGTGTGCACAGTGTGTGCTGTCAGGATTCTCTGTTCCCGGCGCTGGGAGCGGGCAGTCATGCCTGATTCCGACTAGACGTTTCGAAATTCACTTGTATTGAGCGAGGCAGCGCACGTCTAGTTGGCATGTGACAACATGTATGCACATCGCATACTTACGGTCTCGAACCCACCTGCTCTCGACACCGGAGAATCCTGACATAGCGTATACTGCACATAGAGTGACTGCAGACTACACCTGGACAACCCCTTTAAATACTTTGGATTTCTCTGACCAATGATGGTAGATATTGGAGAAAATAAGGATAAGGTAAATTCAGTTTAATTACACCCTTGATTTTTACTTATGGGTTTGTCTCCCTTATCCCAAGGGCTGCTCAGAATGAAATCCATTGGGTCCACCAAAACGAATATTTACAAAGGCCCAACTTATCTATTCTCAACCTGAACAGATCAAAATTCAATTTCTCAGCAATCTTTGCTCATATCGAGATTAAATACTGCATGAAACAATTTATGACCATCAGCAGGATTGATGGGATGGAATAGATGATGGAATTGATGGGCTCACTAGTCATTTGTGCAAATCTTTTCTGAACTCACGTAACACCACAGCCGGGCATATTGTCAATTCCCCTTCACTGTCCTTGACTAACAGGGATGTTATCAATAATGTTTTAGTACCCTAGACCACCAAGGATGTTATCAATAAACCCTCCTATACACTAGATCACCAGGGTTTTTATCAATAGTGTTATCAATCACCCCTTCATTACACTAGAGCGCAAGGGAAGTTATTAATAATTCCTTAAATACCCTGCACCATCAGGGATGTTATCATTTCCCCTTCACTGTCGTAGACCACCAGGCATGTTATCATTTCCCCTTCACTGTCCTAGACCAACAGGGATGTTATCAATAACCTTTTAGTACCCTAGACCACTAGGGATATTGTCAATAACCCCTTCAATACAGTAGATCACCAGGATTATTATCAATAATATTTTCATTATACTAGATCACAAGGGATGTTATCAATAATTCCTTAAATACCCTACACCACCAGGGATGTTATCAATAAACCCTCCTATACACTAGATCACCAGGGTTTTTATCAATAGTGTTATCACTCATCCCTTCGTTACACTAGAGCACAAGGTAAGCTATTAATAATTCCTTAAATAATATTATCATTACACTAGATCATATGGGATGTTAGCAATAATTCCTTAAATACCCTACACCACCAGGGATGTTATCAATTACATTTTCAATACTCTACACCACCAGTACCGTACACCTTTCAGTACATTAGACAACCAGAGATATTATCAATAACCCCTTTCAGCACCCTAGGCCACCAGGGATGTTACCCGTCCCTGCAGGTATAAGTCAAGCTGTTTTTACAGTTGTTATTTCTTTTATAGAAGTTGTAGTTATCCTGGGGTAAATGAAGACCTCCATGCTGTTTTTGCACAGGAGCCCTCTGTTGTCTGCGTTCTCACCTGGAGAGCTAGAGAATATATTATGGCTAAATGTACCAAATATAACATTATCCTAGAACATGAATTTCACTTCTTCACAATCATTATTTTTTTTCTGTAGTTTAGGAGATGAGATGTGATACACATAAGCGTCAGTACAAGGTAAGAAATAAATCTGTAAGAAGGTATTTCTTCGGCATATAGCGAGACGCGTGGTCTTTGAACTGATCTACAATGCAGGCGAGGAGGATGCGCGGCGTTACATGTTCCTCTATATAAATATTCATGGAGGATGAGTCACCGGCTGCAATACAGATTCTTCCTGAGGAAATCCAGCAGAAATATATTAGGCGAACATTCAGCACAAACAATACAGTCAGCTGCGGTATAATAAGCCGCCGTCTCCTTCCAATCAATGTCTATGACGTTACTCGATTAACTGATGTCGTCCAGTAACGAATGTCCAAGAACGTATAAAATCAGCGCCAGAATGGACTGCTGAGGTCCGGAGGCCATATCTGAGTGCTACGTTTGCTCATACTGTATAAGAGGGTGGTGGCCCACCGGAGGATTCTCCTGCTCTCCCGTGGGCCAGTCCAAGCCTGTCAGTATACGTATTTTAGGTTCTCCTCCTGTTATCGTAGCCTTCCTCACAGACTACAGAGCTCTTTTGTCCACAAAATGGCAACATGTGACCAGATCAAACTTCTTCAAATAAAAACAACTCACATGGGAAAGCTGCTTCTCCATTGGTTGAAGCTGATCACATGCTCCTCCATCAGCAGCCATTTTGAGAACAGGAGAGCAGTGCAGCCTTTAAGGAGGCCCTAATAGGAGGAAAACGTCTAACTAGGGATGAGCGAACCCATGGAAGTTCGGGTTCTGGTAGCCGACTGAACTTTAGTCCAAAGTTCAGTTTTGGTACCAGAACTGTACCCGTACTTCAATCAGAACCCGGACTCCATTGAAAACAATGGGGACCCGAAGTTTGGAGCTGGAAAAAATCTCTGTCTCTGTTTGGTACAAACCCTGAACTTTTAAGTTCAGGTCCACTCATCTCTACTTCTAACACTTATATATTTGTAAGTGCCATAAAATTATGTCAATGATACATTTGTCAAAAAAAAGATAAAGTGGACAAACCTTTAAGGTTTTCATCTTTATTTCAGCAATAATGGCGCTGTGCACTACTCAGTAATTTCACAGTGAAATGTGAGAGAACTGTAGATGTGAAAAAGCAGACTCGTATAAAATGTATGGTAAAAGATGATATAACTGTAATTAAAGAGACCCTATAGATCCCATTTATCAAAGCCATCTAACAGGTAAAATGGCCTTGTTGCCTCTAGCAACCAAAGCGCAGAATTTATTTCGGGTGGTAATGTCAGATACTGGCAATTGATCTGATTGTGAATGACACATTCACAAGAGCGTAGAGATATAAAAGGCTTAACCACACACTGTGGTCCATATTATTAATGGTCAGGAAATAGGACTGTACTTAGCAACGGCAGGGACAAATACTGTAACTATTAGCTGGAAATCTTCTAGTCTTCTGTTTCTACCATATGTATAAATTTTTGAGAATCCTAGATGACAACTTCTATAGTCACGATTACAGATCTCATAAGGAATATCATCCTATTTACCTAAACCCTTGAGTGCCACTAAAGCACAATAACACATCCCCATATATATCAGATAGTTCCCTAAGTCAAGTGCCTCAGCCATCATTCCAGTCCACTCTCCATAATAAATGTTTTTTTTTCAATAGGCAGACTGCAACATCCATGTCAGTACTTGCCCCTTCTGTTTATGATTCTATCATGGGGCAACACCACGGCACCGACGCAGGATGACAATGCAATGGTCCTGTTGTTTAATATTCTGGGACTAGTGGTGCTGTCCAGGCAGGGAGCATGAAGGTTAATTTCTTACTTGTTTAGCATTGACTCCCTACTGTGAGCACTAGGTGGGGATGCTCACTATCAAAACCCCTGAGGCCCCTGTCTTCCAGTTATATGTTCTGTGTTACCTGGTCCACATCCTTGTTTTCTCATCTTGTTGTGCTAGTGTTGACTATTTCTGACCTTCTGATAATTTTTTGTCTATCATTCTGCCTGACGTTTTTGTTCCTTATCTGTATCTCCCGGTGCAGACACAGATATACCTGCCAGCTTGCTCCAACAGCCAGCAGCTACTCTATGGATTCAACCCAGGGCCCTTGTGTTAGTCCAAATTCCTATAGAGGAGTTAGTCAAAGGGTGAAGGTCAGTATTCCCCTGGGACCTCATAGAGAGCCAGCTCAAAGCCTGTCCATGGAAGCCTTATTTAGAGCTACCAGACTACCACATACACATGCTTATCCTCTCTTTGGAACTATAACATGAATAATTCCTCTTTGATTGGAGTTTGGCAGACCCTGCTGAAACATGGCCAAAATTAACCTAATTTGCATGGGAGCCATAAGTGTATTAAATGTGGCACTAAATCACACCTAAATCTTTAATGATTAATGCAGATGTTTATCCCTATTAGGGATGAGTGGAACTCTGGAAGTTCGGGTTCTGGTACCTGACCAAACTTTAGTCTAAAGTTCGGTTCAGGTACTTAAACATTGAAATCAATGGGGATCAAATTTTGGAACTGGAAAAGTTCTCTCTCTCTCTTTCTCTCTCTCCTCCCCAGACTCCCGAACAGTAAAACAGACTTCCAGGAGAAGTAGTTGTTCAGAGTTCTGCACCAGTTCGGGTTCGCTCATCTTTAGTCCTTACATATTTACTCAACACTTATTGTTCTATACTGGTGCTATGGTTTCCTGTACTCAACGACACGTTCTGAACGTGTATATTCCGCACAACAGTCCTTGTTTTCCAAAGGCAGAAAACACTGTTGTTTCTAAAAGGATTTGTCACATGAATGAAACCTCTTTTACATCTACAATAGGCCAAGTGATCAGCAGCACGAGGAGCGAGAGTATTACATGATGGCCTCTTTGTGACTCATAAAGAGGGTGGACTTAAAGAGCACCTATCACCAGTGTTGGGCTGTCCTTTTTGTTTAAAGAAGCACTCTTCTTATTTTTTTTGTTCCATAAATCTGTGTAAATATTAGTGTAGCGCAAGTGTGTTAATAAAATCACTGATCCACATCTTCTCCAATGTCTAGTGCTGCTCCGGTCCTCTTCTCAGTCACATGACGATTCCGACTCGCCGGATCACACTGCGCTCTATGTGTGAGCCAGAAGTCACTTTTACAATATAACACTATACAGCCTCATTCTGACACTCCATAGGCCAAGATTGTAAAAGTCACTTTTGGCGAGTCGGAACAGCGATCACGTGACCCAGAAGAGGACCGGAGTAGCACAGGACACCGGAGAAGACGGCGATTGGTAAGTATATTTTTACACTTACACTACACTAACATTTACATAGGTTTATGGGATAAAAAAAATATTACAAGTGTTTCTTAAAAAAAGAGCGGACAGCCCTAAACGGGTGATTTTATTAAATATAAACAAGTGTAAAAAAAAAGTGCTCCTAATGCCCCCCGAAAAGGGCCCGACTTCATTACTTGTATGTATTTTGATGTAGCCATTATATTTTTCTGCAAACTAGATGGAGAAATCCCAAAGCTCCTTTAAAATTGCCTTTTAGGTGTTTGAAAAGGTTACGTTGTGAGCCAAACGCTTCATTTTTGCAAGATAAAAGGCCATCAGATATTCACAGATATTATAGACATAGCTGATGGCTGAATGGAAGTGAAAACAAATTGGAAATTTCTGCTACTAGATCCATTGATTTCAAACAGTTGCTTGAGATTTAGAGTAGAAATTTTTTGCTGTGGATTTTGCCACATCTCTGTGACAAATTTGCATTTAAATCCTACTGATTATTGGTGATTTTGATATGGATTTGTTCACCCTATTCATTGGAAAGGACAAAAGCCATGGTGAAAGTCTGTGATATGAATTGGCATGCCAATTTCTGCTGTGGGTATTTCTGATGAGCTTTGGAAATATCTGTAGTATGTATATCCACCAGAATCTGGACAGACAATCCACATCGTATCTGCTATGTGTGAACATACAAAACCAGGGATAAAAACAAAATGAGCAAATACCCTCTATCCAGTAAATAAATAAATAGTAATATTAGATGTAAATAACATAGGGTACTTAGTTGTCACCATTTTAATCAAAAGAGTGTAAAAGCCATCCCACCACGACAAGGTGTACCCAATCAGGATGGACTTTATTAGAGTTAGGGTCTATCCTGATTGGGTACATCTTGTCGTGGTGGGATGGCTTTTATGCTATTTTGATCAAAATAGTGTCAACTAAGTACCCTATGTTATTAACATGAATTACTATTTACTTACTAGGGTGTATTTGCTCATTTTGTTTTTTTTTCCTAGGTTTTGTATGTTAATAGACCACAGTGTGATTGTGCACCTACATACTGCATGTGTGCCAGCTCATTTCTTTCTTTGCTTTAGTTTTTTGTACTTTGAACAAACAGGGGTGGAGCTACCCATTTTTGGGCTATGCATCTTGTCTATATAGCTTTCCATTGGCAGATGCAAAACAATCAGGTCTGGGTTCTGCTCTGCCCCCATCTATTTTGAGGCCAGCTGACACATTGAGAGGTGAACAAGAAACAGGGACCATCCTGTTTGGGTACACCTTGTCGTGGTGGGATGGCTTTTATGCTCTTTTGATCAAAATAGTGTCAGCTAAGTAACCTGTGTTACTTACATCTACTATTACTTTTTATTTATTTACTTACTACAGAGTATTTGCTCATTTATTTTTATCGTTGGTCTGTTAAATGGTCACAATGTGAACGTGCACCTACATATTGCACTTGCACCAACATGTGTTCCGGCTCATTTATTTGGTTTTACATGTGAACATAGCATATGAACACCATAATCAAGTTGTATTCAATTCATTTTTAGAAAGCCCTCCTACTGGAACTTGCTTTTTTCAAGGCTAGAGCACAAGGATTTTAATCTATGTAGGTAAAGGCAGTATTTATTTTGACACCACTACAATACTGATGTAACCGTCTGATCATGCAAAGGCAAATTGCATGAACACTCTGAATACCTGGCACATAAAATGAGCATGATAAATTACCATCTTATTTAGTTAAGCTGGGAACACGATGAGATACTCATATTTTTTTTCTTCTTTACGACTCAACGAATACACAAAAGAATTAGAATAAACTTTCTGGCATTAGCTACGTTTCTCCAAACTTCACACACAGAAGTTCCAAAAGTTATTTTGCCTGTGTAGAATTTTCTGGAACATAAACCTGCTGGAAATGCTTCCGAGGACATAGAAGGGATTGTTCATTAAAGTCCAAAGCAGCTGTTGTCTGGGGGAGAGAACACTGACATCAAAGACTGTCTCTAAAGGGAATTTCCAGCCAGCAGGCAGCCAGCGAGCGAGCGAGCCGCATTCTGTTGTGTTGTAGTCGCTGGCGCTCCAATGAACCATTATAAGAGCAAAGCGAAGAGAAGGTAAAAGTCACAGTCTGACAGTTTGCATCTAGTAATATATTCTCACAGTCATTATAGATCGGTGTGTCGTCATTGTCACCATAACACCTTCTATTAATATCACAATAAGGGGACAGCAGTCAGAACCCGTGACTAATTAAATGGAGGATCAAGAAGATACTTCGTTGAAGCCATTTAAAGTTGTCGTTATATTTTACGAGTGCGTAACTTCCCAATGCATTGACGCAAATAGAGAAATATTCTACCTTTTCTTATGAACAGTTTCTATTTAAACCAATGGATCTTCATGGAAATCAATTAAAAAAATGCTCTGTGTAGTCTTATACTATACACATTTTAGGGTTAAACTGGCCACAAGGAGCTCCTATAGGTGCTAAACGACGTAGTTGAATGCTATACTCTTACATGTTCAATTATCTGGAGGATTCCAGATGAATGATTGTTCGTATGTTCACGTCATACCGTTCCCCATAATGTCAAGTCTTGATCTGGAGAACTCGGACCATTGACTTCAAAGATAATTGAGCAACTTGATCCCTAATTTACCCTGTGATGACTCTGCAGGGAAATTGAGCACTTACCAATGGGTAATGAAGACGATGACTGAGGGTCTATCCAACAGGACACCATGTGATCAACTTATAATTAGGGAACAACCCCACTAAAGCTGGCCATAAACATTAGGTGGCTGGCGAATGATGCTTCAGACGATAGTTCGGCCAACGGCCACGTCAGCCGACTCTCCCATACACAGGAGCGTTGGTTTGGCCGAGCATTCCTGTGTTCTCTATGAAAAAGCTGCCAGCTGAAATGTTGGCCGGCGGCTTATCTCACAGAGCAATTGGCAGCCCAAAATTGGACAGGCACAATCAACATCTCTTCCAACCATCACTTGGCCGGTGCAGCCATACACTTTAGACCGTGGTCCAAACCCGTCGATATCGGCAGGTTTAGTCGACATTAGTCTAATGTGTATGGGGGCCTTAAGGCTGCATTTACACTGGTCTATTTTTGCGAACAAGTGCTCCTAGGAATGCTCGTTGCCCAATAATTGTCCACCAATCACTCGACGAATAAGCAAAACGCACATACATTGGGTGAAATGAACTTTAAAAAACATCGTTCTCTGCGGACCATCATAAACAGTACAAGAATAATGATATTCGATGCACACAGAATGAGTGAATAATTCTTGTGCTTGGGAAGTGCGGTCGGCCAATCAACTTATCTGTAACCGATCGGCTATCTGTGGCGCCCTGCTGCGCTTGGTGCCACAGAACCCAGAAGGGTGCATAGATGGATTTCTCCACAAGAGGCCCTCACTACATGCAAACACCTCCACCTTCCACCTCATAACAGCAGAGGGAGCCCTGATAGGGATATATAAAGGGAAGGTGGAGCCAGGCAGCTCAGTTCAGCAAGTGGAGTGCTCAGAGAGAGAGCAGCCCGCAGGCTGCTGTGTGAGGCAAGCTAGGCCTCCAGCAGCACTGAAGCCTAGTGAAGGCCCCGAGCGTGGCTGACGGCAAGGAGAGAAGGAGTGATAAAAGGGGGCAGAGGAGCATACCAGGCTCACCCCAGTATATTTACCGGACACCGGGTCCGAGCCTACAGGGACCCTTCATACCCAGTAGGGTTAACCGGAATCCCAGGAGGACTACAAGTCCCTGGCAGACCTGAAGCAAGACACACAGGACCAGGTACCACGAAGGCCCCGACGTCCAGGGAAAGTGGTTACCAACCGGAGGTCCTACCTCAGAGCAACAGGTTAAGTAAAAGCAGGACACATAAGCTAGGCCCAGTTGCAGGCTGGCCAGGAGCTTAAACAGAGACAGACACGGAACAGGAGGCCTTATACCCGCTCACTGGGGAGAAGTCCAAAAGTGCGCCCTTCACCTAGAGTACCCTGGACCATATCTACCAGCTGTACCAGTAAAGCTAACGAAGCAAAACCCCATGTCTCTGTCCGTTACTCTGGCTGCGCCATCGTTCCCTACCTGCACCACAACGCCCAGCACAGCCACCATCTATTCATCCTACACTGCCCTGAGGCCTGCTCCACCTGTGGGGAGCCGTCCCATCAAAGCTGCCCCTAATATCAGCCTCAGTGGACTGTCGCAGCGCTGGTAACCTCT
Organism: Phyllobates terribilis; assembly: GCF_046119375.1. Taxonomy (NCBI): domain Eukaryota; kingdom Metazoa; phylum Chordata; class Amphibia; order Anura; family Dendrobatidae; genus Phyllobates; species Phyllobates terribilis. Next base: position 715,006,390 of record NW_027362764.1, read on the forward strand.
TACCTGAATCCACAGGTGGCGTCACGAACTTTTATTTTCATTTTTATTAAACCCCTTTTTTTGGCGCACTGTCCGCCCTGGGCCAGCCACCGTGATATACATATATACTGCTCCAGACAGTAAGGCCCCACCGGGGGCGAGACATATCCTTAAACGGCAGCGATTGTTTAATGTAAATGCACCCTATGGCTAAGTTCATAGCTGGTATAATGAATACCACTGTCAATGTTTTTACTGGAAATATTTTTTTTTTTGTTAAAGTGATTGACTGACACCATATTGAAAACCAGGCGGGCCTTGATGCAGTCAATGGAAAACATTGGGTGCTGTAACCATTGGGTGCTGTTTGTGTCACTGATTCATCCCCTGCATTAATTCCATTATTCTGTTCCTAGAATGAAACGGTAAAAGGGCTTTCCCTTCACAGATGTGAGTTTAGCCTGAAGGTGTCCATTCACATGAGAACACTCGTTCTGTTCACCGTTATATCTTCAGATTCCCCTATACACAGGAAGGCTCGTCTGTATTAAAAGTTCTTATTTTATGCGAAGAGAGGAAAAACCCTCTTCCAGATACTGTATCTCTGAATAAAATTTAATTCAAACTGCCCAATCCTTCCCCCATCACAGATAATGAGAGTCAATCATATATCCATATACATCTGATAGTCAGCCAGTCCTACTGAAATCAGTGACTTCAACTTTCTTTATTCTAATATCGATGTAAATACTTTTATGCCCAAAAATGACAAAAGTATTCTCGGAGTGATACCTTTTTTGGCTAACCAGAATAAATATATACATATATTATATATACAGTACAGACCAAAAGTTTGGACACACCTTCTCATTTAAAGATTTTTCTGTAGTTTCATGACTATGAAAATTGTACATTCATACTGAAGGCATCAAAACTATGAATTAACACATGTGGAATTATATACTTAACAAAAAAGTGTGAAACAACTGAAAATATGTCTTATATTCTAGGTTCTTCAAAGTAGCCACCTTTTGCTTTGATGACTGCTTTGCACACTCTTGGCATTCTCTTGATGAGCTTCAAGAGGTAGTCACCGGAAATGGTTTTCACTTCACAGGTGTGCCCTGTCAGGTTTAATAAGTGGGATTTCTTGCCCTATAAATGGGGTTGGGACCATCAGTTGTGTTGTGCAGAAGTCTGGTGCATACACAGCTGATAGTCCTACTGAACAGACTGTTAGAATTTTTATTATGGCAGGAAAAAAGCAGCTAAGTAAAGAAAAACGAGTGACCATCATTACTTTAAGAAATGAAGGTCAGTCAGTGAGAAAAATTGGGAAAACTTTGAAAGTGTCCCCAAGTGCAGTTGGAAAAACCATCAAGCGCTACAAAGAAACTGGCTCACATGGGGAAAGGAAGACCAAGAGTCACTTCTGCTTCTGAGGATAAGTTTATCCGAGTCACCAGCCTCAGAAATCGCAGGTTAACAGCAGCTCAGATTAGAGACCAGGTCAATGCCACACAGAGTTCTAGCAGCAGACACATCTCTTCAACAACTGTTAAGAGGAGACTTTGTGCAGCAGGCCTTCATGGTAAAATAGCTGCTAGGAAACCATAGCAAAGGACAGACAACAAGCAGAAGAGACTTGCTTGGGCTAAAGAACACAAGAAATGGACATCAGACCAGTGGAAATCTGTGCTTTGGTCTGATGAGTCCAAATTTGAGATCTTTGGTTCCAACCACCGTGTCTTTGTGCGACGCAGAAAAGGTGAACGGATGGACTCTACATCATTGGTTCCCACTGTGAAGCATGGAGGAGGTGTGATGGTGTGGTGACACTGTTGGGGATTTATTCAAAATTGAAGGCATACTGAACCAGCATGGCTACCACAGCATCTTGCAGCGGCATGCTATTTCATCCGGTTTGCGTTTAGTTGGACCATCATTTATTTTTCAACAGGACAATGACCCCAAACACACCTCCAGGCTGAGTAAGGGCTATTTCACCAAGAAGGAGAGTGATGGGGTGCTACGCCAGATGACCTGGCCTCCAGAGTCACCAGACCTGAACCCAAGCGAGATGGTTTGAGGTGAGCTGGACCGCTGAGTGAAGGCAAAAGAGCCAACAAGTGCTAAGCATCTCTGGGAACTCCTTCAAGATTGTTTGGAAGACCATTTCCAGTGACTACCTCTTGAAGCTCATCAAGAGAATGCCAAGAGTGTGCAAAGCAGTCATCTAAGCAAAAGGTGGCTACTTTGAAGAACCTAGAATATAAGACATATTTTCAGTTGTTTCACACTTTTTTGTTAAGTATATAATTCCACATGTGTTAATTCATAGTTTTGATGCCATTAGTGTGAATGTACAATTTTCAAAGTCATGAAAATATAGAAAAATCTTTAAATGAGAAGGTGTGTCCAAACTTTTGGTCTGTACTGTATATATATATATATATATATATATATATATATATACATATATGTATTGAAGTGATACCTTTATTGGCTAACCAGAAAAAATATATATATATATTTTTTTTATGGTTAGCCAATAAATGTATCACTCCGAGAATACTTTTGTCATTTTTGGGCATAAAAATATTTATATCGATTTTTCTAGCTAACACAGTGCCACAATATAACTTTGTATTGTACTTTATTCTAATACAGTTATATGAAAAAGTTTGGGCACCCCTATTAATCTTAAGCTTAATGTTTTATAAAAATTGGTGTTTTTGCAACAGCTATTTCAGTTTGATATATGTAATAACTGTTGGACACAGTAATGTTTCTGCCTTGAAATGAGGTTTATTGTACTAACAGAAAATGTGCAATCTGCATTCAAACAAAATTTGATAGGTGCATAAGTATGGGCACCCCACCAGGCGGCTGGTATAAGATTACGGTCAGGGAATTTAGATTAGTAGCACCACATAAAAATACAAAACGATGGAGTGGTGCTTTAAGCTTGACATTTTGCTGATGATTGTTATCTAGTGGGTACTAGGTTGTAGGTAAAAACGCAATAACATAATAAAGTCATTTACATCACTGTCATAGTGCAGTAAATAAGTGATTTCCACCCCATGGCAAATAACTAGAAAGCCGACTATAGCAAGGAATTGTGTTCTCCGCCCTAGGATGACCCTTTAATTTGATATTTCATCGATCATAAACCTTTGTCATGTCTGAGTAAATAAGCTGCGCCCTTTGCAGATCACTTCATATCCATCTTACTAGAGAAAAGCTGTCCATGACAGTCGTCAGGCGTGACACAGGGCACTTATGTCTTTATCGTCGAGCCGGTGACAACTATACAGTAATATGTTCACAGCATCACAAATAATCTCATTTGCTCCTTCCTGAAAGCCTGGTAACATCTTAATGCAACGCTGCCAGCTCGATATTAGATAGCATTGACCCATAAGGCACCGTGGCTAGAAAGTGCATTAACTATTGGGTGTCTGCATAGTGCATTAGGCAGGTCACTCGGCTACCTGAAGTTTTCATGGTTTCACTGTAATTGTGCATTTACTAGCAGCGAAGGGCAGGAAATACAATCTTTCAATTTAAGCTTCGGGAAAAAAAAATCTTTTTCATTACAGTGACTAGAGGTTAATGGGTTTCTGGTACTTTTTCCTTACATTGGTTTTAATTTGTTGTAAAATTAGTTTACATTTGCTGCAAGTACCATGATAAGCAGAGAATTAATGTGATGCATGTTAAGTGCTCATGTACGTACGGGCAGCGTCGGACTGGGGTGAAAAGTAACCAACTCCAGGGCCCACTTTTCAGCTTCATGCAAATGTTACATTATCCTCAATCACAAATGTATATAACAATGATCTGGGTAGATTGTAAAATGAATAAGATGCAATAGTGATTCAAGTATATTGTGCTAAATATTGCTCATATAAGAAGGTGATGGCCCACCGGAGGATCCTCCTGTTCTGCTGTTGGCCAGTCCAAGCCTGCGTATGGTTGTACTGTAAAATAACATTCACATGGGGCCATATTCTACATCATACCTACATGAGCCGATAAAAATTGCATTGGTGGTAATTGTCCATGTTTGGGGACAACATATTTTTTCTTACGTATATGCATGCATTTAGGGTAAAAGTTGCTTTTTTTTTTTTGTAATAGGGTCACACTCTTAATTATGTACCGTTTGCTTTCTATAGCCTCTGCGTCATTCTGTCTATTGCTAGCTACAGAAAGAGCTAACTGAGAATCAGTCAGTGAACTCATTCTGGCGATTCAATGGGAGGGTTTGTTTTTTAGCTCCTCTTGGCGGCTTTATGACATCGCTGTTGAATGTGCATGGAAACAAAGAGCCAAGCGGAGCAACATTTTTAATGAAACTGAATTGCAAAAATTATTGTTAGCCCCAAATATATGGATTTAAGTGAAAAAAATAAAGTCCAAAGGTGGATAACCCCTTTTATATGATCATTCGATCCCAACACCATTTCTATATTGATCACCTACGAACACTTTTTTTGGTCTGCATTAAAGATATAATCAGCCAACAGCTGATCGGGGTTACGTTTACAAAGGGCAATGATCCGGACCAATGTTTTCTTAAAAATATAGTATGGCCGATTATCAGACTGCGTAAAAGGGCTTTTAATAACTATGTTTAAATGGTCATGAGGGCCACATCTATGGGATCAAAAAGTTAGTATAATCAGTAGTCAAAAGGGATCGGGAAGTTTAATGGTTAAACTTTGTCATGTTGTCATTCCACCAATATACATGTGCCAGGACTGACAGTTAATATTTCATTATTTGGGCATCTGTATCATTATAAGGAATGGCCTTAACTATAAAAAATGTCAAAACTAATCAAACGACTATGGTGCGATATATGGACTTAAAATGGTGGCAGATTCCATCCAAACGTTGGTCAAGGCCATAGAAAAATATACATTCATAATATATGAATTCACCAGAAGACATGATCCCGAGGTCCACATTAATGTATGTATCTACAGATATTGTACATGAAGAACATATCAATAAGGTCTCATAGGTAATTAGCGAATCATCACAAGAGTGATTGAACCTCGTGATAAGTGATTGGCTCCAGAGCCACCTAAAAATGGACCCGTCCTCTAGCACCCAATATGATGCCAAACCTGGGCCTACCTAGTGTCAATTAGTAAAAATAGTCAATGGACAAATTTACCAGCTGATATGAACTTCCCACAAAACCTCCAAGTCATCTAAATTGTTCGACCCTACAATTTTGGGACCAATGAGTAAAAAAAATTGTTTTCGCTAGACAAATTTCTAAGAAGAGACATTACTGAAAAAGAAAAATGTCACAAACTTTCTGAAAATTCTTTTTTTTTCCTGTGTTGCTATATAACTTTTTAAAGTTCAAAATGTTATACACGGAGTACTGTACTTTCATAAGGAGAATGTGAAAAAAAAAAAAGGTTCCTGTGGATGATCTATTCTGTACAAAGAACGGGAACGTCAGGAACTTTACACTAAACCAACGAGCTATGGAGACCGAGACTGCTTCCTTTAGGATGATTTACAATGGGTTTTTCTGAACAGTCACAGTGACAGACAGCGCTTAGATTGCAATCAGTGAAAGTATCACTGTCTGACTGGCGTTCTCTTTCCAGCACACGATTAATTGGAGCCTAAACTTGTGACTTGTCTCCGATTATGGTCAAATCATTTAACTCCTTCATAACTAAGATGGTTGACGAAAGGCCCCCCATACACATTAGACTAATGTTGGCTGGGCCAGCTGACATCAAAAGGTTTGGCCGACAGTGTAATGTATATGGAGGCGCTGGCCGACTAATGGTCTGGAGAGATGTCGATCGCATATGTTTGATTTCGGACTGGCAATCGTATTGCTCTCTTGGAGACTTATCGATGGCCAACGTTAGTTGGCGGCTTTCTCATAGAGAACACAGGAGTGCTCAGCCGAATGAGTGCTCCTGTGTATGGTAGTGTTGGCTGTGATGGCTATCGGCCAAAGCATTGTTTGGCTAACTTCTAGTTTTTGGAGCAATACCTCTCCTATAACCACAAAGAGTTAAAAAAAAACCCTCACTAGGTGTGATTGGAGAAATGGAGTTTCTTCTGTGAAAACAGTTAAAAACAACTCGGTGTGAACATACCCTAAAGCCCCCTAATCACATTGGACTAATGCTGCTGATATCAACGGGTTCGTCTGACAGTCTAATTTCTTTGGGGCCCCTGGACAACTGACTGACGGGAAAGTTAAAGATCTGGCACGTCATAGACAACACAGGAGTGTTGGCTGAGCGAATGCTCCTGTGTATGTCAGGCCTGGCCAAAATGGTTGCCAAATGGAACCATCGTTCAGCCGACAGTCATCCAATGTGTGTGGCTGGATTTAGAGTGGTTTGCTATAGTCAGATGTGACAGGTTCAGCCGATGGTCTAATGTGTATGGCGGAGACGGCCAACCGATCATCGGGAGATGTTGAGTGGACATGTCCGATTCCGGACTGCCGATTGCATTGTTCTCCCAGAGATAAGTTGCCGGCCGCGTGTCAGCTCATAGAGAACACAGGAGCGCTCGGCCGAACAAACGCTCCTGTGTATGGGAGAGTTGGCTGAGATGGCCCTCGGATGAACGATCAGCAACGTTCATCCGACTGCCATCTATTGTGTATGGCCAGCTTAAGCCAATAGGGAAATATCTGTAAAGTGACTGTGACACTTTCAATCACACTTGGTGGTTTTTTTTTTCTCCTCCGAGTCATCTCATCCAATCCGATCAGATTGGGTAGTAAATATACTGTGCACATATTCCACATGTGATATTGGATTTATGCAAGAAGTTATATTTAGCTGCCTGTGATCCATGGAGGTTATTCTTGGTGGGTCATGGCCAATAATTTCCTGGAAAGTGTTTTTCCAAGCAAACCCACAGTAACCTCTGACATCAAAGTTTCTACTCAAAGTAGCAGGCATAAGCTAAGAGAACCATGATCTTTTCTTCCTAGAGGTTGATATTTCTGGCCTAGAAAATTTCATGTTAATTTCTCTGTATTTTTTTTTAGTGCTACCTGATTTATAATAATAATATTTTTGTTATCTAAAATGTTGATCTGGTTGACCTGTATACCTATAATAAAGTAGCAAGAAATAACCTTCCACACACCTAAAATCCTAACTTATTTAGAACAATTCAATTATCTCAATTATCCAGACCTGTCCAGTGTTTCTCAAACTGTCAGATTGTCAGCCTCAATAATGAGATACTTCATTTTTCTGTCAAATCAGAAGAACAGAAGTGTGTGGGGTTGACTTTTTTTTCAGCAGGACAAGTAAGGAGCATGGGAAGGTAAAGTTTCTCATGCATCTTGGGTAGAAGTTTATCGCCCCACCTGCCTCCAATACACATGATGCTTAGTTGTTGCAAGTATGCACATATTTTCAAAGAGAGAAATGGAGTAAGCCTTCTCTGGAGACAAAAATGAAATTTAACATGTCCCCTTGCACATTAGTCACATCAGCAAGCCCAACAATATAGGAGAGTTTGGCCGATATAAACCTATTGTGTATGAAGGCCTTGAATGTTGAGCTAAATGGAAGCCCAGTGACTTTTGCTAGGTTCACTATGGCTTAACTGGAAGCTAGTACTGGAGGCATTCAGGCTAGCACTGTTTATGACAATGTTAATGGAGGCACCGTGGGACCTAAAGTCCCATTCACTCACCTGATTTCCAATTACATGTGTTATCAATTTTAATATGGACAGATCATGCAAACATTTTAGTTTATTTGCCATTTCACATACCAGTCTATTTTTTCATCATCAGTCAACCGCCAAAAACAAACAAAACAAAATGGCAGCGTAACCAATTTTGATCCATGTTTAAGATCAAACTTACCGGTTCAAGTGCCAAACCTATGCCATCTGTGTGCTGATTTTGACTGACTATGGGATCCTTCACGTGTCAGTTTTTCTCATACAAGTGCTATTTGTGCTTTTCACGGATAGCATTCATACCTACGGTGATCTGTGGGGCTGTTTACAAGTCCGATTTTTTTTCTTGGACCAAGAGATCCGCACAAAAAGTACAGAGACTTGTCCAATATGGATCGGAGTGTCAGATCAAACTCGCCAGTGCAAGTCTATTGATCCATGAAAAAAGCCAGCAGCACTCAGATGCCATCTCTATGTCGTCTTTTTACCACGGACTGCTCATTATAAGAAGCTTGAGAAACCTCCATCAGTTTACTTTTCACCTGAGAAAAACTGATGAAACTCTGACCAAACTCTAATGGTAAAAACTGACACTGAAAAAACTGACAGTCTCATCAAAAACACTGGTGAAACTTAGACCGTTCTTTTTTTTTGTACAAGAAAAAATCAATGACGTGTGAAGGAGTTCTAATGCTAAGAGAAGATTAGGAAACCTTACAGGGGTTGTCCACTACTCAGATAGTCCTTCTGAATCCCTATGCTTCCACCCAGTAAAACAACAGTTATACTTACCTCCGATGTTGGCGCAGTTCCAGCAGTGTCGGCACTGGCTCTCCTGGGACTCGAGTGACATTATTATGTCACGCAATCACTTCTGCCAATCAGCGCTGGCTTCACTCTCCTCTCCTACGGATGTAATTGACATCTGGAAGAAGGTGCGGCTACGGCTGTTCTTTCACTTCCTTTGCATATCTTGACTTGTCTGAAGGAGGGGAAAGTGAAGCCAGTGCTGATTGGCCGCAGTGATCGCATGACATAACAATGTCACAAGAGCCCCAGGAGAGCCAGTGCTGACACCGCCGGAACAGTGCCGGAACCGTAGGTGAGTAAAGGTGTTATTAATTTATTGGGGGGGGGGGCATAGGGAATTAGAAGGGGTTGCCAGAGTAGTGGACAACCCCTTTAATCATTTTTTTTCTCACACGAGTGACATACGAATAGTATGAAGAGACATATGGATGAAAATCGTTTCCATTGCACTGATACATTTTTATGGGTCAGAGAAAAATAATAATGTGTGAATTTGGCCTAAGACATTTACGACAGCACCTGATCCACACCACAGGTAGGTCTTGCTATCACTATGGTTTGGCAGGGAAGGTCTTGCTTAGTCCATACAAATCTGATTTGAGACTGGAAGATCTGAACAAGCCATTCGATACACTACACCATCCGTGTGCTGCTTTATGGCGTGATTGCTCCCAGAGGAGAATACCTCTGCAACACAGCACTAAATGGAACGTCACAACTATTTTAGGTATTGGTAGAGCTCATTCAGACGTCAGTTTTTCGCGTATGAGTACTGTCTATGTTTTTCACATATAGAACGCATATCTATTATAGTCTATGGGCTATTCACATGTCCGTGTATTTTTGCAGATTGAGTGGTCCACACAGAGTCACGGAGACGTCCAATTTTGAGGCAAATCATGGACCAAACTTGCCAATGCAAGTCTTGAGTTTGTGAAAAGTTCGGACAGCACTCGGATGCCATTCGTGTGCTGTTTGTTTTTCATTTGATAGTAGAAGATTTAAAGAACTTCACCATTTCCTTTTATTTAATTTTTTTCATACAAGAAAAACTGATGAAAAACTGATGGTAAAAAGTGTTACATGACCAAAATCGGATCCAAAACACTGATGAAACTTTGACAGCTTTTTTGGGAACCAGACGTCTGAATGGGGCCTGACTGAATTATTGTGTCCCAAATATCACTAAATCTTTGCCCTTAACTTAGAACCGCTTGCTGAAGGGACAGCAACATTTGGAGAGGATAATCTATCACGATCCTGCCATCTATCATCATTCTGATGGGTAATGAACTGACCACCATATGGATTTGTAGTTAGTTTATTTGCATCAGCGATACGGATATTGAAGCCTCTAGACTTTAAATATAATCATTTTTATGTGCTAACTACCAAAGGACTTTACAATATGACAGAGATCTCCGGTTGCCTCGTATGGGTTTCTTACAGTACCCTCTTAATTTGTTGGCATTTGACACTATGTGCGGACTGACTGCTATGTGTGTCCTGATATTCTATCACAAGATCGCATGCTGCGTGAGGACTCTCCAGAGACATGTCTTCTTGTGCCATTTTCCAGAGCCCCTAATGTGTCCTTTCAACTCCTTGGTATCATTCATCTCGAGCTATAGCCTGGTGTTTGCATTAGCTTTTATTGCATACCGTTTGAATGGCGGACATGTAAAATGACTCCTTAATATCTTCTTACACGTTGCCATCCGCCTCTATTGGATACTGATATTTACTTTGAAGCATTATGTTTCATTCTGTAAAGATAAATTCAATGAATATTCCAGACAACCCTGCAACCTTCAATGTCACATAAAGGCTGTCATCTGGTCTTGGTAGTCAGAAGAAAGACTTCTACAACCCATACAGCAGGGACCGCCAGAGTGGCAGCAGATTTAACAGTTGAGGGGTTTTACTTTTAATTCTATATTCTCCTTGATAATGGGACTTTCTTTCAAAAATTTGCAGATAATCCCTTTAAAAAAGACCTTTCGCTGGATTTTTTTAATTTTTTTTTAACTAAGTCCCTTCTTCAACTGCCATTGCTCCACTGATTCTGGAACAGTTTTTATTTCTCTTCTGTGCCCCTCCGTTCCAAAGCTATGCCCCCCAGGTAATAATGATGCATATTTTCCCTGCAACCAACTGAGCGTAAAACCACAGATCTTCCCTGTGGGCGTTTTGGTTTTTCTCCTCTAACGCAAGCCAATAAAAACATAGCCGCACCCATAGAGGAGTTCTGTGGTTTACGCTCAGTTGATTGAAGGGAAAATTAGCATCTTTATTACTCAGGGAGTATAACTTTAGAATGGAGGGGCACAGAAGAAAAAGAAAAACCGTTACAGATTGGAGAGGTACTCAGTTTAAAAAAAATCCAGGGAAAGGTTCTCTTTAAGGCAGAGGCTAAAATTTACAATTGTGATGTGGTTTACAAGCGATCACAGAAGTGGAGGCTCACACTCTCTAAAGTTGGGTTGAAAAATAAATAAATAAAAAGTTTAGTTTAAAAAAAGTTAAAGATTTTTACTCATAAAATTCTTGCAAAAACTGCAAAAGTAGTAAAATAAATTAAAAATTCTACATCAGTTTAACATCAACACAATGATAATAACTCAGGGAATAAGATGCACATGTTATTTATACTAAAGCAAAATGAAAGAAATGAGCTGGAGCACATGTTAGTATAAGTGCAGTGTGTAGGACCACATTCACACTGTGGCCATTAACAAACATAACCTAGGATAAAAACAAAATAAGCTAATATACTATATTTAGTGATTTTAACGGGCAGGTACAAAGCAGTCAGGCCTGGGTCCTGCCCTGCCCCCCTTTATTGAGGCCTGCTGGCACATAGAGAGTTGGACCATTCTGATTGGGTACACCTTGTTATGGTGGGATGGCTTTTATGCTTTTTTGATCACAGTAGTGTCAACTAAGTGCCCTATGTTATTTACATGTACAGCACTATTACTATATACTTTCTACAGGATATTAGCTCTTTTTTTTCCCTATATTATGTTTGTTAATGGCCACAGTGTTAATGTGCTCCTACACATTGCACTTACACCAACATGTACTCCAGCTCATTTCTTTGGTTTTGCTTTAGTTTTTTGTACTTTGCTCCGGTGGTAGTGGATGTAAACAATGTAGAGAGCGAGAACAGTGCGGCTCCGCTGATCAGTTCCCGGCCACTCTCTGCATGGTATATACTTTTTTTCTTTTTTATAGATATTTTTGATAGGAATACCGATTTAAAGCCCATTTGATCCTTTTAGATTTGGAATGCCATACATTCTCCAGTAATGACCTGGTAAGATTTTATCCAATACTAATGCTGTCTGATTCCTAATATAAGGTAACCAAAAAAGAATTTTATAGAAAAAAAATTGTTAAAGCAAAACAAAATCTATGAAATGTAACTTTTATTAACTTTTCCAAGTTCAATTCCCAAAAATTGAGGTCAATGAATCTGCTGGTAGAGTCAGCGGCAGGATCCAGTAGTGCATTAACTATACATCTGAATGTGAACTCATTCTGTCATTGCGGTGGGTCTGTCAATGTTGATGGCTCATGCGCAGAGGTGAACCAGTCATCCAGAGCAACAGAGGGATTTACATCTTGTCAATGCAACTGTGCGCAACATAAGATGCAATGCAACATGACAAGCGTCTCCCGGTTGCATTATCAGAATCCTTCAGCTTAGTGCTCATTTCTTATCTAGCCATATATTTATTGATAAGATTTTGATATTTTTGGGGCTGGCATTACAATGAGGAAGACTTTTAGTTCAGAACTGGTAAGCTACTGAACAGTGTCAGGAGTAATGTATGCTGGAAAGTGAGAAGGAAGTTCCAGCACATATAGTGCTGGTAGAGTGATGATGAAGAGGAATTGCCCTCTCAAATAGAATGGATAAGAAGTGACACAGCAAGACATATTAGACAAGTGTATGAACCAAAGTTAGTTTACACATATTGTGAGAGATAAAGGAAGCAAGACTATGCTTTTCTACAATTTTTTTTTAAAAAGGATAAGTATGCTTCAAAGAAACGTTTTTACACAGAAGATGGGTCTATGTGCCTTCTGATACCCCCATAATACGAAGTTATGTTGGAAGCACTGTCTGGCCATACAAATGTAGTAGTACATAGCAGCCTTTCAGATGAACGGTCAGCTACGTAATACATGGAAGACTCCAGTCCATTGCTCATAGGGCAGCTCTCTGTTGTGGCTCATAAAGGGGGTCTGAAAATTCTTTCTATCTGTCAATTTTACCAGAAGGTAAATCCCTGTCCTCACTTTGCTTTTACTAGTTAAAAAGGGGGCAACCTTAAATTTAACCTAAAAATCTCTTAGGATCCATCACGGTTTCCACTTTGATCTACTGTATCAACAATGCAACATCAGAACCATGAAAAATAGAAGCTTTTATTAGAGATGAGTGAACCCGAATTTAAAAGTACCGGACAGATCGTGTCTGGTGCTAAACGCCGAACAAGAAACTTTCCCTGGAAGTCCGTTGAAATGTTCAGAGTTCCGGGGAAAGTCTGTTGCAATGTTCAGTATTCCGGGGGAAGTCCGTTGCAATGTTCAGAGTTCCGGGGAAAGTCTGTTGCAATCTTCAGTATTCCGGGGGAAGTCCGTTGCAATGTTCAGAGTTCCGGGGGAAGTCCGTTGAAATGTTCAGAGTTCCGGGGGAAGTCCGTTGCAATGTTCAGAGTTCCGGGGGAAGTCCATTGCAATGTTCAGAGTTCCGGGGGAAGTCCGTTGCAGAGTGAGAGAGAGAGATCTTTTTTCTTACCCAGACGTAAAGTGTGGGTCCCCATGCTTTTCAATGGGATTCAGGTTTTGGTTCAAGTTCGGGTACAGTTCTGGTACCCAAACTGAACTTTGGAATAAAGTTTGGGTCGGGTACCAGAACCCGAACTTCCACCGGGCCGCTCATCCCTAGTTACTATAAAAACTGCCTTGTATTATACAGCCCACTTGTTAAAGGAGTTATCCATGACTATATACATTTTTTACTGAGGGCCTAAGAACTAACAGGCAGGTAGCTGCTAACAAGCCACCCGTTATGCTCGGCGCCAATCTCAGCCGGCATAGAATAGTCATTGACTGCTTCTGTCGGCGATTCAGCGTCTTCAGCTAACGTCGCATCCACAAAGCAGAGGCTTCTCTACCGCTCTGCTCTGTTGACAGGGCGTGACTGCCTGATTGACAGCTGGCTTCCCGCTGTCTAACTGCGGGGAGTCATCAGTCAATCAGTAAGACATCAGCAGTCACATCCTGTCGACAGAGCATCCCGGTAGAAGAAGAGCTGCTCTGTTAGGCTATGTGCCCACGATGCAGAAATGAAGCAGAAAATTTCAGCTTCATTTCTGCATCTTCTTGCCCGGAAAAATGCGTGCGGAATTTGACACGCATTTTTCGCGTGTTTTGCACATGCGAAATTGCCTTGCGTTTTCTAATGCATTGTAGATGGCAATTCCACATGCGTAAACGCACAAATAATGGGCATGCTGCGGATTTTTCCACACATCAAAAACTCTGCGGAAAATTCCGCAGCATGAGCATTGAAAGTGCGGAATTTCATTGGGGACCATGGGGGAAGGATTACCAAGCGTTTCCCAAGCATTTACGCAGCAAAAATTCCGCAGCATAAACGCTTGAAAAACACATCGTGGGCACGGACCCTTAACGTAGAGCAGCTGAATTGCCGGCAGATCTGAGCCGGTGCCGGATAGGACAGGCAGGTAGTTGGCAACTACCTGTCAGTTCGTTTTTTGCCTCATAGTACAATTGGCTTCTGAGCACTGAGTGCTGCTTTTTTACAAAAAAAAACCCAGGAGATTCCTATTTCTAATGTCAATACAACACTTTTAATTTTAAGGTGATGACAAAATAAAGCGTAAAATGCAATACCACACATGACCTGTGGACATGTGTGGAGCTGTTTTTGGAAGAATGCAGGCATGGACAACCCCTTTAATGTGTTAAATTATTATCTATGCCTCGTCTGCCCATCATCATCATCCTTCTCACGGCATAATAGAGTATACTTGTTCTAGATGTCAGCACAGGTGATCTGATCTAACAGGTATCTTTAGAACGTCTTGTTGTAAGTTACCTGAGTTTTTCTTAATCTTCCGTAAACATTTAATTAAAGGCAATTCAAAGATGTGGTGAGACCAAAACTGGGGAAGGCTTGGCACGAACACGTGAGGCTAAGAATAACCTCAAAGACCCATCCACAGCTACAGTATGTCCTAATCCAAATCTTATCCTAAGACAATACAGCAGGCTGTTCCCCCGGCTCCAAGTGCCAGAGACAACAGTGACGTGATCACACAAGAAAGAAAAAGTCCAAGCCCATGTTTTACTAGCACCACGTAAAGTTACACAGATCTGCTCATCTAATAACGCTCTGACTTCACAAACTTTAATGCTAAAGGGCAATTCTGTAGGACGTATATTTGGAATCAGAAAAAGTACAAGACAAAGTTCACTTTCGTAAAGTAGGAACATTGATATGATATTGCTGGCATATGCTCTGTGATGGTGATGGAGGAAGCTGGACTCACAAGCTTTGTTTGTGAGAGGGTGGTGGGAGTAGGACTCACAGGATTTTTCTATGAGAAAGTGGAGAGAGCTGGACTCACAGGCTTTACCTGAGAGGGTGGAGAGAGCAGGATTTCTCTATGAGAGCGTGGAGGGAGCAGGACTCACATGCTTTTTCTATGAGAGGGTGGGGGAAGCAGGACTGACAGGCTTTACCTATGAGAAGGTGGAGGGAGCAGGACTCACAGGATTTCTCTATGAGAGGGTGGAAGGAGCAAGACTCACAAGCTTTCCCTAAGAGGGTGGGGAGAGCAGGACTCACAGGTTTTCCCTGAGAGGATGGAGAGAACAGGACTCACAGGTGTTCCCTGAGAGGGTGGAGAGAGCAGGACTCACAGGTTTTCACTATGAGAGGGTGGAGGGAGCAGGACTCACAGGCTTTCTTTCTGAGAGGGTGGGGGAAGCAAGACTCACAGGCTTTACCTGAGAGGGTGGAGAGAGCAGGATTTCTCTATGAGAGGGTGGAGGGAGCAGAACTCACAGGCATTATCTCTGAGAGGGTGGAGAAGCAGGACTCACAGGCTTTCTCTATGAAAGGGTGGAGGGAGCAGGACTCTCAGGCCTTTTCTATGAGAGGGTAAAGGGAGCAGGACTCACAGGCTTTCTCTATGAGAGGGTGGAGGGAGCAGGACTCACAGGTCTTTTCTATGAGAGGGTAAAGGGAGCAGGACTCACAGGCTTTCCCTGAGAGGGTGGAGGGAGCAGGACTCACAGGCTTTCTCTATGAGAGGTTGGAGGAGGACTCACAGGCTTTCCCTGGGAGGGTGAAGGGAGCAGGACTCACAGGCTTTCTCTATGAGAGGTTCGAGGGAGGAGGACTCACATGATTTCCCTGGGAGGGTGAATGGAGCAGGACTCACAGGCTTTCTCTATTACTGGATACGTTACAGAACTGGCCTGCTACATGACTAATTTGCTTTAAAACTGATTTTCTGTACTCTACTGCAGTTGTCTTTTTTTTTATTCTCAGATTAAAAAGTGAAAGCAAATGAATTTCACTTTGTGCATAATTTATATTTTTTTTATAAAATTCAAAATTCGCCCTGTCTAAACAACAATGGAAGTGAAAACCGGGCCTAGCAATTGTCTTACAGTCATTGCGGTAATAAGATTCCTCACTGTACTTGATCTGTAAAGTGATTTCACCTGTTAAATATCTCCATAAATGAGTAATTGGCCTATATTCAATCCCTTAAGTGCTTGATGCTGTCGCGGAGCAACCGAGCACAAAGCATGAAAGAGGCAGAACGCAGAATATACGGAAAAACAAAAAGCTATCTCAATGTGTGCAATTGGTCAACAGGATATGATGCAAGATTGGACAAGTATTTTCTGGTTATTGGCATGCAGGACACAAGCAATATACTGTAATGAAACAAAAACAACACCATTGTGAAGATAATGAGGCGGAAGGCTGGAGCTTCCAGTCCTTTTCATCAACTGAGGGGGATGTCCGCATAGCTTCTTTCCATATGCCCAAATACGACACATAGATGTTATAGAAGGGTGGTCCCTGACACTGTCCAATCAGAGCTAACTCTATCAGACTGTGTCAGGACACACCCCTTTGACAATAAAAATCGTCAAACCCAGTTGTCTATTTCTTCATACACTTCAAAGAGGAAATTCTGCTTCAGATTGGGCAGCAAATACATATCAGATTTTCATCAACGCCCTGCTTTATAGGATTGGATGCAGCTGCCTTGCCAGGAGAAATGGTTCTTGTAGACCTAGAAATTCGGCAGATAATTCCACAAATTCCAGAAAATTCTTTGCAAAGAATAAATAATTTTAGTTGAATAAATTAAAGGGACTCCACCCTCCTAAGCCTTCTATTAGGGCATGCAGGTCATAGAAAGCTGAATAAAATGACACCTTGATATCTGCGATCCGATGTTTTATTCCAGAGAAATCCATGCTTTTCTTAATATGTAAATGAGCTGTTAAGATCTATGGGCCGGACATAGATCTCCCTGAGAATCAACGTACAAATACCAATTTTGAGGCAATTTAAAATTTCAAACTATCCGTTCATCTCTACCCACAAGGTCTATGGCTTATCTGTGGGAGAATAATGCGATCAGTAGATCAAAATCAGACATGTGCGATCTCTCCCAATGATCAGTCGACCGACTCCCCCATACATATTAGACCGTCGCCCAAACCTGTCGATATCAGCGGGTTCAGCCGACATTAGTTTAATGTGTATTGGGGCCTTTAGCCCTTTTATCTAGCTGAGTGATCTGCAAAAATGTTATAAATCCATCAAAGCTCCTGGTTCTGCTAGCTCTCTGCTCTTCCCTTCTGTCAGTGTTGGGTCTCATTCAGACGTCAGGTTTTTGCGTACAAGTTCTGTGCATGTTTTTCATGGATAGAACTCGTACCTATTATAGTCAATGGGATTATTCCATGTCCGTATATTTTTACAGACCCAATGGGACACACAAAATCACGGAAGCATGTCCAATCTTGATCCAATTCTCAAATCAAAATCGCCAATGCAGGTCTATGGGTCAGTGCAAAAATTGTACAGCACCCCCAGATTACATCTGTGTACAATACGTTTTTTACGGACTGTTTGATAGGAGAAGGTTGAGAAAACTTCATCATTTTTTTTCATCTGAGAAAAACTTATAACCAAACTGCTTTCTTGAGTATGAGAAAAATTACTGTCGTCTGAATGAGGCTTTTGAGAGAGAGGGAGTTGTACACAGTTTGTACAAAGACCTCTTGTGGAGAGGTGAGAAAGTATCTACAGTCTCAGGAGTACAGTGAAAACAAGCTGTAGATAAGGAGATAAACACATGAAGAGGAAATAAGTGCAAGAGAAAAGCTGTGCTAAATAATATGTGAGCTAATGTATACAGTAGCACTGTGGATGCACACCACTCACATCCAGCCTATATTACTGGGAGAGACACTCACACAAGAGAAAAATCTAAAACTTGGATCGGGCTGCAAACTGCATATCAGAGGGTCTGGAAATGAATGAAGGAATGAAGATTGTAGACTGAAACGTACTGTAATTTTATTAGCAACAGGTAACCACAAAAGTGTAAAAATATTTTTTTTCATGCCAAAGGTGTCCATTGTTATTTTTAAGCATTACCTACCTGTTGGCCAGTTTTGATCCATCTTGGACAACCTCTTTAAAATTCCAATTTATTGCAAAGTTCTACTAAATACTTCCAGAATTTCTCCTGGGATTTAGTAACTGAATAGAAATAAATGGACAAGAAGAAGTTTTATGATTTATCATGGAGACTTAGCTTGTTGACAGGTTGATTAATGAAAAGATTTAACCGTGCTCTGATATAAATAGAGCACATAACAGAACACATAGTGCTCCTCTGGGCTGATATACCCTGTTTTAAATCATACCCTCCCCCAGAGTCAGTCTTGAAGAGGGGGTATCATTTATTTCATCGATTCACTTGTCTTTATGGGTGGGATATTTCTTTGGTTTTCCGAGTCCACATGGACATACCCCTTCCTATCCATCTACAATCACAATTGTAGTATAATACATATCGTTAGTACTCTGATACTTGAATTCCATTTTAATGATAACATAAATCCCCTTTAAGCTTAAAGGGGTTATGCACTGCTGGACAACCCCTGATTAGTCAATTAAGGGTCCCATAGAAAATAAAAGTAATGTATATTTACCTCCCGCAGCAGCACCATTCCAGCGATGTCAGGGCTACTTTTCCCGGTAGTTGAAAAGATATTGTTCTGTCAGTGACCATTGCAATCGATCAGTGGCAGCTGTTTGGCTGCAGCTGATTAATATGTCGTCAGAGCTGATATCCCTTCTGATTAAATAGTGGAGGCTGCAGTAGTCCCGTAACACAACAATGTCACGTCACTCACCAGGAACAACAGCATCGACATCACCGGAACAGCACCCTTATAGGAAGTGAGTATAAATTGTTTTTATTTTTATGGGGCACTAAATTAAGCAATAGTGGACAACCCATTTAACATAGCTTACATCACTGCAATCATCACTATACGAACCAACATTTAACTTCAATACTTTTAAGTCTTTCTCCTGGGAACGCCCAGTAACATCCAGCAAACTACAATTTTTTGTGGAAGTTTGTATGAGACTCGTAACTTTTGTGTTCCAGCTGGTGGGACTGATTCCACAAAATTTGGATTCCTTTCATGTATGACCAAATCAAGGAAAAAGAGCAACTCAGCCATGAAGTGTGAGACCCTGTAAAGTAACAAAAGTGGGGCCGTCAAACACTGAGAAGAGCTGCATGTAAGCCTTACATCACCAAGCACAATGCCAAGCATCAAAAGCCGCCACCACTGGACTTTGGAGCAACATGTTTTGTGAAGTGATGAATCCCGATTTCTATCTTGCACCTGATGGTTTTAGATTACGTTTGGCAAATGCTGTAAGGTTACCTTCTTGACTGCTTTGTGCCAACTGAAAAGTTTGGAGGAGCAGACAGCTGTGGACTGTTTTTCAGGGTTTGTCCTCGATTCCTTAGTTTCAGTGATCTTAATGCTGTTGTGGCGCCCCTGAGGGTTCAGTTGCCACAGAGGTACTGCACCTCACCCAGAGGTGTGGTGTCTCCTTCTCTCAGGTAAGGAGGGAGTGCTGCCCGGAACCCCAACACCTGCATCCAACACTACACTACTCCAGGCCGGCTGGAAGGGAAAGATGTATGTGCGCTGCTGCTGAGCCCTATCCCTGGCTGGAGTGGGGGGAACCCAAAGGTAGGGGGAACCAGTAGTGGGTGTGGGTGGAGGAAGCAGTTAAGGGGAGCACTTTGATAGTAGGTATATAATGGGAAGCCATCTTAGGGTGACAGTTCAGTCTGTGAGAGGAGAGAGTGAAGACAGTCTGGGAGCAGAGTCTCCTTAAGAGCTCTGCTCCACAAGTAGGGCCCAGTCCTAGAGGCCCAGGTGGGGAGCATAGGAGTAGGCTCCGTTATAGTAGAGGGATCCTAGGGGGTACGGCGAGTGCGGGACGGCACCCATACGCCCCGAATCTGTCAGAAGACAGAGGGATCGTAGGCCGCAAGAAGGGGACCGGCCCCTGGACCAGTCGTGTAACTTCAAGT
The DNA here is from genome assembly GCF_046119375.1 of Phyllobates terribilis. Classification (NCBI taxonomy): domain Eukaryota; kingdom Metazoa; phylum Chordata; class Amphibia; order Anura; family Dendrobatidae; genus Phyllobates; species Phyllobates terribilis. Next base: position 715,026,594 of record NW_027362764.1, read on the forward strand.
CTCAGCTGGAAAAACCGGAGGCTTCTGGCTTATATAGTTCAGTTGCCAAAGCCTCATTCTAATCTCCGTGAGGGTCAAGCAGGTCCGGGAACTCCAGTAAGACAGGAGGGACTTCAGAGCACCCGAGCGGGACTGAGAGTGGGGAAGCGCAGGGCAGGAGGGAGAAGACCCAGCGTGAAGACGGTCTAGAGAGGAACACAAGAAAGCGGGGTTCCGTCAGGTGCTCCTAAATTCCCTGAGGAAGAGCTGAACCCTCGTTCTGGTGAACGCAGCGCGACGTGGGAGGCTTTAAGCTGGACAGTGCAACCTGAGGAACTTAACAACTGTGAGTAAAGACTCGGATGACTGCACCGCATTGCCTCCGTCCATTATTTCAGCTGCGCCATCTTCCCCCTGCACTACAACGCCCAGCGCAACCGACCCTATCTTCACTGCCCTGGAGCTAGCTCTTCCTGTAGAGCCACACCATCGCTGCTGCCGTAACACCAGCTCCAGAGGACTGCTCCGCAGCGGCGGCTCGTTTTAGCCGCATTCCACAGGTGGCGTCACGAATACTTTACAAATTCCCTATAAATAATTCCCCTTTTTGTTGACTGCCCTGGGCCACGGACCGGGCCAGCCACCATGATATTCTCCCCCACCGGCATCCATAGGCCCGGCTGCCGAGTACCCCACGACTCTGGGGGCGCGTCAACTTCAGCATACCTTTAGGACAATTTTAGCTTATAACTGTAACTGTGTACTGAACTGTCACGTTCCTACCCCTGAAGACACCAATTGCATTATGTGAATAGTGTTGTGCGCCTTATATGTATATATGGTGTCATGTGATATGTTCCGCTGTGATGTATTATGACATAGAGCGTGATAAGTATTGATAGTATAATATAATGTGTATAGTGTGCAGTAATGTAGGATAAGTATAATGTAATGCATTATGTTATCAGATAAATGACTGTAAGATAGTGTTCTGTAGGGAAGCTCTGCCCAGCAACAGACATCAAGGTAAGTAAAAGGCTATGTTCACACATCATTTTTTTTCAGTGTTTTTTGATGCAGTTTTTATGAAAATTTTCAGCTGCCTTTTGCAGTACCAGGAAAGTCTATGAGAAACCAGAATTCTCTGTTCACACATCATGGTTTTTTTTTGTTCAGGATTTTGTGCCTTGCATGTTTTTTTGGAAGATAGAGCATGTCACTTCTTTCAGCATTTTTTACCCATGGGAAGTAATGGGTGGTGAAAAAAACGCTGAAAAAATTCATCAAAAAAGCACCAAAATTTGTATCAGTGTTTTTTCAGCATCTTTGATGCCAAAATAGAATGGGGTTCTTTTTTTTCACAGAACTTTATGTACTTGCATAAAAAGAGACAGAAATACAGTGAAAAAAAAAGCTGAAAAAATGCATCAAAAAAGCACCAAAACTGCATGAAAAATCCTGAACAAAATGCCCTTGAAGATCAGGTTTTGCTGCAGAAAATTGATGCAAAGAAAAAAAACATGATGTGTGAACATAGCCAAAGAGTTAAGCGTTGGGACTAGCCCACAGTGGGAGGGGCTAGTGCCAGGGAAAGCAGACTACGTCCTGATAGTTAGTCAGGAGTTAAAGTTTGGAGATTAACAAATGTGCAGTGCTGCCAATGGGTGATCTACAGCTAGAAGAGACTGGAATGAGGAATAGTGAAATCCTAAAGAGAGTTACTGATGAGACTGAGAGACCTTCCAGAAGGTGTTATCGGATAAGACGCAGAGTCACGAGAAACACGAAAGTTTACTGGTGCCGAAAGTAACGGACCAAAAGAGGACTGAGAGTGTGGGACTAGTAGGGGTCCCGAGCGGTAGATCCAGGGCATCCATAGTGATAGAACGAAGAACCGCTGAGCGAGTAAAGAGAAACTCGCTGATTAGGACAGTGGCCTAGAAGCTGGGTTGTGGCAATGTAGAAACGAAACAGATAAGCTGTAGAGCCCTGGATTAACCGACAGAGGAAGGATACAGTGGGAATGAAAAGGCTTCTTACTGTGTGTAACATACCTGGCGGCGTCCTTGCATAGTGGTCCATCTCCCACTGTGCAAGAGCGCGCACTTGATTTCCAGTCCAGACTGCCACTCTGGCTTCTTTCCATACTGTCTGCTTTGCTCTGCTCTGGCTGCTTAGGGCGACGCCCGCTGAACTTCCTGTTTCTTGTAGCTGCTGCAGACACACCCCTAATGCGTCCTCAGCCTATTGCTGTCTGTCACCTGGTATTTAAACCAGCTCCTCCTTGGAATCCTTGCCTGAGCATCTTGTTCTGTCAGTTGGCTTCTAGTTACTGATGTGCCAGGTCCTGTCTATGTTTCCTGCCTTACGGTATCAGTTCCCATGTCTGAACTGTGTCCTGTCTGTGCACTCTAGCCAGCTGTCTGTCTGCCTTCCTGGAGGCAGTATTTCCAGGCCTGTCTGAACACGCTCCTAGCCTGTTCGTCCCGCCCTCTGGCGGCCGCATACCCAGACTCGCTCCCATATTTGTTGCAGTACAGTTCCTGTCTGAACTGTCTCCTAACCTGTTTCCTGTTTTTCTCTATGTCCGCACCTTCCCTTTTTCTGCAGGGTCTGAACCTGCTCCTAACTCCTACTCGTTGTCGCTGTACTTCCGTTTGTGAGTTTAGAGTCCACTCGCTACTTCATTGCTAGTATCTTGTGTGTATCTGGTTCTGCCTTTCCCTTCCTGTCTGTTCCGTGTGAACAGAGCCCTGTCCCCTCTGCTCTGCCTTGCTCACCGCTCCAGCGGTTCTTTCCTGCTCTGCCTTGCTCACTGCTCCGGCGGTTCTTGCCTGCTCTGACCCTTTGCTCACTGCTCCGGCAGTCTCGTTCTGCTCTGACCCTTTGCTCACTGCTCCGGCAGTCTCACTCTGCTCTGACCCTTTGCTCACTGCTCCGGCAGTCTCACTCTGCTCTGACGCTCGGTTCTGTTCCTGAGTCCCAGTCTGTACTGGGTCCTATCCACTCTGTGCGCCAACCTGTCGTACCTACCAGTACCTCCCTGCCTGCATACCAGTCGTGCTTGCCGGCTGTACCTGCCAGTGCTTCCCTGTTTGCATGCCGGTTGTGCTTGCCAGCATCCACCCGTCTGCATGCCAACCGTGTCTGCCTATACCCACCGGTCTGTGTGCCAGCCTAACCTGCCTGTTCCTGCATTCCCCGGTGTGGGTCAACAGCCGTGTCCGGGGTCTGACCTGGAGTAGCACCTGGTCCCTCTGCTCGGTTCCTCCTTGGTGCACTGGCGTCGAATGCCGTCGTGCGACCTTGATCGGATCGGGTGGATACTTAGTTACGCCCCTCCAGGCATTCACTCTCCGGTACGGTCCAGTGGAATCACTACATATACACGCACACGCCAGGCAGTCCGGGCGCGTGCATTACAGCATGCTCAGGCCATGGTTCCCGTTGAGCCCCACGGCCTTCGCTCTCTGAGACGTTTTCCAGCGAATTCGTGCGTCTAGAAGAAATTATTATTTTTTTTTTTTTGCTACAAGCTGAGTTCCAGGCGAATCACGCACCCGTCCAGATGGAGCTTTCTGCACCCGTTCCTGCGGATCCGCCACGGTACTATGGGGATCCAAGACAGAGTCGTGCATTTGTGGAGCAATGCATGCTACACTTCAAGTTCTACCCTCTTTATTTTCCCACCGATCGGGTTAAGGTGGGATTCATGATGTCTTACCTAGCGGGTGATGCCTTGAAATGGATCATCCCCCTATGGGAAGCACAGGATCCTATCGTCCTGGACCTGCAGGCCTTCCTGGTGGCCTTTCTAATGGTCTTCGATGACCCTAACCCGGAAGCCCCTGCTGAAGCTTCACTTCCCAATATCCCGGAGCAGCCCCGATGGGTAATGTGTGTGGGTAGCGCACTAGTCCTCCTGCCCGAAGAGACTACTGCCCACCCAGAATCCACACAGGATGACTACGCTCTCCGGAATACTTCTCCCAACCTCAAAAGGCAGTCCAGACATGCTAGGCATAGAGGCAAACCGTCACACCAGGGTCTGTCCTCCCAAAGACCTCCTGACCCCAACCTTGAAGTCCCTGCTGAAGCTTCACTTCCCAGTATCCCGGAGCAGCCCCGACGGGTAATGTGCATGGGTAGCGCACCAGTTCTCCTGCCCGAAGAGACTGCTGCCCACCCAGAATCCTCCGGGATACCACTTGATGACAAATGGAGAGAGACTTCCCTACACCCGGTACCCGATACTTCGTCCGCTCTGTCCTGTGAGCTTGACAAAGGGTACCTCAAAGCGGTAGTTACCCCCAAGTCTCTACACCCCTCCGACCAGGCGGAGGACCTCCAGTTGCCTCTTGAACCCTTTGGGGTGCTACCTGGTAGCGAATGGACAGAGACTTTCCTATACTCTGTACCTGATACCTCGCCTGCTTCGTCCAGTGAGTCCGACCTAGTGTACTCCGAAGCAGAGGTTACGCCCGAGTCTCTGCACTCTTCCGACCCGGCGGAGGACCTCCAGGTGTCTCCTGAACCCTTCGGGGTGCTCCCTGAAAGCGAATGGACGGAGACTCTCCTATACTCGGTACCTGATACCTCGCCCGCTTCTTCTAGTGAGTCCGACCTAGTGTACTCCAAAGCATAGGTTACCCCCGAGTCTCTGCACTCCTCTGACCTGGCAGAGGACCTACTGGTGTCTCCTGAACCCTTCGGGGTGCTACCTGATAGCGAATGGACAGAGTTCTTCCTATACTCGGTACCTGATACCTAACTTGCTTCATCCAGTGAGTCTGAACAAGTGTACTCCGAAGCGGAGGTTACCCCCGAGTCTCGGCACCCCTCCAACCCGGCGGAGGACCCCCAGTTGTTTCCTGAATCCTCCGGAGTACCACCAGATAACAAAGAGACAGTGACTTTTCTACACCTTGTACCTGATACCTCGCCCATTTCATCCTGTGAGCTTGACAAGATGTACCCCGAAGCAGAGGTTACCCCCGAGTCTCTGCACCCCTCCAACCCGGCGGAGGACTTCCAGTTGTCTCCTGAACCCTCTGGGGTGCTACCTGATAATAAGTGGAGAGACTTCCTTGTGTGCTGTTCCTGGTACTCCACCTGTTTCGTCTGTTGCTGAGGATGGCTGGATAGGAGGTAGCATCCTAGCTACCCAGATGAGACCAGTTTTGTCTCTTCCTGTGGACAGTAGAAGTAATCTCCTTGAAGAGAAGGATTGGCCCTCAAATTCCCTGCGGAAGATTCTGGCAGGCCTGAAGAAGAGGGGGGGTACTGTAACATACCTGGCGGCATCCTTGCATAGTGGTCCATCTCCCACAATGCAAGAGCGTGCACTTGACTTCCAGTCCAGACTGCCATTCTGGCTTTAAACCAGCTCCTCCTTGGAATCCTTGCCTGAGCATCTTGTTCTGTCAGTTGGCTTCTAGTCACTGATGTGCCAGGTCCTGTCTATGTTTCCTGCCTTACGGTATCAGTTCCCATGTCTGAACTGTGTCCTGTCTGTGCACTCTAGCCAGCTGTCTGTCTGCCTTCCTGGAGGCTGTATTTCCAGGCCTGTCTGAACACGCTCCTAGCCTGTTCGTCCCGCCCTCTGGGGGCCGCATACCCAGACTCGCTCCCGTATTTGTTGCAGTACAGTTCCTGTCTGAATTGTCTCCTAACCTGTTTCCTGTTTTTCTCTATGTCCGTACCTTCCCTTTTTCTGCAGGGCCTGAACCTGCTCCTAACTCCTACTCGTTGTCGCTGTACTTCCGTTTGTAAGTTTAGAGTCCACTCGCTACTTCATTGATAGTATCTTGTGTGTATCTGGTTCTGCCTTTCCCTTCCTGTCTGTTCCGTGTGAACAGAGCCCTGTCCCCTCTGCTCTGCCTTGCTCACCGCTCCGGCGGTTCTTGCCTGCTCTGCCTTGCTCACCGCTCCGGCGGTTCTTGCCTGCTCTGCGTTGCTCACTGCTCCGGCAGTCTCTCTTTGCTCTGACCCTTTGCTCACAGCTCCGGCAGTCTCGCTCTGCTCTGACCCTTTGCTCACTGCTCCGGCAGTCTCGCTCTGCTCTGACCCTTTGCTCACTGCTCCGGCAGTCTCGCTCTGCTCTGACCCTTTGCTCACTGCTCCGGCAGTCTCGTCCTGCTCTGCTCTTGCTCGCCGCTCCGGGCGGCCTCACTCTGCTGTGTTTGTCCACCGCATCTGCGGTTCTGTTCCTGAGCCCCAGTCTGTACTGGGTCCTATCCACTCTGTGCTCCAACCTGTCGTACCTGCCAGTACCTCCCTGCCTGTGTACCAGTTGTGCTTGCCAGCGTCCACCGGCCTGCATGCCGGCTGTACCTGCCAGTGCTTCTCTGTTTGCATGCCGGTCGTGCTTGCCTATACCCACCGGTCTGTGTGCCAGCCTAACCTGCCTGTTCCTGTATTCCCCGGTGTGGGTCAACAGCCGTGTCCGGAGTCTGACCTGGAGTAGCACCTGGTCCCTCTGCTCGGTTCCTCCTTGGTGCACTGGCGTCGTATGCTGTCGTGCTACCTTGGTCGGATCGAGTGGATACTTAGTTACGCCCCTCCAGGCATTCACTCTCCGGTACGGTCCAGTGGAATCACTAAATATACACGCACACGCCAGTCAGTCCGGGCGCGTGCATTACACTGTGAAGGAAACGTGCTTAAGACTGTGTACCCGCTAACCATTGTACACTTGTACATAATACTCATGAAGTTCAGTAAAGTTCCCATGTTTGAACGGAAGTCTCCTTTACTAATCTGTGGAATTAGTGGTCCTGGCCAGCCAACACCTTCAGGAAAAGACGGCCTGTAGGGGCACAAGGCCCACACAACACCAACACCCTGCCTTAGCCCACACTTTCATTGAGTCTGCTGTGGCGTGACAGGAGAAGACAAGTGCCTTGCCCGCGGCTACTGCCCCACACCACACTATGCAACTTTGGTGGAACATTGTGAGGAAGTCTCTTTTCTGTTCCTCATGACTGTGCCCAGTCCACAAAGCGAGGTCTATAAAGACACTATTGGGGAAGTTTGGTGAGTCCTGACCTAAACCCCATCCTACATGTTTGGGATGAACTAGAATGGAAATTGTGAGCCTGGCCCTCTACTTCAACATCAGTGTCTGGCGTTATAAATGCTCTTCTGGATGAATGGGGAAAAATTCCCACAGACACAACCCAAAATCTTGTAGAAAGTCTTCCCGGAAGAGTGGAAGCTGCTATAGGGACAAACTCCATATTAATGCCCAAGGATTTGGAATCGGATGTCATAAAAGCTACTGAAACTGTAATAAAAAGGTGTCCTAATACTTTTGTCCATATGGTGTATGTTTTCTAAATCAGGCAGGGTAGTTTAACCTGGAATGTCCCTCTAACATGATCATTGCCTTTCAGTGGATTTACAGTCACCAGTGCCGCTCATACACATGGTGCTAATATCTGGCACGTAATCCCTGCACATGAGACAGGCTGCAGAGCCGTAACCCCAGAATGTCAGCAAATCCCTCTCTTTACACAGTGTGAACTTGTAAAAGATTTCAGCTGGCAACAAACAGGATCATATGTTACCTAACAGCAAAATACGTGTTGCCCCCCACCAACCACCCACCCACCCAAACTGGTCACAAGTTTTTGCTGTGCACGGAGGGTCCTGGATATATTTAGATAATGACTCTTCTGTTAATGTAGCATATCAATGTTTGAATAAATAGCTGCACGTTCCTAATGTTGGTGCGCTCTGTAATGTTCCTAAAGTTTTAGTCTTTTACCTGTTTCATGTACTGTATTTACTTTTATTAATTGGATTTGCAGTATTATGCCTCTAAAAGAGAAGTAATTAACATGTTTGTTCTTTTTTTTTTTAATATTGTAGCTAGTTTCTATTTTTAAAAGCTTCCCCGGTGGCGGCCATCCTTCATGAGTCGTCTAAGTATTGCAGCAGGATATCGTTTTATGACAGCTGAAATGAATGGGCGTCAGTTTTAAAGGGGAATGTCATATATTATTAGTGTCCAGGAAGAGCAAAGCTACACCACAGAACACTAGAAAATGGACTAAAGCTATTCCATCTAATCCCTCACCCTGAATATATACATGCATGCTAGGATCAGTCATGCATGCATTCTCCATAGAAAGAGTGGAAAAGCCACTTCCCCACACTTCTGACAGTGGCTTATTGTGACATGCAGAAGTAGTGCTGTTGCAGAGTGTGACATGCAGAAGTAGTGCTGTTTCAGAGTGTGACATGCAGAAGTAGTGCTATTGCAGAGCGTGACATGCAGAAGTAGTGCTGTTGCAGAGCGTGACATGCAGAAGTAGTGCTGTTTCAGAGTGTGACATGCAGAAGTAGTGCTGTTGCTTCAAAAGCATCCAGCAACTATTAGAAGTAACACAAGCACAGGAGGCAGGAAGTGTTGTGCTCCTGAAGCATCCAGCAACTAGAGGGGTTAATACAGTCACAGGAGAAGGGGAGTTTTTTAGCAGAGCCCCAAGGGCATTTTTGGGAAGTTGTTTACAGTCTGGCTAGAACCAAAGAGAAAGGTGGTGTATGATCTGCATCTCACAGAAGGCAAGGGAACAGAATTCAGGTCAGGAGGGAATCTAAACACAGGTCAGATAGACTCCCTGAGCTAACAGTGCTGAGTATTATCAGGCAGAAAGATAAGGACTGGAAGGAATCCTGTCATAGGGTTCATCTCCCTCATCAGACCCTCCCCTCCTCCATCTTCATGCAGGATAACGAATTCTGTGTACTACTGAGTCCTTGTGAAGGAAAAGCCTGTTGTGTATGCATTAAAACTGTGCTGTACTGTGCTACTGGATAGACTGTGTACTACTGTGCTGCGAAGGAGATTGTACTGTTGTTACTGGAGCCTGTTGCCCAAAGAGACATTTGCATTGCACTGGCCGTGCCTCATTAAATGTTACTGTTCTACTGTTTCTGAAGACTCTTGTCAGATGTGTCTGGTCAGCAAATGAATCTATCGTGTGCCTGAGAGAAGCTGCAGCCTATGGTCGCCCTGAGTAACGGTTCCCCCAGGATTCCAACAAATTCATATAACCGATCTCGCCCCTATCTGAACTTAGGCGGCGTACGTGTAACATTATCTGTGAATAGATTTTTGCTACTCAATATGAGAGCAACATGAGGTAGGGGCAGAAAGCCTGATTCCAGCGATGCATCACTTACTGAGCTGCTTAGTGTCGTTTTTAAAAAATCACTGTTTTATCAGCAAGAGATTATCTCTAGAGGACTATTGGGTAGTCCAACCCCTACCTCCATCACTGATTGGCAGCTTTCTGCTTATGCACAGTGCACACAGAAAGCTGCCAATCAGTGGTGTGGGCGGGGTTATACACAGCTCAGCATTCAGAGAACTGCTAGATTTGCAGCAGATAAAACAGTTTTCAATCAAAACTGCAGCAACCAGTAATGTAGATGATACATCGCTGGAATCAGGGTCTCTGCGCCTACATTATGCTGCTCTCAGATGGGTAGTAAAAACCTGGTGACAGATTCCCTTTAAAAAACTAAGGATTACTAATCTTGAAATCCAGCATTCCCAATTCTTCCAATGCCACGACCACACATTAGATAGTTGTCTAATCCTAATGTGTATTGGCACCTATAGAATAGAGCCCCCTTCCTAAGAGACCAGGGGTGATATCGGAGTTGCACACAGATCCTTATATGTGTATCTAGTGCATAATAGGCATCCTCCTTATGCAACATTTTTTTACTTAAGTGCACGTGTTTTAAGCTAAAAATAATTTTTGCACTTGGGTTTCATTAAAAATTTTGCACTGTTTTGCTTTAACAGGCTTTTTGTTCCCCTGCACATTCAATTTTGATGTGGTCCGTGGAAATAAATCAGCTTAAAGGAGCTCAGAAAAAGACATGTTAGAGTTACTTATGACACACCATCATAGCAGGCTGACTGATCCTCAGTTAACTCATTCTACAGCCAGCACTGGACAGTGCAATGCACATTATAGAAGACAAATGGTGCACATTTTTTAATAAAACCCAATTGCAAAAATGATTTTTTTTAGCCCAAAATACATGCATTTCATTTTAAAAATTAAAAAATGGCTTCAATGATGGACAACCCCTTTAAGGGTTCATTTAAAAAAATTGTATTTTTAATCAGCAATTGTTCTGTTTTTGGGTAGATTCATAAAAGGTTCTTTAAAGCGTCATTCACATTTTGTCGTTTTTCTATATGCGACTATATTTTTTTAATCGCCTCGTGCCTTACCGCATGGTATATTATGGAGTTTGTACTCCTATTAAATGAACAAAACAATTGTTTTCTCCCCTCTCCCCACTGAAAACATATGCAAACTCAGCTGAAACAGTGTATAGGGGATTTTTTGTTCGGGGCTAGTGCTGATCCCCTGTGTTAGACAGGAGATAAATCAATGATGTCTAATATAAACTTTATTACAAACAGCAAAGTTTTATAACAAATATTTGGCACTAAAACTATTATTTTAACTCCAGTTCTGTGAGTTTTATTTGCTTATATGTTCCCTCTGGATATCAGTCATCGCCTTTTTTTATTGGTGGTGTCATTATTTCAAACGTTATTTTACTCTCTTAAATTAGCGTGTCGCTCCAAGGATACGACCATTAATGAGTATCACCTATAACTGCCAAGATGACTGATGGATCAGATCGTGACAGATGATCACTCAGCAACTGATGGATAGAAGGATCCGGTTGTTATTAAAATGTATACACCTGCCCTCCGCCGAATTAAGCCCCTGTGCTCCTTCTCAGTATCTCCAGGCGTCAGTCCAGCTGTCACATAGTAATGATTTCTCGCCACTCATGCACTATGGTGACTTGGATCAATCCCTTTGTGTCACAGCGAGGGCACCAACATTTATAGCCATTGCATGATAAGAGCCCATTTGTACAACACTACTACTTCTGCATACCACAAATACCCCTACAATTCTTAAAGGGGCTGCCGGTGACAGCTCCTGCTGGGGATTCAGCTGCTCCACATCAACAGAGCAGCTCTTCCTCTTCCAGGCTGCTACATTGACGGGGAGTGATTGCCGACATCATGCTGACTGACGGTTAGTTCCTCGCAGTTAGGCAGTGGGGAGCCGGCTGTCAATCAGCACGACGTTGACAGTCACACCCCGTCAACAGAACAGAGTGTAAGAGAAGCCATCGATGTGATGTTAGCGGAAGCCACTGAATGGCCAGCAGGAGCGGTGTGTGACCACTCTGAGCCGGCGGAGATCTGCACCAGGTAGTTAGCAACTATGGACGTAAAAACTTACAGGCAGGCAGTTAGCAACTACCTGCAAGTTTTTAGACACATAGTAAAAAAAATGTAATAGTTCTGGATAACCCCTTGGTCAGAAAGATGTAGCCGAGCTGAATCTCACTGCTCTGCTATCACGATGCATTGTAAAAAATAACAAACTCAGTTGTAGTATTCCGACAAACTGATTTTTACATAGATAAGTCAATTGTTCTAGAATTTCCAAGGTGAGTTGCCAAATTTCCAGGGAATGCGCCAAAGGTTCCCAAAAGCAGCTAAGGTTATTTCCATGCAGGGGGCATGAAAGCGGACAAAGAAGAGGCACGAGAAAGTTGAGGGGGTATGGCATGAAAAAGAGGCATGGCTATTGGAAAAATTATTTCACCAGATCGGCTAGTTAGAGAAATGACAAGCATAAGATTGGTATATGGAAGTGTAAGTGTATTTCCTTTCTTAAATTAGACCTAATGCAGACAAACGTATATGTAAGTGTACACGTAATAAAAATGGACATTTTCCAGGAGGTACAAATGTATAAATCAGCATCAGGTCAAATTCTGCTGCAGATTTTCATCACTGATTTCTTTAAATGTAGAATGGTAAAATCCAACTGCAAAGTTTTTTCGCCATGTGTGCACCTCCCATTGTAGGGATCTGTGTCATATAGTCTGTGTTATGATGCATACAGAAATATTTTAACCCATATGTCTATATGCATTCATTTGTATGGAAGCATGGGGACACCAATATTGGTGGCTCATGGCTATCCGGGATGGATCACTAATCATTGTCCTCTCTCGGACATTCCATTTGTCTGTTCCTGAATTATATCAGAAACAGAATCAGCAGCGTCTTTGTTCTATTTTTTAGAACAGAAAAAAAGTCCCTCATGCCCAATTTTTTCTTCCATTTAAAAAAACGGAACCCAATAACAATCAATGGGGTTCATCTGCTTCTGTTTGCTGCAATAGATACCTTACTCCATTTTGTTCGTTCCGAAAATGGAAAGGACAAACAGAATGTCTGAGCGGACATGTGAACACAGCCTAACACAAATTCATTGTAATAGATGCTGTGTTACATTGTGATCCTCAGTTATCCCTCTACTTGAGAGATCTTCAGTTTGAATGGAGTTTTCTGACCTGGAAAACAATATATTAGCTGTCATTCGTAGATATTGGACCTGCTAGAGCTTTCCAGAATTTGTGTTTCTACAGAGTCGATGCAAGACTTTAAGATTTTGGGAGTTAACTTCTAGGCGGGTTTGGAGAAATAAAATTGTCAGAATCATTGAAAAAATCACCATGGAAACTTCCAATCACCATGAAATGAGAGTCTGAGGGAATCTTCCTTCTGTATTCCTAATCCTTTCAGAACTGTGTGATCTTAGTAGGAAGAAATCAATTGTCATTGTCTCCTCGAGAAACACAAAGCTGGCCAGGTAGGAGACAGAAAATACCCTCCATACATTATCTGCCCCATTGTCCGAGGTTATGAACAGTAGACAGCGTACATGAGTGACTTGAAGGGCACATACACCGCCCCAGGTTTAGTACCTATTGTCACTATCTATCTTTATATCCTTCTATCTATCTGTCTTCTATCTTTTCTAATTGTGTACTTGTGGTTGTAAAAAAGTATTCCATGTGAGAAATCCGTGGCTGATATCTATATCCTATCTACACTATATGATAATATTGTGCCCCCTTTACATTACATCTACGGGAACTTGTTTGACATCCCATTCTTCATCTATAACTATTAATATGGAGTTGGTTCCCCCTTTTGCTGCTATAACAGTTTCCACTCTTTGGACTTTGCCCCTTCATCCAGAAAAGCATTTGTCAGGTCAAACACTAATGGTGGAGAAGAAGACCAGGCTCACAGTCTCTGTTCAAATTCATCCAAAAAGTGTTGGATGAAATTGAGATCAGGGCTCTGTGTGGCCGGTCATGTTCTTCCACACCAAACTCGCCCTAAATATGTCTTTATGGACCTTGTGCTTTGCTCACTGGGGCAAAGTCATGGGGAACAGAAAAGGGCCTTCCCCAACCTGTTCCCAGAAAGTTTGAACCTACAATTTTCCCAAATGTCTTATATGCTGAAGCATTAAGATTTTCCATCACTGAAACTAAATGGCTGAGGCCAAATCCTGAAAAAAACTCCATAGCATTATCCCTCCCTCATCAAACTTTTCAGCTGGCACAATGCAGTCAGACAAGTAACATTCTCCTGACATTCACCAAATCCAGACTCGTCCATCAGATGCCGGATCGAAAGTGCAATTCATCAACCATGGAATACTGCTCCAGACTCCAGTGGGGTGAGGGGTCAGATGTTATACACTGGGGGCAAGGGGCCAGATGTTATACACCAAGGGCGAGGGGCTGGATGTTACACACCGGAGGTGAGGGGCCGGACGTTATACACTGGGGGCAAGGGGCCGGATGTTATACACTGGGGGTGAGGGGCCGGATGATATATACTGGGGGCGAGGGGCAGGATGTTATACACTGGGGGCAAGGGGCCAGATGTTATACACCAAGGGCGAGGGGCTGGATGTTACATACCAGAGGTGAGAGGTCGGACGTTATACACTGGGGGCAAGGGGAAGGATGTTATACACTGGGGGCGTGGGGCCAGATGTTATACACTGGGGGTGAGGGGCCAGATGTAATATACTGGGGAAGTGGGGCCGGATGATATACACTGGGAGTGAGGGGCTGGATGATATACACTGGAAGTTGGGCCGAATGTTATACACCGGGGCCGAGGGGCAGGATGTTATACACTGGGGGTGAGGGGCTGGATGCTGTACGCTGGAAGTCAGGGGCCGAATGTTATACAACGGGGCCGAGGGGCAGGATGTTATATACTGGGGGTGAGGGGCTGGATGTTATACGCTGTAAGTCAGGGGCCGAATGTTATACACCGGGGCCGAGGGGCAGGATGTTATACACTGGGGGTGAGGGGCCGGATGTTGTACGCTGGAAGTCAGGGGCCGAATGTTATACAACGGGGCCGAGGGGCAGGATGTTATATACTGGGGGTGAGGGGCTGGATGTTATACGCTGTAAGTCAGGGGCCGAATGTTATACACCGGGGCCGAGGGGCAGAATGTTATATGTGACACCCCAGGGGTCTGGTTGTCACAGTGATAGAGATATTACGTCTGAGAGCAGGTGGGAGGTCCTTTGGTCAGGGATCCTGTGCATGCCACACCTCCTGCCCAGCCTTGGGAGGGGAAGAACTTCCCCTGTATAAACCCGGGGCTGAGGCAGGGTTAGTGAGTCCAGGAAGAGTAGAGACAAGAGCAGCATAGGAAGCAGCAGAGTCACAAGGAGTCAGGGGCTGGCAGCTAAAGAGCTCGCCCTGACTAAGAAGATTCTTTACCGGACCCGGAGTCCGAGGCTGTGGGGACTAACTTCTACCCAGCAGCAGAATCCGTCAGGCAGGGGATTTCAGGTCCCCTGGCCCAGAAGCCCGAAGGCCCGGTCACACGCGTGGGACCAGCACCGCCATCGTGGAGCGGAAGCCATTAGAAGGCCCCGAGTCACCGGCCATACGGGTGAGCACCACACGGTACACTCAGGGACGTGGGCTACTTACATCAGCTTCTAGCAAGGTAGCCAGAAGAGTACAGTCAGCTTGGGAGGCCTACAACTACGCCTGGCCAGGGGAGATCCCATCTGCTCAAGGACTGACCAGGCCCCGTTCGCTAGCAAGTACTCCGGGAGGGTCTATCGTTGTTACCAGTAAAGACCCTGAACGCTACCATACCGTCTCTGAGTGGTTCCTGCTACCCCCATCATCCACGTCGGCTGCCCTGAGGCCATACCCCTCCCGTTGGGGGTTATACTATCACGCTGCACCATCCTTCCACCGGCCTCAGCGGTCTGCCCTGCAGCAGCAGCCCCCCCTGGCTGCATTCAACGGGTGGCGTAGTCATCAACCATTTTCTACCGCTAACAGACTGCCGTCCAGTTTGACTCCCTGGGCACGGACCGGGTCACCGCCACGAGACTACAACCCTAAACAGATCCGGCTCCGGGTAAGCTCCCGCGTGCGCAACGCAGCGCGACACAGGCCCAGGGGCGCGTCAACTTTGGCGTAGTCGGCAGGATCACGTGCCCGCAACCACCGGGTACTGCGTGCCTGAAAAGCAAAGACTGTTCAAACTTACCAGTGGTGAAGATTCCCGCCATCGGTGAAGATTCCCGCCATCCGGCGCCATCTTCAGCCTTCTTCCCGCCATCGGTGAAGTTTCCCGCCATCCGGCGCCATCTTCAGCCTTCTTCCCGCCATCCGTGGAGTTTTCCCGCCATTGGACGCCATCTTGAGGACGCCGCGCGGGAAGAAGAGGGGCGTGGACTCCGAAAGCGCGCGAGAACTGAAGCCCCGCCTCACGTCCGGACGTTGCGTAAGGTCCTGGAAGGAGCCCAGCAGACGCCGACGTCACAGGAGCGCGACGGAAGGTCCTCAACCCTGACGATCCACTGCGGAGCCGCGGCCTACGGAACAGGATCATCGCAAGGTAGGCCACGGTCCACTAGGGGGGAGGAAGATGTCGGATACGGAGGAGAGCTCCACTGCCTCAACCCCCGCCAGCGCTACCGCTGTTGCAGTTATGCCCTTCACCATGCCCTATATCCCGGGAGCAGCTTGGCTACCCCAGTACTCAGGGGAGTCACATACCCTGCATGACTTTAGAGAAAAGCTGGATAGCCTCTTCCAGGTGTACCCCCTCACAGAAGAGCAAAAAGTGAGCATCCTGGTGGCCCAACTAACTGGGGCAGCCAAAAGGGAAGTAAAATCCTGGCCACCTGGGAGGAAGACTGTCGCAGGGATACTAACCCGGCTGAAGGACACCTTTGATACCCGCACCTCAGCCGAGATTAAACTTAGATTCTACGGGTGCAAGCAGCGAGCGCATGAGAGTATAAGGGACTATGCACTCAACCTACAAGAGGCCCTGAGGGCCATTAAGCAGACCGACCCTAATGGAGTGGGAAACGAGGACAGGCTGTTGACCGAACAATTTATAGAGGGTTTATATTGCAATGCCCACCGCACCCAGTTGCGGGCAATGGCCTTACAGGACCCTCATCTAGAATTTGCACAGTTCAAGGACAGAGCCATCCGGGTGCTCCGAGAACCGGCACCAGGTGGCGTTGTGACCCACAGACGCCCCACTACCACTTACTACCAGGAGGCGGCGCCCTTGTCAGCAGGGCCTGTGGGAGCTGATGCGCAGGCTTTGGACAATGACCCGGCTCCAGACCTACACCATCAGGTCCAAGAGCTAGCTAAAAGCGTTGCTGCGCTAACCCGAACTGTGCAGTCTTTACAGGTTTCCACTCCAGGGAAGATCCAGCTGGCATCCGGACCGGAGGACATCCCGTGGCGTCGACCAAGGAGGACCCCACCGGCCAGAGGAAGACCCAGTGACCGATACAGCGAGGACGGACGACCCATCTGCCGCCGCTGCAATCAACCCGGACATATGGAAAGGTACTGTTCTTTAAACGGGCACAACCTGGGGTAGAGGGCCAACCCCCAGGAAAAAGATCACCAGGCCCATCGAACTGGCGCGACAGATATGTGGGAGGACGTCCAGTCTTGCCTGTGGTACTGGATGGCATTCCCATGAGTGCCCTACTGGACACCGGGTCACAGGTCACCACCATCCCGTACGTGCTCTTCAAGCAGTACTGGAATGACTCGGATATTACCCGCTACCCTGACGACGACTTGAGTATCATCGCCAGCAATGGTCAGCTCGTGCCACAGATCGGATTTAAAGAGGTGACCATCAAAATTGGTAGAGTCGAACTGGCCGCACAGGGACTGATCATTGTAGATATTGACAAACATGAGAGTCACCCAAAAATAACTCTAGGAACTAATGTAATTGAAAATTGTCTTGCAGAGGTGATTTTCCTTTTACAGCAGGTTGCCAAGAATGCCAGCTCCGGCGAGCAGCGGGTGCTCCAGAAAGAGATCCGGGCACTGATGCAACGGCAACAAGTGGAACTCTCCGGCGGTGAGATTGGTAGCGTAAGAATGTGTGACCCTTTTCCTATTGCCATGCCCCCAAAAAGTGAAATGATGATTTGGTGCCGGGCAGCTATTGGTCTGAGAGGTAGAGATTACCAGGCAATGGTAGAACCAGTTTACTCAGACAGTAGGCCCACCATTTTGACAGCACGGGGGGTGGTCAATGTACGCCATGGGAGGGTGCCCGTTCGCATAATAAATATCGGGGAGAGGGAAGTGTACCTGCCCCGGTATGCCACGCTAGCCAAATTATATACCACTAATCAAAATTCTATACAATCTGTGGAACCCTTGCCTCCATCTCACCCGGAGGAAGGTAACGGCTCTAAGAAAGACATGGAGGACTGGTGTCAGCAACTACATCTGGGTACTGACTCCACTCCCTCACACCAGAAACAAGGAGTCTATCGGGTGGTTCAAGAGTATGAGAGAGTGTTTAGTAAACACCCGTTAGACTTCGGGCGAGTCAAGGGGGTAGAACACCGCATCCCCACGGGAGATCATCCTCCCATAAAGGAGAGGTATCGACCCGTACCCCCTGCACATTACCAACACGCCAAGGGGATGCTTAGAGACATGAAGGAGGCTGGGGTAATCCGGGATAGCTGTAGCCCCTGGGCAGCCCCACTAGTTTTAGTCAAAAAGAAAGACAACACCATGAGGATGTGTGTAGATTACCGGAAAATCAACCGTATCACACACAAGGATGCGTACCCCTTACCAAGGATAGAGGAGTCATTGGCTGCTTTAAGATCTGCTAACTTCTTCTCTACCTTGGATCTCACTAGCGGGTACTGGCAGGTTCCTGTAGCAGAGGCGGACCGGGAGAAGACCGCATTCACCACCCCGATGGGACTTAGCGAGTTCACCTGCATGCCGTTCGGACTCTGCAACGCCCCAGGAACCTTCCAACGATTAATGGAGTGCTGTCTGGGCCACAGAAACTTCGAGACGGTCCTGTTGTACCTGGACGATGTCATCGTATACTCCAAAACTTATGAGGACCACCTGAAACACCTGGCGGAGGTGTTCGAAGCTCTGGCGAGTTACGGCCTAAAGGTGAAACCCTCCAAGTGTCACCTCCTGAAACCAAAGGTGCAATACCTGGGACACGTGGTGAGCGCTGACGGAGTGGCTCCCGACCCCGATAAGATCACCGCAATTAAGGGATGGCCAAGCCCCTCCAGCGTAAAAGAAGTGCGGCAGTTCCTAGGGTTGGTAGGCTACTACCGAAGGTTTATTCCCGGTTTCACCAAAAAGGCAGCACCTATGCAGGACCTCCTGATAGGCCAGTCCCGGAAGGCCAAGAACCAGAAGCCGCCCTTCAAATGGGAAAAGCTAGAAGAAGAGTCCTTCCGCCAGCTGAAGATGGCCCTCACGGGGGATGAAATCTTGGCGTACCCGGACTATAGCCAGCCCTTCATCCTCTACACCGACGCCAGTAACATCGGGCTAGGAGCCGTACTGTCCCAGATTCAGCAGGGGAGAGAACGAGTAATCTCCTATGCCAGCCGAAAACTGCGACCCACCGAAAGGAACCCCGAAAATTACAGCTCATTTAAGCTAGAGTTCCTGGCCGTGGTATGGGCAGTCACCGAGCGCTTTAGGCATTACCTCGCTTCTTCCCGGTTCACCGTATACACGGATAACAACCCGTTGACACACCTGGACACGGCAAGACTCGGTGCCCTGGAGCAGAGGTGGATGGCCCGTCTGTCCAACTACGAGTTCACAATTAAATACCGGGCAGGGCGCTCCAATACCAACGCGGACGCCCTGTCCAGGATGCCCAACCTGCCGGACGGAGGAGAAGATCCGGAGGGACTGGAAGAAGTTGAACTCCCTGCGTTCCACCGTCATGGGACTATCCAGTATTCCCACCGGGTAAGGAGTAAGCAGGCTGCTACGTTGAACCCCTTACCTCACTACAACTGGGCGGAAATGCAAGACAGCGACCCTGCCGTCCGACTGGTGAAGGAGATGCTGACTCGCCCGGAGGCTAGCCTGGAATCAGACGCTCCAGAGGAAGCCAAACAACTATGGGCAGAGAAGAGTCGACTGTTCCTTTACAAGGGGAAGTTGTGCCGCAGAATGGTTAACTCCAGGACGCATGAACTACTCTGGCAAGTAGTGGTGCCACGAAGAGACGCAGCCATGGTGATGGAGGCATACCACGACGGAGCTGGACACTTCGGGTGGAAAAAGCTGGAGTTCCTGCTGCGCGAGCGGTTCCACTGGGTAGGCATGAGGGGAACCATCGAGAAGTGGTGCAGAGACTGTGGCCCGTGCAATCTGAGAAGGAAGGACCGGGCCAGCCAGAAGACTCCCCTGCAGTCCATCGTCACCCGGCAACCGTTGGAACTGGTAGCCTTGGATCATGTAAAACTGACCCCCAGCAGAAGTGGCTACGTCTACGCGTTAACCATCGTGGATCATTACTCCCGGTTTCTGGTTGTCGTCCCCGTCAAGGACTTAACGGCTCGAACAGCAGCTAGAGCCTTCCAGCAGCACTTTTGCCGTCCACACGGGTACCCGGACCAAGTGCTGACGGACCAGGGACCTGCCTTTGAAGCGGAGGTCTTCCAGGAATTCTGCAATCTGTATGGCTGCCGGAAGATAAGGACGACACCCTACCATCCGCAAACTAATGGACTTTGTGAGAAAATGAACCAGGTGGTAATGGATCTTCTAAAAACGTTGCCCCTGGAAGAACGCAGTCTGTGGCCTGAGAAGTTGCCCGATCTGGTGGACCTATACAACCACATCCCGGTAGGTTCCACCAACTGTACCCCGGCTTACCTAATGAGGGCAAGACCTGGTAAGTTACCTGTTGACCTGGAAATGGGAGTCCTGACGCCCGAGGACACTTCACCAGAAACAGACTGGGACACAGAGAGGCAGCAGCAGTACCGGAAAGTACAGGAGAGCGTGGAGCGAAGTCTCTGTCAGGCTAGGGAAAGACAAGAGAAGACTTACAACCAGTATGCTCCCGCTGTTCCCCTGGTACCCGGAGAGCAGGTCTTGAAGAGGAAGAGACGGCTCCACAAGTTGGACGACCAGTGGGAGAAGGACCCGTACACCGTACTGCCCTCAAGCCACGAGAACCCGAAGGTCTGTACCATCAGTAAAGACGGAGGGGAAACCACAGCCATTGTATCCCGGGACCACCTGAAGAAGTGCCCCGAACAACTGAGGAACCCTGAGGAGGAACAGGAAGACCATCGACCCGTGGAAGAAAGGGAAAATATGGTTAGTACCGTGCTCGGGGACTTCCCTCGGTCTTGGACTCAAGTCAATGGTGCAGTTGTGGTACCCGTACTCACCTTCCTCCAACCATCATCCCAAGAACCTACGGAGCAACGGGTAGAGCTGGAAGAGCAGCCGGTCCAGGAGGCAGAAGACTCCACCCAAGCGGAACAGGAGAATCCACCCTCTGCTTATAGTGAGCCTGCCGTACCCCTAGTGAGACAAAGAGCCGGTAGACAGCTGCCCAGTTTACCCTTGACAGCTCCTACACCCTGTAGTTCAGGGCCAGACAGTCAGCTCCGTAGGTCCACTAGGGCCACTAGAGGCCAGTTACCCGCACGTTGGAGGATCTAAATGTTTAAGTTGTTTTACAATGTTTACCTGTTTATTGTTGCTTGTGTGTAATTTTGTGTTTCTAGTTGTTTTTAGGAGTCTTCGGTGGATTTACCGGGAATCCTTTGTATATAGTTGGAGCGTAACACAGGATGGACTAGAGACTGTTAAGGACTTGGGGTAGGACAGACCCCTACCTGGTTACGTCTCCCTGTGTTGGTGAAATGGACACCTTTGCTTTTCTTCAAAGACTGCACCCGGTTGCGGACATCCGTGACCATCTTATTGTGTTTCCTTATTGTATTTTATTGTTCTTTGATATACCTTGTTATATTTTTCTAAAAGTGTTTAGTCCCGGAGTACTAAATTTCACTAGGGGGGAGTGTGACACCCCAGGGGTCTGGTTGTCACAGTGATAGAGATATTACGTCTGAGAGCAGGTGGGAGGTCCTTTGGTCAGGGATCCTGTGCATGCCACACCTCCTGCCCAGCCTTGGGAGGGGAAGAACTTCCCCTGTATAAACCCGGGGCTGAGGCAGGGTTAGTGAGTCCAGGAAGAGTAGAGACAAGAGCAGCATAGGAAGCAGCAGAGTCACAAGGAGTCAGGGGCTGGCAGCTAAAGAGCTCGCCCTGACTAAGAAGATTCTTTACCGGACCCGGAGTCCGAGGCTGTGGGGACTAACTTCTACCCAGCAGCAGAATCCGTCAGGCAGGGGATTTCAGGTCCCCTGGCCCAGAAGCCCGAAGGCCCGGTCACACGCGTGGGACCAGCACCGCCATCGTGGAGCGGAAGCCATTAGAAGGCCCCGAGTCACCGGCCATACGGGTGAGCACCACACGGTACACTCAGGGACGTGGGCTACTTACATCAGCTTCTAGCAAGGTAGCCAGAAGAGTACAGTCAGCTTGGGAGGCCTACAACTACGCCTGGCCAGGGGAGATCCCATCTGCTCAAGGACTGACCAGGCCCCGTTCGCTAGCAAGTACTCCGGGAGGGTCTATCGTTGTTACCAGTAAAGACCCTGAACGCTACCATACCGTCTCTGAGTGGTTCCTGCTACCCCCATCATCCACGTCGGCTGCCCTGAGGCCATACCCCTCCCGTTGGGGGTTATACTATCACGCTGCACCATCCTTCCACCGGCCTCAGCGGTCTGCCCTGCAGCAGCAGCCCCCCCTGGCTGCATTCAACGGGTGGCGTAGTCATCAACCATTTTCTACCGCTAACAGACTGCCGTCCAGTTTGACTCCCTGGGCACGGACCGGGTCACCGCCACGAGACTACAACCCTAAACAGATCCGGCTCCGGGTAAGCTCCCGCGTGCGCAACGCAGCGCGACACAGGCCCAGGGGCGCGTCATATACACTGGGGGTGAGGGGCTGGATGTTGTACGCTGGAAGTCAGGGGCCGAATGTTATACAACGGGGTCGAGGGGCAGGATGTTATACACCAAGGGTGAGGGGCCGGATGTTATACCCCGGGGGTGAGGGACTGGATGTTTATACACCGAAGGTGAGGGGTCGGATGTTATACACGGGGGGCGAGGGGCCGGATGTCATACACAGGGGGTAGTGGGACTGAATGAAAAATCGAATTTAGTGAATCAGAGGAGTCCTAATTCTATTGCCCATCTATCTATCTATCTATCTATCTATCCATCTATCTATCCCATATCTATCTATCTATCTATCTATCTATCTATCAATCTGTATGTCTTTTGATATCTGCTCTCAAGACTGGAGAATTGCTGTAAATATATTTCAAACATCCTGTACACTTTTTAGTTTACTTTAATTAAGCATTCAATAAAACTTTAGGAAATTGTCAGGATATGGCGATGTTACTAGATATTGTTTGCTGGCTGCACCCATCAAAAGACAACTATAAACCGAGGGTGCAGGTCCGGAGGGGAAATGTGGGCTCATATGACCGTTTCCCACTAACATTTCTTGCACGAAGTCCGTCTGTGCCCTACACTATGACAAGGGCAGACACAGAGCTGGACTGCAATTGACTAATCCCCCATGGGGAGTGAGTGTGGTATACATAGCAATTCCAGCTGTACACAGAGTTTTATAGTCACTGTGCAGCTAAGAATATCCTAATACAAGGACAGTACAGACGTTACTTGAGGGCAGATGTCAGAAATATTTGTAATGCTTCTATTTGTAAAATCTATGGGTCCTTATACTGTACCCCAGTATGCTTAGGCCTCATATAAGGGCATCCCTTTTTTGTAGTAAATTAAACTTGCCCTAAATATTAACACCTTAAAGAGAACCTGTCACTTGCAATAAATATCTATTTTTTTTACCTGATGTAAATTTCATTGTTCTCCTGAATCCAGTGGTGTTTTTCTTTTGTACCAGTTCCTCTACATTCCTGACATATGGCTCTCTCTCCCTTGTTTGTAAATCTGGTCTTTTAGCCAAGTGGGAGTGGTCCTCAAGTCTTTTAATAACCACGCCTAGGGTTCAAAGCATCGCCTTGTTTTCATAGGAAGGGATCTAAAAAAAAAAATGGTATCCTACCTATCAGATTATTTTAATACTATTCAGGGACATAGCACTTCCGAATGTGTCCTTTTGCTCAAAGACTGGTCCTTCTGCCAAATTAGAACACCCCACTATTATAAATGGCACATAGCAGTTGACGCATAGTTCAGTTTTTGCACTGGGGTCCAGGAGTTTACGCCTCTGATAATATGAATATGCCTTAAAGAGGACTTTTCACAGGATGTTTTACTTGAAACTGAGTACCTCCTTCAATTGCCATTGCTCCACTGATTTGGGAACAGTTTTTATTTTTCTTCTGTGCCCCTCGGTTAAAAAGTTATGCCCCCTGGAAATTTTCCCTTCAACAAACTGGGCGTATACCACAGAACTTCTCTGGGGGCGTGGCAGTGTTTTGATTGGCCAGTGTCAAAGGAAAAACAGCAAATGCCCAGAGAATTTATGTTGCATACGCCCAGGAGGTTGAAAGGAAAATTTGTACCATTGTTTCGGGGGCATAACTTTGGAATGGAGTAGAACAGAAGAAAAAGAAAAGCTGTTCCAGAATCAGTGGAGCAGTGGCAAGTTAAGGAGGCACTCAGTTTAAATTTAAAAAATCCAGTGATAGATCCTCTTTAAATGTCTACAGTTGGAATACCACTTTACCACTATGTCTATACTTTGGACAATGTAAAGACTCAGTAACCAATCAGATCATGCGTTTCATTTTCTTTGAAAAAATGCAAACTCAAATATGGCTGGATTGTATTGGGAATATGTTGGATTTTCGCCTGTACTAGTTATTAGGCATGAAATCCTCTGTTTCTAATCTTTTCTCTGATGTTACTAATTACAAATTTATAATGATAATTATTTAACATGATCCCAATACATATAGAAATGCCAAAATAAACATGGATTGTTCAGATAATATTGTCGTATAGCGAATGTGACATTTGCAGAAAGTAGAGTTCACTGACAGGCCAAGGCTGTGTGTGAGAGTGAGCTGTCAGCCTCTCCTCCGCGCATCCACAACACTACACCTAACATGCCGTGATCGAGGCCCGGGAGGAGCGAAACGTTGGCTATCTTGGAAAGTGAATCAGAAAGCACTCAGATGTCATCTGAGTGCAGTCCAGTGTTTTTCACAGACTTCTATCCTGTTTTTATTTCCTCTCCATGTGCTTTCCTTTATATCTTCAGCATCTTTTCTCTTCTCTCTATAAAACTTTAGATATTTTCCCTCCTCCCCACTGCAGATGTGAGTATAAACCCCTACACTCCTGCTATCCCCAACACTGAAAGAAGGGAGGTGGAAAGCAAATTGAGTCCTCAAGAGCAGAAGCACTGGTGGATTTGTAACATTTTTGTGGATCACTTGATGAATAAGTTATAGACACTCTGAAACAGCAAAATGGTAGAAATGTTTTGTAATGAAGACTAGTTAGAAAGTTGCTTAACTTTGTATTTATGAAGCAAATGAATAAAAACAATTCTATGCAAGGTAAGCTATGGGTACAAATAGCAGTTTTTCAACTGATTTTAAAACTAATTGCAATGATTAAAATTGACTTGAATATGCTTGCAGTTCATTGTCTTGCCGTCTCTGATGAGAAATGATGAGCTGCCAAGAGAGCACACTGTCAGTGCGCATTGTAAGGACAGAACGGGTGAGCAGAGACCAGTGCCACTCCAGCAATTGGCATCACTTGCAGAGGCACGCTGATCTTTGCTTGTTGGGCTTTCTCCTTACAATGTGCACTGACAGTGCGCTCTTGCAAGCTCATCACTTCTCATCAGAGCCAGCAAGGGAGCGCACTGTCACTGTGCATTAAAAAGAATATTGCACAGTGACAAAATCTTACTGAACATACATAGGAATTGACAGCCAACACATGCTCAGTACAGCAGGGACTAGCCAAACCCTTGAAACAGGCATCATTGATAAACTTCATTTCAAGGTGGAGCAGAGGCTGCTAACATGTACTGGAGATTCTCAAACGAAGCATCATCACACAGGTAGTAGTAAGAAAAAATAAAGCAGTTAGCGTAGTGAGGGAACGATGGGGATTTTTTAATTAAGGTATATTAGAAAAAAAGATTAGATTATGACATTAAATAGACAAACATTTTGGATTAAATACATTTTAGTTTCGCACCACCTCTTTAATATAACATTCAATGAAGTGTGTCTCAATTTTTGTTTCTGTTGATTTTTTTACAGATTTATATGGAGGTACTAATATACTCAATGGGTGCCAAATTACAGCGCTGCACTACTCCTAACCCAAATAAATCAGACAGTGAGAAAATGAGATGTGTATTTCATCAACACCAAGGGAAAAAAACATTACATAAAAAAGACAGAACTGTTAACAGATGGCAGAGAGACAGGAGACGTTTTCACCTGTTTTATGGGATGGCTCCTGTGTGCTATTATTGCATGCCTCACTGTACAGCATGTTAGATGTGTGATTCCTTTTGGAAATAATGACTGATCGTCACCAGGGTTTTTTCCATCTTTATTTTTTAGATTATCTCTAGTGTAGTAACTGCTGGCATAATATACTGTTTAGAAGCAAATTATAGAATACCATAATTAAACCTATCTTCTACTATAGGGGGTATCTAGGGCCGTGACAATGATGACCTATCCTTAGGATGACTTGTATATAGAGGTGTTATCAGTCATAGTCCACCTATTGTGAATGGTGGATCCTGTGTTATGTACTGTATATAGAGGTGTTATCAGTCATTGTACAAGAGGAGGAGGAGGTGAGCTGTGACAACACCTAATGTGAATGGTGGATCATGTGTTATCTACTGTATATAGAGGTGTTATCAGTCATTGTACAGGAGAAGGAGGTGAGCTGTGACATCACCTAATGTGAAAGGTGGATCATGTGTTATCTACTGTATATAGAGGTGTTATCAGTCATTGTACAGGAGGAGGAGGTGAGCTGTGACATCACCTAATGTGAAAGGTGGATCCTGTGTCATCTATTGTATATAGATGTGCAAT
Source organism: Phyllobates terribilis (assembly GCF_046119375.1). Classification (NCBI taxonomy): domain Eukaryota; kingdom Metazoa; phylum Chordata; class Amphibia; order Anura; family Dendrobatidae; genus Phyllobates; species Phyllobates terribilis. The sequence goes on from NW_027362764.1 coordinate 715,053,005, forward strand.
CAGTCATTGTACACATTGTACAGGAGGAGGTGAGCTGTGACATCACCTACTGTGAATGATGGATCCTGTGTTATGTATTGTATATAGAGATATCATTCATTGTACAGGAGGAAGAGGAGGTGAGCTGTGACATCACCTATTGTACATGGTGGATAAAGTGTTATCTACTTATATAGAGGTGTTATCAGTCATTGTACAGGAGGTGGTGAGCTGTGACATCACCTACTGTGAATGATGGATCCTGTGTTATGTATTGTATATAGAGATGTTATCATTCATTGTACAGGAGGAAGAGGAGGTGAGCTGTGACATCACCTATTGTGCATGGTGGATCCTGTGTTATCTACTGTATATAGATGTGTTATCAGTCATTGTACAGGAGTGTTATCTACTGTATATAGAGGTGTTATCAGTCATTGTACAGGAGGTGGTGAGCTGTGACATCACCTACTGTGAATGATGGATCCTGTGTTATGTATTGTATATAGAGATGTTATCATTCATTGTACAGGAGGAAGAGGAGGTGAGCTGTGACATCACCTATTGTGCAGGGTGGATCCTGTGTTATCTACTGTATATAGATGTGTTATCAGTCATTGTACAGGAGGAGGTGAGCTGTGATATCACCTATTGTACATGGTGGATAAAGTGTTATCTACTTATATAGAGGTGTTATCAGTCATTGTACAGGAGGAGGTGAGCTGTGACATCGCCTATTGTGAATGGTGGATCCGGAATTATCTACTGTATATAGATGGGTTATCAGTCATTGTACAGGAGGTAGAGGAGGTGAGTTGTGACATCACCTATTGTGAATGGTGGATCCTGTGTTATCTACTGATTATATAGAGGTGTTATCAGTCATTGTACAGGAGGAGGAGGTGAGCGGTGACATCACCTATTGTGAATGGTGGATCATGTGTTATCTACTGTATATAGAGGTGTTATCAGTCATTGTACAGGAGGAGGAGGAGGTGAGCTGTGACATCACCTATTGTGAATGGTGGATCATGTGTTATCTACTGTATATAGAGGTGTTATCAGTCATTGTACAGGAGGAGGAGGTGAGCTGTGACATCACCTATTGTGACTAATATATCACCCGAAAGTCTGTATAGGAAATACTCCATCTGCACACATGACTACAACGCTCTGGAGTTATCCAGATACAGGCTTACCATGAGGGCTGGAGAGGATCTACACCAGGACAAAGGCCATAAAAGTCTTGGCGGGCATAACTTTGGAATTAAAGACCCTCCCAGCAGATGCTGCAGCTACTAACTTGGTCTAAACTTTGCAGTACACGTTTACATGTGAGACAAATATAACAGGAAACAGCATATTGTGGGCAGTATGGTCGGTTACATAAGACGTACGCGAGTTGGAAAAAACTTCTAATTCTGTCTCATGACATCAACTTTGCTGTTCAGAGCTTTCAGATGACTGTCACACATTATAGCACTGAAAGAGTAAGTATAACTGCAGGATTACTACACGACCTGCAAAAATATGTAAGGCCATATGGCAAGGGGCATCATTTCCCATGTATACAGTACATGCATTTATTGGAAGATATTCAAAGCACCCAGTGTAGCACGTGTCAATCAATGGACATTAGAAAATTGGTGTACATGTAGCGTACCAATTGCAAGAGGGGAGACGGTGGTAACATTGCAGCCAATAAAAAAGTAGGCGCAACAAAACCTCTGCAACGACAAGACATGTCACAACAGGCTTCCACCCAGGTCAAGGTCTCGGATGGCACTATTTTCGGTGCCATGGTATGACATATTTGATACACCACCCCCCAAGTCTGCGGCACAGTTCTCAGTATTTCTGTAATATATCCTCACCATCCCTCCATTTTTCTTCTTCAGTAGATGCTGAGACTGAAAGTGAAGCTGCATTCAAGATCCTTGGCATCCACTGAACGCGTCTCTGATGGCAGCCCATTCTCGACTCTGACATATCTTCTGTATATGTTGGCAGAGACAGAAAACCTATTAGTGATACAGTACTGGAAGGAGTAGGCTCCATTAAAAATGTGGAGTGTAAGACTGGGAGGCGAGACAGAGAATCTACTGTAGGCATCTATTTTGGGACTTAGAGAAGACCTGTCAACACATCAAAAGTTACAGTTTTTTGATCTTGTTTTGTTCCCTCTGTTCTCCTGATTATTCTGTTTATTTTATTTTTTTATTTTTATATCCACCAGATGTTTCTGGAGATATGGGCCTTTTTATTTAGGGAGTATTTTTCTAGACTGTATAAAAGGGCGTGGATCACTGGATCCTCGGGGGCGCGTCTTTAGGCTGCTCTGCATTATTACCCTGTGATCCGTGCCCCTTTATAAAGACCATAAAAATTTGCAGTAAATATAAAAGCCCATATATCTGGACCCATATGGCGTTTGAAAAAAAAAAACAGAATACTCAAGGGAACCGAGGTAAGAAAATAAAAAAATGGTCCCTTGTGACCCAGTAACAGGACCTTTTTAAAGTAGTGTTTTTTCTTCAGTCTTACATGGCATATTCACATGTCATATATAACTGATACCGTAGGGGCGTAAAGATCTCATTTGCAGATGTCGCAACTGCGACCCAGCCCGTGCGAGTGGGGGTGGCAACTGCGACCGAGCCCGTGCGAGTGGAGGTCACAACTGCGACCAAGTCCGTGCAAGTGGGGGCCCGTCAACGCAAACTTTAACTGGATGTGTGTTCTCGGATGCACATTCAGCTGAAGTGTATTGCGGTGCAGAGACCCGTCAGGTCTGTGCGTAGAAATACACGCTACCGGCCAATCAGAGGCCAGCAGCTGATGTTGGCATGCACATGACTTGGAGAGCAGGTCAGTGACGTCATGCACTCCCGTCTCTTGCACGCTGAAGTCAGCTGACAGCTACAGACGGGGGAAGCGGAGGGAAGGTGAGTATAAGTTTTTATTTTTTCTATGCATTAAAGAACAGCAGCAGAATGGGGGACATATACCATAATGGGGGATATATATCCCAGGAAGGGGCCCAGAATAAGGGACATATACCAGGATGGGGGATATATAGACCAGAATGGGGAATATATATACCAGGATGGGGAGGGGTGCCCAGTCCAAATTTTGCACCAGGGCCTTTCGAACTCTAATTACGCCACTGGTCATGTAAGGTATATATTGTGAAATGTAAGATATAACCAGTGCACACAATATATCGGTTATGCCATCAAACCTGAGTACTCTACATAAGAACTCGTCTGAATGACACTTTTTAGCAAGTTTACGGCTCTTGAATACTCAGCTAAAAAAATGTCTGGATTTGCTACAACTTTTTTTTAGCCCTCAGAAGGTCACAGCCTCAATAATGAATTTGACTTTTTTAGCACTTTTTTTTAAAGGGATCTTTTCAGTGTCAAACTTACATAACCCCTCATTCAGACATCCGTTTTACACGTACATCTTTTTGCTTGTGTTTTTCATGAATTGAATACTTACACATTATAATCTATGGAACTGTTCATATGTTCGTGTTTTGTTTTGTTTTTTTTTTGCAGATCGTGTGTTTGCAAACAAAAAAGGTACGTAGACAAAGGCACGGATCAAAATCACTCATACAAGTCTATGGGTCTATGAAAATCACAGACAGCACACAGATGCCACCCATGTACAATACGTGTGCTGGTCGTTTTTAAGGAGATACTTTGCAATTATTTTTTTTAACAAGCAAGAAAATTTCTAATTGCTAAAAACGAATCAAACACCGTTTCCACCACACGGATGGAAATTGGTCCTTTTTTTTTCACGTATGAGAAAAATAAAACAGACGTCTGAATGAGGCTTAATTTATAGAACGCAGAAGACATCTCTAAGGGTCTAGTGAACATGAAAAAATCTAGGAATGGAAAAAAAAAATTTGGAAAGACAGGATTTTGTTTAAATATGTCAAAAGGCACAATGTTCACTATCAGGCCAAAGTCTGCTGACCTTGCACAATGCTGCGCACGCTGAGTGTAAAGCTGGTTCTATTCTGGGTGCATGTCAGTGTGAATGGACAGCAGGCTTAGTCACGAGGCTTTTTTACTTCTTTACTTTCTTCACATGGGATAGAAAGGCGGATTTACTACAGTGACCTCGCTTAAGTCAAACTTGGTGTAAATGCCTCTGTTCTACTAAATCTAGTCTTTTTCTTTTGTTACTGCCCCTCTCCATTCCTGAGATACGGTCCTCTCTTCCCTGGATGGAAATCTAGTTTTTTGTCCAACTGGGCATGGCCCTCAAAAATACTTCCATAGGAGGAGATTAAGGACCACGCCTCCTCGGCTAAAAAGATAAGAACTACGCATGGGGAAGAAGGGGCCATATCTCAGGAACTGAGGGATGCAGGAACAAAAGAAGACAAAGCCTCATTCACATGGATGGATGGATCAAGAATAAGCACTAACGGGTCCTTATTGTGGGCCTGATAGCATGGTGCATATCACTTGTGGAGCCTCAAAGACGAAGCATGTCAATTGGTGGCACACAGAGTGATAGCATGGTCCTACAGAAAACTATGGGTGGTGTGTTACTTATCTGGGCAACCCGGATCAGTAATAATGTTATTCATACACATTAGGTAATTGTCTCCTATGTCTCCGGACTCCCCCATAAATAGGAACACTCATGTGTTCTCTATGAAAGGGCACTGTCAAAATCACGGCTTATGTCCCTGCCAAAGAAAAGGATCAAGCAATTGCATTCCAACCACCAGATCCTTATGTCCCTCAACCCCGTCATTTGTTAGGGGACAGTATGTAAGTTCCCCATGCACATTAGATGGTCCGAAAATCACAATACAGATCCTCCCATACTAAAAGTTTAAAGGGAATCTGTCACCCTCTGGGACTTATCAGACCTCTAATTTGGGCATACAGGTGATAGTAATATACATCTATACATACCTGCATGCCCCATATTAGAGGTTTGGTTGCTTTGAAATGTCTTTTTATTAAATCTGTTTTCTTATGCTTGCGAGCCAGGGGACGGGAAGACATCTCCGCCTACTTAGTGAATTTCAATGTTCCCCCCTCCCCTGTATGGCACAGGGCCCTGTGAAGTGCAGTCTCGCCTTCCAGATCCCGCGCATGCGCAAATCACCTATAATGCAAGGCGTGTTTTTTTTTTCTCCCGGCTATATTTTTTCCAGTAGTGATCTTGTGTGCAGGCACCGGCAAGTCACTGTGCCTTCCCAGCGCCTGCGAGTATGGTCTACCTTCTTCACACACAACACCCATAAGACAATGTCAGTCTGCGAATGATAGGATCATAGGTCCTTCTCTTTTCAGTAATTTCCACTATCCTTCCACCATGAGTTGGCCCCAATAGGTAACCCTATTCACTGGTTAGCTAAGTACTGCAGGCTACAAAATAGATAAAATATGGCAATGTATTATGTTACTGAGAGACCTTCAAGAGATGGAGGGGGAAGGTGTCAATAGCTTCTCCACTCATGTCCATCAGGATAGCAAGGTGTCAATTACTTGCCATAATGCCCAACACAGTATTGCAGGAGCAGATATTCCCATTGATGCAACCTAGGGAGCTACACAGGGGCCCGGGAGGTAAGGGGGTCACTTCCACCTCCAAGGCAGCAATCAGCTTCTGTCACAGGGATGTAAAGGGATGCGTTATTGAACTTCAAAGGGTCCATACACTGTTCTTCTACAGGGGCTGTCTTCTGTCCGTGTCCGCCCCTGCAGTAAATGCATCAATAGCTTATAACACTGATGACTGCTTTCACTGCAGTAATCGAAGGGTCTGGACATCCTGGTTGATATGTAAAAAAAGGGAAATCCCATTGTCCATTTCGGAATGATCTTCTATCTCACCACTAAGGGTAACTCCTTTGTCATGGACAGATCCATGCCACTATAGCAAATTATTTCCCATGTAAATAAGAATGTATCCACTGAAGACCAGGTTGTTTTCTTTGGTCTTATAGTCTTCCAAGTCTTGGCCAACGTTACTGTAATTCTTTTCAGGAATCTTTACAAGTGGTGAAAATGAAATATACGGGCAGCACGGTGGCTCAGTGGTTAGCACTGTAGCTTTGCAGCTCTGGGGTCCTAGGTTCAAATCCCACCAAGTACAACATCTGCAAGGAGTTTGTATGTTCTCCCCGTGTCTGCGTGGGTTTCCTCTGGGTTCTCCAGTTTCCTCTCACATTCCAAAGACATACTGATAGGGAATGTAGATTGTGAGCCCCAATGGGGACAGTGCCCATAATGTCTGTAAAGCGGTGTGGAATTAATGGTGCTATATAAGTGAGTAAAATAAATACTGTTAAAATTCTCATAATTATGCCAATTGTATTGTGACTTTACCATATTTTCTTTCAATCTGCTACCATCAAGTAAAGTTTATAATGTTTTCCTTCTGGAAGACGTCTTTTCTTAGACCACATTTCCATAAGTCGAAATGAAAACTCAAAAAATCCTCTTTCTATTTCACAACATTAGTAATAAACTTTGGATTAGATCGGATCTCCTGCCAATTGTGCTTGTTAAGGAAAAACAAAGCAATTACCCATCGTAGATGAACCCCCGAGACCGACAGCAAACTTCCTTCTGATCCTAATATCTCAATCTACTTGAGTAAGTTTCAATAGAATAAAAAGAACTCGCTGAACAATGAGGGGCTGTCTCGGCCGTGGCCTTTGAAGCGGAATTAATTATAGTTCATCTATTAATACAATGCACACAATCCCCCTTCCCATGGACTCTTGAAATATGTAGTAAAACGATATCTCTAAGCATATATTATGTGTCAACAGGAAGAAAAAACTATATTCTTTCTCTCTCTCTCTATCGACAAAAAAAGGTACAGTAAAGGCATCATGGCCTACCATGACTTTTCTAATAATGTTCTGTTGACCCAAAAGTTATGAAAAGACGCACACAACAATACGTATTTTTGCAATGAGCGTCTACAGGCGACAGTAGCAAACATTGGGATTCTACATTTAACATACACAAAAATCAATTTTACACAACTGTATAAATAGGACGAGTGCAATCCGATAAAAAACGGCAATTCAATGAAGCAGTGCAGATCTGCGTATTTTTTCTCAGCTGTATTCGATGTGAGCAAAAAATTGCAGCATGCAGTGATTTCCCCCCCCCCCCCGAAATTGGATGGGTGCGAGAAAAAAATTGGATGCCATACGGAACATCAACATAGCATCCGATTTTTTCAGATACATTACAATTTTGGATCATAGGAAACTGTAAACGGGCCTGTAAAAGATTAATAGCAGCTGAGTAAAAAAAAAGGATTGTATACGGACAGCACACGGATGACAAGCGAGAGAAAATCGTCCTACTCTCCTGGTTGAGAATGGGACCGATTTTTTTATACGCTTGTGTGACCCCAGCCTTACTCGACATATACGCCAGATATATTCCAAAGGCATAGTGTGAACACAGCTGGACATATAACACGAGAATTGCTTTTGACTGTAAAGTGAACAGTTGCAATAATAGGCATATAATGTAGGTCTAATAAACGACAGAAAATGAGGGTGCTGCAGTATGAAAAAGTGTGAATCCCTAATGGTGTTTTAGCCTGGTGCACCAACGCGCGTTTCTCCCAGATTCATCAGGGGATGGACACAGACATAGGGGTCAGAATACAGGCTTACATAAAACAGCAGTGAAACATTAACATTTTAATTCCTTGTTATATTCTGAATCTGTATTTTGTAAATAATTTAAGAAATACTGACTAGGTATGAACGGACGTGTGGAAGTTTGGGTTTGTCAGGTTTGGTAAAAACTTGAGTCCCAAGTTCGGTTCGGGTACCAGAACTTGACCCCAACTTGACTCTGGACCCGAACCCAATAGAAGTAAATGGGGACCCGAATTTTGGTGCTGTAAAATGGCTGTAAAATGGTCGTAGAAAGGTCGTACTAATGGCAGCCTTTCAACAAGCTTTATTAAGCTGTCGAACCCAAACAGTAACATGGACTTACAGAAAGAAGTCCATATTCGGCACCGGACACTAATCCGGTACGAGCCCCAAACTTTACCGTTTTGATTCACTCATCCCTAATACTGACACTTTACAGAAGTGCTTCTCAAAATGCGAGGCTGGTCGTTCCAGTAAGACACCCCCTAAGTATTGGTGATGTTCATACGGGGACTGAGTATTCACATAAGTGATTATAGGCTGTGCAATACTTTTTAGGTCTGCAGAAATCTCTGGTTTAGTGACATAGTTGACTCATTTTGTACTTATTTTTATGTTATACAGAGTTCAGGAAACAAAAATGCGGTCAGACCCCTAATAATTGATAAGTTATGCCCTAACTATGTGGATAAGGAATAACTTTATTTTATTAAATGGAATCTGTCATCAGGTTTTTGCCAACTCATCTGAGAGCAGCATGATGTAGGGGCCGAGACCCTCATTTCAGCTATGTGTCACTTACTGGGCTGCTTGCTGTGGTTTTGATAAAATCACTGTTTTATCTGTTGCAAATCTACCAGTTTTCTAAATACTGAGCTGTGTATAACCCTGCCTTCACCACTGATTGGCAACTTTCTGCCTATGCACAGTGTACACAAAAAGCTGCCAATGAGTAGTGTGGGAGTGGTTACACAGATGAATATGGAGGACTACATGGCAGCCAGTTTACTAGTCCTCTAGAGATAAAATCATTGTTTTATCAGCAGGAAATGATCAAAACTGCAGCAAGCAGCCCAGTAAGAGATACATTGCTGGAATCAGGGTATCTGCACCTACATCATGCTGTTTTCAGATTAGGTGGCAAAAACCTGGTGTCAGATTCCCTTTAATTGGGTTGTCCCGATTTGGCACTTGTGTCTGCAGACTTGTGAATCCTCACATTGAGCACAGAGCATGCTGTCAGGATTCTCCGGTTCTAGCTGCCAGACCGTGCAGTCACATTCAGACTAGACCTGCATCACTCAATTTACTTGAGGCCAGAGACGTCTAGTCGGAATGTGGCCGGAACTATGCAAATCTCATACTTACGGTCACATGACCACCAGCTTCCAATGCCAGCATCAGAGAATCCTGATAGTGTGCGTAACTAGTCACAGACTTTCGTGCCAAACTTGGAAAACCCCTTTAAGTTGTAATAGATTTCAAAAACTATATAACACTAATTTGTATGAGCTATTTTTTTTTCTGTGGCTAGGTGGACCTGCTGGTTCTTGTAGTGAATAAGGTCCCCTGTGGTGTTAAAGAGTAGCAGACTTGTGTTTGCTAATCTGCTGCTGGCTGTAACTTTAAGAAGGATCCCTGAGGAATTTCATCCCCTCCTGGAATTTAGCCGCAAAACTTTTAGTGCCAACAGGACTGTCGCTTCCATGACATGACTTGCAAAGAGCACGCTGCCTTCCTAGAGCCGTGTACATTTATAGCCGGGCTATCGATATCCTTAGTAGCTGAGAACATTTGTTATTCTATGAGACCACGAATGTCATGTAAACACTTCATTGACAGAACGGTCTGGAATTCCCTCCGTCCCTGTGCACACTTTAAGTCTCGTGTCAGCATTAAACATGTTTTATTATTTTACTACTTTTGCTATTTTTATCCTTATCTGTTCAACTGAGAACTCAGGAAATTAGGGGGACCCGGGCAATCACACCCCACCAATGTTTGCTCTTAAAGAAAAATTCCACTATATATGAGTGGATGAGGCTACAAGAGGGTCATTAGGGGCTGGTCAAATGGCATAGAGAGCATCCTCACTGTCAGCCCCCTAGAGAATTTTTAAAGGGTTTGTTCAAGTGCCAGAAAGAGGTTAAAATTAGGAAAATCCCACCCATGCCCTTTGCTTCTGTTTAATACCTTTCCCCGTTGAATCAGTGGGATGAAACATGTAAATTAGGCAATAACTAAGGTTTAAAGGGGCATAGAATAGGCCATCAATGTTTAAAGGGGTTGTCGAGTTTTAAAGGGGAATAGAATGTTTAAAGGGGTTGTCGAGTTTTAAAGGGGTATAGAATAGGCCATCGATGTTCAAGGGGGTTGTCAAGTTTTAAAGGGGCATAGAATAGGCCATCAATGTTTAAAGGGGTTAAGTGCCAATAAGTTGTCACATATCCACGGGTTAAGTGATAATTTTTTTTTCGGTGTCCTACTGCTGCAATTCCAATTTGCAGACCAGGGTACTTTTATCTTGCTAGAATACAGCCGCCATGTGCATGCTCGGCTGCCACTCCATTCACTCTCTATGGGATTTCTAAAAAAAGCCAGCAGCGACATGGGAAATTAATGAAGTAGTGGTCAAGCATGTGCAATGTCACTCCAATCCAACGGGATAAAAGTGCCCCATTCTGCCAATCAGTGGCGGCCCCCCTACGATGAATGTGATATCAGCTTCCTGCTGGATAGGTGCTAACTTATTTCCACCAGACAACCCTGTTGTTTCCAAAAATTTTCACCCATAGTCATGCATTTTTCATGCCCCATAACTCCCATTCTCTACCTGTATTTTGTTCCTCCATGCCTCATTTCCCACTAACATGAAACACATGGGGACATGATACCTTCTTGAATCACTGTATTCGGCCATTATCAGTGGAGCCCAGAAGATTTGCCGACCCTTCTACAGGTCTTCCGTTTTTCCGCATGCTCTGGGAAAGTCATCAAACATGGAGTAAATTTGCATAGTATGGTAATATTGTGGTATATTACCATAAAATACGATTTTGCAAAAAATTAGCAGCAGGAATTTTGTATGATTGATATCAATGTTTTCTAAGAATTTGGCTCACGTGATGGCCCACCAGTAGCATCTGGCTCACTCACTGAAGTCCAACCAAAACAGGGTTAGTGAGGTCTGCCAGAGCACAACCCTATCTATGTTGGCAGTAATGAGGGTCACTTGCTACCCGGAGTTATTTTGCTGAACCCTCGATCATTACTGATACCATAACCTCTGGACTTAAAAATGGTGGCACGTAACTCAGTATAATGACATTACTCCAACTGCAAAAAGTTTGTAGAGTCAACGCAACTCACTAAGGTTTCAGAAAAACATCCAACTCATCATCAGCCCTGGGACCCTTCATTGCATGCGTGACTTTGTGACTATTTCTTTAAAAATAGATTGAAAACTTCATCCAATTAGCTCCAGCTCTCGCCTATGCCCTTTTTAAGCAGAATCCTCTGTGTAATGCAAGGAATCCTGTGGGGTTTTTTCAGCGTGTGTAATGAGGTCATCCATCAAGCTTACATTATCAGCTCAGCTATTCCGATCTAATTTGTTATTTACCCCTCTAATTCCCACCGCTTCTGGTTTTCTGCTTTCGTTATGCCATAGACGAACAGATGGTAAAATTACAAAACGTTTCATAAGAATTCCCCCCGTCTGCGGCGTAGAAACGGGCTCTTATAAAAAGTTTGCAAAAAGTAAGATGTGTAATTTTGGAGGAAATCAATGTTTTTCTATCCTCATCTACGGGAAGATTTGCCTCGGACTATTGCACCTGGCACTTTGAGAGTCACCAGTCTGACATGAACAGCAGTGGTGACCATCTTTTTTAAATTATTGATTTGTTTTGTTTTTTTTCAAAACTATCGATAATGTTATATAAAACATGCTACATACAGTGTCTTTTGCATCGTGGTTTTTAGAGCAATTTTCGGCTTTTTTATGAGTTTTCTTTCCTCCTGAAGATGAATGTGACGCGCCCCCTGGGCCGTGGGGTACCCGGAGCCGGGCCTGTAGACGCTGGACGTTGTAGTCACCGTGGCGGCGACCCGGTCCGTGACCCAGGGCGGTCAAACCAAGGGTAGTCTATGTGTAAAGGTGTTTAATGTCCGACTACGCCACCTGTGGAATGCGGTCAATAGGAACCGCCGCTGCGGAACAGTCCTCTGAAGCTGGTGGTATAGCAGCTAAGGTAGTGTAACTCCCCACAGGAAGAGTGTAGCTCCAGGGCAGCGTGTATAGATGATGGTGGTTATGGTGCAGGTAGTCAGTAATAACACGGAGTCAGATAGTGCAGTCCCAGGGTCTTTACTCACGATTATAGCAGTTCCAGTTACAGGCGCCAGTGCAAGGCCCACGGCGTCCTGTGTTCACGCAGTGAGGGGTACAGCCGACCCTCAGGTAACTCCGGAGCATTTTACAGGACCCCCTTCTGTGTGTCCTCTCTCTGGCCTGCTCCCTGCACCTCACACCCAGCGGCACTTCTATCCGGTATCCTCGGGCCTTGGCGGGCGACGTGTGTTCCGTCCCCTGGGTCCTATGCGGCTACCTTCTTAGTGTACTAGTGTGGACTTGTGGCCTGCGGTACTTTAAGTGCTGCAGCCTCCGGTTTCCTAGTTGGGCCTTGTAGCTCCGTGCTAGTTGAGAGACCGGTTCCCTTTTTTCTGGCCTGACCCCCCTACTTTCTAGTAGCGGCGGACGTACGGGTGGCTTGCTGCACGGCCCGTACCCCTGGGGTCTCTTCTGTTCCTGGAGCCTTCCTGCTCCCACTCCTCTCAGGCTCAGGCCTCCTGACAAGGCCCGCCTGTGGAGCAGAGCTCATACAGAGCCCCTGCTCCTGTCACCTTCCTCCTCTGACTGTCTGAACCCTGATCTAAGATGGCTCCCATACTTATACTCCTACTCCAGTGCTCCCAGGATCTACGTCCTCCACCCATCCACTACATAGTTCCCCCTCTCTAAGTGGTTCCTCCCCACTCCAGCCAAGGACCAGGGACTGTGCTCTCGTGTAGGAGCAATCTCGCCCTGTCCCCCGGAAATGTGGTGTAGTAGATGTAGTGTTAGGGTCCTGAGCCATACTCCTTCCTTACCTGAGAGTGAGGTACCACATCTCTGGATGAGATGCAATAACTCTGTGGCGACCGAACCCTCAGGGGCGCCACAAATGCGAGATGTGTTGCACAGTAAGGGCTCATGCAGATTTCCGTGGATCTCAGTCCGATTTCGGGCCACAATGCACAGACCGAGCGTGACGGCTTCATATATTTCTATGGGGCTGTCACGTTCAGGTCAGAAGACCCACAGCCGGTCTGTGCATTAGCAGGCCGTTCTTGGACCAGTATGCACGGATGTCTGCATGAGCCCTTAGTAGCATGTTGCACCCCCTTTCATAGTCTATCACTTTTTTTCATACATGTATCTTATAGGGTTATTCCACAAATAGTAAGTCATCCCCTATCCATAGTGCACTTCTTAAAGGGGTTGTCTGGTGCAAACCGATAAGTCTGCAGTCACTCTGTGTGACTGCAGACTTATGAGTCCCCCCAGCGCAGGCATTGTGCACTGCGGGGATTCGCCGGTTTCAGACCTGGGACCGGAGTGTATGTATGCGTTATACATACTTCCGGCCAATGGGTGCGGCCTCGCTCTCCATACACTTGTCCAGTGATGCGGATGGCCAGTGGGCGTGGCTGAGTGTAACAAGTGTATGGAGAGCAAAGCCGCGACCACTGGCCAGGAGTATGTATAACTCATACATACCCTCCAGTCCCGCCCAGAAACCGGCGAATCCCCGCAGTGCACAGTGCGTGCATGGGGGGATTTATAAGTCTGCAGTCACACAGAGTGACTGCAGACTTATTGGTTTGGACCGGACAGCCCCTTTAAACCATGAGCTTAATATTGGCTAGGTTGGATATAGTTGTAACAAAAGCTCAGCTGTGAGAAGCAATAGGTTTGCTTACGCTTGCAGGCTAAGAATGTAAACCAGCATCCTCCCATTCAATGGCAGCAAGAAGGGGTGTTGGAAATAGTGATATATTGAAACACTAAATATATGTAAAAAACAGAAACCTCTAATTTGTTGCATAAGAAAGATTGAATAACTGCAACATTTTTAACTACAAAATCTAAACAGATATTTAGTCTAGAGGGACCACGTACAGAAACCACAGAGCAAATGTCACGTTGAGCTAAGTGACATTGTATAAATGCAGAACAGATATGTTTATAAGGACACATCACCTCGGGAACTTCAGCAGGGAACGTGCTGTACACAAAGCATTGTTAATAAAATAGGTGTAAAATTACATATTTAATAACCATCAATAGTTACATAGTTACATAGTTTATAAGGCCGAAAAAAGACAAGTGTCCATCCAGTTCAGCCTATTTCTTGTGCACTGCAGCTATTCCGCAGCGTTGATCCAGGGGAAGGCAACAAAAAACCATGCGGTATAGGCCAATTTACATCACTGAGGAAAAATTCACTTCCCGACACCAATCTGGCAGTCAGATTAAATCCCTGGATTAATTAACTAAGCATAAGATGTAATTTTATTGTTCTCAAGAAAGGCGTCCAGGCCTCTCTTGAACTCATTAAGTGAGTTGGACATCACCACTTCCTCTCCCAGAGAGTTCCAGAGTCTCACGGCTCTGACCGTAAAGAATCCCCTTCTATGCTGGTGCAGGAACCTCCTTTCCTCCAGACGCATAGTGTGCCCCCTCGTCTTTGTCACCATCCTTGGTATAAACAGGTCATGGGAGAGATCTCTGTACTGCCCCCTGATGTATTTATACATGTTTATGAGGTCTCCCCTAAGCCTTCTCTTTTCCAATGTAAATAGGCCTAATTTTGACAACCTCTCTGGGTATTCTAGTCCCTCCATTCCCTTGATTACCTTAGTCGCCCTCCTTTGTACCTTCTCTAGCTCCAATATGTCTTTCCTGAGCACCGGAGCCCAGAACTGTGCACAATATTCTAAGTGCGGCCTTACCAGCGCTTTATACAGAGGAAGAACAATGTTCTCATCATATGCCCCTATTCCTCTTCTGATGCATGCCATGACTCTATTTGCCTTCGCAGCTGCTGCCTGACACTGGGCACTCCAATTTAATTTGCTGTTAACCAAGACGCCCAGGTCCTTCTCCATGTCAGATTTCCCCAACGGTTTCCCATTTAATATGTATGGGTGACTGCTGTTTTTCTTTCCCATGTGCATGACCTTACATTTATCGGCATTAAACCCCATTTGCCATTTTTTGGCCCAACTCCCCAATTTATCTAAATCCTCCTGTAGCTGTGCCCTATCCTCATCTGTATTAACTACTTTACAAAGTTTAGTATCATCTGCAAATATTGCTATTTTACTATGCAACCCTTCCACTAGATCATTAATAAATATATTAAATAATATAGGGCCCAAGACAGACCCTTGAGGCACCCCGCTAGTAACCCTGACACACCCTGAGCTTACTCCATTGATAACCACCCTCTGCTTTCTATCACTCAGCCAGCTATTTACCCACTTGCACACATTATCCCCCAGACCAAGCATTCTCATTTTATATACCAACCTTTTGTGTGGCACGGTATCAAACGCTTTGGAGAAGTCAAGGTATACAACATCCACTGACTCTCCCCTGTCCAGCTGTGAGCTCACCTCCTCGTAGAAGGCCATCAGGTTTGCTTGGCAGGAGCGATCCCTCATGAATCCATGTTGATATTGAGTTAGACAGTTA
The DNA here is from genome assembly GCF_046119375.1 of Phyllobates terribilis. NCBI lineage: Eukaryota > Metazoa > Chordata > Amphibia > Anura > Dendrobatidae > Phyllobates > Phyllobates terribilis. The sequence goes on from NW_027362764.1 coordinate 715,068,460, forward strand.
TTATCATTAAGATATTCTACAATAGCATCTCTAAGAAATCCTTCAAACAATTTACCCACAACAGACGTTAAGCTGACTGGTCTATAGTTCCCAGGGTCACTTTTAGACCCCTTTTTGAATATTGGTACCACATTTGCTTGGCGCCAGTCTAGTGGGACAGTCCCTGTCCATAAAGAGTGCTTGAATATAAGATACCGCGGCCTGTCTATCACATTACATATTTACTTTCATTAGATGAGCGAAAGTTACAGCCATAGAAGCTAAATATTGATTGCTGGCTATTGTTCACATGTAACGCTGCGTCCATTCAATCACAAGAACTACCAAATATATAATGTTACAACCACTAAGGCTATGCTCACACATTGAGTTTTTGCAGCAGGTTTTTTTTTTTCCAGCTTTTTTTTAATGCAAATTGAAAGCTTCTTTTTACAGTATCAGTAAAAGCTAGATTTTAGAAATCTCAAGCACACTACCTCCAGGGTAGGATACGTTCTTCATAGAGGCCCCATTTACTAAACTATTCCCCAACAAGTTTTCTAAACCAGACAAACCCTTTTAGGATTGAAGAAACTCTTAAGCATGTATTTACACTGGCCGATAATCGGGAAGGAGTCTATAGAGGCAGCAGATCACACGACAAACATGCAAAATTCTCATTTCATAGGTGAAATAATTTTTAAGCTTGCTTAAAAATTATCATTCTCGGCAGCACATTGTCCTGTGAAAACATGAGAGGTTCTAACAAGAACTATGATATTCTATGCCTACAGAACAATCGTTAATATGATCGTTCTGTACGCATACAATATCATGGTTCTCGTTAGCACATCTCATGTTTTCACTGGACGATGTGCTGCCGAGAACAATGATTTTTAAGCATGGAAGTTTGGTCAGCAGGCTATTAAATGGTCACAGATCGGTTTACAGATAGCTAATTGGTAGTTTTTTAATGACTGCAGGTCAGCCAGTGTAAATGAACTGTAAGTGACCCTAAGTGATAACCCCGATGAGTGCCATAGTGACTGCCACCTAGCTTCATGCAAGAAAACCACAGGTTTGACGCGATCTCTCTATATGTGATAAAAATAGGCGACTTCCAGATGTTCAAGATATAATGAAGTTTTTTCTCTCAGTTTACACCATTATTCTTTGAATATCTGGGTGTCATCTATTTCCAGTAGATAAAATGGAATTGCACTAAACCAATAATTTTTGCCAGTGACTACTTGAATATTCCAGGACCAATACAAGGACTCAAACCGAGGTAGCTGCACTCTGATTAATCATATCATATGCACATATGTTTGCACCACACAAGGAAAAAAAATGATCATTGTGGTTTGTCCTGATGAAGAGGTATGATTACCTCAAAACGCGCTGACAAATAAAACCGCATCCATAAAGCATCTGGTTTCCTATTGCATATTGGATCCTCGGCAGCGCGGGTTTACATCCACTTTCATCTCCAAATATGTAAGAAAAAAATGAGCAGATTTCCATCTGCATTTGCTAAACCCACTATACTGTCCATACATACTGCCCTATAGGGCACACTGCCTTTTGTTTATTTGTTCCAGTATTTTATACATGAAAAAAATCTACATGACTAATACATCCAAGTGACTTTGCTCTTTAAAAATCAAAATAGATTTTTAACAGAGAAAAAAAATATTTTATTAAATTAAAAGATTTTAAATTATTTTTGACATATATAGTATAACCTGAAACATTAGTAAGAGTGCAGCTAAAGTGCGGAGCTATGTGGTCCCGGAGATTTCACAACCCGAGATTAGATAGATGGATAGATAGATAGATAGATAATAAAGAGATAGATAGATAGATAGATAGATAGATAATAAAGAGATAGATAGATACCGTAGATAGATAATAAAGAGATAGATAGATAGATAATAAAGAGATAGATAGATACCGTAGATAGATAGATAATAAAGAGATAGATAGATAGATAGATAATAAAGAGATAGATAGATACCGTAGATAGATACCGTAGATAGATAGATAATAAAGAGATAGATAGATAGATAGATAGATAGATAGATACCGTAGACATATGGATAGATAGATAGATAGATAGATAGATAGATAGATAGATAGATAGATAGATAGATATGGGATAGATAGATAGATAGATAGATATATAGATATGGGATAGATAGATAGATAGATAGATAGATAGATAGATAGATAGATAGATAGATAGATAGATAGATAGATATGGGATAGATAGATAGATAGATAGATAGAGATATGGGATAGATAGATAGATAGATAGATAGATAGATAGATAGATAGATAGATACCGTAGACATATGGATAGATAGATATCAGCTGTGGATACAACCTTGTGTATTTCGATTGCAAATCCTGCCGTAAAACAATCAATACTATCCACTTCGATGCAGAACATCACAAAAAGGAAAATCGATGAGCGGATCAATCTTTCAGACTATATAAGAAGGGATTGTAACCTGGTCACTTTGATGCTATGCTGGTAACATGGATGAAGAACACTAAACCCTTTAAAATCTAGATAAGATGAAAGAGCCGGAAAAAAGTAAAAAAACAACAGCAAAGAAATCTTGATTTTGGAAAAGTCAGGTAACAACCAATAAAGATGTCATCAATGCTCCCACAGGAGAAATGACCCCACTTCCACACTTCTTAATGACTAATTTGTAAATGTCTGTGCTGCAGAGGCTCATCCACACCCCAAATCCTTCATTTCATAAACTCTTATTCATATCTATCATACACATCAATTCCACATGGAGTCAACTAACTACTAACAGCAGAACTCACAGGAGATGCCGAAGTAGCTGGGTGACAATGTGGGGACATTACTAGAGGACATATGGATCCTCATTCTGATTTTTTGGAAATAGAGGTTTCAAATACATCTGAATAGAAAATTTGGATCTTACTTCAATGTTTATTTGATTTTAGAGGTAAATGCAATAGAAAGATAGAAGGAGATAGATAGATAGGTAGATAGATAGGTAGATAGATAGATAGATAGATAGATAGATAGATAGATAGAGGGATAGATAGATATGGGATAGATAGACAGATGGATAGACAGATAGATAAATAGATAGACAGACAGTCAGACAGATAGATAGATAGATAGATGGATAGATAGATAGATAAATAGATAGACAAGTGATAGCTAACAGATAGATATGCATATTGATGTGTTTTTTAGGGGTTTCCCATTTTACACATTTCTGGCATTCAGTGTCTTGCCAATATTTGGATTACAGGACCCTTATTCTTCTGACAGGATGGGTCCTCCTGTCCCACATTTATGGTATATGACATGCGTAAGATCCCATTCCGATAACTTTTATAGGATTCTTTCCTACATCTATATGAGCCCTACAGTCCTATATTTCTTCGCCTTCAGTCTAATTCTCTGTCCCCCACATCCATTGTGCTGTAATTCTACTTGTATGGGGTCCTGACACAGCGGCGCCCAGTATGGGACCTACAGGACTGAGTTTGTCAGATGTAGCAGAGGTGTTTGCCATATACTCGTGTATTACTGCGGATTAAAGCGATGCTTCATTATCTTCACTCAGAGTGTTATCATGATGCTGAAAATGACCCATCTATATTTATCTACCTCTGACATAGGCCGGGATTAGGATACTTAGCATAGATAAATCCTATTCTCCCAGGCGCAAATCAAATCCATGCTGAAAAAGGGAGTTACTGCATCTCCTGAGCAAATATTAGACTGTAATATAATGTACATAAGGCCGTCCTGGCTGCGGTGGTGCTGAGCCTTGCCAGCTGGCACAGTCCTATCTACAGTCATAAGTAAAGTTCCTGTGGTTAACATTTAGCTATATGTTTATTTTTCTGGCTCTATGTGACAAACAACAGCTGAAAGGCCACAGAAAAGCCCCAGCAATCAGGGCAGCAGCACAGCCTCTGCTCCAACATTGCATCTATCACATACCACCCACTTCATAGGTTGCAAATACTTGCACTTTATTTTCATTTTGTGCAGAAAATCTAAGCTGCCAACACAGGAAATAGCGACTTACAACCTCATCTACTACCCAGTGCTCTGTAGATGCCATCTAATATTATATAGCCTGAGTGTATTGGCATATAAGTGCACTATAGTCCTGTAGGCTGCATGTATATAATTACATGCAATTTATTGACATAAAAGTACATTGTACTTTATACAAGCGCATGCAAGGCACTGCTATGTAAAGGCTATAAACATATTATTTGGGGGTGCAAAATATCAGCAAAAAATAGTATCATATGACTTATGCACTTTATAGTATAATCTAGGAGCCATTCAGTGCTATATGCATATAATATATAGAGGAAAATGCTATATGGATGTAACATAGAACTACATACAATATCATATATATATACATATATATATATAATATATAGAGTAACAATGCTGTATGGATGTAACGTAGAACTACAAGCAATATCATATATATATAATATATAGAGTAATAATTTTATATGGATGCAATGTAGAACTACATGCAATAACATATATATATATATACTGTATATAAGAAAATACTAAAAGGATGCAACGAAAAACTATATGCAATATTATATTCATATAATATATAGAGTAAAAATGCTATATGGATGCAACATAGAACTACATACAACATCATGTATATATCATATATAGAGTACATGCTATACAGATGCAATGTAGATCTACATGCAATATCATATAATGTATAGAGTAATAATGCTGTATGGATGCAACATAGAACTATATGCAATGTACAAAAATAAAAGTACAATGCACTCTGTATTGGTGCATGCAAGTCACTGCAATGTAAAGGCAATACACATATTATTTGGGTTTGTTTTGGTGCAAAATATCAGTAAAAAAATAGTATGATATGGATAGTGCCCTATATAGTATAATGTAGGAGCCATTCAGTGCTATATGCATATAATATATAGAGGGAAAATGCTAAAAGGATGCAATGTAGAACTGCATACAATATCATATATATGATATATACAGTAATAATACTATACGGATGCAACACAGAACTATATACAATATCATATATATAATATATACAGTAATAATGCTATATGGATGCAATGTAGAACTGCAGACAATATCATATATATAATATATACAGTAATAATGCTATATGGATGCAATGTAGAACTGCAGACAATATCATATATATATACAGTAATAATGCTATGCGGATGCAACACAGAATTACATACAATATCATATATATAATATATATACAGTAATAATGCTATATGGATGCAATGTAGAACTACATGCAATATCATGACATAATAGACACTAAAGTGTCACTTTATATTAGTGCAATGTCCTATAAATGCAATATTCATGCAATATTATAAATATATATATTATATATATAATTATATATAATATATATAATATAAATGCAATATTCATCTTATTTTGATGCAGACTAGTAATGTATCAATGTATCAGCACAAAACAGGGTTACATGGATAATGCTCAATAGGGTGTGATGTTGGAGCCATTCGGTGCTATATGTATAGAGACAAGAGTAGTTTAGTGTAGAACTACATGCAACAACATGTACATATAATAGAGTAAAATGCTATATGGATGCATTCTACTTCTATAGACCTGATGTAAGTGAAATGCAAGCTACTATGTAGGATCTAGGGAGGACAGAGGCAGCACTGGTAGCAGTGGGTGCAACATTGTGCAGCATGTGGGATATATCTTGCTACATTGAACTATGTAACTATATGGAAGTAACAGATCCCAGGGCTGCATAGATACAGGGGAGCAGATGAGTGGAGAATTTGTATCCAGATTAGTATAATTAACTATATTAAGAGCCATCTACAAGTTTCCTTCCTGAGGCTGAGACTACAGCATGCACTGTAAATAGCCCTGTGCAGGAGCTCAGCACTGTACTCACTTCCTTTTGCCTTGTGTTGCAATCTGACAATCTACAGAAAGTGCACAGTGGATCTCATGTGCTGAAAGTTGTGCTGGCTCTGTACAATGGTGCAAAGAGGAATATGAGTGGGAGGAATGCCAACAGGCTTCTTACCAGATGCAATGGTGATCAGATATTTAATAGTCCATTCTCCTGCAGACAATGAGAAGCTGAGCAGAAGCAGCAGCAGCAGCAGACAGATCCTCCTGCTCCACCATGCAGCACATTCACAAGCCTCTGGGCTGTGTGGCTTAATGCTCAGGCTCTGCCTCCAGTTGACGTCAAATTCACTGTCATATAAGCCAAGAGAGCACTGGTTGTCTTAGCAACTCCAGGGCTGCTCTGAAATGATTTCAATAGGGTTATCCTTCAGATGGTGTGCACATTGCAGTCTTTACAGAACCTCCATAGCAGATCATGGGCTGCTGCTTCCTCACAACTTCTTCTGCACTTTCCAAGAATGTAAATATTATTTGTTGCTTTGTAAAAGTATTTTTTTTATTTTTTAGAAAATACTATGTTGCCAATTATCAGTTCTGTGGGAATGGAGGAAAAGGGGCTGCAAAGAGGTTAATCTGCATGACAGGCAGGGGAGGGGGGTTGTATTGTGTCCAGTGTGTGGGATAACAATGGGGGTCTCTGCTAGGCAACTGGTCAAGCACCGTTGGAAAAAAAAACATCCAAAGAACTGGGAGATGTAGAGGAATGTGCAGCCTCTGTAGGATAGAAGGACGGATATCATCGGATTTTTATAGTGCTGATGCCATGTACACAAATATGTTTTATTAATCTTTCCTCAAATTTTAGGTTCTTCTATAAAAGAGAAGCAGCAGGATTAGTCACAATGTTAACATGCAGAAACTTTCTACTATTTTGTCCGTTTTATTTTGCACACATAATGTTGATATGTTTTGTATTGCACTCGTTACATTGTGATGCTTTATTACATTTACAGTGCCTTGAAAAAGTATTCATACCACATTCCACATTTTTTCCTATTACAGCCACAAGCTTTTTTTATTTGGATTTTATGTACTATATAACACAAAGTAGCGAGTATTTGTGAAGTGTAAAGGAAATGATACAGGGTTTTCTAAATATTTAAGAAATTTAAATCTGAGAATTGTGACGTGCATTTGTATTCAGCCCCCCTGACTCCACATTTTGCTGCAATTGCTGCTGCCAGTCTTTTGGGGTCTGTCTCTACCAGCTTTGCACACCTAGAGGTGACATTTTTGTCCATTCTTCTTTGCACATTCACTCTCCCTCAGTGAGATTGGATGGAGGTGTCTGTGAACAGCAACTTTCAAGTCTTCCTACAGATTGTCAATGGGATTTAGGTCTGGACTGTGACTAGGCCGTTCACACACATGAATATGCTTTGATCTAAACTTTCTATTGCAGCTCTAGCAGGATGTTTAAGGCCGTTGTCCTGCTGGAAGGTGAACCTACTCCCCAATCTCAAGTCTTTTGCAGGATTGCCCTGTATTTATCTTCATCCAACTTCCCATCAACTCTGACCAGCTTCCCCGTCACTGCTGAAGAAACACCTCCCCACCGCATGATGCTGCCACCACCATGTTTGACGGTGGGGATGATGTTTTCAGGGTGATGTTCAGTGCTAGTTTTCTACCACACATAGTGTTTTGCATTTAGCCCAAAAATTTCCACTTTGGTGTCATCTGACCGGAGCACCTTCTTCCACATGCCATGAAGGAGACACAGCTAGAATGTGGAAGAGGGTGCTCTGCAGTGACTGTTTTGGAGAGTCAGGGACTGTGCTGCCAGTGCTTTATTATGGGAAGGATGTAGAAAAGTGGTGGTTGAAGGTTGAAGTTTGAAAGGTAGAGAGGGATTCCCCTTTGATGCTCAGTGGGTTAGAGGGAAAAGTATTGTTTCATTGAAATAAGTGAGGCCTGAGAGCGAAAAACCAATAGGAACTTTCCAGAGACCCAAATTGTAGCCAACTGTAACCTGCAAACGTTTCTAGTTGAAAGCACTAATGCGTTGTCCACAAATGCGTTGTCCTTTTCCTCGAGAGCCAATACGCTTGTGTGCTTCATATTGAAGTGTAACCATGAAGCAAATAAACTGCTTCCCGTAGCCATTGCGCTTACATGCCTCCAAGTGAATAAACATTTATTGAGTTCCAGAGACTTTTTCAATATTACTTCAGGGCCAACCATAACCTGTGACCAGTGCAATACATCCCTGCTCGATTACCTCAGTCTTCTGTGATTAACAAACCCATCACTGTCCAGATGATGGCGCTGAGCTGCCATATTTTCCTCCAATTGGCTTCCCTGTCCCATTACTAAAATAACCTATAGACTACACATGTACCAGCTGAGGAGTCCATGTTAGTCTATAGCCATAACTGCACAATATATTCTGGACTTGTAACTAGGTAATGACCTCACCAAAAAAAACACGTTGATAGTTTGGATGTTTAGTTGATCAGACATAATTGGGCACTTTTTCCATTTACTCTTCCTGATTGAATGGTCTGGAAATGAGCGTGGTCTTCATAAGTTGTTGTACTGGATCTTATCCTTAGCTTGGCACAATATACATGTTAATTGCTTTAGACATCAAAGGGACACCAGACACCTCTTTTGAGGTGAAAACAACAGGATTTTTTCAATTGTCCCAAAACAGGCATGTGTTAGGGGGTTTAGAACAACCCCCAGTTAACAAAGACATGAAAAGAAATCTTTCTCTTGGATGGAATCTTTTCTCAAAAAAGGTTAATTTGAATTAAAAAAAAAGAGCAGAATCCACCAAAAACAGATGATCTGCCAACAGCTAGACATCCTAAAGCCCCCCCATACAGATTGGTCTAATGTTGGTTGAACTCAGGTTTGACTGACAGTCAAATGTGTATGGGGTACCTGGACAACTGATTGTCAGGGGAGTTAAGGATGCGCAATGTCTGATTTTGGACTGCCGATCCTTTTGTTCTCCCAGAGATAAGTTGTCACCAGACAAGTCTGGCAGTGGCTCTCTCATAGAGAACGCAGGAGTGTTTGATCAACCGAGTGTTTCTGTGTGTAGGAGGGAGGCGTACGAGAAGGCTACTGAACAGACAATCGACCAAACCATCATTCGGCTGACAGCCGGCTAAGGTGTATGGGGGCTTAAAACATAAAGATTGTAAAAGAGATCTAAAGTTATCACTATTCTAGGAGATAAGGGTGCACTTTCTGGATGAAATGACTCCAAGAGATAGAAATCCTGATATATTGGATGGGGAACTCCAGGGCTGGAGTGTTGTATGGGAAGGTTTTGCAAACATAAATAGGATAAGACTAGAGTCAAACACAGGTTGAGCTATTAGGAACAACAATGGGTACAATTGTGAGAGAATTAAGACCCATGAAATGAAAGGCACACCTTTGTTGGCTTTGCCAGTTCATGGTAATAGTTTGATCTTTATACTAGAACATAAGAGGCGACAAAACACTGGTGCATATATGATCTTCTATGTGAAATTGTTGAGTCTGAAACAATCCATTTAAAGGTAAACTCCAGTGAAAGTTGAATTTACATTGGATGATTAATAATATAGTCTTACAGACTCGCCTATGAGTAGAATAGCTTCACCAGGACACCTTCAAGAAAAGTGGAAAACAAATGAGCAAGAAATATAGTGTCAGTGTGTGAAATAAGGAATAATAAGGGTCTGGAGATGAAGCATATGTATATACAGTGGACACACATGGACATTTTTTACACCTTTCTGTTAAAGTAAGAAAAACCCACAAAGGTCACTGAAATTACTTAAAACTAATAAAAGTAATTTTTAATTTAAGTCTACTGAATATCAACTTATGAAGATCAGACATTGCTTTTGAGTTTTGGTTCAACAGAAAAATTATTTTAAAAAAAATCTAATGGACAAAAATGAAGGCACCTTAAGGCTGAGTTCACACAATGCGTTTTTAATGCGTTTCCGCGGCGTTTTTGCAGTTGTGTAAACGCCGCGGAAACGCATTAAAAACGCATGGTAGAAGGGCAGCAATGTTCCCCAATTGAAATCCGCATGTGCTGTGCCCATGATGCGGATTTTTCCGCAGAGTAAACGCTGCGCTCAAAAATCCGCAGCATGTCAATTAATTTTGCGTAAACGCCGCCATTGACTTGCATTAGAACGCGCCAATTCCACAAGACTGCATTTGTACTTGCGCTATTGGCGCGTTCTAATGTGCGGATGGTACCCGGGTGTAGATGAGAGGAGAGTCTCCTCCACACCCAGGTAGCATTAAAAAAGCTGTAAAAAAAGAATAAAATAAAAAATAAATGTTTACTTACCTTCTGTCGGCCCGCGCAGCGCTCCTGCTTGGTTCCCGGCACTTGGCAGTGAGTTGAAGGATCTGCGCTGACGTCAGAGTCATGTGACGGGTCACGTGACGCTGACGTCGGCAGGTCTTTCAATTCAAAGTTGCCGGCGAGGGAGAACGGAGTGTAAAGCAGGACACCGGGGGTGATCAGAGGGTAAAGTATACATTTATTTTTTATTTTTACCATTCTCTCGGGTCACACTATATAAATCCATGCCGGTTGCATGGATTTATATAGTGTGACCTAGTTGTCAAGCACTTTCCAGGTGATGCTAAAATCGCCTGGAAAGCGCTTGTCAATCCACATGCGGAAACGCATGTGGAAACGCATGTGAATCCGCATGTATTCCGCAGGAAAAACGCATGTACAATCTGCATGCGTTTTTTCTGCCAGGGAGATGCAGAAATTTTCTGCTTCATTTCTGCATCGTGTGCACATACCCTAACTCAATATTTTGTTGCACAACCTTTTGAGGCAATTACAGCAAACAAACTATTTCGGTAACTCTCCATGAGACTTTTGCATCTGTCCACTAGTATTTTGGCCCTCTACTCCTAAGCAAACTGCTTCAGTTGTCTCAAGTGTGAAGGTACCTTCTCCAGACGACACTTTTCAGCTCCTTCCACAGATGTTCAATAGATCAGGGTTCATAGAAGCCTCTTCAGATTAGCCCAATGCTTTGCTCTTCACCATCCTTGGATATTTTTAACTGTGTGTTTTGGGTCATTATCCTGTTGGAGAACCCATGACCTGCGGCTCAGACCAAGCTTTCTGACACAGGGCAGCACATTTGGCTCCAGAATGCCTTGATAGTTTTGAGATTTCATTGCACCCTGCACAGATTCAATACACCCTGTGTCAGATACAGGAAAGAAAGCAGCACCCAAACATAACTGATACAATTTCTTTGTATGTTTAATTCTTGTGTCTGTGAATATAGATATGAATTGCCAAAAATCTACAGTTTGGTCTCATCTGTCCAAAGCATATTCTCCCAGAAGCCTTCTGTCTTGTCAAATATGTATTTTGGCAAATTCCGGTCTCACTTTTTTATGATTTGCTTTCATCAGTGGTTTCCTCTATAAGAAACAAGACAGAAGAAGAATTGATGCCTTCGAAATGTGGTGCTGCAGAAGGATGTTATCAATACCATGGATGGCAAAGGAAAAAACAAATCAATTTTTGAGAAAATCAAGCCAGACATGTCACTTGTAGCAAAGATCACCAAGCTACATCTTGCCTACTTTGGGCACATCATTAGAAGAGAGCAATGACTGGAGAAGGACATTATGGTCAAATGAAGAAGGAACAAGGTGAAGAGGAAGACCAGCAACCCGATGGTTTTATACTATCAAGATAATGGCAGAGAAGACACTGGTGGACCTGTCTAGGCTTGAACAAGATAGATCTTCCTATAGAGATTTCATCCATCAAGTTGCCATGGCTCAAGATCGAAGGCCATTAATAATAATAATAGTGGTTACCTCCTCATTAGTCTTCCATGAAATCCATTTTGGCCAACACAGAGACAGATGGTGCGATCTGACACTAATGTAACTTGACCTTGGAGTTCACGTCTAATCTGTTTTGAAGTTATCCTGGGCTCTTCAGTTGCCATTTGTATTATCTGTCTCTTCAATTTGTCATCAATTTTCCTCTTGTGGCCACATCCAGCAAGTTTGGCTACAGACCCATAGACCTTAAATTTCTGAATAGTATGTGCAACTGTAGTAATAGGAACATGAAGCAAGGCTCATCATGCACATGTTTCTCTGGTCAGTTTGGATCAGGAAAAAGCCTTTGACCGGGTTTCCTATGAATTCATGGGCAGCGCACTGCACAAGTTCGGTCTGGGTAACATGTTTTGTGCCAATGTCTGACTAATGAACCTTAATATCCATAGTATGGTGCTGGAGAACGGATGGCTGACTGACCCCTTTCCACTCCTCTCTGGGGTTTGACAAGGCTGTCCTCTTTCACCTCTTCTTTTTGTTTGAATTATAGAACTGTTCTCAGAGGCTATCTGGCAGAATGGAGAGGAGGCTCAACTGGAACAAGAGGCACAGTTCCTACCCTTACAAATGGACGACTCCCTGGTTCTACGGAGAAGTTGTCCAGTTCATGGGGAAACATCAGCTGGGTAGACTCAAGCCAGATTTGTGTAAGTCAAAGACTATCCACAAACTCATCAGAGCCAAGTACGAAGAGAAGTCAACTCCAGGACTCCACACTGCCAGACTTAAGACTGTGTGGACTAATGTGCTGGTGAACAGGTTGACCAATTGATGGGCTGCCCCTTTGTTCATTCACGCATTCCTGGGATGTGTGCAAAACCTGGTACTGCACAAGGTGCCCCTTCATGGAGGAAGCATCTCTGCTTGTGTTTTGGGATTGCCGCTGTGCACAACACCTGTTTGTTGCCCTGGAAGATGACCTGAGGAACTATGTCTCCAGTGGGAGCCTATTGTACCATTCTGTATATAGGAAAAAAAATGTGTGGGGTCCTCCGTAATTTTCATAATCAGAAGAGCAAAAGCAGACAGCTGGGGGACAATGTTAATATTCCGGGAACGGACCAATAGCCCTAAGGGTTCCCAGGCTATTAATTTCAGCTGACAGCTGTTTGCTTAGACATTACTGGTTATTATAGGGGAGACCCCCCAAAAAATTGATGTGGGGACCCCCCTATAGTCCCTATCCAGCAAAGGCTAAACAGACAGCTGTCTATAAGATGCCCCCATTACAAACCCCATAGTAAAAGTTTTTAAATAAAGACACTGCAAGAATAAATTCCTTTATTTTAAATAAAAGTCCACACCATTTTTTACACATTTATCAAAAAACACATTTATACTCACCTAACGCCCAAGCCTCTGAAGCCATTGTCTCCTGTAAAAAAAACAACAGAAAATAAAAAAGCAACCTTATACTCACCTAACGCCCAATCCATTTGAAGCCATTGTCACCTGGAAAAAAAACAAAAATAAAAAACAACTAGTGTTGAGCGAGTATGTTCGATTAACCCTTTTGCCGAGTATGCTCGGGCCGAGCTCCGAGTATTTACAGCTGCTGGGTGATATGGTTGAATCTCTCCCGTGTGCATGATTTGCGACTGTTTGACAGTTTTACTACATGTGAGGAATGCCTATTTCTTACACATTCCTCACATGTAATAAAGCTGTCAAACAGTTGCAAATCATGCACACGGGAGTGATTCAACCATATCACCGAGCAGCTGTAAATACTCGGAGCTCGGCCCGAGCATGCTCGGACAGAACATACTCGCTCAACCCTAAAAACAACCATATCCCTCACCTGTCCAGCGTGATGAAATAATCCATAGTGTCCCACAACGATCTCACTTCTAGAGCAGTCACATCAGCAGTCACTGATGTGACTGCTCTACAGGACAGCTGGCTATATGCGGATACAGGCAGTGTGTAGTTCTGAGCTGGTGTGAGAGAGTTCACACGAGTTCACCAGCTGATGAACCCCGGTGACCTCACGGCACTGCTGCTGAGTGAGAACTTTCTCACACAGTGGCGGTGCAGAAAGTAAGATCACCAAAGCTCATCAGCTTATGAACACCTGTGACCTCTCTCACGGCAGCTCAGTGCTATGCACTGCGAGAGCAATTATGCTGCCGAGTAGAACAGTCACTGATGTGACTGTTCTACAAGTGATATCACCATGGGACACTCTGGATTACGTGGATTATGGTGGATAGGTGAGTATTATGGTGGTTTATTATTTTTTCTTTTTTTACAGGTGACATGGGCATCGGGGATTAGGCGTTAAGGTGAGTATATGGTGTTTTTTTATTTTGGACTTTATACAAGGGCTTCAGGGATTTAGTGTAGGTTAGTAGAATGTGTTTTTTATTTTTATTTCAATATTTATTTATTAATTTTAACTTTTTTTTGCTTTGAGCACAATGGCGCACTTCCATCAGCGGAGCCTGTGCTCGCTGTTAACAGTGACAGCAGGCGTCGGCTGTTGGGAGTAGTAGTCTCTCATCAGTGATGCCTGTGACCACCGGTAAGCTTTTTACCATGGGTCACAGTCACAGCTGTGGGCGCACACTGAAATCTGACAGCATGATTCCCCAACGCTCTGATGATCTTACCACCAGTCAGAGACCCTGTTTTCTGAGCTTTCACGCAGATGACAGTGTGGGAAACTACGGATGTTCGGGCCCCCCATTCATATGACTGGGATCTGGGTTTGGGTACAGTTCTGGTACCTGAACCCGAACTTTTAATAGATGTTTGGCTGAACTCACTGGACCCGAACATCCAGGGGTCTGCCCATCACTAGTTGAGACAGCTCTTTTTGGATCTTAAGGAAGATGAACATCTGTATTCCAAACCCTTGAAGTTGAAGTCAGAACTTTACTTGACCAAAACTTTACTGTTCAGTCCTATCATAAAGTTCAATAAAAGTGTATCATAAGAGTCCTCCACATAAAATACAGGTCAACACTTCCAACATCTCCATAGCCCTACAAGTTTTCAAAACCCACAAAACTGCTCTTTTCTACAGATCAGTTGTACAGCATTTCCAATATTTTCACAGCTCTGTCATTGGCTCTAATTGACATTTTCCCTTAGCTCTATCCTTCTCCTTCAAAATTTTCAGATTCTCAAATCCAATTTTTGTGAAGCCCCAGATAATACTAAAAGATTTCCACTTCTTAGTAAATATAAGCCTTATAAGAGGATTTGATGAATAAATCCCATTCCGCATGTTGTAATTAGGGAAATATATGTCTGCCATGCATCAAGTCATGTCTAAATCATGAGATCTTATGTGCTTATCAGTTCCTTTATCCAACAAAGGTTCTAATACGTTTGTGTTACAAATCTCTATCACTGACACTATGTGTGCAAGGAAAAGAATTGCTTCACATGAAATATAGTTCGGATCATGGTGCTGCAGAACTTGCATTGTGCCGTGCAGGAAAGTCTTGGGTGATTGATTATTATTATGCATCTACCAAATATGCTTTGCCCATTGCATGCTGTATGTTTTCCTTTATCAGCTAGTTGTGCTTCTTCCCCTTAGGCCATGTGCACACATTGAGTATTACGTGATTTTTTTTACCTCCGTATTTGTAAGCCAAAATTAGGACAAGAACAGGGGAAAAGTATAATAGAAACATGTGCACCACTTCTGCATTTTTTATCTCACTGCTTCAAATCTGCAATAAAAAAATAGAAATCTCATTCACTTTGCTGGTACTGTAAAACACTATATTTTTTAAACTACAAAAACGTGTGGAAAAAACATAAAGAAAAGGCAATGTGTGCACATACCCTAGGGGTGCATTTATATTAGCCGATCATGGCCGTTCAGCAACAATTGATGGGCTTCATAGAAGCCAATCAGTGTTTGTTTAATAGCCTTTTTAGACAGGCCAACTGCACTTACTTGCGAACAGAATGATTAGCACAGAGAATCATTGTGTCCTGTTTACACTGGACAATGCACTTCCGAGAACAATAATCTAAGAAAGCTTAAAAATCATTTCACTAGACGAATGAGTATTTTGGTCACTCATGAGGTGAATGCCAGCCTGTTTAGACCTTGGAAGATGGAACTATGAAGTAGTTATCCATTTGTCACAGAGTCACTAGAAATTTCGTGAAATCTATAGATCCTGCTTTCTTCCCCGCCTTCGTCTTCTCACATTGCATTATTACAGCAAATACTCCTACCATCCTGGTTTTGCTGGATTTCTGAGGGGGTTCCTGAGTAAGGCTTAGAGAATGTTGCTCAATTGGGAAATTAAGTGGTGGAAGTTATGAAACAATTGTGATTTATAGGGGTAGTCTGACCATGACAGTCAGTTTCAGGAATGCAACCACAGGAGATACATTCCTGTTGCAGGCAGTCATATATATTCTACATCACAAATTTAGTACTGTATGGCCATTCAAGTGAAGGTCAGTCTATTTTATTTTGACTGGCCTTTGGGTTACTGGAGAAGAGGATATCATAGATGGACTGGCACCTGATGATTGTAATCACCTTAAAGAGGAACTTTCACCATATTTTTCATGTTGAACTGGACACATGATGTAATATCGTGCGCACAGCGGAGTAAAGCTTATTGTTTTATTTCACCTCTCCATTGCGAAGATATGAGAAATCAAAGTATTTGCCACCTAATGAGTTAACTTTAGTTAAGCCCAAGTGGGTGTTATCAGATAGCTTTCACTGGGGGCGTGTACTTCTTCTCCCTGTATGAGTTGCTATCACTGGGGGCGTGTACTTCTTCTCCCTGTATGAGTTGCTATCACTGGGGGCGTGTACTTCTTCTCCCTGTATGAGTTGATATCACTGGGGGCATGTACTTCTTCTCCCTGTATGAGTTGCTATCACTGGGGGCGTGTACTTCTTCTCCCTGTATGAGTTGCTATCACTGGGGGCATGTACTTCTTCTACCTGTATGAGTTGCTATCACTGGGGGCGTGTACTTCTTCTCCCTGTATGAGTTGCTATCACTGGGGGCGTGTACTTCTTCTCCCTATATGAGTTGCTATCACTGGGGGCGTGTACTTCTTCTCCCTGTATGAGTTCTTATCTAATGACACCCACTTAGACATGCCGAAAGTTAACTCGTTCAGTGCCAAATACTTTGTTTGCTAATAACTCTGCAAAGAAGAGGCAAAATAAAAATAAAATAGAAACATTTTATTCCCCTTTGCAGCCATTATTACATTCTGTGTCCAGCTCAACATGAAAAATTTAGTGAAAGATCCTCTTTAAATGGCGAGTGAACTGTTATTGGTATTATTTAGACACTGTAATGCGCTGTTTTTAGATTATGAATGGAGCTGTTATTTGGACCCTGTATTTTGGTGTTACTTAAGTACTCTATGGTGGTATTGAAAAGTGTATGTATATATGTATGTAAGTATATATAGATAGATAGATAGATATAAACCAGAAAAACCTGACCAGCACCTCCTAGTGTGAACTGGTGCCAGCTGCTGTAACTATAAAATATATTCAGAAATAATGCAGCAGCACTCCATATGGCCAAGATATGTCTTAACAATAAAAATAGACGTAAACCAAGACATATCTTGAGTAAAACTCATATATTATATAGAGTCATTGCAGAGTGATCTATTTCAAGTGTTTATTTCTGTTAATGTTGATGATTATGGCTTACAGCCAATGAAAACACAAAAGTCACTATCTCAGTAAATTAGAATAATTAACAAAAAAACAAAAACTTAACAAAAAGCACCTGCAAAGGCTACCTATGAGTTTAAAAAGGTCCCTTAGTCTGTTTCAGTAGGCTCCACAATCATGGGAAAGACTGCTGACTTGACAGATGTCCAGAAGGCAGTCATTGACAAAGAAGCTGGCTGTTTACAGAGTGCTGTATACAAGCATATTAATGGAAAGCTTAGTGGAAGGAAAAAGTGTGGTAGAAAAAGGTGCACAAGCAACCGGGATAACCGCAGCCTTGAAAGGATTGTTAAGAAAAGGCCATTCAAAACTTTGGGGGAGATTCACAGGGAGTGGACTGCCGCTGGAGTCATTGCTTCAAGAGCCACCACACACAGACGTATCCAGGACATGGGCTACAAGTGTCACATTCCTTGTGTCAAGCCACTCATGACCAATAGACAACGCCAGAAGCGTCTTACCTGGGCCAAGGAGAAAAAGACCTGGACTGTTACTCAGTGGTTCAAGGTGTTGTTTTCAGATATAATATGTTGTTTAAAAACAACAGTATCACTGTGCTTGATTGGCCAGCAAACTCGCCTGACCTTAACCCCATAGAGAATCTATGGGGTATTGTCAAGAGGAAGATGAGAGACACCAGACCCAACAATGCAGACGAGCTGAAGGCTGCTATCAAAGCAACCTTGGCTTCCATAACACCTCAGCAGTGCCACAGGTTGATCGCCTCCATGCCACGCCGCATTGATGCAGTAATTGATGCAAAAGGAGCCCCGACCAAGTATTGAGTGCATTTACTGAACATACATTTCAGTAGGCCAACATTTCGGATTTTAAAAATATTTTTGAAGCTGTTGTTATAAAGTATTCTAATTTACTGAGATAATAACTTTTGTGTTTTCATTGGCTGTAAGCCATAATCATCAACAATAGCAGAAAATAAACACATGAAATAGATCACTCTATTTGTAATGACTCTATATAATATATGAGTTTCACTTTTTGCATTGAAGAACGGAAATAAATTAACTTTTTGATGATATTCTAATTTTGTGAGAAGCACCTGTATATACCTTGATATATATCTAAAAGATTTTTATATTAATCATTGGAGAAGAGAGTCTCTTTTTTTCTGTCGGGTCTATACAGATAGATAATAGATATTGATAGACAATAAATATACACTACCGTTCAAAAGTTTGGGGTCATTTAGAAATTTCATTATTTTTGAAAGAAAAGCAGATTTTTTTTCAATGAAGCTAACATTAAATGAATCAGAAATACACTCTATACATTGTTAATGTGGTAAATGACTATTCTAGCTGCAAACGTCTTGTTTTTATTGCAATATCTACATAGGTGTATAGAGGCCCATTTCCAACAACCACCACTCCAGTGTTTTAATGGTACATTGTGTTTGCTAACTGTGTAAGAAGGCTGATGGATGTTTAGAAAACCCTTGCACAAGTATGTTAGCCCAGCTGAAAATGGTTTGGCTGATTTGAGAAGCTATAAAATTGACCTTCCTTTGAGCTATTTGAGAATCTGGAGCATTACATTTGTTTGTTCTATGAAACTCTCAAAATGGCCAGAAAAAGAGAACTTTCATGTGAAACTCAACTGTCTATTCTTGTTCTTAGAAATGAAGGCTATTCCATGCGAGAAGTTGCCAAGAAACTGAAGATTTCCTACAACAGTGTGTACTAGTCCCTTCAGAGGAGAGCACAAACAGGCTCTAACCAGAGTAGAAAGAAGTGGGAGGCCCCGATGCACAACTGAGCAACAAGACAAGTATATTAGAGTCTCTAGTTTGAGAAATCGACGCCTCACAGCTCCTCAACTGGCAGCTTCATTAAATAGTATACGCAAAATGCTAGTGTCAACGTCTACAGTGAAGAGGCGACTCCGGGATGCTGGCCTTCAGGGCAAAGTGGCAAAGAAAAAGCCATATCTGAGACTGGCTAATAAAAGGAATAGATTAATATGGGCAAAAGAACACAGACATTGGACAGAAGAAGATTGGAAAAAAGTTTTATGGACAGGCGAATCAAAGTTTGAGGTGTTTGGATCACACAGAAGAACATTTGTGAGACGCAGAACAACTGAAAAGATGCTGGAAGAGTGCCTGACGCAATCTGTCAAGCATGGTGGAGGTAATGTGATGGTCTGGGGTTGCTTTGGTGCTGGTAAAGTGGGAAATTTGTACAAGGTAAATGGGATTTTGAATAAGGACGGCTATCACTCCATTTTGCAACGCCATGCCATACCCTGTGGACAGCGCTTGATTGGAGCCAATTTCACCCTACAACAGGACAATGACCCAAAGTACACCTCCAAATTATGCATGAACTATTTAGGGAAGAAGCAGGCAGCTGGTATTCTATCTGTAATGAAGTGGCCTGGGCAGTCACCAGATCTCAACCCCATTGAGCTGTTGTGGGAGCAGCTTGACCGTATGGTACGGAAAAAGTGCCCATCAAGCCAATCCAACTTGTGGAGGGGCTTCAGTAACCATGGGGGGACATTTCTCAAGATTACCTCGGCAAATTAACAGCTAGAATGCCTAAGGTCTGCAATGCTGTAATTGCTGCAAAGGAGCATTCTTTGCGAAAGCAAAGTTTGAAGGAGAAAATTATTCTTTGAAATAAAAATCATTATTTCTAACCTTGTCAGTGTCTGGACTATATTTTCTATTCATTTTGCAACTCATTTGATAAATAAAAGTATGAGTTTTCATGGAAAACACAAAATTGTCTGGGTGACCCCAAACTTTTGAACGGTAGTGTATATAACGTGGCAAGACGACTCCCTCGGCTCTCCGGAGGCAGACACAGGCCACACGGTTTGGGTAAACTTCCTGCAGGTTTATTGTGCAGCATAAACTCCAGCAACGTCCCAATAAAATAAACAGTCCCTCTTGGGGTTAACGGGGAAACAAAAGATGAAAATATAACAGAGTCCTCATAGCCAACAAGGCCTTTGCCAGCTGCAGGTAGTCCTGTGAAGTGTCTGCAACACCAGTCCTCCGGTGTTGCTCTCTGGTGTCAGCCACACACAGCTTGGAGACCTCAATCTCCAGACCACACTCCACCAAGGAAACAACCTGACTGAACAATTATACCCTGTTAAGCCACACCTTGAGGGGAGGTATGAGGAATGACTTCCCTCCCATCTCTACATCATTCCCATAAAACCACACCCTTTTAAAGAGGTAACCCCCAGCATATAATATGCTGGCAGAAAATCTATTGCTTTCAATTCACACAGGCCAGCAACCAGCGTGACACATACCTCCCCTTGCATATAATACCAGTGAGTCTATCACAACAGATATAGAAAGACAGACTGACATATATAGACAGACAGACATTTAGATATATAGACATATAATTGCAGTCCCCACACATATTATTAAATTGCACCCTGTGGAGCTTATTGGACAGGTTTTTATGATTCAATAAAAAAAATAAATAAATGAAAAAAATGATGTGGGGTCCCCCCATTTTTTGTAACCAGTAAATATAAAGCAGACAACTGAGAGTTTATATTATCAGGATGGGAAGGTCCATGGTTATTGGACCCTTCCTAGCCTAAAAATACCAGCCTGCAGTCACCTCAGAAGTGGAGCATCACATTAGAAGCTCCAATGCCGGCGCTTTGCCTTCTCTCCTCCCGATTGCCCTGGTGCGTTGGCAATCGGGGTAATGGTAGTTGGAGTTGATATCAGCTGTGAGTTTTCCAAAAACACAGCTGACATCAAGCCATGGTGTTAGTAATGAAGAGGTGTCTATCAGACACCCACATTACTAATTCCTCTCCCTTCCTGACAGCGGAGGTTGGCACCCTAATTTGTATTTCGTGGCGCCCCCGCTCCACGTCGGTATCCCTTATGTCCCTACAAAGACCCTTTTCCTAATATTAAAAAAACACAGTGGTGCAAAAAAGGTAGAAAACAAGTGAACGTATAGGTTTAGAAGCCGATATATAAAAATGACCAAATAGGGACAAAATAGGGACCGTATTAGTTTGTATTCCTTCCTGTCGGTATAAGACCTGAATCTGATGTTCCATTATTATGAGTGTCATTGTTGTTCGGGTATGGATTTTTGAGTCCTTTTTAGATTTAATTAATAAAAGTTACTTTTTTAGGGGTCTTTGTTCCTCTGGTTGTTGCTGACTAATTAGGACCTGTTTCATATTTTTTGCCTGGGTGTTTAACCCCCATTACTAACCCAGTAAGTAAAAAAAGTACACAAAAAATCTTTATTTAAATAAACACTCCCTGACACTTTTCTGGTTTTATTGAAAAAAAAAAGTTCTCACGCAGTTCCAACACCTAGTCCACCAAATCTAACGTAGTCCAGAGTGCAGAGTGAGCAGTAACATCTGAAGAGCAGTGACGTTACTGTCGTCAACAGCTCAGCGGTACTTTGTTTGGTCAGGGAAGAGGTGGTATGGCCATTGTGTCCTGTGAGCCGTTTTTCAGCAAGACAACACCAGACCTCATATTGTTCTTGCTACTGTGAGCAGACTACATAGCCTAAATGTCCTACCATCACCTGCAGTGTCTCCAAACATGTCTGCCATCGAGCACATCTGGGAAGTCATTGGTTGCCAATAACAAAGTATCTGCCAGCAGCGGATCTTGATTATTTGCCCAAGTGCATTCAGGACAGCAGAACGTTCCTCAGACAACCAATAACGACCTCATTGATAGCAGCCAAGTCTTGTTAGGATTTCTGCACATAGTGCTCATACTCGATGCTAAATAAATCGAGATGTTTTGAAAAATGTGTTTCCATTTTATCATCATTTGCAGATCATTAACATGTCTATCCATTCTGTGATTTCTTCAACTCTGACTTTTCTTTCTTGGTGTTGCAGTTTCAATGTGTATTAGGATCAGCTTTCAAGAACCAGACCAAAGAAACCGTTTACTCCTGGTTGCAAAGGGCATAGAAACGACCAATTTGAAATCTTGCCTCCAATTTTTTTACATAATAATGCAATATATTGGTCCAATTCTCATTATTGGTGTTACTTCTTTAAAAATATAGTAAATCATCTCCAAGTAAATAGTTAAAAAATGTGAAATGCCATAAAAAAAATGAACTCGTGAACTGTGCCAAAAAAGCGGAGCAATGCCTTGCGTACATTATAAAGTATATAACAAATGGACTGTATACACATTCTCTTACATAGTTGGACCCAATTGATATTTCTCCGTTGATTGCTGTTATGGTAGTGGTAGCCTCTAATTAATCCTGAAAATATATTTAAACTGAAGGAACATTTTTGCAAGTGCTTTGTTTTCCTGTGTTTGTTCCTAAATTCCTTTGGAGACGTCGTGCATTGAAAAGAACTGTGCCCTGCGCACTTATTCTGAAGAGCATTATCCTGGTGAACAATGAGACAAAGATCTTTTAGCTTTGGGGGAAAAAAAAAAGGTTAGACGTTTAAGAAAGGACTATTTCCGTTGAAGAGGAATGAAAGGGCTTAGGAAATAAAAGGTAAAAAATGCTGGAGGGGAAAGTATCTTAACAGCCAAATACAAGGAATGTTAATGTGACGCTCACAGCCCTCCCTGGGAGATGGGGGTACTCGGAGCTGGGTCAGATGTTGGGGGTTGCAGTCGTGGCCTGGACCCGTTCCGTGCCCAGGGCCGTCACATAAAAGATTTAATGGGCTTTCAGGGTTTGGTGTTAATCGAGTGGATGTATTGACTACGCCACCTGTGGTGTCTGGTGATGGCCACCAGCGCTGCGGCAGTCCTCTGAGGCGGGATGTAGTGGCAGCTGTGGATGGTACTACTCCTCACAGGCGGAGCAGGGCCTCAGGGCAGATACGCGGATGGAGGGAGTAGTAGTGAATTCTGGTGCAGTGCGATGCGGCGCAAGAATAACGGACCGGAGGCCATAGGGGTAGTCTTCCAGGTTTTTACTCACAGTAGAGCATGCAGCTGCAAGGCTTCTCCCTGCGCGTCACGGCGCTCTGCGGCCACCAGGACCGGGGGTCCGACAACCTCCGGGTAGTCCAGGTGCTTTAGTCAGGACCCCGCACCAGAGTGTTCCTAGACTTCTCACTAAGTCCTCTCCTGTCCGGGTGTACTATGTGTGGTAAGGCCGGGTCTCCCTCTGGTCTATGCACAGAACAAGGGTACGGGTGGTGACTCCGCTCCGTCCGTTACCCGGTGGGATCCACTGAGCCTCCAGGCTTCTCTGACTAAGACTTGAAGTGACAGAGTCAGATATCGGGGGCCGGTACCCCTTTTGCAGCAGGAATCCCTCTAACTAGGCCAGAATAGTGAGGACAGGTGGCATATGCCGCTCCGTCCGTATCCCCCTGGTATCCTTTTGCCTGTGGAGCCTGTCTCCTCTGCTCCCCTCCAGGCCTTCTTAGGTAGAGACCTTGACCGGGTAGAGACCGCCGTTAACTCTAGCCCGCTACACGCCTCAAGGCCTGAGGACGAGGACTGTGTATCTCCGATCAGCTGCAGGTTCACACAGAAAGCCACATTCAGTGATGAAGATCACAATCAAAGACCATAAGCCCAAGATGGCCGTTTATTAAATATGAAATATTAAGTGTAACCTAAAAGTGCGTCCTCCTCCCTCACCCACTACATGGTTCCCCCTACTTTGGTTCCCCCATCTCCACTTATCCCGGCTGGGGCAGCACCCTGGTGCATATAGGCCCCCCTACAGGTGGGAGAGATGTAGTGATGAATGTAGAGGTGGGGTCCTGACAGCTGCACCATCCTTACCTCGAAGGAGAGATACCACACCTCATTAAAGAGATGCAGTACCCCTGTGGCGACCGAACGCTCAGGGGCGCCACATTCCCCCCTGGTGAAACACAGCACATCCGCGGGCTGCAAAGAGAGCAAAAACATGGTACAGACTTTTTAAATTTTTGAATAACAATACAACAATCTTCCCATTATGGGAGGCACTTTTTCTTAAACGTTACAAACTTTAAATAGTACAAAAGTATAAAATAGAGAGACATTCAGCATGATGGCAGACCGGTTAAAGTGCAGTAGGAAAGAGTCAGTTCAGAAGCAAGAGGGACCTGTCCCAAACCCTCAACGTAGGCCCTGGGGTGGCTGCAGAGCACGAAGATCCCGAGTTGGACATCCAGGAGAGCCACTCCAGACAGGTTTTACTTCTGAGGTCCGAGGTAGTAGTAGAGCGGTTTTGCATAAAACCAATAGGAAGCACCTAAAGAGGTGCAGAACTATATACAAATAAAGTCTGTCTTCTGCAAATGTCCGCAGGGACTAATGTCTCTCTAACGGGAGATAAAAACAAAAGGAAAAGAACATATTAAACCATAACCAATTAACTGCAAAAGTTACAGCCGCCGGGGCCGCTCACTCCAAGTATCCCCACCAGGGAAAAGGTTCATTCCTCCCGACCGAGGCTGGCTGATCCTCCACTGTCAAGCGCGAGGGGGCATCACTCCTGGACACCTTATGCACATCCAGGGCGTACCACCCCCGCACCCGGTGATGGCGGGTGTACGAGACAAGGTCACCCGGGAAGAGGTTCCGGCCAGGGTGTCCCTTCTTTAGCCGCGGCTCGACGTCCCGCCGGCTGACAAAAACGTCGTGCTCGAACTGGGGACTCCGAATGAAGCCCCATCCCGCCTCCTGGTGAAAGCGGACAACTTGCCCTTCCTCCCGGGGACTTGGACGGGCTGCCTCCTCCTGGCGGGCTTTGGATTTTGCGGCCTTGGCACGCACCTCCAAGCGCTCGCAGCGGATCTCCCTCTGCCGACGCTCCCTGTCAAACTGGAGGATTTGCTGCTTACACATATCGCTCCTTCTCCGCGCTTCAGCCCGGGTCTCCTGGGGGAAGCCCATCAGGTCCCCCCCCTGGTTGTCCCAGGCCATCTCCTCCGCCGCCGGCCATGTAACTGGAGGTGCAGGTAGCGGCGACAGCAGGGGTTGCTGCAGGTCCTCGGTAAGTGTGGACCAGTCCGGGTTGGGGTCGGTGGACTCCCCAGCAGGCACAAGTTCCTCCGAGACGGGAGGCAATGCAGGCCTCCAGCGATGGCGGAGGCTTTCAGCTCTGGGGCAAAGACTTGCTCCCAACTTACAGCGCCAGGCTTCAGGTATTCTGACATCAGATCCAGGAGGGGCACGGTGGGCTCAGCGGCCGGAACGGGGGTATCACTCTTACCCGATCCTGGGCTGCACACGACTTCTGATGCTTCATCCTCCTGGGTTGCTGCTCCTTGGCGGGGGGCCCGGATCTTCTGCAGCATCTCTTCCTGCCACGCAGCGGACGCTGCATGCTGGGCCTCAGCAACCCTTCAGGCAAGGTCCTGTGTTTCCCTACGGAGGAATTCAGTATCCCCCGAGGTCAGGAACATGCCTCCCTCATCTCCGATGGTAGCAGGACTTGGGCCGACCTCGGAAGGCTCCGGTGGACTTCCCTCAGCAGCGTCCATGACTGCTCCTGGGAATGGTGAGTCTCGGACTGTTATGGCCGCACCTTGTTGTTTCCTTCGTTCCCTCCTCTTTTCGGGGCGGCACCAGGGCGGTAGGCTGACAGGCACTCCTTCGGACATCCCATCCGTTTTGACGGACACTACCCCGCGGACAGTCTCTAATGGAAGGGGCGGTCTGCTCTTTTGGCGCCATGGGGGAGCCAGGCCCACGATAGGAGGTGCTAGGACGCTGTCCTTTCTGCACATTATGGCGTCCGTTCTTCTTGGGCGGGCGCCATTTTAAGTGGAAAACGACAGTCTGTTGTAAAAGGCACGTAGTACCCTGCAGCAATGGGTAATCTTCCGTTGCTGCGGGCACGCAATCCTGCCGACTACGCCAAGTTGTGACGCTCACAGCCCTCCCAGGGAGATGGGGGTACTCAGAGCCGGGTCAGATGTTGGGGGCTGCAGTCGTGGCCTGGACCCGTTCCGAGCCCAGGGCCATCACATAAAAGATTTAATGGGCTTTCAGGGTTTGGTGTTAATCGAGTGGATGTATTGACTACGCCACCTGTGGTGTCTGGTGATGGCCACCAGCGCTGTGGCAGTCCTCTGAGGCGGGATGTAGTGGCAGCTGTGGATGGTACTACTCCCCACAGACGGAGCAGGGCCTCAGGGCAGAGACGCGGATGGAGGGAGTAGTAGTGAATTCTGGTGCAGTGCGATGCGGCGCAAGAATAACGGACCGGAGGCCATAGGGGTAGTCTTCCAGGTTTTTACTCACGGTAGAGCATGCAGCTGCAAGGCTTCTCCCTGCTCGTCACGGCGTTCTGCAGCCACCAGGACCGGGGGTCCGACAACCTCCGGGTAGTTCAGGTGCTTTAGTCAGGACCCCGCACCAGAGTGTTCCTAGACTTCTCACTAAGTCCTCTCCTGTCCGGGTGTACTATGTGTGGTAAGGCCGGGTCTCCCTCTGGTCTATGCACAGAACAAGGGTACGGGTGGCGACTCCGCTCCGTCCGTTACCCGGTGGGATCCACTGAGCCTCTGACAGAGTCAGATATCGGGGGCCGGTACCCGTTTTGCAGCAGGAATCCCTCTGACTAGGCCAGAATAGTGAGGACAGGTGGCGTATGCCGCTCCGTCTGTATCCCACTGGGATCCTTTTGCCTGTGGAGCCTGTCTCCTCTTCTCCCCTCCAGGCCTTCTTAGGTAGGGACATTGACCGGGTAGAGACAGCCGTTAACTCTAGCCCACTCCTCGACTCAAGGCCAGAGGACGATGACCGTGTATCTCCGATCAGCTGCAGGTTCACACAGAAAGCCACGTTCAGTGATGAAGATCGCAATCAAAGACCATAAGCCCAAGATGGCCATTTATTAAATATGAAATATTAAGTGTAACCTAAAAGTGCGTCCTCCACCCTCACCCACTACATGGTTCCCCCTACTTTGGTTCCCCCATCTCCACTCATCCTGGCTGGGGCAGCACCCTGGTGCATATAGGCCCCCCTACAGGTGGGAGAGATGTAGTGATGTTTGCAGAGGTGGGGTCCTGACAGCTGCACCATCCTTACCTCGAAGGAGAGATACCACACCTCATTAAAGAGATGCAGTACCCCTGTGGTGACCGAACCCTCAGGGGCGCCATATTAATACAAGGTAAGACATTAGTCACTTATTAAACCCTACAAGAAACAATAGGTACCTATCAGATTTTTTTTGGAAGATTTATTAAAACTGCCTTTGGTAATGGAAAAACTGGTCTTATTGTCCATAATGACCAATCATATAGCAGTTTTTATTTTACCAGAGATGTTTAAAGTGTAAGTATCACAACAGGAGAACTTGCAGCAGAATGTCTTTGTCTGCCTCTAACTCCTCCTCTCTCCTCCCATTTCCATAGAATATTAAAAACACCAATGCCATCTCCTCTCATAGTTATACTAGGGTCTCATGATCACTTTCTCTCCATTCGAGAAAAACAGTCCGATTATGCTAATCATACTCTGATCAGAGTTTGATTAGAATGTCACGATGTGACGGTCTGAAGTAAGGGAGAGAGGCTTCAAAATATCCCTGGAACTGGGACCCTAACTATCCCTGTCCCAGGGGTTTTCTTGATGGTAGAGAGGTCTTGGTCTCCAACCTTACTATGCTCCTGTTAAACCCTAATCTGTCCCCTCCCTCACTCCATGATGCATGGGACAGAAATGTAAAGGAAACCCCATCACAAAGACAGATGGGATAACTGAAAACCACTATCATACAAACACTCACCAAAAATAGGGAGGAAGGTAGGGAAAGAAAGGAACAAACAAACTAAATGGGAATGAGGACAAGGAGATAATCTCACACGAATCTACTGTACACAGAAACTGTCCAAAAACTACTACCAACGCCAACTACACAGCTGAGCACTTTCCAGGAAGAAGATTCTTTCACCAGCAAGGAAGAATGGCCGAGATCTAGTATATATAGGGAGATGAGATGAGCTACAGCTGTGAGCAACCACCTGTATGTTCCCAGCCAGCATGAGATGGCCACATTGCCTTAAATGGGGACATCATGAGGGAATAAGCCCCTAATGTATTACATGGTCAAGTCAAGTTATGAGGTAACTGACAATATTACTTGGAAGTTTCAGAAGTGGTACAAATCTGGCCTTAACCGGTTTTTGAGCGGGAAATGGAGAACAGCTGATTGGTTCTGAAAGGGGGGAGAGTGGAGGCATATGCCTATATAAGGTGACGGCTCCTGTCAGGAGGGGTCAGTTTTACCTCAAGAGCTGAAGAAGCCCCACCCTCCCGCCCCTGTTATTTTGCTTTTGGTATTTATACTGCTAGGTTTGGGTGCTTTGTCAGAGGATGGGTCACCCAGATACTTGGGTGGATCCGTATGGAAATAATTATTAATGAGTTATTTATTAAATTATTTATTTATGTCTGGAGCAGTTTTAATATTTAATGTATTTGATTATTCATGGATTTACTATATTGATTATTTGGTTAAACTTGACAAAGGTACCCGACCAATAAATACGTTTTACCCCATATATAATAGTAGTGTGGTTCTTTTATTAATTTAAGTATGTTTATCAATTGTGGGCTTTATGACTTCATGGAAAGAGTCCTTAATTCTTTCAGCATTGATGGAAAAGAAATCCATTTAAAATAGGACATGAATCACACCGTCTCAAGATGACCTGCGATTCATTACCCGTTGTGACCTTCTAACTCCAGGTCTCCCAGGAGGACGTGACACCTTCGTGAAACAGAGTTTGATCAGAGTTGGATCCGTTTTTCTCGGAGGTGGAAAGAAAAAAAAAAGTTTCTCAACTTTCTCCATTATGTCAGTCGGTGGAAATAGGACCATATGGACCCATAGACTTGCATTGCCATTTTCGATCAAACAATCAGATCAAAATTGGACATATCTTCGATATTTTCCTTGGACCATTTGTTCCAAGGAAAAAATCTGACATGTGCACAGCCTCATAGAATGTCATGGGTACAAGTACCGATTTTAATGATCGTGTGCACGAGTACTAATGGGAGGATCAGTCTTCACAGAATACAGATTATGCCCATGAATTGAGAGTGAAAGATCAGCCCAAGAGGAAGAAGTAGATTTCTCTGATAACATATAGTACAAAGTTGCTTGTTTTCATGTGTACGATTGATTTCTGAAATAAAAATTTAAACAACGGTTATACTTTACAGTATGTACGCTAAGATCTGATTGGTTGCTATGGGAAACAGGGCCTAGATCTTTTTTGTCAATAGTAGAGAATCAAATTTCAGCTTCCATTTTCCACAGTATATTTCCCATTGTAGGATGGGCATTTCAACTGTCTAAACAGACTATTAAGTGACCATGCTAGTGTGTGCCCACCAACCCTTACACTTAATCCGGGGTCACACGAGCGTTGATTCTCTCATGTGAGAGAATTGGATCAATTATGTAAATGACACTTGGATCAAACTCTGACCCGAGTTTGAGCCGAGTGTCAGCTTAGTGTGATCCGATGAGAGAATCGTATCACAGGTGAGGAGAAGATGGAGAACAACACTTCTTCATCTTCTCCATTGTCTGTGTCCGCGGAAATGGGACTGCACTAAGATGACATCTGAGTGCAATCCGATGTTTTCAACGCACCTATAGACTTGAATGAGTGAGTTCATCCGATTAGCGCAGCAACTCACAGCATGCTGTGATATTTTTCTCATGATGAATCGGCATGAGAAAATTGATTGGATCAGGTCCCAATGATGTTAACCCTTTGCTATCTTCTATATGCTGCGATCTATAGTGATCGCCGCATTTAGAAGATAGTGAGAGGAGAGGGGGTCATCCACTTACCTCTCCGATGGCTCCCTGATGTCTGACAGGACCTGCCGTTGTCATGGCAGCCGGAGGTCACATGACCACCTCCGGGTCTGCCATGTACGGTGTCCTGCTAGACTCAGCCTGCAGCTGAAGTCTAGCAGGAGACACTGACTGTGAAACTGTCAGCAAAGCTCTCATGCAATGCAATACATGTCTATTGCATTGCATGAGAACAGTGATTAGAAAAATAAAAATTAATGTCCCATACAGGGACTAAGTAAAAATGTAAAAAAAGGTCTAAAAAATGTTTTCAAACTGTTAAAAAAAATCACAAAATAAAAAAAAAAAAAAATAAAATATTAAACCAATAAATCCGTATATTTATGCAAAAACAAAAAAAGTACACATATTTGGTATCGCCGCGTCCGAAACAACCCGATCTATAAAACTGTCACACTAATTAACTCCTTCTGTGCACATCGTAAAAAAAATAATAAAAAACGGAGCAAAAAACTATGCTTTTTCATAATATCGCCAAACAAAAAGTGGAATAAAATGCGATCAAAAAGCAAAATGGAAATAAAAATGGTACCGCTGAAAACGTCTTGTTCCGCAAAAAAAAGCTGCCATACAGCTCCATCAGCCAAAAAATAAAAAAGTTATAGCTGTCAGAATAAAGCGATGTAAAAAAAATATTTTTTCTATAAAATTGTTTTGTGTAAAAGAGCCAAAACATAAAAAAATATACAATAAGTGTAGTATCGCTGTAAACGTACTGACCCAAAGAATAACGCTGCCTGATCACTTTTACCACACGCAGAACGGCATAAAAAAACTCAAAAAACAATTCCTGAATTGTTGTTTTTTGTTCATTTTACCTCCCAAAAAACAGAATAGAAAGTGATCAAAAAATGTCATGTACCCAAAAATGGTACCAATAAAAACGTCAACATCCCGCAAAAAACAATCCCTCACATGACTCTGTTGGCCGAAATATGGAAAAATTATAGCTCTCAAAATATGGCGATGCAAAAACTAGATTTTGCAAAAAAAAGCGTATTTTAGTGTGTGAGAGCTGTCAATCATAAAAACCCGATATAAATATGGTATCGCTGTAATCGCACCGATCCGAAGAATAAAGTAATCTTATCAGTTATACCACACGAGGAACGTCATAAAAAATAAATAAAATAAATAAAACCAATTCTTCACCTGCTACTGATTTGTTTATTATGTCTCCCAAAGATCGCAGTATGGCTCTGCTCACATTTATCCTGCGCTCTGCGCTGAGCACTTACACCAGAGTTTCCGTGTAAATCTCTGAAATACGTGATTCAGACGGAACCCATGACGGAAGATTCCCTGTAATGAGAAATTGCACAACAAATTTCATGGTGCAATTTCTCCTGTTACCCTTATGATAATGCAAAATTAGGGGATGAAAAACATTTTTTGTGGAAAAAATGTGAAAATTTTATTTTTACGCCTCAATATTACAAACTTCTGTGAAGCACCTGAGGGTGAAAAGTGCTCACCACACATCTAGATAAGTTCCCTAAAGGGTCTAGTTTCCAAAATGGTGTCACTTGTGGGGGGTTTCCACTGTTTAGGCACATCAGGGGCTCCCCAAATGCAACATGGTGTCCGCTAATTATTCAAGCACATTTTACATTCAAGAAGTCAAATGGCGCTCCTTCCCTTCCGAACCCTGCCGTGCACCCAAACAGTGGTTTTCCCTCACATATGGGGTATAAGCACGCTCAGGAGAAATTGCACTACAAATTGTATTGTCCATTTTTTCCTGTTTCCCTTGTGAAAATAAAAAAATTGTGTCTAAAGTAATATTTTTGTGAAAAAAGTTAAATGTTCATTGTTTCCTTCCACATTCCAAAAATTCCTGTGAAGCACCTGAAGGGTTAATAAACTTCTTGAATGTGGTTTTGAGCACCTTGAGGGGTGCAGTTTTTAGAATGGTGTCACTTTTGCGTATTTTCTGGCATAAAGACCCCTCAAAGTCACTTCAAATAAGATGTGGTCCCTAAAAAAATGTTTTTGCAAATTTTGTGGGAAAAATGAGAAATTGCTGATCAACTTTTAACCCTTAGAACTTCCTAACAAAAAAAATGTTGGTTCCAAAATTGTGCTGATGTAAAGTAGACATGTGGGAAATGTTATTTATTAACTATTTTGTGTGACATATCTCTCAGATTTGAGGGCATGAAAATTCAAAGTTTGAAAATTGCAAAATTTTCTAAATTTTTGCCAAATTTCGGATTTTTTCACAAATAAACGCAAGTGATATCGAAGAAATTTTACCACTATCATGAAGTACAATATGTCACGAAAAAACAATCTCAGAATCAGGGGAATCCGTTGAAGCGTTCCAGAGTAATTACCTCATAAAGTGACAGTGGTCAGAATTGAAAAAATTGGCCTGGTCACGAAGGCGAAAACACGCTCTGACGCGAAGTGGTTAAAGAGGATGTCCATTACTTTTACACTGATGACCTTAAGGATAGGTCAGCAATGTCTGATCAGTCGGGGTCCGACACCCAGCACCCCCGCTGATCAGCTGTTATCGGTGACGGTGGCCGCCGATCAGAAGAGCTTACTTGCGAGGCTGACCGTCTACTTGTAGAGGCCACTGCAGGGTACTACACATCCACCTCCTATTGATTTGAATAGCAGGCGGATGTGCTGTACCAGGCCCTGGCCACTATAAGTAGACGGCCAGCTCTGCGAATAAGCTCTTCTGCCGCTGACACTGCTAACAGCTGATCAGCGGGGGTGACGGGTGCGGGCCCATGCAAATCAAACATTGATGACTTATCGTAAGGATAGGCTATCAATGTAAAAGTTGTGGGCAACCTCTTTAACAAATCGTGGAAGTCCTATGACCTCACCATTACTGTGTACCAGCACAGAATTATCCTCTGTTGCAAGGTCAGACGGATGAACGTACAAAGAATGAATAGCCACTCAAAAAATAACTATAAATTAAATTTTATTAATGTATGAAAAAATGTTAAAAATTACATTAAAATATGTGGGAAACGTCACAGGAAAGAAAGTTCATGAAAAATGCATCAGACATGGGAATACTATATGTAGTCAGTATTATGCCCTATAGTAAGTAAATGACAGTAAATGTGCATTAAGGACATAGTATTGAATGAAATAAATAGAATATAATAATTTGCAAGTGAAAAGTATGCATACGCTAGCTAAAACTATAGGATATAACATGAGTGAATAATTCCAACGTTTGTTTTGCCTTGAGCTTCTCAAGGAGAAAGCCAAGGCGAAATGTACGTTGGAGTCCTGGAGTCTTTACCTTTTGGTTAGTTTTTTATACATGGTATGTTTATATTTGACTTGTATTTGTAATTGTAGTTATTTGCTCATGTTATCTATATAAATAAAAATGTAAATGTCCGTTTGTTCAAAATCTTAAATCTCCGAAAGTTTCTCCCCGATTGCTTCGAAATTTTGACACAACGTTGCATTCGAATACACACATGTTTTTTTATACCTACTATGTTTTTATATACCAGCTGTTGGACGTAAAAGCAACAGCAAGAGGGGGGTGGGGTGCTATGAGCTCAGTACCAGGCTGACTCTCCCCACTGCCCGGCATTCTTCCCCCCTTAGTGACATCTCATTCATAAACCCTTCTCCCTCTCCTTCATTCGCCAAAGCCGCTGCCTGTGCTCTGCTTCTTTCGTGTCCCCCGTGGGGGGAAGGGGAATGACGAGACTGTCTGCTCTCAGGGCCAATCTTTAGAATTATGCGGTTTAAATCTAGACACAGATTGCTTCTCACATGGACAATTATATGTTGCGTGTTCTAAAGGCCCCGTCACACTAAGCGATGCAGCAGCGATCCCGACAACGATACGACCTGTCAGGGATCGTTGCTGCATCGCTAATACATCGCTGGTGAGCTGTCAAACAGGCAGGCTCACCAGCGATCAGGGGAGCAGCGATATCGTGGAAAGAATCGTTCCACGATGTCCTGCTCCCGTTACCAGCCTGCTGCAAGCAGGAGCAGGCTGGTAACTATGGTAAACATCGGGTTACTAAGTGCGCGTGTGCCCCTAGTAACCCGCTGTTTACCATGGATACCACTCTGCTACGGTGCGCGGGAGCCTCAGTGCACCGTAGCAGAGTGGTATCCATGGTAAACAGCGGGTTACTAAGTGCGCGCGTGCCCCTAGTAACCCGATGTTTACCATAGTTACCAGCCAGATCGTTGGTCCCGCTGGTCACACACAGCGATGTGTGCTGGCCAGCGGGAGGCCAACGACCAAAAAATGGTCCAGGACACTTTGCAACGATCAGCGACCTCACAGCAGGGGCCTGATCGTTGCAAAGTGTCACACACAGCGACATCGCTGGTGAGGTCGCTGGTGAGTCACCAAAACCGTGACACAGCAGCGATATCGCTATGTGAGACGGGGGCTTAAATGCGGCAAACCAGACAATCTCTATATCTACACAGACAATGGAACAACAAAAAATATTGTATACCCACAAGCATTGTGAAATTAAATGTTTTAGAAACTTGCGCTGTCTCTTTTCTTTCTTTTCCATTTAACCAGACTGAGCCACAGCAACGCATGGCCGGGTGCAATTAATATCCTATAAATTTAGTTAGTGAATGTATACTTTTCACGTGCAAATTATTATATTTTACACTGCTCAAAAAAATAAAGGGAACACTCAAATAACATGTCCTTGATCTGAATTAATGAAATATTCTCATTGAATACTTTGTTCTGTACAAAGTTGAATGTGCTGACAACAAAATCACACAAAAACATCAATGGAAATCAAATTTATTAACCAATGGAGGCCTGGATTTGGAGTCACCCCCAAAATTAAAGTGGAAAAACACACTACAGGCTGATCCAACTTTGACGTAATGTCCTTAAAACAAGTCAAAATGAGGCTCAATATTGTGTGTGGCCTCCATGTGCCTGTATGACCTCCCTACAATGCCTGGGCATGCTCCTGATGAGGTTGCGGATGGTTTCCTGTGGGATCTCCTCCCAGACCTGAGCATCCGCCAACTCCTGGACAGTCTGTGGTGCAACGTGACGTTGGTGGATGGAGCGAGACATGATGTCCCAGATGTGCTCAATCGGATTCAGGTCTGGGGAACGGGCGGGCCAGTTCATAGCTTCAATGCCTTCATCTTGCAGGAACTGCTGACACACTCCAGCCACATGAGGTCTGGCATTGTCCTGCATTAGGAGGAACCCAGGGCCAACCGCACCAGCATATGGTCTCACAAGGGGTCTGTGAATCTCATCTCAGTACCTAATGGCAGTCAGGCTACCTATGACGAGCACATGGAGGGCTGTGCGGCCCTCCAAAGAAATGCCACCCCACACCATTACTGACCCACTGCCAAACCGGTCATGCTGAAGGATGTTGCAGGCAGCAGGTCGCTCTCCATGGCGTCTCCAGACTGTCACGTCTGTCACATGTGCTCAATGTGAACCTGCTTTCATCTGTGAAGAGCATAGGGCGTCAGTGGCGACTTTGCCAATCCTGGTGTTCTGTGGCAAATGCAAAGCATCCTGCACGGTGTTGGGCTGTGAGCACAACCCCGTTCTGTGAACGTCGGGCCCTCATACCACCCTCATGGAGTCGGTTTCTAACCATTTGTGCAGACACATGCACATTTGTGACCTGCTGGAGGTCATTTTGCAGGGCTCTGGCAGTGCTCCTCATGTTACTTCTTGCACAAAGGCGGAGGTAGCTGTCCTGCTGCTGGGTTGTTGCCCTCCTACGGCCCCCTCCACGTCTCCTGGTGTACTGGCCTGTCTCCTGATAGCGCCTCCAGCCTCTGGACACTATGCTGACAGACACAGCAAATCTTCTTGCCACAGCTCTCATTGATGTGCCATCCTGGATGAGCTGCACTACCTGAGCAACTTCTGTGGGTTGTAGAGTCCGTCTCATGCTACCACGAGTGTGAAAGCACAACCAACATTCAAAAGTGACCAAAACATCAGCCAGAAAGCATTGGTACTGAGATGTGGTTTGTGGTCCCCACCTGCAGAACCACTCCTTTATTGAGTGTGTCTTGATAATTGCTAATAATTTCCATCTATTGTCTATTCCATTTGTCAATCGGTGTTGCTTCCTAAGTGGACAGTTTGATTTCACGGAAGTTTGATTTACTTGGAGTTATATTCTGTTGTTTAAGTGTTCCCTTTATATTTTTGAGCAGTGTATTATTCCCGTGTCTGATACGTTTTTCATGAACTATACATTCATAAATTAATCAAATTGAATTTATAGCTATTTTTTTGGTTGGCTATTTATTTTTTGTAGGTTCTTGTAGTTTTGAATATCTACTAGAACTTTATATTTGTGATTCCTTGTTCTTTTGTAGGTTTAAAAGGGCAGATATATGAAAACATGACCTGGCATTTCTGGGAAATCACATTCCACAAGGACAAGTGAACAAAAAGCCACCACCATACTCCTAACCCCCTGGGACTGGGGGTGCTTGGTGTTTGTCTTGACCCCATCTCTTTTACATCACCCTTTAGTTAATTCACTACATCCTTGTTTACTGCCATTAAAAAGTTTATTTTAGGGCTTGTGCAGCCTAAATTTGGCAGAAACTTTGGTATTGCAGCTGTGTGAAATTCTAAGTCTCTGCTCTGTAAGAATAGATTGACACCAACCATTCTTCGTGTCAGGACCATTTACAAGGGTCTAGCGTGCATGTACCCCATAATTAGGCCCTTATACATATACAGATGCATATGTCTACCATGTTCAATATATGATAAAATTGACCTGGCAATTATTCTCCAAGTCAGTATGACTACACAGATAGCAAACATGTATTTTTTTTTATTAAAGTGGTGAAAAAAATTCAGACATTTCTAAAAAATATTTTTTTCCTTTTGTCACCATTTTCCATGACCCGTAACGTTCTAATTTTTAATTAGGGATCAGGAGCTGTGGGAGGACTAATTTTTTACATCCTGAGTAGTGTTGAGCATTCCGATACTGAAATATCAGGTATCGGCCGATATTCGCGGTATCGGAATTCCGATACTTAATTCCGATACTTTTGCAATATCGTATACCGGAATCGGAAGTTCCCATAATGCAATGAGCCAGTTTCATTTTATTCAGCCAATGAGGATCCTAAGAAGCGTGGGCACATCCTGTTAGGCATGTAGGCATCTTAACTAATGGCATGGCTGTGATTGGCTGCTGAAATGATGTCATGATGCACTATAAAAGCCGCCGCCGCCATTTTGAGCTCACTCTGCTGTGAATTCAGTTAGGGATAGGACGCTGTTGTTCTGAGGGACAGTTTTAGCTACCTATTTGGTCTATTCTGCTTTACCCAAGCTACTTTATAAATCGCTGTGCCTTGCAGCGCTAGTGCACAGTTCTCTGTGCTGTTCACCGCTTTCTGCAAGGTCTGTGTGTGTGAGTGCAGCTCACCCTGTAGTGTGTGCTTCAACCACGTCTGGTTGTAGTGCACTCAGTGTGTGTCACTGCCTCATACATTGTCCTTTTTTGCCAATTCATAATTTTTCCTGATATCTCCTATTAGTGTGGTGGTTCCATCTGTATTCAGCCAAATTGGTTCCAAACACACTATATAGGAGTAGATAGAGACATTTTTTTGGTCTTGCAGCGCTAGTGCACAGTGCTCTGCATCTGTACTGTTCACCGCTGTCTGCAAGGTCTGTGTGTGTGAGTGCAGCTCACCCTGTAGTGTGTACTTCAGCCACGTCTGGTTGTAGTGCACTCAGTGTATGTCACTGCCTCATACATTGTCCTTTTTTGCCAATTCATAATTTTTCCTGATATCTCCTATTAGTGTGGTGGTTCCATCCGTATTCAGCTAAATTGGTTCCAAACACACTATATAGGAGTAGATAGAGAAATTTTTTTGGTCTTGCAGCGCTAGTGCACAGTGCTCTGCATCTGCACTGTTCACCGCTGTCTGCAAGGTCTGTGTGTGTGAGTGCAGCTCACCCTGTAGTGTGTGCTTCAGCCACGTCTGGTTGTAGTGCACTCAGTGTGTGTCACTGCCTCATACATTGTCCTTTTTTGCCAATTCATAATTTTTCCTGATTTCTCCTATTAGTG
The DNA here is from genome assembly GCF_046119375.1 of Phyllobates terribilis. Classification (NCBI taxonomy): domain Eukaryota; kingdom Metazoa; phylum Chordata; class Amphibia; order Anura; family Dendrobatidae; genus Phyllobates; species Phyllobates terribilis. The sequence continues at coordinate 715,106,893 of NW_027362764.1, forward strand.
TGGTGGTTCCATCCGTATTCAGCTACATTCGTTCCAAACACACTATATAGGAGTAGTTAGAGGAGCCTTTCTGCAGCATTGGGCCCTGCAGCCCCAGCCAGATTAGTATTAGCCTATTTTTTGTAGCCTCATCTATTGCATTGTAGGTTACCTTCCTACATTGTAATAGCTACAAAAAGTTTGTGATACTATCGGTATTACATCTTTGGGCACATCGAGTGTCTTTTTGTGACAAAAAAAACCTAAATAAAGTTCACCAAACACTCCACTTTACAGTTGTGTAGGCCACATTAGCTCATATTAAAGTCTAGTCCACACTTTATAAAATTTGTGTTTCTTATACCTGTTAGCAGCTATTCAGGAATAAGCACACTAAGCCCTTAGTACTTTTCTGCCTATCTTTATCAGTCTACCAAGATGAAGAAGGCGGGGAGTAAGGCATGTGGTCGTGGGCGTGGGCGTGGGCGTGGAGTTTCTGCAGGGAGAGGACGTGCGGATTCTGTGCCTGCAGGGAGAGGACGTGGGGATTCTGTGCCTGCTGCGGGCACCAGTGACTCAGCATCCCCCAGTTTTACCAGGGAACAGTCCTTTATGCACAGCTTTGTAGGAGCTAACCGTACCCCACTGCTGTGGGAGGACCAAATTGAAGCCGTTGTCAGATGGATGGCAGCTAACGCATCGACTTCAATTAGTTCCAGATCCTCTCAGGTCCTGAGCACTGAAGAGCACCCATCTGTCTCTTCACCACCTGCCAAATTGCCCAGGCAGTCAGAGAGCCCTGGACAGGAGCCATCTCTACTTCTGTTCTCTGAATCTCTTGGCTTGGAAAGAGGGGGCCAGCCAAGCAGAATTCGAGAATTTGAAGAAGAGGTAGTATGCAGTGATGCGCAACCGTTTTGTCTCTCTGAATCTGAAGAGGCGGGTGGGCCAGTGCCTATGGTCAGCAGCACACCTCAGTACGCATCTGATGATGAGACTCAGGTGCCACTTTCTGGTGCGTACTGTGCTGTCGAGACTACCCAGGAGAAGCAGTTGTTTGAAGAGGGTGGTGTAGATGATGAGGTCCTTGACCCATCATGGCGTGAGGGACAGGAAGGTGGTGGGAGCAGCTCTGAGGAAGAGATTCCCCGAACAGCCCAAAAAGGAGGGAGAGGGAGGGGGCAGACTTGGTTGCCTGTAGCCTCCACTTCGGCACCCATTAGGAGCATGGCTCTTCCAAAATCCAAAGCGGGCGCTCCCAAGACTTGCAGTGCCTGGTCCTTTTTTGACACAGTTGCAGATGACATTTGCTTTGTCAAATGCAAGCTGTGTAATCAGAAGGTGAAAAGAGGGAAAAGTGTCAGCAACCTCAATACCACAAATATGTGGAAACATGTGCGGACCAAGCACGTGGTGGAGTTACAAAAACACACTGAAGACCTAGGCCAACCTACAGCGCCACCTACCACCTCTTCAGCTCGTGTTGTAGCCTCTTCCTCCAGCTCACACACAGCTGGTTCAGCTTCCTCACAGGATCGCCATGGAAGAATCTCTGGCACTGTTGTACAGAGACACAGTGTAATTCCACCCACAGCACCACTTTCCCAGTCATCCTCACATTCCCAGGCCAGTCTACAGCCATCGTTAGCACAGGCATGGGAGAAAAGGCGCCCATACTCGGCAAACCACGCCCGAGCACAGGCTCTGAATGCTGGCATTGCTAAACTACTGGCCCTTGAAATGCTATCATTCAGGCTGGTGGAGACTGACACATTCCGTAACTTTATGGCATTGGCAGTCCCACAATACAACGTGCCCAGCCGCTTTTATTTCAGCAGGCGAGCCGTCCCTGCCCTGCAACATCATGTGGAGGGAAAAATTAAACATGCGCTACAAAACGCCGTCAGTAGCAAGGTCCACCTGACCACGATGCGTGGACCAGTAAGCATGGACAGGGACGATACCTTTCCCTCACTGCCCATTGGATAAATGTTGTGGAGCCGGGTACAGATCTTGAGAGTGGCGCTGTACGTGTTCTGCCAACTCCAAGGATTGCAGGAATCCAGTCTGTACACATTAACTCCTCCTCATATTCCAGTTACTCTGAATCAGCGCTGCAGGAGCCGTCACGGTCTACCTCCACATCGACCCGTGAACGGTTACCTGTTATGATGACCGATATGAGCACAGCCGTGGCCAAACGTCAACAGGCCGTATTAAAATTAATTTATTTGGGGAATCGAAGCCACACAGCACAGGAGCTCTGGAATGCCATCAAGCAGCAGAGCGATGTGTGGTTTGTGCCAGCGAATCTCCAGCCAGGCATGGTAGTGTGTGACAATGGCCGAAATCTGGTGGCAGCTCTGGGCCTAGACAACCTCACTCACATCCCATGTCTGGCACATGTGCTCAACTTGGTCGTGCAGAGTTTTTTGAGGGACTATCCGGATCTTGATGCACTGCTTCACAAGGTCCGCATAGAGTGCGCTCACTTGCGGCGTTCCAGCAACGCAAGATCACGCATTGCAGCTCTGTAGCGCCGATTACGTCTTCCGGAACATCGCATCATATGTGACCTACCCACCAGGTGGAATTCAACGTTACATATGTTGGAGAGGTTGTGTGAGCAGCAGGCAGCAGTAATGGAGTACCAGCTGCAGCAGGCGCAAACAAGTCGCAGTGCGCCGTTCACACTTCACCACCATTGAGTGGGCCTCTATGAAGGACATTTGCCACGTTTTGCGTGCCTTCGATTATTCCACGCGGATGGCGAGTGCAGATGATGCACTAGTCAGCATGACTATCCCCCTTATCTGCCTGCTTGAAAAAACACTGCGAGCACTAAGGGACGAGGTTTTGGAAGAGGTGGAGGATGAGGAGTCACAAATGCCATCTTCTTCTCTACAGTCTGCGCAACGTGGTTCCTCACAAAGGCCTAGGCAGGGGACACTTTGTGAGGAGGATGAGGAGGAGTCAATGGATGAGGAAGACATCTGTCCAGAGGAGGGAGGTACACAATGCTCTAGTAGTCAGTATCTAGAGCGAGGGTGGGGTGATGCAGAGCAGGCAGAGATCACGCCTCAAGCAGGGGACAGCGTTTCTTGGCCAGTTGACAGTCTGCAGCACATGGTTGATTTCATGCTGCAGTGCCTGAGAAACGACCGCCGCATCGCCCACATTCTCAACACGGCTGATTATTGGGTGTCCACCCTCCTAGATCCTCGCTACCGGGACAACTTACAAAGCCTCATAACACCGTTGAACCGGGAGCGTAAAATGCGGGAGTACCAAGACGCACTGGTGCATTCCATCATGGTCTCCATTCCAACCGAGAGCAGTGCTGCTAGTGCTTTACAAAGCAGCTCAGTGCGTCGAGGCAGTGGAGGAAGCTCTGCACAAAGAGGGAGCAGAAGCAGCGCCTCAGCACAAGGCAAGACCAGTATGGCCGAAATGTGGCAAAGTTTTGTGTCCCCGCCGCCACAAATGTCTACACCATCACAGACGGCTCCAATCAGCAGGAGGCAACGTTTCCGTCAGATGGTGACAGACTACATGTCTTGCCCTCTTAGTGTACTCCCAGACGGCTCTTCTCCCTTCAAGTTTTGGGTCTGTAAGCTGGATACATCGCCAGAGCTTAGTCAGTATGCATTGGAGGTGCTAGCTTGCCCTGCTGCTAGTGTATTATCGGAACGCGTGTTTAGTGCCGCAGGTGGTGTAACAGACCGTCGCATGCGACTATCCTCCGATAACGTTGACCGGCTTACTTTTCTCAAAATGAACAAGGCCTGGATCTCTCATGAATTTGCCAGTCCTCTTCCAGAATAAATAATTGATTGGCAACAGTATCCAGGTCTCCTGTTGTGTTCATGTTTCTACCACCTGAACTGTAATCCCTGAGCTCCAACACCGCCAGTTGGCGCTCGGAAGTGCCGTCTGCAAAGTCAACACTTGCTGCCGTGTTATTGGGGTTCAGTAACATCAGCTGTTCCCCTGCTGTGCGGATGGCAATTTCTCCTGCTCTGTCCACATTCTCACTACTACAGATTTTAAAGTTGCTTCAATTACACCTCTGGCTCCTCTGTTTTCAGTATTATCCCTGAGCTCCAACACCGCCTGTTGGTGCTCGGAAGTGCCATCTGCAAAGTCAACACTTGCTGCCGTGTTATTGGGGTTCAGTAACGTCAGCTGTTCCCCTGCTGTGCGGTACGGCAATTTCTCCTGCTCTGTCCACATTCTCACTACTACAGATTTTAAAGTTGCTCCAATTACACCTCTGTCTCCTCTGTTTTCAGTATTATCCCTGAGCTCCAACACCGCCATTTGGCGCTCGGAAGTGCCGTCTGCAAAGTCAACACTTGCTGCCGTGTTATTGGGGTTCAGTAACGTCAGCTCTTCCCCTGCTGTGCGGACGGCAATTTCTCCTGCTCTGTCCACATTCTCACTACTACAGATTTTAAAGTTGCTCCAATTACACCTCTGGTTCCTCTGTTTTTAGTATTTACCCTGGGCTCCAATACCGCTAGTTGTTGCTCAGAAGTGCCGTCTGCACAGTCAACGCTTGCTCCAGTGTTATTGGGGTTCAGTAACGTCAGCTGTTCCCCAGCTGTGTGTCCGGCAAATTCTCCTGCTTTGTCCACATCCACTGTACTACTGATTTAAAACTTGCTCCAATTACCCCTCTAGCTCCTCTGTTTTTAGTATTTACCCTGGGCTCCAATACCGCTAGTTGCTGCTCAGAAGTGCTGTCTGCACAGTCAACGCTTGCTCCAGTGTTATTGGGGTTCAGTAACGTCAGCTGTTCCCCAGCTGTGTGTCCGGCAAATTCTCCTGCTTTGTCCACATCCACTGTACTACTGATTTAAAACTTGATCCAATTACACCTCTGGCTCCTCTGTTTTTAGTATTTACCCTGGGCTCCAATACCGCTAGTTGCTGCTCTGAAGTGCCGTCTGCACAGTCAACGCTTGCTCCAGTGTTATTGGGGTTCAGTAACGTCAGCTGTTCCCCAGCAGTGTGTCCGGCAAATTCTCCTGCTTTGTCCACATCCACTGTACTACTGATTTAAAACTTGATCCAATTACACCTCTGGCTCCTCTGTTTTTAGTATTTACCCTGGGCTCCAATACCGCTAGTTGCTGCTCAGAAGTGCCGTCTGCACAGTCAACGCTTGCTCCAGTGTTATTGGGGTTCAGTAACGTCAGCTGTTCCCCAGCTGTGTGTTCGGCAAATTCTCCTGCTCTGTCCACATTCACACTACTACAGATTTTAAAGTTGCTCCAATTACGCCTCTGGCACCACTCTGTTTTTAGTATTTACCCTGGGTTCCAGCACCGCCAGCTGTTTCCTAGCAGTGTCTTTGGCACGGGTACTCCCTCCTGCCCAGCCTGGTTCCAGCACGCCAGCTGTTTCCGGGTAGTGTCAACGTCACTTTGCCTCCAATGCGTTGTCCTGTCGCGTTGCGGTCGGGTTATCCGACTCTATGGTGCCTGCAGTTTAGGTGACTCCTATGTGGGCTGCGGGATCTGGCAATGAAGGCTGGTTCCATAGTGCCAATAGGACAAGCACCCCCTGTAGGACTGTGGGTTTTGGTAACTGCGGCCGGCTCGCGGCCTTGAAACTTTTTTTTACATGGGTACCTTCTGCTACCCATCCGGGTTCCAGTACCGTCAGCTGGTTCTCGGCAGTGCCTTTGGATTAGGTGCCTCCTTCTCGGTATCCAAGTTCCACCAACGTCTGCTGGTCCTTGGTAGTGCTTTCTGGCACAGGTACCTCCTGCTTAGTAACCGAGTTCCAGTACCGTCAGCTGGTCTTCGGCAGTTCCATTGGCTCTTGTACCTTCTGCTACCCATCCGGGTTCCAGTACCATCAGCTGGTCCTCGGTAGTTCCATTTGCTCTTGTACCTTCTACTACCCATCCGGGTTCCAGTACCGTCAGCTGGTTCTCGGCAGTGTCTTTGGCACGGGTACTCCCTCCTGCCCAGCCTGGTTCCAGCACGCCAGCTGTTTCCGGGTAGTGTCAACGTCACTTTGCCTCCAATGCGTTGTCCTGTCGTGTTGCGGTCGGGTTAGCTGACTCTATGGTGCCTGCAGTTTAGGTGACTCCTATGTGGGCTGCGGGATCTGGCAATGAAGGCTGGTTCCATAGTGCCAATAGGACAAGCACCCCCTGTAGGACTGTGGGTTTTGGTAACTGAGGCCGGCTCGCGGCCTTGAAACTTTTTTTTACATGGGTACCTTCTGCTACCCATCCGGGTTCCAGTACCGTCAGCTGGTTCTCGGCAGTGCCTTTGGATTAGGTGCCTCCTTCTCGGTATCCAAGTTCCACCAACGTCTGCTGGTCCTTGGTAGTGCTTTCTGGCACAGGTACCTCCTGCTTAGTAACCGAGTTCCAGTACCGTCAGCTGGTCCTCGGTAGTTCCATTGGCTCTTGTACCTTCTGCTACCCATCCGGGTTCCAGTACCGTCAGCTGGTCCTCGGTAGTTGCTCAGCCTTCTTGTACCTTCTGCTACATTTCCAAGTTCAAGCTTTTTGAAATGGTTCTTGGTAATCACTCTGGATCTCCCTGACGAGGACCCTGAAGACGAGGACCCTGAAGACCAACCCGAAGAAGACGAGGACCCTGAAGACGACGACCCTGAAGACGAGGACCCTGAAGACCACCCCGAAGAAGACGAGGACCCTGAAGACCACCCCGAAGAAGACGAGGACCCTGAAGACCACCCCGAAGAAGATGAGGACCCCGAAGACGAGGACCCAGAAGACCAACCCGAAGAAGACGAGGACCCCGAAGACGACGACCCCCGAAGACGACGACCCTGAAGACCACCCCGAAGAAGACCAAGAAGATAACCCTGAAGAAGTTGACCAAGAGGACAAAGAAGAGAAGACAAGCACCAAGATACAGAAGAACAAGAGACAGAAAACCAAGAAGCAGAAATACAAGAAGCTGCAGAACAAAAAGCGGAAGAACATTAAGCATAAGACTAAAAATCAGAGCAAAAGATAATATCTAAATTATAAGCAGAAGATGACTAAGCAGTGTATGGGGGTGAGTCCGTTCCTCCTCGTGGTGCCCCTGGAAAAGACCTGCTGCTGCAGGCCAAACTGAACGCGGACAAATCCTGTTGTAAATCTTTTGTGACGGGCAGAACGAAAGGTGTAATGTCCAACCTTTTATAGATAACAACTACAGGAATGCCTGTCACAAATAAGAATATGATGAAGAAGAAGAATATGAAGAAGATGAAGAAGTAGAATATGAAGAATGTAAAAAAAAAGAATAATACGAAGAAGGTGAAGAAGAAGAAGATGAAGAAGGTGAAGAAGAAGTGGATGAAAAAGATGCTGAGGATGATGAAGGAGAAAGTGTGGGAGAAGTAAAAAAGAAGGTGAAGAGCATGGAAGTAGTGAAACATAAATATCTGACAAAATATAAAAATACTTAACATAGTCAATATTTCCGTAACTCAGAACATCTTAAAAAAAATATTAATTCCTGCTATTCCATTTGATTGGGCTAAACCTCTATGCCTTTATTGTCTCCCCCACCTCCCCCAATACATTCTACATTATTCTTAGTTGTTTTCCTTCATGTAGAATTAACCTACAAGGAAAGAAAGGGTTTATTTTCATTCCGATATTTCTGTCCCATTGACTTGCATTGGTTTCCGGTATCGGAATCGGCGATATCAGATACTTTTTCGGTATCGGTCCGATCCAATCCGATCCGATATTTCCCGATATCGGAAGGTATCGCTCAACACTAATCCTGAGCTGAAATTTTTACTGACACTATTTTGGGGTAGATACAATGTTTTGACCACCTTTTGTTGCATTTTATTGCAATATTGCGGTGACCAAAAAGAAGTAGTTCTGACGTCTGGATTTTTTTCTCGTTGCCATGTTTACCAGTCGGATTGATTTATTTTCTATTTTGATAGATTGGATATTTCTGAACGTGGCGACACCAAATATGTGTATTTTTTATTTTTTTAATTGTTTTATCTTTAATGGGGCAAAAGGAGGGTGATTTGAACTTGTGTTTTTTTTTTTTGGTATTTTTTAAAACTTTTTTTTTAACTTTTTACTGTATTGAATAGTCCCCTTAGGAGACTTGAAGCTGTGATTGTCCGATCACCTGTGCTACACATAGCAGTGCATCAGCATCAGTACGGCTGTGTAAAGCAAAAATCATGATCTCCTATGAACGCTGGCCATGGAGGATTGTGATGACAGGTACTGGGGCCTTCAGCAGACCCCCGGTTGTCATGACTACTAATTGATGCCCCGGGATCACGTGATGGGCGGGATCAATGAACCACTTGCTGTCTGCGTGTGTTAAATGCCGCTGTCAGTGATTGTGAAAAAACTCAAAGAGTATATTAGACCCATAAAAATATGATTTATTAAGCAATTTAAAATTTGACAAAAATAACACCAATCCAGAGGCTGCTGAAATCAATGCAGGAACTCATAGTGGTAATACGTGCAAATTAATATTATATTATGGGATAAACTTTTCCCTAGTAGATAAGATAAAAAAAATTAATAGTACACTTACATGCAAAGACCACCAGGAGCAGCGATGTCCCCGCCACCCCAACGCACGTTTCATTCTTCCTTCGTCAGGAGACGTGTGTTGGGCAGGGCGTGGATATGATTATATCATACTAGCTAGCCAATCAAAGTTTTAAATTTTTTTAAATATTTCATGTGTACATTTTGTAGCGCTTTCACAATTTTGTATAGTAGCAACGTAGTTTCTATGTCTCAGAGCAATTACTCTTTGCAATTTAGGATGCAACTTTGACCGTTTTTCCATAGTTTGAATTTTTTAGTTTGATCCTGTTCATACTGATTTGGATATGCTGGTCATTTTTGCTATTTGTTTCTAACTTTTTTGGCATGTGCACTCCCATCCCCATCAGCCTCAGGTGATTTTAAGCAGTTAGCTGGTTCAGTCCTGACTAGTGTTGAGCGATACCTTCCGATATCAGGAAATATCGTATCGGATTGGATCGGACGAATACCCAAAAAGTATCGGATATCGCCGATTCCGATACCGGAAACCAATGCAAGTCAATGGGACACAAATATCGGAATGAAAATAAACCCTTTCTTTCCTTGTAGGTTAATTCTACATGAAGGAAAACAACTAAGAATAATGTAGAATGTATTACGCGAAAAGCCGGCAATTCAGCAGCGGCATACACCGGTACCCGACAGTTTACAACAGAAAGAATAGAGCATCACACATAGATTAGATAGATAGAAACATGTCAGTCACATATATATGAAGTACAGTGACAGTGTTGCTTACTGTACTTGTCATTTAGTGTAAAGGATTTATTTAAAAAAATAATAGTGTTTTCATGCACCGTCTCTTTAAAAAAGCCGGCCGGCAATTCAGCAGCGGTACCCGACAATTTAGAATAGAAGGAATAGAGAATCACACATAGATTAGATAGATAGAAACATGTCAGTTACATATATATGAAGTACAGTGATAGTGTTGATTACTGTACTTGTCATTTAGTGTTAAAATAAAGGATTTATTTAAAAAAAAATTGGCGTGGGGTTCCCCGTAATTTTAGGCTCTAGCGGAGGTTAAGCAGACGGCTGGGGCAGATGTTTGAAGCCTGGGAAGGGGGTAATACCCACAGAGCTTCCCAGGCTACTAATATCAGCCCCCAGCTGAATACCTAGCCTTTACTAGCTATTAAAATGGGGGACCCCCCCCAAGAAAATGACGTGGGGTCCCCCCTATTTTAATAGCTAGCAAAGGCTAGGCAGACAGCTGGGGGCTGATATTAATAGCCCAGGAAGGGTGCCATGAATATTGGCCCCCTCCCAGGCTAGAAACACCAGCCGTCAGCCGCCCCAGAAATGGCGCATCCATAGGATGCGCCAATTCTGGCACTTAGCCTCGCTCTTCCCACTACCCTGTAGCGGTGGCAGTGGGGTAATAGGGATGGGGTTGATGTCAGCTTATAATGCCAGCTGACATCAAGCCCAGGTTAGTAATGGAGAGGCGTCTATAAGACACCCCCATTACTAACCCCATAGTCAAAGTTACAAAAAAACACAAACACCCAGAATAAAGTCCTTTAATTGAAATAAAGACACAATTCTTTATTGTTCTAAATTAAACCATACTTACCACCACGCTCATTCCAGCTGAAGCCAACGATCTCCTGCAATAAAAGAAAAATAATAAAGCAACATCATCCTTACCTTTCCATGGTTCCCACGACAGCTTCAGCTCTGCTACACCGAGATGACAGGCTGGATCACAGCAGAACGCTGCCATCCAGCCTGTCATCCCACAGACACTGAGAAGCGCAGGCGTGCTTGCGCTCCTCAGTGTCTCTCTGTGACGGCATCCAGATGAGCCGAGTTCATGTCCAATGAACTCGGCTCACCTCATGCACGTCACTGACAGCGTGGGAAAATTCTCCTGCACTCAGCGCTTCAGCGTGAGAATTTTCCCATGCTGTCAGTGACGTGCATGAGGTCAGCTGAGTTCATTGGACATGAGCTCACCTCATGCACGTCACTGACAGCGTGAGAAAATTCTCACGCTGAAGCGCTGAGTGCAGGAGAATTGGACATGAACTCGGCTCATCTGGATGCCGTCACAGAGAGACACTGAGAAGCGAAAGCATGACTGCGCTTCTCAGTGTCTGCGGGATGACAGGCTGGATGGCAGCGTTCTGCTGCGGTCCAGCCTGTCATCTCGATGTAGCAGAGCTGAAGCTGTCGTGGGAACCATGGAAAGGTAAGGATGATGTTGCTTTATTATTTTTCTTTTATTGCAGGAGATTGTTGGCTTCAGCTGGAATGGGCGTGATGGTAAGTATGGTTTAATTTACAACAATAAAGAATTGTGTGTTTATTTCAATTAAAGGACATTTTTCTGGGTGTTGTGTTTTTTTAAAATACTTTACTAGAAATTCATGGTGGTCATGTCTAATATTGGCGTGACCCCATGAATTTCTTGCTTAGGGCCAGCTGATAATGCCAAGCTGGCCCTAACCCCTTTATTACCCAGTGAGCCACCGCACCAGGGCCCTGGATGAGTTGGGTACAGCGCCAGAAGATGGCTCTTCTATGAACGCGCCATTTTCCGGGGTGGCTGCGGACTGCAATTTGCAGCGGGGGTGGCCCAGAAAGCTTGTGCCTCCCAACGCTGCGGATTCCAGCCCCCAGCTGCCTAGTTGTACCTGGCTGGACACAAAAACAGGGCGAAGCCCCACGTCAATTTTTTTTTAATTATTTCATGAAATAATTAAGAAAAAAAGGGCTTCCCTATATTGTTGTGTCCGGCCAGGTACAAATAGGCAGCTGGTGGTTGGGGGCAGCCCGTTCCTGCCTGCTGTACCTGGCTGGACACAAATATAGTGCGAAGCCCTACGTCAATTTTTTTTTAATTATTTCATGAAATAATTAAAATAAAAGGGCTTCCCTATATTGTTGTGTCCGGCCAGGTACAAATAGGCAGCTGGGAGTTGGGAGCAGCCCGTTCCTGGATACTGTACCTGGCTGGCATACAAAAATATGGCAAAGCCCACGTCAAAATTTTTGGGAAAAATTAATTAAAAAATAAATAATAATTTAGGGACTGCATCTTTATTAACCCCTCAAGTGTCATTTAGTGTTAAAATAAAGGATTTATTAAAAATAAAATTGCATGGGATCCGCCATAATTTTAGTCTCTAGCGGAGGTTAAGCAGACGGCTGGGGCAGATGTTTGAAGCCTGGGAAGGGGGTAATACCCACGGAGCTTCCCAGGCTACTAATATCAGCCCCCAGCTGAATACCTAGCCTTTACTAGCTATTAAAATGGGAGACCCCCCCAAAAAAATGACGTGGGGTCCCCCCTATTTTAATAGCTAGCAAAGGCTAGGCAGACAGCTGGGGGCTGATATTAATAGCCCAGGAAGGGTGCCATGAATATTGGCCCCCTCCCAGGCTAGAAACACCAGCCGTCAGCCGCCCCAGAAATGGCGCATCCATAGGATGCGCCAACTCTGGCACTTAGCCTCGCTCTTCCACGCTGCCCTGATGCGGTGGCAGGGGGTAATAGTGGTGGGGTTCATGTCAGCGCCAGCTGCCATGAAGCCCAGGTTAGTAATGATAGGCGTCTATAAGACACCCCCATTACTAACCTACAAAGTGTTAAAAATAAAAAACACTCACTACACCCAGAAAAAAATAATTTATTTGAAATAAAACACACCATTTTATTTAATTCTTAGTTTACTAAAAAAAAAATAGTTACCTGTCCACGTTCCTGCGCTGATCTCCCATGCACAGCTGTCACATCTGGAGATGGTGACAGCTGTGCATGGCTGCTGCAAGCTCACGCTGCCGGGAACACGTCCGCTCCCGGCAGCGGGAGCCCCTGACTGAGGTCACCGGAGTGCATTCAGTCAGCGCAGCTCCGGAGACCTCCTTTACGGCACTGCTGTACCGTGGGAATTTATCACGGCACAGCAGGGCTGTAAAGGAGCTAACCGGAGCAGCGCTGCCTGAACTCCGGCGAACCCGCTTATGCAATGACGGGGCTGCTTTACGGCCCCATCATTCTAGCAGCGGCAGAGGTTCAGAGCGGTCACATTCTATGTGGCTGCTCTAAACTGGAGATCTTCGTGGGACACTCGTGGACTACTACGGAGGGGTAAGGATAAGGTTGTGGTTTATTATTTTATATTTTATTACAGGAGATCGATGGCTTCGGGGAATTAGGTGTCTAGGTGAGTATGGGTGTAGTTTTTTATTTTTCACTTTATTTTAGGTGGCGATCGGCGGGGACAGGTAATGTATGAACTAATTTATTTAAGGTAACCACTGGCCACCAATGAAATGTATTTAAAATTTATTGGGGACCAACAACCCCCCAAAAAAATATGAGGGCTTAAATAAAACATGTATAGGGGCAAAAATAGAAAACTATGGGGTACAAAATAACATATGGGCCAGTTTAAAGGGCAATTTAAATAGCAGGATCAGGCTGATGGGAACTACTGCTCCCATCAAACTGATCCTGCTGGCACGAGTGGACGGGGGACAGACATAGGCCGATGGGAGTAGTAGTGTCACATCGGCCTATGTCTGCCTGCACGCACACATCCGCAGACATCGCACAGACACCCCGCACACCCGCACACACCCGCAGACATCGCACAGACACCGCGCACACACACCCCGCACACATCGAACAGACACCCACACACACCAATCATGACCTGCCTGATCGTCTGGGAGGTGAGGCTGACCTGTGCGGCCGTGGGAAAGTTCATGTGAGTTCATGCAATGCAGTCAAGCATGAACTCACATGAACCCTCTGAGGGCACCGCGGCTACTTCAAATGAACAGCTGATCGGCATCACCTGATACCTCAGCTGTTCATTTGAAATAACCGGCGGGAAAGCTCAGCACAGAACTGGAAAGCCAGCGGTGAAGTCTTTTCACTGCCGGCTTCCCCGCCCGGGTCCTTCGCTCCCCGCTCCTTGGTGCTGCGCTCCCCGCCCGGTCCTAACTTACGATCGGGATGGGAGGTGGCGAGGGGAGCGGAGGATCGGGGTGGGAGGCTGCGGGGAAGCAGTATGGGGCTGTGTGATTGTTTAAAAGCCGGCGGCTTTTTACAGCCCGCCTGCTTTTAAACAATCAGGAGAATTCTCCCACGCTGGGATGGCATTCTGATGACAGGCTGGATCGCAGCTGAGCGCTGCCTTCCAGCTTGTCATCCTTCAGAGACACTGCAGAGCGCAGGCATTATGGGAACTTCCGATTCCGGTATTTGATATTGTAAAAGTATCGGAATTAAGTATCGTAATTCCGATACCGCGAATATCGGCCGATACCCGATATTTCAGTATCGGAATGCTCAACACTAGTCCTGACCCATAAATTGTAGGCTTGCATTTCAGCCCAAGAGAGGTGACAGAGAAGGACAGGGACCCTACAATGATGGACACCTTGAAGCTGGCTATTGGGCACACATATATTGGCCAATGTATGTGCTAAGAACCTTCCTTTACTGTAATTTTTCATATTAATATTACAGAATTTTTTTGGTGACATATTTCATGTGTATATTTTGTAGCACTTTCACAATTTTCTATAGTAGCAACATAGTTTCTATGTCTCAGAGCAATTACTCTTAGCAATTAAGCATGTAACTTTGACCGTTTTTCCATAGATTGAATTTTTTAGTTGGATCCTGTTCACACCGATTTGGATGTGCTGGTCATTTTCGCTATTTGTTTATAGCCAATCACAGTGCTAGATAGAGAGGCGTGTAAGTCATGAGACCGGAGGTATGTGGGTCCTGTGATTGAGGGTTAAAATGAATATGGCGCCGTACCCATAATACAGCACATACGTCGTTGATGTCACTCACAGGAAATGGTGTACAATTACAATCAATCAAAATTATTCAACCTCTTCATTGAAAATTAGTTTTTTTTAACAAAATTTACAAACTTTCTATTGTGTGCAATAAACCAATCAAACAGGAACAATTCAAATGACTCAAGAATATTAGTGAACTGGAGGCCATTGCCCCGGAGGATTGGGCTTATGCTCGGTTCACCGATATAAAGTGCTCTCCTCTGATCACTACATCGAGGTCTCTATCCCATAAATATCCCAGAGGTCAGAATCCCAGAAACACAGGATTACGACAGAACCGTGAATGAGTCATTCACTTTTACGAAGCTGACGGAGTCACTTTGAACACTTTCTGGCCTTCATGCCAGCAGAGTTCATCTTTGCAGACGTGCTCAAAAACATGAATATATCCTCCTCAAGGAATAGTGAATAAACTCAAGATATTGAATAAAATATATAGTTTTTTTATTAAAATACAGAGGTAAAATAGAACAGGAGGAAAAATAGGAAATTTACACGGGAAAGAGACGTAATCCCAAAAAAGCATGTGGGGAGTGTGTATGTAAAATAAGTGACGGTTTTCCTGAATGAAAACAATATAAGTATATGCAGACAAAAATATAGCAGCAAAAATGCATAAATATACAAAGCATTAAATAAATAAATAGAATAAATCCAAGTGGATAGTTTACATATAATCATGCTACAATATATATAGATATATATAAATACATATATATATACTAGCTATTGAACCTGTTCTACGCCCGGGTGGCGAGCATTTTTATTGGTATATCGTCTCCCATGCTGGTATGTGCTGCCCCCATCCTGGTATTTGTGCTGCCCCCATCCTGTCCCCACCATCCTATCCTGGTATGCATGGCACCCCTCATCCCTATCCTGGTATGCATGGCACCCCTCATCCCTATCCTTGTATGCATGGCACCCCTCACCCCAAATCCTGGCATGCATGGCACCCCTCACCCCAAATCCTGGTATGCATGGCGCCCCTCACCCCAAATCCTGGTATGCATGGCACCTCTCACCCCCAATCCTGGTATGCATGGCACCTCTCACACCCAATCCTGGTATGCATGGCACCCCTCACCCCCAATCCTGGTATGCATGGCACCCCTCATCCCCAATCCTGGTATGCGTGGCACCCCTCACAATCAATCCTGGTATGCATGGCACCCCTCATCCCACATCCTGGTATGCGTGGCACCCCTCATCCCCAATCCTGGTATGTGTGGTACTCCTCATCCCTATCTTGGTATGCATGGTACTCCATCCCTCATCCCTATCCTGGTATGTATGGTATCCCTCATCCTGGTATGCATGGGCCCCTCACCCACATCCTGGTATGCATGGCACCCCTCATCCCCATCCTGGTATGCATGGCCCCTCATCCGTATCCTGGTATGCATGGCACTCCTCATCCAAATCCTGGTATGCATGGCACCCCTCATCCCCAATCCAGGTATGCATGGCACCCCTCATCCCCAATCCCGGTATGCATGGCACCCCTCATCCCCAATCCCGGTATGCATGGCACCCCTCATCCCCAATCCCGGTATGCATAGCACCACTCATCCCCAATCCTGGTATGCATGGCACCCCTCATGGCCAATCCTGGTATGCATGGAAACCCTCATCCCCAATCCCGGTATGCATGGCACCCCTCATCCCCAATCCCGGGATGCATGGCATTCCTCATGCCAAATCCTGGTATGCATGGCACCCCTCATCCCCAATCCTGGTATGCATGGGACTCCTCATCCCTATCCTGGTATGCATGGCCCCTCATCCGAATCCTGGAATGCATGGCACCGCTCATGTCCAATCCTGGTATGCATGGCACCCCTCATCCCCAATCCCGGTATGCATGGCACCCCTCATCCCCAATCCTGGGATGCATAGCACCACTCATCCCCAATCCTGGTATGCATGGCACCCCTCATGGCCAATCCTGGTATGCATGGAAACCCTCATCCCCAATCCCGGTATGCATGGCACCCCTCATCCCCAATCCCGGGATGCATGGCACTCCTCATGCCCAATCCTGGTATGCATGGCACCCCTCATCCCCAATCCTGGTATGCATGGCACTCCTCATCCCTATCCTGGTATGCATGGCCCCTCATCCGAATCCTGGAATGCATGGCACCGCTCATGTCCAATCCTGGTATGCATGGCACCCGTCATGCCCAATCCTGGTATGCATGGCACCCCTCATGCCCAATCCTGATAAGCATGGCACCCCTCATGCCCAATCCTGGTATGCATGGCACCCCCCATGCCCAATCCTGGTATGCATGGCACCCCCCATGCCCAATCCTGGTATGCATGGAACCCCTCATCCCCAATCCTGGTATGCATGGCACCCCTCATGCCCAATCCTGGTATGCATGGCACCCCTCATCCCCAATCCTGGTATGCATGGCTCCCTCACCCCCCAATCCTGGTATGTATGGTATCCCTAACCCCCCAATCCTGGTATGCATGGTCCCCACACACCCTAATCCTGGTATGCGTGGTACCCCTCACCCCCCAATACTGGTATGTGTGGTACCCCTCACCCCCAATCCTGGTATGCATGGTCCCCTCACCCCATAATCTTCGTATGCATGGTCCCCTCACACTCCAATCCTGGTATGTGTGGTACCCCTCATCCTGGTATGCATGGCACCCCTCATCCCTATCCTGGTATACATTGCGCCCCTCACCCCCAATCCTGGTATGCATGGCACCCCTCACCCCCAATCCTGGTATGCATGGCACCTCTCACCCCCAATCCTGGTATGCATGGCACCTCTCACACCAAATGCTGGTATGCATGGCACCCGACACCCCCAATCCTGGTATGCATGACACCCCTCATCCCCAATCCTGGTATGTGTGGCACCCCTCACCCCCAATCCTGGTATGCGTGGCACCCCTCATCCCCAATCCTGGTATGTATGGTACTCCTCATCCCTATCCTGGTATGCATGGTACCCCATCCCTCATCCCTATCCTGGTATGTATGGTATCCCTCATCCTGGTATGCATGGGTCCCTCACCCACATCCTGGTATGCATGGCACCCCTCATCCCCATCCTGGTATGCATGGCTCCTCATCCGTATCCTGGTATGCATGGCACTCCTCACCCAAATCCTGGTATGCATGGCACCCCTCATCCCCAATCCCGGTATGCATGGCACCCCTCATCCCCAATCCTGGGATGCATAGCTCCACTCACCCCCAATCCTGGTATGCATGGCACCCCTCATGCCCAATCATGGCATGCATGGCAACCCTCATGCTCAATCCTGGTATGCGTGGAACCCCTCATCCCCAATCCCGGTATGCATGGCACCCCTCATCCCCAATCCTGGTATGCATGGCACCTCTCACCCCCAATCCCGGTATGCATGGCACCCCTCATCCCCAATTCTGGTATGAATGGCACCCCTCATGCCCAATCCTGGCATGAATGGCACCCCACATGCCCAATCCTGGCATGCATGGCACCCCTCATGCCCAATCCTGGCATGCACGGCACCCCTCATGCCCAATCCTGGTATGCGTGGAACCCCTCATCCCCAATCCCGGTATGCATGGCCCCCTCATCCCCAATCCTGGTATGCATGGCACCTCTCACCCCCAATCCTGGTATGCATGGCACCTCTCTCACCCAATGCTGGTATGCATGGCACCCCTCACCCCCAATCCTGGTATGCATGGCACCCCTCATCCCCAATCCTGGTATGTGTGGCACCCCTCACCCCCAATCCTGGTATGCGTGGCACCCCTCATCCCCAATCCTGGTATGTGTGGTACTCCTCATCCCTATTCTGGTATGCATGGTACCCCATCCCTCATCCCTATCCTGGTATGTATGGTATCCCTCATCCTGGTATGCATGGGCCCCTCACCCACATCCTGGTATGCATGGCACCCCTCATCCCCATCCTGGTATGCATGGCCCCTCATCCGTATCCTGGTATGCATGGCACTCCTCATCCAAATCCTGGTATGCATGGCACCCCTCATCCCCAATCCCGGTATGCATGGCACCCCTCATGCCCAATCCTGGTATGCATGGCACCCCTCATGCCCAATCCTGATAAGCATGGCACCCCTCATGCCCAATCCTGGTATGCATGGCACCCCCCATGCCCAATCCTGGTATGCATGGCACCCCCCATGCCCAATCCTGGTATGCATGGAACCCCTCATCCCCAATCCTGGTATGCATGGCACCCCTCATGGTATGTGTGGCACCCCTCACCCCCAATCCTGGTATGCGTGGCACCCCTCATCCCCAATCCTGGTATGTGTGGTACTCCTCATCCCTATCCTGGTATGCATGGTACCCCATCCCTCATCCCTATCCTGGTATGTATGGTATCCCTCATCCTGGTATGCATGGGCCCCTCACCCACATCCTGGTATGCATGGCCCCTCATCCGTATCCTAGTATGCATGGCACTCCTCATCCAAATTCTGGTATGCATGGCACCCCTCATCCCCAATCCCGGTATGCATGGCACCCCCCATCCCCAATCCCGGTATGCATGGCACCCCTCATCCCCAATCCTGGGATGCATAGCACCACTCACCCCCAATCCTGGTATGCATGGCACCCCTCATGCCCAATTCTGGCATGCATGGCACCCCTCATGCCCAATCCTGGTATGCGTGGAACCCCTCATCCCCAATCCCGGTATGCATGGCACCCCTCATCCCCAATCCCGGTATGCATGGCACCCCTCATACCCAATTCTGGTATGCATGGCACCCCTCATGCCCAATCCTGGCATGCATGGCACCCCACATGCCCAATCCTGGCATGCATGGCACCCCTCATGCCCAATCCTGGTATGCATGGCACCCCTCACCCCTAATCCTGGTATGCATGGCACCCCTCACCCCCAATCCTGGTATGCATGGCACCTCTCACCCCCAATCCTGGCATGCATGGCACCTCTCACACCCAATCCTGGTATGCATGGCACCCCTCACCCCCAATCCTGGTATGCGTGGCACCCCTCAACCCCAATCCTGGTATGCGTGGCACCCCTCATCCCCAATCCTGGTATGTGTGGTACTCCTCATCCCTATCCTGGTATGCATGGTACCCCATCCCTCATCCCTATCCTGGTATGTATGGTATCCCTCATCCTGGTATGCATGGGCCCCTCACCCACATCCTGGTATGCATGGCACCCCTCATCCCCATCCTGGTATGCATGGCCCCTCATCCGTATCCTGGTATGCATGGTACTCCTCATCCAAATCCTGATATGCATGGCACCCCTCATCCCCAATCCCGGTATGCATGGCACCCCTCATCCCCAATCCCGGTATGCATGGCACCCCTCATCCCCAATCCTGGGATGCATAGCACCACTCACCCCCAATCCTGGCATGCATGGCACCCCTCATGCCCAATCCTGGTATGCATGGAACCCCTCATCCCCAATCCCGGTATGCATGGCACCCCTCATCCCCAATCCCGGGATGCATAGCACCCCTCATGCCCAATCCTGGTATGCATGGCACCCCTCATCCCCAATCCTGGTATGCATGGCCATTCATCCGAATCCTGGTATGCATGGCATCCCTCATCCCCAATCCCGGTATGCATGGCACCCCTCAGGCCCAATCCTGGTATGTATGGCACCCCTCATCCCCAATCCTGGTATGCATGGCACCCCTCATGCCCAATCCTGGTATGCATGGCACCCCTCATGCCCAATCCTGGTATGCATGGCACCGCTCATGCCCAATCCTGGTATGCATGGCACCCCTCATGCCCAATTCTGGTATGCATGGCACCCCTCATGCCCAATCCCGGTATGCATGGCACCCCTCATCCCCAATCCTGGTATGCATGGCTCCCTCACCCCCCAATCCTGGTATGCATGGTCCCCGCACACCCCAATCCTGGTATGCGTGGTACCCCTCACCCCCCAATCCTGGTATGTGTGGTACCCCTCACCCCCCAATCCTGGTATGCATGGTCCCCTCACCCCGCAATCTTGGTATGCATGGTCCCCTCACACTCCTATCCTGGTATGTGTGGTACCCCTCATCATGGTATGTGTAACGGGTCTGGGAGGCGGAACCTCTGAGCTACTATACAAGGGGGCGGTCCTTGTAAGGGAGCGGGTGGCGACCAGGGAAGACGGGCAGGCAGTCACAACAGGTGACCGGGACAGTCTCTGAGTGAACGGGCTGGAGGTCACGGCAAGTGACCGGGGCAGTCTCTGGATGAACGGGCAGGAGGTCACGGCAAGTGACCGGGGCAGTCTCTGGATGAACGGGCAGGAGGTCACGGCAAATGACCGGGACAGTCTCTGGGTAAAGGGTAGGTACGACCTGTGATGGCAGAGCCTCCAGGTAGGCTAGCAGGCAGATGGTTGATGTGTGCTCCCAGGTGAGCAAGCGAGAGTCTCTGGAATGGCAGGTGGTCACAGCACGTGACGGCGGAGCCTCCAGGTAGGCTAGCAGGCAGGTAACAGGTGTGCGCTCCCAGGTGAGCGGGCAGGAGTCTCTGGAATGGCAGGTGGTCACAGCACGTGACGGCGGAGCCTCCAGGTAGGCTAGCAGGCAGGTAACAGGTGTGCGCTCCCAGGTGAGCGAGCAGGAGTCTCTGGAATGGCAGGTGGTCACAGCACGTGACGGCGGAGCCTCCAGGTAGGCTAGCAGGCAGGTAGCAGATGTGCGCTCCCAGGTGAGCGGGCAAGCTGGTCCATAGACAGACTGACAGGAGTTGGAGGGCAGACCGTCGGACCTCAGGCTAGCAGGCAGGTAGCAGAGGAGTGCTCCCAGGTGAGCGGGCAAGCTGGTCCTTAGACAGACTGACAGGAGTCGGTAGGCAGACCGTCGGACCTCAGGCTAGCAGGCAGGTAAGCAGAATATCAGGCAGGAATCAGACAGCAAACTGGCAGGAATCTGGCAGGTAACTGGCAACGGGACCTGAGGGCTGAAGCAGAGTAGTGAACAGTGCAACAACATTGCTCGGGCACCTCCATTTTGGAGGAGGTGCCTTAAATATGGTGAAGTCCTCCGGCCATTGGCCGGGGACTCCTTAGGACGGCGCGCGCGGCCCCTTTAAGAGGGAGGGAGCGCGCGCGCGCGCGCCCTAAGCACAGTGGCCGGGAAGGAGCGCGCGCTGCCAGCAGAGCGGGAGGAGGACGCCGGGCTCGGAGCAGAGGGGTGAGGGGAACAGCGTCCCTGCCTAGCAGAGGGCAGGGACGCCGGCGCTACAGTACCCCCCCCCCTTTAGGCCCCCCCTTTTTTAGGCCAGAGAGAAATTTAGCTAGGATGAGAGGGGCATGGATGTTCTCCCGGGGCTCCCACGTTCTCTGTTCAGGACCAAACCCCTTCCAATCTACTAGAAAAAAGGTCTTCCCTCTTACCCTTTTGGTGGCCAGAATGTTCTCTACCTCAAATTCGTTTTCAGCGGAAACCGGAGCAGGAGGCGTACCTGTAGACTTGGAAAAAGAGTTAAGTACTACAGGTTTGAGGAGAGATACATGGAAGGAGTTAGGGATCCGCAAGTTGGCCGGGAGTTTCAATTTATAGGCCACCGGGTTGATCTGACTGATGACCTCCAGAGGACCGATGAACCGAGGCCCTAACTTATAGGAAGGAATCTTGATCCGGACATACTTAGACGAGAGCCAGACCTTATCTCCTGGACGGAATTGAGGAGGATCCAGACGTTTTTTGTCAGCATGTCTTTTCATACGCTCGGATGACAGAAGGAGTGCGGATCGGGTACTCTCCCATATGGAGGAAAATTTGTTAACAAGAGATTCCGCAGCCGGATTGTCCACCGAGGTGGAGACGGGAAATGGGATCCGAGGATGCTGACCGAAGACAACAAAAAACGGGGATTTGGAGGAAGATTCGCTCTCGTGATTGTTGTAAGAAAATTCGGCCCATGGCAGGAGATCCACCCAGTCTGAATGGTGGGCATTAACGAAGTGCCAGAGGTATCTGGTCAGGTTCTGATTGATCCGCTCCACTTGACCATTAGACTGTGGGTGGTAAGCGGAGGAGAAGTCCTGGGTGACGTCTAGCAGTTTACAAGTGGCTCTCCAGAAGCGTGAGGTGAACTGTACCCCACGATCCGACACGATGTGGAGGGGCAGGCCATGAAGACGGAAGATGTGGCGGATAAAGTCTTTAGCCAGTTCGGGTGCAGATGGGAGGCCTGGCAGGGGAACGAAATGAGCCATCTTGGAAAAGCGGTCAGCGACCACCCAAATGACCGTACAACCGGCAGAGACGGGGAGATCAGTTATAAAGTCCATTGCTATATGCTGCCAGGGGGCAGCAGGTACTGGGAGCGGAAGAAGGCGACCGGCTGGCAGATGTCTCGGAACCTTGTTGCGGGCGCAGGACACACAGGCAGAAACAAAGTCTATTACGTCCTTGTGCAGGGTAGGCCACCAGTAGTGCCGGGTAATAAGCTGGAGGGTCTTTTTCTGACCGGCGTGGCCAGCTAGTTTAGACGAGTGACCCCAGTGTAGGATCTTCTCCCGATCAGGTACTGATACGAACGTCTTACCGGGAGGGAGACGATTTAGACTCAAGGGAGCCACCTGCATTACTCTGGCGGGATCGATGATGTGTTTCGGTTCCTCCTCGAGATCAGACACCAGAAAGGATCGGGACAAGGCGTCCGCCTTGATGTTTTTGTCAGCCGGGCGAAAATGAAGAATAAAATCAAAGCGAGCAAAAAACAAGGACCACCGAGCTTGGCGCGGGTTAAGTCTCTGGGCATGCTGGAGGTAAGCCAAGTTCTTGTGGTCAGTGTAAATTATTACCGGTGAAGAGCCCCTTCGAGCAGGTAACGCCACTCCTCCAATGCCAGCTTGATGGCCAATAACTCTCGATCTCCTATGGAATAGTTGCGCTCAGAAGAGGAGAAGAGTTTGGAGAAGAAGCCACAAGTTACCATTCTCCCGGAAGATGATTTTTGGGTAAGTACCGCTCCGGCTCCAGAGGAGGAGGCGTCAACCTCCAGGAAGAACTGCTTGTTGCCATCTGGGCGATGCAGCACCGGGGCGGAAGAGAAGGCCTGTTTTAAGGAAAGAAAGGCCTCCTCTGCTTCGGGCGGCCACTCTCTGGGATTAGTGCCCTTACGGGTGAGCGCGGAAATTGGGGCAGTCCGGGAAGTTAAGTGCGGAATGAAGAGGCGGTAGTAGTTGGCGAAGCCCAGGAACCGCTGAATGGCCTTCAACCCCTCCGGACGGGGCCATTTCTCGATGGCAGACAGTTTCTCTGGATCCATTCGAAGGCCGGTCTGAGAAATAATGTAGCCCAAAAACGGAAGCGAGGTTTGTTCAAAGAGGCACTTCTCATATTTAGCGAAGAGGTGATTCTGCCTGAGCCTGAGCAGGACCTGACGAACGTCTCTCCGGTGAGTCTGGAGATCCGGAGAGAAGACCAAGATGTCGTCCAGGTACACCACTACGCAGGAGTAGAGAAGGTCCCGGAAGATGTCATTGACCAACTCTTGAAAGACGGCAGGAGCGTTACAGAGACCAAAGGGCATTACCAGATATTCATAGTGGCCGTCCCGGGTGTTGAATGCAGTCTTCCATTCATCCCCTTGACGGATACGGACCAGGTTGTACGCCCCACGGAGGTCCAGTTTGGTGAAGATTCTAGCCCCCCTCAGACGATCAAATAATTCTGGAATGAGCGGAAGAGGGTACTTATTCTTCACCGTGATCTGGTTAAGGCCTCTATAGTCTATACAGGGACGGAGAGAGCCGTCCTTCTTTTTTATCAAAAAGAAGCCTGCTCCCGCCGGGGAGGTAGATTTCCGGATGAATCCCCTGGCCAAATTCTCCTCAATATATTCGGACATCGACCGGGTCTCAGCAGCGGATAATGGGTAAATACGCCCACGGGGAGGCGTAGTACCGGGTAACAGGTCGATAGGACAGTCGTATGGTCTATGAGGGGGTAATGTCTCTGCCTCCTTTTTATTAAAGACATCAGCAAATGACCAATAGGGAATCGGAAGTCCAGGTAGATTAGTTGGGGTCGGAGAAGGACGGGCGGGATGAACAGTAACCAAACAAGTCTTATGACAGTCCTGTCCCCAGCGAAGGACTTCTCCGGTCTGCCAGTCAAGCACGGGTGCATGTCTCTGGAGCCAAGGTAGACCTAGTAAGAGGGCGTGAGAGAGTCCAGGCAGAACATGAAAAGAGATGCTCTCAGAATGCAGCATTCCCACCTGCAGAGTTACGGATTCGGTGATGAGTTGGATGGGACGTGGTAAGAGGCCCCCATCCACAGCAGCGACAGATAATGGTATAGCCAGAGGTTTGGTGGGAATGCGGTATTTTTCTACCAGGGCCTGTGAAATAAGATTCCCGGCCGCTCCAGAGTCAAGTTGGGCTAGTTCGAAATAACGATTCTCCCCGCAGATAATTGAGACTGACAGCAGCAGAGATGGAGAGGATTTATTCTTGTCTAGGTCGACCTCTCTGAGCAAACCTAGACACAGGCGTTTCCCGACCTCTCCGGGCAGGTACGGATCCGGTGCTCCTTACTGCCACAGTAGAAGCAGCTCCCCTCGGCACGGCGTAAGTCCTGACGGGTTTTGACCATCTTGGTCTGGTCGACCTGCATAGGCTAAAGGAGAGTGTACCTGGGGAGAAACGGAGGGAGTGACGGATTTCTGAAAAGTAGGAGCTAGACGTGGAAACCTCCTCTCACGGGTGACTTCTTTGGCACGCTCCTGGAACCGTAGGTCAATCCGGGTGGCAAGAGTTATTAGGTCATCGAGAGTGGTAGGAATGTCTCGACCGGCAAGTTCATCTTTAATTCGGCCGGACAGACCCTCCCAGAAGACAGATACCAGAGCGTCGTTATCCCAGGCCAGCTCCGAGGCAAGGGTACGGAACCGTATGGCATATTGGCCCACGGTGAGACTTCCCTGACGGAGGCGTAGCAGAGATGACGCGGATGAGGTCCTCCGTCCAGGTTCGTTGAAGACTTTCCGGAAAGCCGTGAGAAAGGCAGGCAAGTCGGACACCAGGGGGTCTCCTCTCTCCCATAGAGGATTTAGCCAGGCCAGGGCCTCCCCGGTGAGATGGGACATGATGAAGGCAATTTTGGCCCGGTCGGAGTTAAACTGGTGGGACAGGAGTTCAAAGTGCAGGGTGCACTGATTTATAAAGCCCCGAGCCTGAGCGGAGTCGCCTCCGAAGTGAGGAGGTGCGGAAAGCCGGGGTCCGGGGTAGGATACCATAGTATTGGTGGGCAGCGGAGCTGCCGGATTGCGAGTCATGGCTCTGGCGGTGGTTGCTGGTGGAGCAGTCAGAGTGTCCAGGCGAGTATTGACATTCCGCAGGTGACCCAGGATGGACTCCTGTTGGGACCTCTGACGGGACAGTTCATGACACAGGTCCGAGAGTGAGGGAGCTTGGGTGCCACCGGGTTCCATGGCCCGAGCAAACTGTAACGGGTCTGGGAGGCGGAACCTCTGAGCTACTATACAAGGGGGCGGTCCTTGTAAGGGAGCGGGTGGCGACCAGGGAAGACGGGCAGGCAGTCACAGCAGGTGACCGGGACAGCCTCTGAGTGAACGGCCTGGAGGTCACGGCAAGTGACCGGGGCAGTCTCTGGATGAACGGGCAGGAGGTCACGGCAAGTGACCGGGGCAGTCTCTGGATGAACGGGCAGGAGGTCACGGCAAGTGACCGGGGCAGTCTCTGGGTAAAGGGTAGGTACGACCTGTGATGGCAGAGCCTCCAGGTAGGCTAGCAGGCAGATGGTTGATGTGTGCTCCCAGGTGAGGAAGCGAGAGTCTCTGGAATGGCAGGTGGTCACAGCACGTGACGGCGGAGCCTCCAGGTAGGCTAGCAGGCAGGTAACAGGTGTGCGCTCCAAGGTGAGCGGGCAGGAGTCTCTGGAATGGCAGGTGGTCACAGCACGTGACGGCGGAGCCTCCAGGTAGGCTAGCAGGCAGGTAACAGGTGTGCGCTCCCAGGTGAGCGAGCAGGAGTCTCTGGAATGGCAGGTGGTCACAGCACGTGACGGCGGAGCCTCCAGGTAGGCTAGCAGGCAGGTAGCAGATGTGCGCTCCCAGGTGAGCGGGCAAGCTGGTCCATAGACAGACTGACAGGAGTTGGAGGGCAGACCGTCGGACCTCAGGCTAGCAGGCAGGTAGCAGAGGAGCGCTCCCAGGTGAGCGGGCAAGCTGGTCCTTAGACAGACTGACGGGAGTCGGTAGGCAGACCGTCGGACCTCAGGCTAGCAGGCAGGTAAGCAGAATATCAGGCAGGAATCAGACAGCAAACTGGCAGGAATCTGGCAGGTAACTGGCAACGGGACCTGAGGGCTGAAGCAGAGTAGTGAACAGTGCAACAACATTGCTTGGGCACCTCCATTTTGGAGGAGGTGCCTTAAATATGGTGAAGTCCTCCGGCCATTGGCCGGGGACTCCTTAGCTCCCTCCCTCTTAAAGGGGCCGCGCGCGCCCTAAGCACAGTGGCCGGGAAGGAGCGCGCGCTGCCAGCAGAGCGGGAGGAGGACGCCGGGCTCGGAACAGAGGGGTGAGGGGAACAGCGTCCCTGCCTAGCAGAGGGCAGGGACGCCGGCGCTACAGTATGCATGATGCCCTCATCCCACAATCCTGGTATGTGCATGGTCCCCTCACCCCACAATCCTGGTATGTGTGGCCCCCTCACCCCCCAATCCTGGTATGTGTGGCCCCCTCATTCCTTTCACGCTGTACACACATACAAAAAAAATAAACACTAATACTCACCTTTCTTCTCTGTGCTCCAGCGCTGCTGCGTCCTGTTCTGCCGGAGGTCGGGGGAGGAGTGCGGCGGCACTGTAAATGTGTCTTCAGTAAAATGGCACCGGATAGCGCTATGCGCATGCACCGATCCGACGCCTCACTCCTGCCCCGGTCTCCGGCGAAGAGAGGCGCCGCAGCAACGCTCCTCCGGGTCAGGTAAGTATGTAAGTATGGTGCCGGAGATCGCGGTATGCGTTCATTGTCTACGCATACTGCGATCTCCGGCACCAAACACCCTTTTACCTGTAACGGCTCCATGCGTGATTCTGTCTGGAGCCAGACTAAGCATAGTATATAACATTCAAAAAGACAGGGAAGAAAAGGGAAAACAATAACATGTAAAGACACCCCAGAACTCCAATGCACGTTTCGCCTGGTGGCTTTTTCAAGGACTATGTGTGCTCAAAAACATGGTCAGATAAATTTTTGTGCATGTCTGTAAAACAAAAACACTGCCAATAAGGAGGCTATACAGAGTTCAAAGTGTCTCTGTTACCTTCATAACAGTAAATGACTCTATCAGGGTTTCTGTCAGAATCCTGTTGTTTGGGGATCCCGACGGAAATCCTGACACAGTGCTCAGTGGAGAGCATTGTATATGTGTGAACCAAACCTAAGATTCTTCAGGAATACTGCAAAGCTGATGTATGACTCTGTATACAAACAATATAATTCAACAACAGACTCTGTAAGTCCTAAGATTTATGCAAACATTGAATATATGACATTTGAACTACATTACTGCTATGTAGAATACATTTATAAAAATGAAGGTACTTAGCGCATACATTGGCCAATTCATGAGAGCCAATCAACCACGGCAAGATGACCTTTCTTTGATGAGACCCTAAACCTAATATTTATCAAACATACGTCTCCTGGGCTATAAGCATACACATTTAAAGGGCAGGTAGCATCCAGCATTAATTAAAAGCAGCCTTAGGCCCCCTTTGCATGTCAGTGTCTCCAGTATGTGTGGTGACAGTTTTCACATGCACTGGAGACACTTAGGCAAGTAGACCATTTAAATCTATGGGGCTGTTTACATGTCCAAGTGTTCAAAAGGACCGTGTGTCTGTGTGAGCCACACATGGACATGTCCTTTTTTTTCCAGCAGCACAGATGTCATCCATGTGCCGTCCGTGTGATTGGAACTGCTGTGGAAAATGTCGATGCTGGTGATTTTGCAGGACTGATAACAGCAGCTTGGTAAGGAATATAGAAGAGGGATGGGTATTGAGCAGCTAAATGAGCCGACTGGTATCTCAGGAGTTAACTCCTCTCCTGGAATGTAACTGCTGTGCACACTCAGCCAGGCTTTGGTGATCGACCTTCTTGCCAACAAACTGCAAACTATGTAAGATAAAAGCTCTCATTGCAGGAAAATGACATCAGAAAAAACAAATCAATTGCAAATTTGCTTATTTTCATTGTGATTTCATGTGCTCTAAATAACTAAAGCAAATTTCATAACATGTGATATCCTTGTAACAATGGAATCTTGTGTTGAATTTGGAGAAACTACTTGTTGGATGTGTTGAGATATATACACTGTTCTGGTTTGGTTTATTTCTAACAGCAGAAAGTTTGTACATTTTGCTAATAAATGTAATTTGCAATGGGGGTTGAATCATTTTTATTGCAACTGTAAGCATGTGACAGTAAAGTGGCAATTTGATGGGACCCCAGGTAAACATTAATGCATATGAATGAGGACAATCAACTTCTACCTTGTAGATGATGAAAAAAATTTAAAGCAAATGAGCAAAGTGCTTTAAATTTACACTGCTTTTTTCCCTATAGTACTATGTAAGGTAAGGCTTAACTAAGGAGAAATACTGTAGTGACAGTAAGTTAAATCCCTGTGCAGAGTAAGTTAATTGCATTCTAAATAATCCTGTGGGACATTGTCTTGTCATGTCCATAACTACGTGCACTCCCCATAGCTTTAATTATGAGGATTCTCCCGAACGTCATGAATCATTGTGTGTTCACATTTTCAGTTAATTCATGTCTGACAAAGTATTGGCAGTGTAAAGGAATGCACACAAGGAAACAATGTGCCTTTGTTTGAGGGCACTCTCAGAATGTCTTTCTACGGGAGCAGCAGACCATGATGTAAATTGTAAAGGATGAATGTTCTCAAAAAAACAAGTAATCAATTTATGAACTTTTTGGGGAATTTTTTTTTATATATATAATCCTCGTGTACGTGCTGAATTTCTTCCTACTTCTATATAGACATGCTGTAATGCAAAAGCTAATAATATATATCCATGTGATAGGGGATAACTTGCTGATCGCTGGGGGTCCAACTGCTCAACCCTCAGTGATCCTGAGATCGGGGCTTTAGAACCTTGACAATGGTGCTCTGCAGCCCCATTTTGAAAAAAGCGTAGGTGCGCGAGCATAGCTTTCACTCCATTCATTATCTATAGGACTAGTCGAGTATTGCACTCAGCAGTCTCATAGTCAATAAAAGTAGTGGAGGCAGCGCATGTGCACCTCCAGTATATTTAAGACTGTCTGCAAAGCATCATAGGCCGGGTTCTAAAGCCCCGATTTCGAGATTGCTGGAGCTCCCAGTGGCCAGCAAGGTATTCCCTAATCAATCGATAGGGGATAACTTATTTTTTGGAGAATAACCCATTAAGGACCCCAGCATTTTTAATTTTTGTTCTTTCATTATTTCCTCCATTTGTTCCAAGAGCCATAACTTTTTTTTAATTTTTCCATCAACATAACCATACGAGGATGCGTAGTAGTTTTGAATAATACCATTCATTTTATCACAGAACGTACTAAAGTACGAGAAAGAAATTCCAAGTGTGGTGACATTTTTTAAAAAACACCTGTAATTTCGCCAATGTTTTGGGTTTTTCTTTTCACTGCTTTTATTGTGTGATAAAAATGACCTACCAACATGAATCTGCAGGTCAGTGCTATTACAGCGACACCAAACTTGTCCAATTTTTTTTTTAATAGATTAATTTATTTTAGTGGCCAACACAACACTTCTGATTTTGTTCTTTTTAAATGGTGATTTGGAATATTGAAAAAATAAAAATCAAAATGTATAAAAAAAAAAAAAAAAAAAAAAAGATACACACCCAATGGATTATTTGAGTTTCTTAAACATTCAAGTGACAAATTCCTAAAGACATGGATAATTGAGAACTTAATGAAGAAAATATGTAAGGATTATAAAGTTGTGTTGCGATGCTCTATGTATTGTTGATCCATTTTCGTTCATAGTCATAGGAGAAATGGAAACCTGTTCGATTAGGTTTGTTTGTTTCTGGCTCATTTCTTTATTATTGTTGTTTTATGGTTTGTATATATCAAAAATGTAAAAGGAATAAAAACTAACAATGGAAAAAAATTAGTTTCACATAAAAACCTGATTTAAACAATAGATAATTTTCGGATACGAGGCAAATATCTATGGAAGTAAAAAGCGTAGCTCTGCCCCGTATTACACATGTGCAGATACACAGATGTACAGGGTGCATAATGCAGAACTTCCTGTCTGATATTAACATTTGTTAAGTACTTAAATATTGTTTACATTTTAATGTAGGAGATTTTTTTTTTACTTGACCCAGCATAGAGGATCAGTATTTTTTTCAGACACAGCATTAATTTACCGTGGGATTCGTTCTATATTTAGCTGTTAGCCCAACATTTTACATATTTTGCCTTTGGTTTAGTTTCCTTGATGCTATCTCAAATTTGTATTATTAACTTTTATGACCTAATACCATATTATAGTAAACAAATACCAGATTTCTTTAACCCCTTCCCGCAAATGGACGTAACTCTATCTCTCTATCTCCAGACTGCAGGTGATTTGAATCAATTGACCATAAAGTTATGTTTGAAGGATGGCACAGGCTCAGGAGTTGTGCCCATGCCATCCACAGCAGGTTCCAGGTGTTATGTGATGAGACCAGGCATAGTGCTGATTCCAGCACTTAAACTCCTCAGATGCTGCTATCAGTACTGAAACTGGCATGTAAGGAGTTTGACAAAGTGAGATTGCCTCCTTTGTCAGCCCATTGGTACCCTTGTAGCGCGATCATGGGGTGCCGACTGATTGCAATGGCAAAAGCAGGTTTGACAATGGCCCCCCAGTCAGCCATATCCTTCAGATCCCAAGAAGGACATCATGGCTGGAAGAATAGAAGAAACAAGGTGAAGAGAAAGATCAGCCACAAGATGGCTTGATACTATTAAGATAACGGTGGAGAAGATCCTCAAGGACCTATCTAGGCTTTCACAAAATCGATCTTCCTATAGATCGTTCATCCATCAAGTCCCCATGGCTCGAGGTTGAGCTAAAGGCCATTAAAATGAAAAAAAAAATGTAGAATAATTAATTGTGATATTGCATGAGCCCAATAGTAATAAAGTGACAAACCAAAACAAGCATAATAGAGATATCATAAATATAAACATGTGAAATTCTAAATAGGGCAATGCTATAAATGATATAGACCCCTAATCAGTCTCCAGCTCTAAATATTGCACTAACCCAATAATAAATAAATATGATTATAATAAAAATATAAAGAGGGTTTTATAGATACAATATTTACACTGACCTAGAATGATGGACAAAAAAGATATACAGTATAACCAAGTGAAGAGCAAATAATATAATACAGATCAGATTGCATGGATGGTACCAAACTGTTGCCCCATCACTCACTCTACAGTTAGGTAGAATTTGTGGAATACTTTATTTTAGTGTGTACATGCTTTTCATTATTCAGTAGCATCCAAATTTTTGCATAGAATTTTAGGTATTTAATCTAAAATTGGTTTTATAATGATGGCCGTCCAGGAGTAACGGCCTTTTCACACTGCATTCTTCGCCACGTTCAGTGACTCCATCCATTACATCACTCCACTCCATTACATCCAAACCTCCTGTAAAACAGAAAATTGGGGTTTATACGCAGACAGAGTCCTTGACTATAATGGTTATGACGGAGTCAACGCGTGCTCTGTAGTGCATCATTTTTGAGCATATACACCTACTGGAGGCAGACAGCCAGAAGTGGTAGACTGCGTCCGAGTGTCCGCCTCCAGTAGGCTTATACGCCCGAAAATGATGTTTAACGTGGTGCGAGGCGGCAGCTGGGGGCGAGGTACTAGTCTCTTACGCCTTGGAACGTTACCTGAATGTGGGGGCCCTTGCAGGCCGCATGTTCCCAATGACTTTGGTTGGCCAGGATCAGATATTGAGGACTTGCATGAAGGAGACCACCAGCCAAAATTAAACTTTTTCCTGGACGATTATTTTGTGGGACTTATGTACAGTAGGTAGCGGTTACACAACTTTATGAACGTTTCCTTCAAAATACGAAGTATTTTCACACACAGTCTCAATGACTTTCTCGTTAGTCATTTGGTCTTTATGTCCACTGTTTCCTTTTGCTTCAATACAACCCAGCTCATTACTACAGTCCAGTTAGCAGCAGTCCTGTTCTCAACCTGCAGTTCCGCGTCCCCTTTCCCTTCAAGGGAATTATGTTGCCAGTATGGCCAGTCCTTAGCTTCTCTGCTGCTGACTATCTGAAACTCCCGCCCGGAGCACTCTTTTCGTCTCTTGATCTTTGTCCGGTCTTAGTCCGATACCTCTCTAAGTCTCTAAGTTATAAACTTGGGCCTGTACTGCTAGGCCTCCTCCCCAGAACTCGTCTCAGTTTGTTCACTTTGTCCTCCTGTCAGTTTTCCTTTTCTTTTTACTCCAGTTCACGCTAACCACCGTCTTGGTCTCTCCTCACTTTGGGACACCCACGTCATGCAACACTGCATACTATCCAGACCTTAGGTCTGTTTCAGACGCGCACTCTACCCTATCTGACGTCCTGACAGGAAATTATCTCTGTCCCTTTACCTTAGCTTCTGCCACTCTGGGCTAGTCTCTAACTCTCCCAACTGTCCGGCAGAACACAATACCAACACTATTAACACACATCACAGTTCACGTTATACAATACGACAATACGCGTGTTCTTCATGGGGGAACGTGAGCAGTATGTCCATCTCTTTACAGATGCATGACAGAGCACACATTGAATCCATCGGCATCATTTTAGTCAATGGCCCCGATAGCGCATACGCCAAAATCACGTTTTGCAGGGGGGTTTGGACGTAAGCCCTGATTGGACCAACTTTTGAAGAATTTGCCAGGTGCGTTTCATCATACCCTGTTCTGCCCATGCTTTGTCCCACTCTGGCGGATCTGACTGTGACTGGTCTGAATATCCATGCATTATAGTGTATTAGGCTTGTCACTTTGGCCTACCAGGTAATTGTACCTGGCAGAACTGAAGGTCATTATTTGACTTCCAGTTGCTATGACAACCACTGACACCCCATGCTCGCAGAGTGGGGATACTGATAGGATTAAAAAGGGAGCCCCATTCCTGTCACAGCCATCTAAATGTCATGATCCCTATTGACCGCAGCATCTAGAGCGGTAAACAGCTATCTAAGGCCTTATTCAACACGTACGTGAAAAAAGTGTACCGTTATCATCAATTTTTTGGATCAGTGTGTAATCAGTGTATGGTCTGTGGGTCTGTTTTTACCATCAGTGATCATCAGTGGTTTTCACAGATGGAGAAATAAAAGTTCAAAGCTTCTCCTATACTTTGTAATGTTAAATACGGACGGTACAGTATTCTGTAGATGTTTTACGTGGACCCATAGCTTTGAATTGACCGTTTTCATCCACAATACTGGAAAAAAAACGGACATGTCTCAATAAGTTTTGCACGGACACATGGTCAATGAAAAAACACAGACATGTGAATAGCCCCATAGATTATAACGGGTACATGTTGTATCTGGAAAAAAAAGAATAAAACATGTAGGTGCAACACGGATGTCTGAATGAGGATTAAGATGTATGGGGGTCTTAAAGATGGAGGACCCCATTATGTTGTCATCAACGGCCGCCTTGTTATGTAAAATTAAATTTCACAAAAATGCAGATTTTTACGTAAATTTGTGGAGCACTGAGTGACGACATTTATGAGCGAGCTCATTGATCGGATTAGTGGTTGTCACCTAATGCCTGTTCCGTGTGTGGTAGGCCATGATAGCTTGATGACATGGTTACCATAGTTACCCTGTAGTGCAGGTTATTATCATGCATATGATATGGATCCGTAGCCAGGGCCGGCCCGAGAGATTACGGCGCCCTAGGCGAAACTATTTTGTTGCGCCCCTACTATTCTTGGCAGTAGATGAAAACTTGGGATATAAATTTAGGAGCAAAATAAACCACAACAACAATGATTAATTAACTCTCTCCTAACTCTTTAATCTTCTGAGAAGTTGTATAGGACAAATATATACAAAGTAATCAATAACACAAAACAAAAGCGACCATAGGTAATTACAATTTTTGTTTCCTTGCCTTTTTTTTTAAAAGGATGACACTAAGTCACCGAGATTAATTTGTTTAGCAACTTCAGATTCTATCGAAATTGTTGCCAACCCAACCAACCTCTCTTATGTCATATTTGCCCTTAAATATGTTTTAATTAGCTTTAGTTTTGAGAAGCTTCTCTCTCCTGAGGCCACGGACACAGGCAGAGTCAAAAGAATTCTTAGAGCCACCACCAGGTTGGGGACACTTTCTTTCAAGTCAGATTTAAGCAAAAGTTCAAGAACGTCTTTTGGTGATGAAACTTCTGGAACACGTCTTGACATTGCCTGCAGTTCACCACATAGCTCTATGGCATCGATGTCTTTTACTTCGTTGTGTGTAAGAGACTTTTCCAGAGCTTTACACTTATCCAGAACAAATTTGCTTGGTTTTCCCTCAAGTGAACGGATGTGGTACAAAAATCCAAATTTCAATTCCATTTCTTTCAGCTGAGTGAACCGCTCATCAACTGAATTTATAGCAGTATCTAAGATCGCAAAGTAAAAGTTAATTTTGAAACTCTGTTTCTCATCTCTTATGGGCTCATCTTTCCCTTCATAAGAGAACTCTCTGGTTTTTTTCTTTAAACGTTTTGGCGCAGAACTTGACTCAAAATTAGCTGGTATGCCAAGCTCTTTTGCGATTTTCCTCGCATCAACTAACAGCTTCTCAAACTCTTCATCTCTTCTTAATGATTGCAGATATTTCTTTGTTTTGTCAAGGTGTTGAGAAGCAGCAGCTAAATCGAATTCTTGTGACTGAAGTAACTTACTTGTCAAATTGATTTCGTACAAAATGTTGAACCATACTAGAGCAGATGTAACAAAAGAAAAGGTTCCAACTGGTTTAGCAAGACCTTGAGCTTCTAGCCAGGAGACATTTCCAGAGCTTCCTGTGAGACTAATATTTTCTGCTATGTCCATTAGGGCATCATGGACTTCGCTCAATTGGTAACGGAGGGGGGCCAGAGCATCAATTCTACTTTCCCACCTTGTTTCGCTTAGAGGTTTTAGAGTCAGAGATGGCAAATGACGCACGAGTACTTCCCAACGCTGAGTTGACGAAGAGAAAAATACGTAGAGATTTTGAACTAACAGGAAAAAAGTTGTCGCTCCAAAACAACATTTAGCGGCATCGTTAACGACTAACTTTAGAGAATGGGAGCTGCAAGGCACAAAGAATGGGTTTATGTCCAAAATTCGTCTTTGTAGTCCAATGTTTTTTCCCTTCATGTTGCTCCCATTGTCGTAGCCTTGCCCTCGTAAGTTGTCCACAGAGAGCGACAGTTCTTCAAATTTGTTCAAGACAGCGGCTGTCAAACCACCTCCAGTTGTATCAGAAACAGGAATGAATCCCAAGAAGTGCTCTTTAATTTCAAACTTTTTGTCTTCTGATGTGGAAACAAACCGAACAATGATAGTCATTTGTTCAACATGAGACACGTCAATCCAGCTCTACAGAAAAGTATTTTGCAGTTTTGACATCGTCAAGAATCTTTTCCTTAATACCATTACTTAGCAGTTGAATCATCTCATTCTGTATTGTTTTTCCCAAATAATGTGCATGAATCTCTTGGTCCCGGATTTTCCGAATGTGCTCACACATGACGGGATCGAACATAGCCAAATACTCCACAAATTTCAAAAAAGTTCCCATTATTAGATGCAAACAATGCATCATTTGATCCACGGAACGCTAAGTTTTGCGTACCTAGTACCCTCACTAGAGCTATCAACCTTTCTAAAATATGATGCCAGTATTTTTCTAGCTCTTCAATTTTGCGTAAGTGTTCTTCGTCAATGGTCTTGTTCATCTTAAGTCTATTTTCGAGTTCCTTCCATTTTTGAAAGCTAATCATGTGATCTTTGCTTTTTTCGTGGCTGGCTAAAATAGCAGATATGTTTTTCCAGTCATTTACACCATCAGTACCTAAGGCTGAGCGTTTGATGATTCCTAGTTGAAGTGATGAGTCTGGAAACAACGTGCAGCAAAAACAAAAAACTGAATTTTTCTGAATAGAATACGTTAGCCAATTGCGTTCAAGACTTTCACCATTGACAAGACGACGTTTAAAGTGAACACAAGAAAATTTTCTACGATTAGTGTCCAAAGGAAAATCGAAATCTTTAACTTGTGTGGGGCCGAGTTTTACTACATCTAGGCGTAAGTCATCATTGATTACGGTCCACGTAGCGGGATCGTCCGAATAGTCGTTGCGTAGTATTTCTATAGATGTACCAGCCTCCATGTCAGTACTGGTACTTTGATCAGTTCTACCACCAGATATTGATGGTTGTAGTTCACTATTTTCAGCATGAGAAACAAATTCTATTTCCACATTCGATATTTCCGAGGCAACAGAAGCCTGTTGTTCCAACGTTTGGAATTCCGCGTCTTCATTTCTATTGCTTAGATATTTTAAAAATGACCCTTTGATTTTTGAAAGTTATTTCTCCTCCTCAGCTTTTCTTTTACGGTTCTGAAACCCCGAAAGTTTTTTCTTCTTATCAGCCATGACTCGTTACAACACACAGCATTTACCTAAAAGTTAACGCGCCGATTAAAATTGTTATCTGAACATTATATAATACGATTTTACTTTTAAGACAAAAACCACAAATTTCTTTAACAATTTCCAATGTTTCCAATATTTTTGAAAATCAAAACAATATACCTACCTCGCAGCGCCTAACACTTTAGAACCTAGGCCAAAAATTTACTAAAAACCTCCTATTTTCTATTTGCATTCATGAAAACCTCATGGAACAATGAATCTAATGAATATACAAAATAATAGCAATGGCTCACATGATAAAGCATGCAAACAGTAGAGACATGCCTCGAAAATATTATAATCGCGCGCGCCGATATGCAAAAAACGTAGATACTATCTCCCTTGCCTTAGCTGGCCTGACTGGCAGTCCAAGCAGTCTACGCCAATGCGTCAAAACAGACTCCTCCCACTAGCCGCATCGACTGCTGATGACATCTATCAATATAATCGCCAACTAGTACCTGGTACCTAAAGTCCAAACTACGTATAAATAGGCCATATGGTACACCTACCTTTTAAGTATACATATTTTTTTCTCTCGGACGCCCCCTTAGTGTAGTGTGTGCATTTTTGGTTGTTTGCTTTGCTTTGCCAACATTTGAAAACTTAGGAGCAAAATAAACGCGCGGGATCAAGCACCTGTCAGCAGACGATGCAAACAACTCACGTCCGTAGTTTAGCGCCTCCTTTCCGTGCGTAAATTGAAGCTCAACGGTTTTTCTTTTAAATTTATGGTAAAAAAATTTATGTACACTTTTCTTTCCATCCCTAAAACTTTTTGCCTTTTGAAAAGATTTTTTATAATGTTTTCTATTTTTTCTCTGGCGCCCCCTTAGGGTCGGCGCCCTAGGCGGCCGCCTAGTTTGTTTATACGTTCGGGCTGGCCCTGTCCGTAGCTAATCTACTTCAGGAACCATGTAGGACACTGCTGAAGTGTAGTGTAAAGGACAAGGACAAAAGCCATGGAACCGCATAAGAACGAGAGTCGATCTTGACATAGATCCTTGACTTTGAATTCATTGTAATAGTGTGTTTTCTCAGGAAACATAATCATATCACATGCCTCTAATAAGTACCTTGCTCTAACACTTCCTCAAGTTCTTCTCCTAGAATATCTTATACTAATACCCTCTCTGTGCCCATGGAACTTTTTGGATTTACTCTGTAAAATTACCCCAACGACCCTTACATACTTTAACTTCTCGACCTGGCGATTTTCCGTTATTGCTCTTCCATATTATCCTCTCCTTATTCCAATAGACATAACTTTATATTTTTTCATCAACATAGCCACATGAGAGCTTGTTTTTTTTGGGACGAGTTGTAGTTTTGGATGACGTCGTTCAACATACTGGAAAATGAAAAAAATATGCGGGGACCAATGAGTTACTATGAGAGCCGGGGGTCTGCTGATGAACTCTGTCGCTGTCATCTTGGTCCTTCTCTGAAGCTCAGCTGAAAACTGAGCTTCATAGGAGATCAAAATTTTCACTATATAATGCAACATTGTTGTATTGCTGTATATAGTAGAAGCGATGAAGCGCTGGATCAAGTCCCTTAAAGGAAATAAAAGGCTAAAGAAAAAAGTTCAAATCGACCTGTTTTTACTTTGAAAGTAAGGAAAGGAATTGCTTTTCTTTGGGCACCTCACCTTCCTAAATAAATGTAATAAAAAAACAATTAAAGCATCGTATGTACATAAAATTGGAATCAATAAAAACATCAGCTCACCGTGCGAAAAACATGACCACTCAGCCCTAAAATAAATAATGTTTCCGGGTCATTTTTACCAAACAATGAATAAAAACAAAACCTTCCCAAAAATAGAGAAATTTCATTACACTTGGAAATTTTTTTTAACACATTGTATGGTAAAATGAATGGTGTCATTGAAAGCTACAACTTATCTCACAAAAAAAATCAAGCCCTCATATGGCTATATTCATGAAAAATAAAGAAGTGAAGTTCCTTGAAAGAGGGCGAGGAAAAAAATAAAAGCGCAAAAAATGAAAAATGTCCTGATCCTTTAAGGGTTAAAGAGGACTTTCACCAAATTTTTCATTTTCAACCGAACACACAATGTAATACTGGAATTAAAAGGTTTTTTTTTAAATTTTTTTTATAACATTTCAGATTCCCTTTAAGAAACCAGCCTGGTCAAAATAAAAGAAAAAGATCCATTATAAAAGACCCTGAAACTTAGGGAACCTTTTGTTTTGGTAATGAGAGGGGGAAGCATTGGTAGAATAAAGTGGCTTTTTATGATGTCAGGAGTAGCGCATTCACACTAAAGTGTGTATGAGTCTGGCAGCAACCACAAAACAAGCATAGCCCCCAACTTTTGAAGAACAGGAAGAGAGACAAATTATGTGGCATGCGTAGCGTGGTGCGGCAAATTTTGGCCACTCCCCAATCCGCGCCCATTTACCATTTCTTTCTACCCTGCCAGGAGGAGATGTCAGATGGGTGATGGAACTCTGTGGTTTTGGTGCACTTTTTCTGTATAGGCTTCTTCTGATAAAAATGCAAGGAATAAAAAAACACTGTTGTTAAAGCACCACTCCAGCATTTTTTTTCAGTGCTGAAGTGGCGCTTTAAGCACAAGCCCTCTGCCCCCGGTCATATGCTTACCCTTTGGCATCTCCTCCGGTTTTCAGCACTGCTCTGGTCCCTCCGCGCCATTTTGTGAGCGCAACTTCTGACAGCCGGAAGTCAGAAGCTCCGCTCACAAGCTCTCAATACAAGTCTGTGAGAGCCAGTTCGAGGCTCTCCAAGACTTGTATTGAAAATTGACCTCCGCGGAGCTCCATGAAACACTAGAGCTGCGAACAGGTCGCTTTTCACACTAATCGGACGGGAGTGACGGCGGAGGGTGAGTATCAGAAAGGGGGCAGAGGACTTACATTTAAATCATCACTCCAGCGGTGCAATAAAAAAAACCCTGGAGTGGTGCTTTAAGCAGAGAATCAAAGCTTTTCAGTACTATTAAAAAAACATTAAAAACTCGACTTCATATTTGTACCAAAATCGCATCAAAAAAGAAAGAAAACACATAAAAAAATCGCTGCCAGCACGCAATCAGAGGA
The DNA here is from genome assembly GCF_046119375.1 of Phyllobates terribilis. Classification (NCBI taxonomy): domain Eukaryota; kingdom Metazoa; phylum Chordata; class Amphibia; order Anura; family Dendrobatidae; genus Phyllobates; species Phyllobates terribilis. Next base: position 715,147,178 of record NW_027362764.1, read on the forward strand.
AATTGTTATTGTGTGGTGCAGACACCTGTAGAAAAAAAAAGCCGTAGAATAAACACAACTTTTGCACTACATGTAAACACAGCTTTAGCATTACGTTTTTATTACATTTTAATAGAGAGAAAATATCAATCACGCCATTTTTTTACGTCATTCACCAATCCCTGTAAATATTCTGATCACTGTGTTGTGCTGGTTGTTACAATTACAGGGAAACCAAATATGTCTGTTATTTGCGGAATTGTGATGTTTCTTAATTTTTTAAAAAGACAAATTAATAATTACATTATTTTTTACATTATCAAGTGTTTTTCATTATTTTTTAGTAATTTTATAGGATGAAAAAATATCTTTTATCCACCCTCTAGATTACAAATACATTAAAAATATACTGCTATGTACAATTTATCAATACAATCTGCCTGTGGATTCAGAACTTGCAATAAAGATCAAGTGCACAAAATTCTCCCATTTCAAATACTCACAAGAAAGAAAAAAATTAAATTTTGTGATTGCTTTTTATTATTTTTAGTAGTTTTACAGAAAAAAATCGGACATTTCCATCACCTAAAGTATACAGGAAACATAGAAATACATTGTTTCATACAATTTATCTCTATGTACAGGGTCGAACTGAGGTGTCTGGGGCCCACAGGGGGAATTGACTCTAAGGGCCCACCTTACATCTATATGCACATACCTGTTAGCCATTATTCACGTTATAGTGGAGCATCGACTGTAAAACACAGGTGACTCCTGCCCATCTACTGTGCGTCACTATAACTGAGATGTACAATTACGGTAGTTTGCATTAAAGGGTTCTTTGGTGAAAAAAATCATCACCAATCCACAGGTTAGATAGGTGATAACTTATTGATCCGTGGAATCCGAGCATTGGAAACCGCATCGATCGGAAGAATGGGGAATTTTTATCCCCATTTTAAAATGGAGCGGCAGGTAGGATGTCTGACCACAGCTCCATTCATCCTCTTTGGGGTCTTCCAGAAAAAAACAAGTGCAGCCCTTTAGATAATGAATGGATAAGTGGTCGAGTTGCACATGCCGCTCCATACTAATGAGGATAAAAGCTCCACATTCTGAAGATCGGTGCAGGTCCCAGCAGTCAGACCCCCACCAATCAATAACTTATCACTTATCCTTTGGCCTCATTCACATGTTTAGTATTTGGTCAGTATTTCACATCAGTATTTGTAAGCCAAAACCAGGAGAGGAACAATCAGAGGAAAAGTATAATAGTGCATATTTGCTACTGTGTAATAGTCGCAGGACAGGGAGGGGTTAAACATCCAAGTATTTAATCTCTATTGGAAATCAAGAATCTTCCCCTTATTGATATCAGAGAGAACAAATGGCCGCCATACACAACACAATCCGCTATACCACCACATACAAGGGATAAATACCGTCACACCATGACCAGATCACATATTAACACCACATTGTGACCGAATAATACCACATACAAGGAACAAATACTGCCACACTATGACCAGACCACATAGTGACCGAATACCACATACAGGTGATTAATACAGTAACACCATGACAAGACCACATATTACCTCCACATAGTGACTGAATAATACCGTCACCCCATGACCAGACCACATAGAGACTGAATAATACTGTCACATCATGACCAGACCAAGTATTACCAACACAGTGACCGAATAATACCACATACAAGGAGCAAATACCGCCACACCATGACCAGATCATATATTACCACCTCATAGTGACCGAATAATACAGTACTGATCATTACTAAAAAACACAATACGTAATAACACAAATATTATCACTGGTGACATTATACACAGGAGCTCTGTATATAGTATCAGTGTACAGGTAATACAGGGATCACCAGTGATATTATACACAGGAGCCCTGTATATAGTGTACAGGTAATACAATGATCACCAGTGACATTACAGCATATACAGAGTACCCGTATATGCTGTAATACAGATATATACAGGTGATACAATGACCATCTCCATACAGAATTATGGGCCCCATGTAATGCTGCTAAATACAGTATATTAGCCCCATGCCGCTCCATACATTATATTGGTCCCATGTAATGCTGCTCCATATAATATATTGGCCCCATGAAGCTCCATACAGTATATTGGCCCCATGCTGCTCCATACAGTATATTGGCCCCATGTTGCTCCATACAGTATATTGGCCCCATGTTGCTCCATACAGTATATTGGCCCCATGCTGCTCCATACAGTATACTGGCCCCATGCTGCTCCATACAGTATATTGACCGCATGTTGCTCCATACAGCATATTGGCACCATGTTGCTCCATACAGTATATTGGTCCCATGTAATGCTGCTCCATACAATATATTGGCCCCATGCTGCTCCATACAGTATATTGGCCCCATGTTGCTCCATACAGTATATTGGTCCCATGTAATGCTGCTCCATACAATATATTGGCCCCATGCTGCTCCATACAGTATATTGGCCCCATGTTGCTCCATACAGTATACTGGCCCCATGCTGCTCCATACAGTATATTGGCCCCATGTTGCTCCATACAGTATATTGGCCCCATGTTGCTCCATACATTATATTGATCCCATGTAATGCTGCTCCATACAATATATTGGCCCCATGCTGCTCCATACAATATATTGGTCCCATGTAATGCTGCTCCATACAGTATATTGGCCCCATTTTGCTCCATACATTATATTGGTCCCATGTAATGCTGCTCCATACAGTATATTGGCCCCATGCTGCTCCATACAATATATTGGCCCCATGCTGCTCCATACAATATATTAGCCCCATGTTGCTCCATACAGTATATTGGCCCCATGTTGCTCCATACAGTATATTGGCCCCATGCTGCTCAATACAGTATATTGGCCCCATGTTTCCACATACAGTATATTGGCCCCATGTTGCTCCATACAGTATATTGGCCCCATGTTGCTCCATACAGTATATTGGCCCCATGCTGCTCCATACAGTATATTGGCCCCATGTTGCTCCGTACAATATATTGGCCCCATGCTGCTCCATACAGTATATTGGCCCCATGCTGCTCCATACAGTATATGGGCCCCCATGGTGTTGCTTCATACAGTATATGGGCCCCCACGGTGCTGCTCCATACAGTATATGGGCCCCCACAGTGCTGCTCCATACAGTATATGGGCCCCCATGGTGCTGCTCCATACAGTATATGGGCCCCCATGGTGCTGCTACATACAGTATATGGGCACCCATGGTGCTGCTCCATACAGTATATGGGCCCCCATGGTGCTGCTCCATACAGTATATGGGCCCCGATAGTGCTGCTTCATACAGTATAAGGGCCCCCATGGTGCTGCTCCATGCAGTATATGGGTCCCCATGGTGCTGCTCCATACAGTATATGGGCCCCCATGATGCTGCTCCATACAGTGTATGGGCCCCCATGGTGCTGCTTCATACAGTATATGGGCCCCCATGGTGCTGCTCCATACAGTATATGGGCCCCCATGGTGCTGCTCCATACAGTATATGGGCCCCCATGGTGCTACTCCATACAGTATATGGGCCCCCACGGTGCTGCTCCATACAGTATATGGGCCCCCATGGTGCTGCTCCATACAGTATATGGGCCCCCATGGTGCTGCTCCATACAGTATATGGGCACCCATGGTGCTGCTCCATACAGTATATGGGCCCCCATGGTGCTGCTCCATACAGTATATGGGCCCCCATGGTGCTGTTCCATACAGTATATGGGCCCCCATGATGCTGCTCCATACAGTATATGGGCCCCCATGGTGCTGCTTCATACAGTATATTGGCCCCATGTTGCTCCATACATTATATTGGTCCCATGTAATGCTGCTCCATACAGTATATTGGCCCCATGCTGCTCCATACAATATATTGGCCCCATGCTGCTCCATACAATATATTAGCCCCATGTTGCTCCATACAGTATATTGGCCCCATGCTGCTCAATACAGTATATTGGCCCCATGTTGCTCCATACAGTATATTGGCCCCATGTTGCTCCATACAGTATATTGGCCCCATGCTGCTCAATACAATATATTAGCCCCATGTTGCTCCATACAGTATATTGGCCCCATGTTGCTCCATACAGTATATTGGCCCCATGCTGCTCAATACAGTATATTGGCCCCATGTTGCTCTATACAGTATATTGGCCCCATGTTGCTCCATACAGTATATTGGCCCCATGTTGCTCCATACAGTATATTGGCCCCATGCTGCTCCATACAGTATATTGGCCCCATGTTGCTCCATACAGTATATTGGCCCCATGCTGCTCCATACAGTATATTGGCCCCATGTTGCTCCATACAGTATATTGGCCCCATGCTGCTCCATACAGTATATGGGCCCCCATGGTGTTGCTTCATACAGTATATGGGGCCCCACGGTGCTGCTCCATACAGTATATGGGCCCCCACGGTGCTGCTCCATACAGTATATGGGCCCCCATGATGCTGCTCCATACAGTATATGGGCCCCCATGGTGCTGCTCCATACAGTATATGGGCCCCCATGGTGTTGCTTCATACAGTATATGGGCCCCCATGGTGCTGCTCCATACAGTATATGGGTCCCCTAATGCTGCTCCATACAGTATATGGGCCCCCATGGTGCTGCTCCATACAGTATATGGGCCCCCATGGTGCTGCTCCATACAGTATATGGGCCTCCATGGTGCTGCTCCATACAGTATATGGGCCCCCATGGTGCTGCTTCATACAGTATATGGGCCCCCATGGTGCTGCTCCATACAGTATATGGGCCCCCATGGTGCTGCTCCATACAGTATATGGGCCCCCATGGTGCTGCTCCATACAGTATATGGGCCCCCACGGTGCTGCTCCATACAGTATATGGGCCCCGATAGTGCTGCTCCATACAGTATATGGGCCCCCATGGTGCTGCTCCATACAGTATATGGGCACCAATGGAGCTGCTCCATACAGTATATGGGCCCCCATGGTGCTGCTCCATACAGTATATGGGTCCCCATGATGCTGCTCCATACAGTATATGGGCCCCCATGGTGCTGCTCCATACAGTATATGGGCCCCCATGGTGCTGCTCCATACAGTATATGGGCCCCCATGGTGCTGCTCCATACAGTATATGGGCCCCCATAGTGCTGCTCCATACAGTATATGGGCCCCGATAGTGCTGCTCCATACAGTATATGGGCCCCCATGGTGCTGCTCCATACAGTATATGGGCCCCCATGGTGCTGCTCCATACAGTATATGGGCCCCCATGGTGCTGCTCCATACAGTATATGGGCCCCCATGGTGCTGCTCCATACAGTATATGGGCCCCCATGGTGCTGCTCCATACAGTATATGGGCCCCCATGGTGCTGCTCCATACAGTATATGGGCCCCCATGGTGCTGCTCCATACAGTATATGGGCCCCGATAGTGCTGCTCCATACAGTATATGGGCCCCCATGGTGCTGCTCCATACAGTATATGGGCCCCCATGGTGCTGCTCCATACAGTATATGGGCCCCCATGGTGCTGCTCCATACAGTATATGGGCCCCCATGGTGCTGCTCCATACAGTATATGGGCCCCCATGGTGCTGCTCCATACAGTATATGGGCCCCCATGGTGCTGCTCCATACAGTATATGGGCCCCCATGGTGCTGCTCCATACAGTATATGGGCCCCCATGGTGCTGCTCCATACAGTATATGGGCCCCCATGGTGCTGCTCCATACAGTATATGGGCCCCCATGGTGTTGCTCCATACAGTATATGGGCCCCGATAGTGCTGCTCCATACAGTATATGGGCCCCCATGGTGCTGCTCCATACAGTATATGGGCCCCCATGGTGCTGCTCCATACAGTATATGGGGCCCCACGGTGCTGCTCCATACAGTATATGGGCCCCCATGCTGCTCCATACAGTATATTGGCCCCATGCTGCTCCATACAGTGTATTGGCCCCATGCTGCTCCATACAGTATATGGGCCCCCATGGTGCTGCTCCATACAGTATATGGGCCCCCATGGTGCTGCTCCATACAGTATGTGGGCCCCCATGGTGCTGCTCCATACAGTATATGGGCCCCTTGTAATGCTGTATACATAAAAAAAAAAAATCTGATCCTCACCTCTATTCCTCACCTCTCCCGCTCCCTGGCTGCAGGCCGTGTCTTCTGACTCTGCAGTGCTCAGAGCAAAAGGCGGTAGTGACGTCACCCTGCCCTCTGCCCTGAGACGTCAGAATCAGAAGACGATGACGTCACTGGAGCTGCGGGGAACGAATAGAGGTAAGCATTTGAGGAGGAGGGGTGGAGGCTTTCCCTGGGGTGGGGGCTCTCCCTCCCCCGACTCATGGGCCCAATAGTGTGTCGGTGTCTCTTCCCCTGGGGCCCCAGCACTTACCTGGGTGCTCCGGGTGGTGATGCGGCCGCCGGCCATTGTCATCGTGGCAAGTTGGGAGCGTGTGCATGCCTCCCTTGCTTTTAAAGGGCCCATGTCCTTAAAAAAAAAAATTTCCCTCTTCCTCTCTGGGGCGACGGGGGCCGGGCCCCCTGGGCATTTCACCGGTACCCTGCCAGGCCAGTCTGACCCTGTCTATGTATAATAGTATAATCTGCTTCTGGGGTCACTGCCTGCAATATAGGTCAAGATTAACAAATTATCCTATCTACATCATAGTGAGCAGTGCCTCAAAAGATGGAGCTGTAGCCTGTGAACATGGAGACGCGAGTTCGAGTCCCGGGGAGAACCCAGCCACAAGAGAAGAAGTGAATAATATAATTTAATTTATGCACTGAGCAGAAAGATGTGGCCCCACCCCGGGGAGGAGGAGCTACAATGAAGACCTCGGAGAGAGATGAGTAATAGAAGCCGGGACAAAAGCCCTGATGTGCCAAAATGGCGGGACTGAGCCCTCAAATCGGGACACTACCGCTGAATTCGGGACAGTACCGTTGAATCTGGGACGGTTGGGAGCTATGGACAAGCAGCTGTGGACACAGTAGTCTGTAAGGCTATGTTCCAACTATGAGTATTTGGTTAGGTTTTTGATGTTTCAGATTTTTCGCAGCATTTCTGCACCTATTAGATAAATAAGGTTGGTTGTATTTTTTTTATTGCATTTTTCAGTGCATTTTTTTTACATGTTTTTTTTCCGCTTTTTTTTCTCTTTTTGGTGTGTCATGTTGTAAATAAAGCTGCTTTGTTTTTGATACTTCGTTGGTATTTGACTTTGATAAAACTTTACTGATACAGTCATGTGCAAATTACATGCGGTTTTAGTACATTGCCGCAGCGGAAACGCATTAGAAATGCATGTGCAAAAATATGCAGCATCAAAAAGTCACTAAAAGCTCATTGTGGGAACGTAGCTTAAATGTCCAAATGAAAGTGCTATTAGGAGACCATATGCTTCATTGTACAATTTATTCTTCTTTTTGTAAAATAATAAGGCAGGTGCCCAAGCTCAGATTTTATGTTAAAAGCCTGAGAAGTAACCATGAGACTGCCTATTCTCTACCCAGAGCAGCTCTGCGGCTAATGAATGAGTCAATTAATGATGTTGCTTGTTTTCTTTCGGCATTGCTGACGGTTAATCAGTATTGTATTTGTTAGTGATGTTGTTGAAAGCACGGTGAAAAAACAAGTTCTTAGTGAGCTAAACCTTGAATTATTCCTATATTAATTTATTAAAATAAGCTCTGTACTGCGTAATTTCTTTAAATCTTTCTGATACTGATTCCCGACTCCTCTGCAGACATAGATAAAATAAGGTTGCCCATAGTCACCACTAGAGGGAGCTGAGAAGCTAATTGCAGACATGTAAATTGAACTCAGTAATAAAAGATTATGCATTTAAAGGGAACCTGTCAGGTCCAATAATGCTTTTAACCTGCAGATATCCAGTCTGCTGGTTAATAGCGTTAGCAAGGTGCCCGGCCGCTGTACTGAAAGTGTGGCACCCAGAAGAAGATTAACTTTATTTCTGAACTGTGACTGTAGCCGCACCAACATGCGTGTTGGACTGAAAGCTGGCGGCTCCCTGGAGAAATAAAGTACATTTTCTTCTGGGTGCCGCACTTTCAGTACAGTGGCACCTTCATAACGCTATTAATCTGCAGATTAATCCTATATCTGCAGGTAAATAACGTTATCCGACTTGACAGGTTTCCTTTAAGATCCTCCTAATTGTGGTTGAATTTTTTTTATCTTTTAATCTCTTTTATGGCACAAGTTAGTAGTGCGTGTGTTGAGCAGGCTCACAGGCTCTCCATACCTGGCAGATGATGGCTGCATGTCAAAGCCAGGATCTGCCTCTAACAACCCTTAGCTAACTTGCTGCCAATGCCTGACAGCAGCCAGATCTACCTCTCTGGCCCAGATGTCACCTCTCTGCTGTCCAGAATCCCAGCATGTCTATCAGCCATATCCTCCTTCTTCTCCTCTCGCTTCCTCAAGCTCAATGTGGACAAAACTGAACTCATCATCTTTCCCCCATCTCACATATCTTCCCCACCTGATCTCTCTATCACAATAAATTACATCACACTTTCCCCTGTACCGGCAATCCACTGCCCCGGAGTAACCCTTGACTCTGCCCTGTACTTCAAACCCCACATCCAAGCTCTCGCCACCTCCTGTGCCTCCAGCTCAAAAATATTTCCAGAATCCGCCCTTTCCTCAACCCTCACTCTACTAAACTGCTTGCGCATGCCCTCATCATCTCCCACTTCGACTACTGCAACATCCTCCTCTGTGACCTCCCTGCTAACACTCTCGCACCCCTCCAGTCCATCCTTAACTCTGCTGCGCAACTAGTTTATCTCTCGCCTTGCTACTCCTCTGCTACCCCCCTTTGCAAATCCCTTCACTGGCTCCCAATTGCCCAGCGTATCCTGTTCAAACTACTAACACTGACCTACAAAGCCATCCATAACCTCTCTCCTCCACACATCTCTGAACTAATCTCCCGATATATTCCCTTACGTAATCTCCGGTCCTCCCAAGACCTCCTTGTCTCCTCCACACTAATTCGTTCCTCACCCAATCGGCTCCAAGATTTCTTCCAAATATCCCCCGTCCTATGGAATTCTGTGCCACAACACGTCCGATTAGCCTCCACATTTCGATCCTTCAGACGGAACCTGAAAACCCATCTCTTCAAACAAGCTTACAGCCTGCCATGACCTTGCTTGCTGCCACCTCAACAACACCGGAGCTTCTGCAACCCCTCAACCTACTGTCTCCTTCCCCGTTCCTGTAGAATGTAAACCCGTAAGAGCAGGGTCCTCTTCCCTCTGTACCAGTCTATCATTGTTAGTTTATTTACTGTAAGTGATATCTGTATTTTGTATGTAACCCCTTGTCATGTACAGCACCATGTAATCAATGGCGATATATAAATAATAATAATAATAATAATAACCAATGTACCGGCATAGGGGACATGGGGCTGGTGCCGGCATGGAGGCAATGATGGGAGCCATGATTGTGTGAGATGATGGGTTGATATGCAGCCAGGGTTCTGTTGAAGACCCCCGTTCCTGCCAAAATGGAACACTGCTGAAACCCAGCCTGTGGCTTGGCTTCAAAGGAGACAGTGATTTTTACTATGTACAGTACAAGCAATCAGACGATCACCAGTTCAAGTCCCCCAAGGGGAATAAAAAATACAGTAAAAAATAATAAAAAAATATTTTGAAAAATAATAAAAAAAAATTTAAAAAACAAAAAAATTGTAATCACTCCCCTTTCTTCCCCCACTAAAAATAAAGCTATTAAAAAAAAATAAAAACAAACACATATGTGGCATTCCTCCATCCATAAAAGTACTTATCTATCAAAATATAAAACTAATTAACCTGATCAGTAAACGCAGTGAACAGAAAAAAAAAATTGTAATTTATTTAGTCGCCACAATGATGAAAAAATTCAGTATGAAGCGATCTAAATGATGTACCCCAGAATGGTACCAATAAATACGTTGTCACGCCATGCAAAAAATAAGCCCTCACATAGCCTCAAAAATGTTATGGCTCTGTGAAAATGAAGGTCCAAGCTAAAACCAGAGTTGGGTAAAAAATTCAGAAGTGGTGACGTGTCCTACCACTGTGTCTATGCGGGATATTTAATCCCTTCATGCTGCGACCCATTTCCATTTTTGCGCTTTAGTTTTTTACTCCTCTTTTTCTTTCTTTTTTATTTTTCGGTCAATATGGCCATGTGAGGGCTTGTTTTTTTGTGGGACAAGTTGTACTTTTGAACTACACCATTGGTTTTACCATATCGTGTCCTGGAAAATGGGAAAAAAAATTCCAAGTGCGGTGAACATTTACCAATGTTCGCTAAATGGTAAAACTGACCTGCCATTATAATTCTTCAGGTCATTATCAGTTCGTAGATACCAAACATGTAGAGGTTATTTTTTATTTAAGTGGTGGAAAAAAAATCCAAAGTTTGTTAAAAAAAAGAAAAAAAAAAGTAGCCATTTTCCAAGACCTGTATTGTCTCCATTTTTCGGGATCTTGGGCCGGGTGAGGGCTTATTTTTTGAGCACCGAGCTGACGTTTTCATTGATACAATTTTGGGGTAGATACGATCTTTTGATCGCCCCTTATCGCATTTTATCGCAAGGGGCGAGCTCACCTCATGCACGTCACTGACAGCGTGGGAAAATTCTCACGCTGAAGCGCTGAGTGCAGGAGAATTTTCCCACACTGTCAGTGACGTGCATGAGGTGAGCTGAGTTCATTGGACATGACCTCGGCTCATCTGGATGCCGTCACAGCCTGACACTGAGGAGAACAAGCATGCCTGCGCTTCTCAGTGTCTGCAGGATGACAGGCTGGATGGCAGCTTTCTGCTGCGGTCCAGCCTGTCATCTCGATGTAGCAGAGCTGGAGCTGTCCTGGGAACCATCGAAAGGTAAGGATGATGTTGCTTTATTATTTTTCTTTTATTGCAGGAGATCGTTGGCTTCAGCTGGAATGGGCGTGATGGTAAGTATGGTTTAATTTAGAACAATAAAGAATTGTGTGTTTATTTCAATTAAAGGACTTTATTCTGGGTGTTTGTGTTTTTTTGTAACTTTGATTATGGGGTTAGTAATGGAGGTGTCTTATAGACGCCTCTCCATTACTAACCTGGGCTTGATGTCAGCTGGCATTATAAGCTGACATCAACCCCAGCCCTATTACCCCACTGCCACCGCTACAGGACAGTGGGAAGAGCGAGGCTAAGTGCCAGAATTGGCGCATCCTATGGATGCGCCATTTCTGGGGCGGCTGACGGCTGGTGTTTCTAGCCTGGGAGGGGGCCAATATTCATGGCACCCTTTCTGGGCTATTAATATCAGCCCCCAGCTGTCTGCCTAGCCTTTGCTAGATATTAAAATAGGGGGGACCCCAAGTCATTTTTTTGGGGGGGTCCCCCATTTTAATAGCTAGTAAAGGCTAGGTATTCAGCTGGGGGCTGATATTAGTAGCCTGGGAAGCTCCATGGGTATTACCCCCTTCCCAGGCTTCAAACATCTGCCCCAGCCGTCAGCTTAACCTCCGCTAGAGACTAAAATTATGGGGAACCCCACGCCAATTTTTTTTTTTTAGAAATCCTTTATTTTAACACTAAATGACAAGTACAGTAATCAACACTATCACTGTACTTATTATATATGTGACTGACATGCTTCTATCTATCTAATCTATGTGTGAAGCTCTATTCTGTCTGTTATAAATTGTCGGGTACCGCTGCTGAATTGCCGGCCGGCTTTTTTAAAGAGACGGTGCATGAAAACACTAATATTTTTTTAAATAAATCCTTTACACTAAATGACAAGTACAGTAACCAACACTGTCACTGTACTTCTTATATATGTGACTGACATGTTTCTATCTATCTAATCTATGTGTCATGCTCTATTCCTTCCTGTCTAAATTATCGGGTACCGGTGTATGCCGCTGCTGAATTGCCGGCCGGCTTTTTTAAAGAGAGCGTCTTCTGAGCAGTTTGGCAGCTTTTGGACACCTTTGAAGGTGTTTTCTATGTGTTTCTATGTGTTCGACGGTGTTCTAAGGTGTTCGACGAACAGTTCGACGAACAGTTCCTCGAACATCCCGGTGTTCGACGAACCGAACCGAACCCGAACACTACGGGGGTGGCTCAACACTACTCATCACCACCACCGCCTGAGAGGTGGCCGCCTCTGCTCTCCAGCACCGCTGCTGCTTTTTCTCTGGCAGGTGAGTCTTATTTCCGACTGTGCAACAACAAGCGGGGGAGGGAGGGAAGGAGAGAGGGAGGCTGCACGGAGAGGCTCAGGCCGCGGCCTCTGCTCTGGGCGCTGGGCTGGGCCCGAGCCTCGCAGCAGTGGGCAGATAGCGACCGAGTGCAAATGCCACGGCGCCAACGAAGGGAGTGGCATTGTGATCTGGCCGGTACTGGCCCGGGACATGTCAAGCGGATCACCCTCCTCTTCTGCCGCCTGCCTTCATCTCTGCGCCCTCTCCTGTCACATTCCCTCTGTACTAGGGAATTGCATAACTAGCAATCCCTGACATGACTGGCTCCATTGTGACACCTGACAGCAAGTACCGACCTCTTTAGTGACCTGTGCAGAATACAGGCCTGCAGGGCTCACAGGGTACTGGCTGCCACCATGCCTGCCTGAAGGGCACAACTATCAACAGCGCCAGCGTTGCCCCGTCTGATATATATACAGTTAAGTCCATATATATTTGGACAGAGACAACATTTTTCTTATTTTGGTTCTAGACATTACCACAATTAATTTCAAACAAAACAATTCAGATGCAGTTGAAGTTCAGACTTTCAGCTTTCATTTGAGGGTATCCACATTAAAATTGGATGAAGGGTTTAGGAGTTTCAGCTCCTTAACATATGCCACCCTGTTTTTAAAGGGACCAAAAGTAATTGGACAGATTAAATAATTGTAAATAAAATGTTCATTTCTAGTACTTGGTTGAAAACCCTTTGTTGGCAATGACTGCCTGAAGTCTTGAACTCATGGACATCACCAGACGCTGTGTTTCCTCCTTTTTGATGCTCTGCCAGGCCTTCACTGCGGTGGTTTTCAGTTGCTGTTTGTTTGTGGGCCTTTCTGTCTGAAGTTTAGTCTTTAACAAGTGAAATGCATGCTCAATTGGGTTGAGATCAGGTGACTGACTTGGCCATTCAAGTATATTCCACTTCTTCGCTTTAATAAACTCCTGGGTTGCTTTGGTTTTATGTTTTGGGTCGGTGTCCATCTGTAGTATGAAACAACGACCAATCAGTTTGGCTGCATTTGGCTGGATCTGAGCACACAGTATGGCTCTGAATACATCAGAATTCATTCGGCTGCTTCTGTCCTGTGTCACATCATCAATAAACACTAGTGACCCAGTGCCCCTGGAAGCCATGCATGCCCAAGCCATCACACTGCCTCCGCCGTGTTTTACACATGATGTGGTATGCTTTGGATCATGAGCTGTACCACACCTTCGCCATACTTTTCTCTTTCCATCATTCTGGTAGAGGTTGATCTTGGTTTCATCTGTCCAAAGAATGTTCTTCCAGAACTGTGCTGGCTTTTTTAGATGTTTTTTAGCAAAGTCCAGTCTAGCCTTTTTATTCTTGATGCTTATGAGTGGCATGCACCGTGCAGTGAACCCTCTGTATTTACTTTCATGCAGTCTTCTCTTTATGGTAGATTTGGATATTGATACGCCTACCTCCTGGAGAGTGTTGTTCACTTGGTTGGCTGTTGTGAAGGGGTTTCTCTTCACCCTGGAGATTATTCTGCGATCATCCACCACTGTTGTCTTCCGTGGACGCCCAGGTCTTTTTGCATTGATGAGTTCACCAGTGCTTTCTTTCTTTCTCAGGATGTACCAAACTGTAGATTTTGCCACTCCTAATATTGTAGCAATTTCTTGGATGGGTTTTTTCTGTTTTTGCAGCTTAAGGATGGCTTGTTTCACCTACATGAAGAGCTCCTTTGACCGCGTGTTTACTTCAAAGCAAAACCTTCCAAATGCAAGCACCACACCTCAAATCAACTCTAGGCCTTTTATCTGCTTAACTGAGAATGACATAACGAAGGGATTGCCCACACCTGTCCATGAAATAGCCTTGGAGTCAATTGTCCAATTACTTTTGGTCCCTTTAAAAACAGGGTGGCACATGTTAAGGAGCTGAAACTCCTAAACCCTTCATCCAATTTTAATGTGGATACCCTCAAATGAAAGCTGAAAGTCTGAACTTCAGTTGTATCTGAATTGTTTTGTTTAAAATTCATTGTGGTAATGTCTAGAACCAAAATAAGAAAAATGTCTCTGTCCAAATATATATGGACCTAACTGTATCTATATAATGCAATTCCCATTTCGATTGGCGTTTTCAATCACCATCAACAAAGCTCAGGGCCAATCTATAGAATTGTGCGGTTTAAATCTAGACACGGATTGCTTCTCACATGGACAATTATGTTGCGTGTCACAAACCAGACAATCTCTATATCTACACAGACAATGGAACAACAAAAAATATTGTATACCCCCAAGTATTGTAAAATTAAACATTTTAGAAACGTGCGCTTTCTCTTTTCTTTCTTTTCCATTTAACCAGACTAAGCCACAGCAACACATGGCCGGGTACAGTTAGTTTTTAATACAAATTATTTATATGGAAAAAAATATGGCAAATAAGAAAAAACATTTTACACAAAAACATGATTTACACAATAGGTAATTATTTATTAATTATGGTTGCTTATATTGCGCAAAAACCTTTCGTTGAGCTTTATAGACATTGTCATGACTGTTCTCATTGGGGCTCACAATCCAAACTCCCTAGTAGTATGTCTATGGAGTGTGGGAGGAAACCCATGCAAGCACAGGGAGAACATGCAAATTCCTTACACATGCTGTTCTTTGTGGGCTTTGAACCCGGGACCTCCGCACTGCAAGCAACATTTATAACCACTGAGCCACCATGCTACCCGCTCTCATGGATGACATACTTCCTTAAAATGCTATAGATCCCTGTGCATATTTCTTTTAGGCCACGTTCACACGTTCAGTATTTGATCAGTATTTTGCATCAGTATTTATAAGCCAAAACCAGGAGTGGGTGAAAAATGCAGAAATGGTGACGTGTTTCTATTATACTTTTCCTCTGATTGTTCCTCTCCTGATTTTGGCTTACAAATACTGATGTGAAATACTGACCAAATACTGAACATGTGAACTTGGCCTTATAGTGTATTGTATGAGTATGAGTAATGTGACATAAAACATTCCTGAAACTAGTGTCATTTAACAATGTTTAACCATATTTCTACTGCAGTTTGTATGTAGTACAATACACTGCAAGTTGCATGAGTGTGTTCATTCTAAAGTCAACTTCTCATTGGTCAATTTCCAGCACCTCTCTATTTTGACTTCTCGTCTAAGCTTTAATCAAACTATATCAAACTATATAAGATTGGAGCTTAGCAGACCAGTCATAAGAATAGAAACAAGGGCTGGAGACTGACCCATCAGGGAGATGACTGTCAGCCGGTACGGAATGTATTGGAGCAGCTTTCAGTATATTGTAATACATTCAAGCTGAATGGCGGTAGGGAAACTGGAAGTCCTAAAACTGATTTGATAACACAAGCCCTCTCCCCGCTTGAGGCTCCAGGCCCCAACATGACCAGCAACTCCTGGATTTGGGCTGCTTGGGACTGGGATGTTGATTCCAGACTGCCACTGGATCCTGCATCTAGCAAGCATTCCAATTCCTCTGAGTCAACCTCTTTATCCTCCATGATGTTCTGGGCATCCCAATGGACGAATTCCTGGATCAAATCCGACTGAGTGTCGGTGGCCCAGTATTCAATCCATAAAAGCTGGCACAGTTCCTGTAGCTGCCATTTCCTTTTACGGCTGTATATCAACTCCGGTACTCTTCCCAAGGCCGAACTGGTGGGGTTGGACATGGTGGCGTCCGAAAACTACTGTGTATGCCTCACCCATGGTCTGCTGGATCTGCCTATCTGCCTCCCTGGTTGTGGAGTCCTTAGACGGTGTCTACGAACACTAGTCCCCTGCAGCTCTGCAACTCTCTCAGATCAGCGCGAAGAGATGAGGGTCAATGGGTGCTCTCGTCTGCTCCCCTGGCTGTCTTTACAAGGCCACACAGGCCAGGGCTCAGCCCACTGAACGCTCCTACTCCTACCCTGTGGACAGAACACTACTCAGACAACACATGGTGAGGGTACCACACTCCGGTAAGACTTTATTTGATCACCCACAGTCAACAACATATAGTACATTCCCAGCAAGTACACAAGATGGTGCAAATGACAGAGTCTCACCCTTCCTCTGGCTCGCCAGGGATTAGAGCCTCCATGACTTAGGGGCATCCTGGGCTCACTACCCCAACAAGTAGCACATCGCTTTTGGTGGGCACCCACAGAGAAGAGGTAGTGGCAAGCTTAGGAAGCTAACCGAGCTCAGCGAGGTATGTGGCCAGTTGACCTTATTGTCCCAACCTGTGTTCTCCAAATGACTTTGTGGGCTCAGCGATGCATAATGGAGCAGATCTGTGTTCCACCAGCTGGAACCATAGTTCCTGGGTTGACGTCCTGTAGAGTCACACCGGTGACAGGAGCAGGGCCCTTTTATATCTCACAGATCTCATTTCAGGGCATTGTTCCTCAGGATTGGGGGGAAGGTGGGGGAAGTTAATCTCTCATTGTTCGATTGTTCAATTAGACTGCATATTTGTCCTTCAAGTTGTGAAGACTTGAACACCACAGGGGGCTGCTGCAATACGTAATCAGCAGGGATTACACAAACTAACATACAACAAGGGTCAACGGACAGTCTCACATGAAACAATAGCTAATGTCCCTTTACCTACTGAATAAAGGAACAATAAGTCTGGCAAAATTACAATAATTCACCCCCGCACCAGTGGCCAGATTAACGCTATGTCATCACAATTTACAAAGCCCCAAAATATTATTTAAAACTTATGTTATCCATTCAATAAAATGGATAAAAACCCAGCTATTATACATAAACACTTTAGAATAGGGGAGATAATGATCTAACTTTAATTCTACTGGTATTACTAAGGGCAAGTATGTAGCTAAGGTGCTGTGTATCAGGGGAGGTGCCAACAAGCTACTTTGCCTTAGGGCTCCTGCAGATTACCATATTTTCTGTCCGAGTGCGATCCGACAAAACATTGGATTGCACTCGGGTCAAAGTTATTCTATGGGGCAAGCACATGTCCCATGTCTGAATTTTGCCTCAGACTGAGTCTGTGTAAGGTGCCCCAGCGAGGTAGTCGTGGGCGAGCGGTAGCCCCCTCTCGCTCTGGCACCCTACAAACAATTCGTGTCCTCCCTCTGATGTGTGGCTGTGTATGTGGGCCTCTCCACTTACTTCAAACCATCCGATCGCGGCTGTCTCCAGGCATTTCTCTTCTGGGACCAGGGCAGCAATAAATTCAGAGGACATGAGGTTCTTAACCATAACTTGGACTTTACTTGGGGAAGAGGAATATGTACAATATTTACAGGCAGATATAATGGATAAGGCCCGACAGGTTATTATCTCCCTCACAGGCACTGGCAACATCTTCAGCCCTGGTTCCCTCTTTAAGTGAAGCATCTCTGTGACTCTAATCTCTAGCCCAAGAGACTCTTCTGCAATATCAACAGTGTTCCGGATCTGATATCTCCCCCACGTCTTAGCCTGGAGTCCTATTTATCTTCCTCTGCTTCCTGCAGACTAGAAGTGCCCCGGGTCCTCAATACCTCTGTTGAGTTTCTCCGGCCAGCTAACAGGACTCTTGCATAGGGAGACTTTTACACTGGTGATCCCACTGTCTGAGGGTATGGAGCTCCCATCTACCCTAGCAGCCACCATATAGTCAGGCTGCCCGTACAGTTCACTGTCCTATCTCTTACTACTCATCACTTCTTGCTTCTGGAAACTAAGCAGAGATTTTCCTAATGTGCCCACCCTCTGTGGACTGTCATCTTACAGCATTAACCCCATCACTGTCTGTAACACTGCTAGCAGACTCAACCTAATATCTGCACCCAGGACAGTGGCATCTTGTGGCTGATTACAGGTACTGCAGCCCACAAGGAATTATGCCAGAACCAAGCTCTATAACACTCAAGGCTTGGTCAGGGCACTAAGTTCTCCCTCTTCTCTACTGACTGGACCACTGATGCTAACCTCTTAGCTTGGCCTACCAACAGTCCTGAGAGGTTTAACTATGGGAACACTCCCTTTAACTACTTCAGTCCCTAAAGGAAGGCTATGTCCTTCCCCACTATTACATCTGTTTTAGGAAAAAATCACAGCATGCACGATTTGTATCTGTAAATTGCAAGTCAATAAGTCCATGGAAAATCGGATCACACTCTGATAACATCTGAGTGCAGTCCAATTTTCATGGACTGACAGAATGGAGACGATGGAGAAATTGTTTTCTACATCTTCTCATCCAAGAAAATCAGACCACACTGTAATCAGAGTCTGATCAGAGTGTGATTAGCATAAGAGTGTGATTAGCATAATCGGACTGACTTTGTCGGATGAGAGAAAATACGGTTGTATGACCTTAGCATTAGCCAGAGTTTTTAGCTAGAGGGCTGGGGCAGCAAACTTAACTTGTTAAAAGGATATATCAATAACCTCATCATCACATTCTGAGCGCTATTGAAGGGGGGTGGCAGGCTGAAGAAGACACCGTGGCAACATAAGGGTTAAATGTGTTGTATATAAAATGTCAAGTTATGTTTTAATATGTGTGCTGTGTATGTTATGATTTGTGTGATAAAGTTGTGCTATGTTTTGTCCCTATGGCCATTATTATATGCCGGTTATCCTACAGGCTCTGCCTAAGGCCATCCCTGGTAATGCTGGAGGTCTGTCCACTAGGGGAACCATACAGTAGATAGGGACATAGTTTGCACTACATTGCACAGGACACTAGATAGTTAACATAGGGATTAGCATATCAGTTGGAACCGGTTAAGAGGAGTTTACAGAAAAGTTTTTCCTGGTTGCTGGCAGTCTAGTCAGGGTGTGGAGTCCATGACACACACACCACAGTTCTGAGTCCATGACTCATATTACACAGGTCTAGTGTATGTCCTGTAAAAGAGGGTGGAGTTGGAGGAAGCAGACTGAACAAGCAGGAAAATAAGTTCTAGAAGCTGATACAGCAGGAAAGGAAAGTGCTCTGTCAGTTTGCTTTTTCTGAGAAGAATGGGGGCACATCTACTACTTCAACTGGACGCCAGGGCAATCTTGGGCTCACAGCCTGGAAGAGGGCCTGACAATCAGGTCTCTGTCTCCCAGAAGGGGAAGATGTCAGCCGAGTCGCAGGGGGAGAGAAGGATAGTGAATCTCAGGACAGGATGCGGACAATGACTGCCAGGACACAAAAAAAGGGAACATCACCACAAAAAGACTCTGTCTTAAAGGGGTTGTCCGATCAAAAGTGCTAAGTCTGCAGTCACTCTGTGTAACTACAGACTTATGAATCCCCCTCAGAGCATGCACTGTGCACTGTGGGGATTCGCCGGTATGAGACTCGGGACCGGAGGCTATGTATATGACTCGTCTCCTGGGCCTGTGTTGTGCGTGCACGTGTATGCGGGGAATACCCGGAGCCGGATCGCTGGGGGTTGTAGTCTCCGTGGCGATGACCCGGTTCGTGCCCAGGGTGGTCAAACCAGTGGCAGACTTAGTAGTATTATAATTGTCCGACTACGCCACCCGTGGATTGCGGTCAGTGGTGACCGCCGCTGCGATGCAGCCCACTGAGGCTGATGTTGTATGCGCAGCCAAGTATGGGATGACTCCCCACGGGAGAAGTATAGCCTCAGGGCAGTTAGTGCGGATGATGGCAGTGATGGTGCACGAGCGTCCCAGCACTGGTGGTGCTGGTGCGGCGAAGAAGCACAGAGACGTGTGGTTGCAGTTTACAATGCTTTACTCACAGTTCTTTACTGATCCTAGTCACCTCGGCACCGGCGGCGACTGCCCAAGCCGTGCTGCGTCCACCAGGCAAGGGGCTCGACCAACTCCCAGGCAATTCCAGAGCGTGGCACAGGGCTCCCTTCTCTTCCCATCTCTGGCCGTGCCCCACCAGTGACTCTACGTTTGTCCGGCAGCCTCGGGCCTTCTCTTGGTATGCTGATTTCTGTGTCCCTGACCCTATGTGGTGTGCCTTCCTGGTAGGTGTAGTGAGGGGTCGCACCGAGATATAGTCACGACCGCCAGTCTTTGGCTGAGGATTAGTCGCCTCCACCAATTTGGGATCCGGTACCCTGTTCTGCCAACCCGTCACCCGCAATCTCCTGGGCTTATGGGGTTCCTTCTTCTCTCGTGTCTCTGGGCCTCTCTTAATGTTCCGTTCCTTGTTTCCTTTCTCTTCTGTTCCTGTTCTCTCTGCTGTTTCTGGCCTCCACTCCAGGCCTGTCTCGTGGAGCTGGGCCCAGACTGAGCCACAGCTCCCTGTCAGCCCTCTCTGGCTGAAGTCCTTCTCTCACTCCTCTCCTCTGACTGTCTGAACTTCTAAGATGGTGCCCACCTTATATACCTCCCTCTCTGTGTGAGCCCAGGTGACTAGCAACCAATGGGCTCCTACCTATGCCCAGAGACCCACCCCTATCTGCTCCTACACCACTGGGTTTTCCTTCCCCTCCCCACTCCAGCCAGGGACAGATGCTGTCGTGCCTGCACTTCTGTCTAGTAGGAGCACCGTTGAGCTGTCCCTCGGAAATGGGGTGTGTGTGGTGCATGCAGCTTACTGAGTCCTGGTCCACACTCCATCCTTACCCGGGAGTGGAATATCACACCACTGGTTTGAGGTGCAATACCCCTGTAGCATCAGAGCCCTCGGGGTGCTACATTTACAGTACAGACCAAAAGTTTGGACACACCTTCTCTTTTAAAGATTTTTCTGTATTTTCATGACTATGAAAATTGTACATTCACACTGAAGGCATCAAAACTATGAATTAACACATGTGGAATTATATACTTAACAAAAAAGTGTGAAACAACTGAAAATATGTCTTATATTCTAGGTTCTTCAAAGTAGCCACCTTTTGCTTTGATGACTGCTTTGCACACTCTTGGCATTCTCTTGATGAGCTTCAAGAGGTAGTCACCGGAAATGGTCTTCCAACAATCTTGAAAGAGTTCCCAGAGATGCTTAGCACTTGTTGACCCTTTTGCCTTCACGCTGCGGTCCAGCTCACCCCAAACCATCTCGATTGGGTTCAGGTCTGGTGACTGTGGAGGCCAGGTCATCTGGCGTAGCACCCCATCACTCTCCTTCTTGGTCAAATAGCCCTTACACAGCCTGGAGGTGTGTTTGGGGTCATTGTCCTGTTGAAAAATAAAACTAAACGCAAACCGGATGGAATAGCATGCCGCTGCAAGATGCTGTGGTAGCCATGCTGGTTCAGTATGCCTTAAATTTTGAATAAATCCCCAACAGTGTCACCAGCAAAGCACCCCCACACCATCACACCTTCTCCTCCATGCTTCACGGTGGTAACCAGGCATGTAGAGTCCATCCGTTCACCTTTTCTGCGTCGCACAAAGACACGGTGGTTGGAACCAAAGATCTCAAATTTGGATTCATCAGACCAAAGCACAGATTTCCACTGGTCTAATGTCCATTTCTTGTGTTCTTTAGCCCAAACAAGTCTCTTCTGCTTGTTGCCTGTCCTTAGCAGTGGTTTCCTAGGAGCTATTTTACCATGAAGGCCTGCTGCACAAAGTCTCCTCTTAACAGTTGTTGTAGAGATGTGTCTGCTGCTAGAACTCTGTGTGGCATTGACCTGGTCTCTAATAGGAGCTGCTGTTAACCTGCGATTTCTGAGGCTGGTGACTCGGATAAACTTATCCTCAGAAGCAGAGGTGACTCTTGGTCTTCCATTCCTGGGGTGGTCCTCATGTGAGCCAGTTTCTTTGTAGCGCTAGATGGTTTTTGCAACTGCACTTGGGGACACTTTCAAAGTTTTCCCAATTTTTCGGACTGACTGACCTTCATTTCTTAAAGTAGTGATGGCCACTCGTTTTTCTTTACTTAGCTGCTTTTTTCTTGCCATAATACAAATTCTAACAGTCTATTCAGAAGGACTATCAGCTGTGTATCCACCAGAATTCTGCACAACACAGCTGATGGTCCCAACCCCATTTATAAGGCAAGAAATCCCACTTATTAAACCTGGCAGGGGACACCTGTGAAGTGAAAACCATTTCTGGTGACTACCTCTTGAAGCTCATCGAGAGAATGCCAAGAGTGTGCAAAGCAGTCATCAAAGCAAAAGGTGGCTACTTTGAAGAACCTAGAATATAAGACATATTTTCAGTTGTTTCACACTTTTTTGTTTAGTATATAATTCCACATGTGTTAATTCATAGTTTTGATGCCTTCAGTGTGAATGTACAATTTTCATAGTCATGAAAATACAGAAAAATCTTTAAATGAGAAGGTGTCCAAACTTTTGGTCTGTACTGTACGTTATACATAACCCCAGCCATTTAGCGCCGCCTCTCCCCATTCACTTGCATGGAGCAGGGCCATGCCCCGTCTAGTGACGTGGATGGCTAGTGGGCGCGTCCGACTAGATGGCGTGGCCTTGCTCAATACAAGTGTATGGAGAGAAAGGCCACGCCCACTAGCCGGGGGTATGTATAACACATACATACCCTCCGTTACCGGGTCTCATACTGGCGAATCACCGCAGAGCACAGTGCCTGTGCTGGGGGGAATTCATAAGTCTGCAGTCACACAGAGTGACTGCTGACTTATCACCTTTGACCGGACAACCCCTTTAATCTGTATGCTGCAGCAGTAGGTACATGAATTGCACAGTAAAGACGAACCTGTTAACCGGGACTCCAAGTCTCCTGTTCTGTTTGCAGTCGGTACCAGTCCTGAGGACAGGGAGGTAATGCGGACTCCCGAAGTAACAGTGAGTAAAGAACAGATTCCATCACACAAAACACTCCACTCTCAGTCCTTTTTAGAAGAAGGGTTTCAAGGCACAGAGAGATCACTTCCGGCCCACAGAGTGTTGAAACCGGCTCTGTGCCTCCCTTCGCTATCTCCATCAATCTCATGGCCGTTGAAAGAAGCATTGTGCACACTAAACATTGATTCATACAGTGACCCAACTTTTCATGATCTTTGGGAACCTTAGTGGTCTGACACTCAGCTGTTATATAGTTATCACCTATTCCAATGCACATTTTTTCAGTAACAAATTGTAAAATCTATTGGATAGCTGCATTCGATTTTCTTTTTTTCAGTAACATTATTTTAGGTCTTGGGATTTTATTTTTTTACTTATTATTTGGCACTGTCATGTACAGATGCGTCCAATCTTACCTTTTCACAAATGTCATAAGGATTCCAATCTCTCACAATACAAACGCAATGCATTTTTGTTACATAATAGCAAAACCCTTGACAGGCTACAAATCATGTTCACTAGCTGGCCATATATAGAACATCTCCTGACAGAGTATCTCTAGTTTACTGTAGCAGTAAAGTTTTTTACATTAATTTCTACAGTTTTCCACAAGGATGTCAGAACACTGGCCCTTTCAGCATCTTAGCAGATAAATAAATGGTTATCTTTTTTGCAATCCCAACGCAATCTTGTAAGTTTAGATCATGATGCAGATTCCTATGTCATTCATACAAATGTCTAATCTGGTAAATCTTGAGTTATCTGGAAAAAATGGACTGTACTTTTAATGCATTTTGTGTGTTCTTTTGTCAACTGCTATTAAACCACAGTGAGTAGAAGATAGGAGGCCGAACCCGTTAATTGCTTAATATTGATACAACAGGCAATGGAACCCTAACCTTACTGTTTTAACTGGTCTAAAAAAGAGATCATTAAAAAAAATAAATAACGTAAAAGGGGTGGTCCTCTTGAGAACCGCCCACTCTTAAAACATCATTAACTACATTTGCTTCCTTTTAAAATTATGTTTAAGTCTGTTGTCCTCTACCGAACATTGTAAATCCCCATCTTTATGTATGTAAAGCGCTGCGGAATATGTTAGCGCTATATAAAAATAAAGATTGTTATTATTATTATCTTTATTGCACCAGTTTGCAAAAAAAAAAAAAAATGCATTCTTATCTCTTTGACTGCCACTGCTCCTCTGATGTTGGCGCTATGTCTCCAGCAATGTCACGTAACGTCTGGAAGACACATCACCAACATTAGAGGAACCGGTTCGGGAGATAATTATGCATTTTTTTTATTTGCCCTGTACACTTTTGTTATTAAGAAGGGATTTTCCAGTGTCCAGTAGATGACAACAACTTTAAGCAGAATTTTAAATGGAAACAAATGGAGTTAAATGGAAGCCTGTGGGTTTCTCTAAAACACTAATGTTCTAAAATGAGAAATGAACCAATATTGGAAATAGTTTTCTTTATATGAGCTGCAGACACATTTTGCTTGTGTGTCTGTAGCTCCTATAAGAAACCTTTCTCTTTCCATGGTAGCTAACGAGAAACAAAGTCCCATAGTGGGGTAAGCAAAAAAATAAAACAAACTTACAAAAATAATTAGATAAAGAAAAACAAACAAATAAAGAATACACACAATTCATTTTAATAGAAACTTATCATGAAATAAAAGTCATAATACATAATAAATCTACAAAAAAGTATGACCTCAAATAGCAACATAGGAGAAAGAAAATAATGTCTTTCAGAATGTGTTGAGACAAAAACAGAAAAATGTCCTTATGGCACTGTACAGATGGCCGTGGTTAAAAATCTGGCCGGTTACATACAGAAACAGCAGAAGTGACTGTCTACGTTTGCAACCCCATGTGCTCCTTTGCATCATGTACAGGTGCAGAAGCTGCCTGCTATTTTGTGCATTATTCTAGTCCGGAAGATGGGGGAATACATAAAAATCATGGGGCCCCATAGCAGAAGTTCTATTTGGGCCCCCACCCAAAAAATAATTAATATTCGGCGGGGTCACAGAAGAGCACATCTCATAACTTTTCAGCCTTTACAAAGTAATTTTCCTCCTACTGGAGCCCTAGATTCCCCTTTTATTGCATTCATAAAGTATGATGCCAACAAAAGTGCCCCACAAACACTTTATTATACTCCCACAGTGAATTCCTCCACAGTACCCTCCACACGCACAGTATGATGACCCTACTGTACCCCCACCTCAACTCCCCCGGCAAAGTATGCTGATCCCAACACAGTATGATCCCCCGCCTTTGACCCCACACAGCCCTACATGCAGTATAATGGGCCTCCATGCAATATAATGGCCCCACACCTCTATACACTGTATAATAAACCCAACACAACCTTCACACTGTATAAATGCTTGCATACAGTATAATGGCCCCCACATAGCCCTCCATAAAGTATAAAGGCTCCCACATAGCCCTCCAAATATTATAATGGCCCCCACATAGCCCTTCAAATATTATAATGGCCCCCACATAGCCCTTCAAATATTATAATGGCCCCCACATAGCCATTCAAATACAATAATAGCCATAACATAGCCTTCCATATAGAATACCAATATCCACCTGGTGCATTTTTATCTAAGAAAAAAAGGGGCCATAAGAAAGTGAAAAATTATTCGTCTCAAATGACCAGGAAAGCAACTCCATGCATAGACATGATCAAAATCAAGGGGACAATATGGAGTTTTGAAATCTTAAAACATTTACATAATGTTTTATTAGTATTCAAAGTTACAAAATAGACATAGACAATGATAAAATGACAAGAACAATAAATAGCTGGCCAGGCATCTGGTGCAGATATCTACCTCGCAGACCACATGAAGGTAAATGAGATTCAGACACAATGATCATCAATACAACAATGGACAATGACTATTAGTGATGGGCGAACCCGTGGATGTTCGGGTCACGCGGGTTCAGCCAAACATTAAACAAAAGTTCAAGAACGGTACTTGAACCCTGACCCCATTGGGGCCCGAACATCCAGTGCTTCCCATGCTGTCATCTGTGTGACAGCGTGAGGAACAGCGGATCTGATCGGCAGGTCAGAGTGCTGCGATTCCCACACTGTCACACAGATGATAGCGTGTGAGCCAGCAACTCTGACAGGCGTTAGAAAGGTTACCGCAGGTCACAGATGTCGGCTGATGAAAGTACTACTCATCATCCTACACCTGCTCCCGCTGATGAGAATATTCACCAGCCGGCGCCTGTGCAATAAATATATAAATGAAAAAAAAAATGACGTGTGGTCTCTTCTATTTTTGATAACCAGTGCAGGCAAAACCGACAGCTGCGGGCTGCAGCCCTCAGCTGTCAGCTTTATCGTGGCTGGTTATCAAGAATAGGGGGGTCCCACGCCATTTTTTTAAAATTAAATAATTTAAAAAAAAAAAGCGGTGTAGGATTCCCCCCATTTTTGACAACCAGCCAAGCTAAAGTGGACAGCTGGGGACTGGTATTCTCAGACTGGGAAGGGGCCATGTATATTGGCCCTCCTCAGCCTAAAAATAGCAGCCCACAGCCGTCCCAGAAACGGCGAATCCATTAGATGCGCCAATTCTGGTGCTTTGCCCGGCTCTTCCCATTTGCCCTGGTGGGGTAGTTATGGGTCTGATGTCAGCTGTTTTATGGCCACTGACATCAAGCCCACAGGCTAGTAATGGAGAGGTGTCTATAAGACGCCCCCATTACTAACCCCATTGTGAAATGTAATAAAATCACAGACACAGAAAAAAGTCCTTTATTTGAAATAAAAACACAGACTCCTTTATTTGAAATAAACACTCCCAACTGACACGCAATTCTCCCCAAATTCTCACGCAGCAAGCAGTGACGTCAGTAAGGTGACTGGGGTTCATCAGCTAAGAACTCCAGTGACCTTTCACTAGTCAGCGCTATACTCTGCAGCCTGTCTCAGTGTGTTCTGGCTGGCTTGCTGAGCACCATGCCACTGCTCAACAAACCACCCAGATGTAGCAGAGCTGGAGTTCTTCATGGGACAGCATCACATAGGGATTCTCGGCGGACAGGTAAGGAATATGGTGGTTTATTATTTTTTTTATTTTACAGTAATAAATGGGAAAAAGAAGGACGGGAAGTATTTATTTAAAACAAATGAGTCTGTGTCTTTCTTTCAATTAAAGGACTTTATTTTGACTATATTTTTTACAATATGACTATGGGGTTAGTAATGGGGGCATCTTATAGACGTCTCTCCATTACTAACCTGTGGGCTTGATGTCAGCTGACATTACAAAGCTGACATCAACCCCACAAATATTACCCCACTTGCCACCGCACCTGGGAAAGTGGGAAGAGCGAGGCTAAGCGCCATAATTGGCGCATCTAATGGATGCGCCATTTCTGGGGCGGCTGAGAGCTCATGTTTTTAGTCTGGGAGGGGGGCAATATCCATGGCCCTTTCCTAAGCTATTAATATCAGCCCGCAGCTGTCTGTGTAGCCTTTGCTGGTTATTGAATATAGAAGGGGGGGGTCTCCACTATAATAACCAGTAAAGGCTAAGCAAACAACTGTGAGCTGATATTAATAGCCTGGGTACCTTTAGGACTATTGGCCCATTCCCAAAATATGAACATCAGCTCCCAGCTGTCGGCTTTCCCTTAGCTGTTTTTCATTTATTTTTTTTATTTATTAACAAGTACAGTAAGGTCACCTGAGTTCAGAGCAGCTGTTTCTCTTGCTTTGCAAGTGCTAGTGCAGGACTGATGAACGACCAGCCACATCTGTCTACAGGTTGACTGCAGTAATGCAGCACAGTGCCATTCATTTCATGGTGTAGAGCTGACACTATCAGCTGTAAGATGGGAATTTTTCATTTTTCTTTATTAAAAACCCACCAACTGACTTTGCACTTAATAAAATAATTACATGTACATTTCATTCAGTAAAATGAGATCAGTCACTGACATACGGAGAATCCATGAATGATATATACAGTACCTAGTTATCACGTACAGATATGTGCTCAGTTTTGACTGTCGTTGACAGATATTCTTTCAGTGATAACTATTGCTCATTGACATATATTTATAGTGACATTTCCATAAATGACAACTGTTTGACGCCTTATAGAAAGAGACAGAAAGAAGCCCAATCGCAGCCTTCAGCAAGACACAATTGTATGACAATCAATGCAATTTCCATTATTAAAATGAAGCTCCACCTTCAGCCAACATTGACTATATGGCTAGAACTTGGAAATCTGTACCATTTTATTTGGTATTATTGTAGGGCTTTGTTCACACTTATAACAGAAACCATGATGTATTTCTGGATGAGTCGTATAACTTATAATGGGGTCTGTTGAATTCCTGCAAACTGTGTGCAGAAACTTCAATCTGATCCTTCGACGCAAGTATGAACATAATATACATATATATTAGTGTGGTAAACTGTAATAATTTGCGATCCTCTAATCGCCTAAATGGTCATTGTCATTTTACAGAAGATTGTATCAGCCAGAGAACGAACACATGACCTCGGGCACCATCAGGCACGCTCCCTCGCAATGCCTAGCAGCTATCACATCATATAGGCTCCGATTCATTATTGCATTTGTCCCTGTTTTCTGTCTAGTTTTTGCTATTTTTCGCTTGTTTTCCATTTGCACTTAATTTTTTTTGTAATTTGTGTCTTTTTAAACATCTATAATATAACGCTACAAGCGTTCCTCTGTCTGAAGCCTCTATAGACTGAGCCAGCAAGACACGCCAGTGCAGTCTGGCTCCAGACAGAAGAACGCATGGAGCCGTTACAGGTAAGAGGAGTGTATGGCCCCGGAGATCGCGGTATGCATAGACACTGAACGCATACCGTGATCTCCGGCGCCATACTTACATACCTGACCGGGAGGAGCGTTGCCGCGGCGCCTCTCTTTTTGCCGGAGACTGGGGCAGGAGAGAAGGCATCGTAATCGGCGCATGCGCATAGCTCTATCCGGCGCCATTTTACTGAAGACACATTTGCAATGTGTCTTCAGCAAAATGATGCCGGACAGCGCGGTATGGGCACGCGCGTACTCCGGCGCCACACTCCTCCCCTGGCCTCCGGCAGAACAGGACACAGCGCTGGAGCACAGGGAAGAAAGGTGAGTATAAGTGTTTTTTTTTTGTATGTGTGCAGCGTGAAAGGGATGAGGGGACCACACATACCAGGATTGGGGGGTGAGGGGGCCACACATACCAGGATTGGGGGATGAGGGGCCACACACACCAGGATTGAGGGGTGAGGGGATCACACATACCAGGATTGGGGGGTGAAGGGACCATGCATACCAGGATTGGGGATGAGGGGTACCATGCATACCAAGATTGGGGGATGAGGAGTACCATGCATACCAGGATTGGGGGTGAGGGGTACCATGCATACCAGAATTGGAGGGTGAGGGGACAATGCATACTAGGATTGGGGGGCGAGGAGACCATGCATACCAGGATTGGGAGGTGAGGGTGGCCATGCATACCAGGATTGGGGATGAGGGGTGCCATGCATACCAGGACTGGGGGTGAGGGGTGCCATGCATACCAGCATTGGGGATGAGGGGTGTCATGCATACCAGCATTGGGAATAAGGGGTGCCAGGCATACCAGCATTGGGGATGAGGAGTACCATGCATACCAGAATAGGAATGCGGGGTACCATGCATACCAGGATGATGGATGGGGTGCCATGCATACCAGGATGAGGGGTACCATGCATACGAGAATAGGGATGAGGGGTACCATGCATACCAGAATAGGAATATGTGGGCCATGCATACCAGGATTGGGGGTGAGGGGTGCCATGCATACCAGGATAGGGATGAGGGGGCTATATATACCAGGATAGGGATGAGGGGGCCATACATACTAAGATTGGGGGATGAGGGGTGCCATGCATACCAGGATTGGGATGAGGAGTGCCTTGCATACCAGGATTGGGGGTGAGGGGTGCCATGCATACCAGGATTGGGGGATGAGGAGGCTATACATACCAGGATTGGGGGATGAGGGGTGCCATACATACCAGAATTGGGATGAGGAGTGCCATGCATACCAGGATTAGTGGTGAGGGATGCCATGCATACCAGGATTAGTGGTGAGGGGTGCCATGCATACCAGGATAGGGATGAGGGCAGCACATAACAGGATGGAGGAACAGGATTGGGGAGCACAAATACCAGGATTGGGGCAGCACAAATACCAGGATAGGGGCAGCACATACTAGCATGGGAGACCATATACCAATAAAAATGCTCGCCACCCGGGCGTAGAACAGGCTCAATAGCTAATCTATTTTATGTGTTCGCCTGTTTATTCTTATTTTGGCCATTGTCAGCAGAGTTTGGGATTTCCAGATGTCTTTTTCCTGTTTCATCAATTGTGACATTTTAAAAAGTTGCAAAATTTGGTGCAAATGCACTTCATTCTGTCCCTGGTGTGTTTGTGAATATGAAAGTTTTTTGGAACAATGTTTGCACCATTTTGCAAAATGTGCGACTTTTTGCGCTAAAGTCTTGCAAAAAACAGTTCAAGACAGGGAAAAAAAGCCCATCTTTGACTTTGTGCAAAATTCATGAAACGCGCAAGACATTTTGAAGTATTTGATGCAAAAAAAACCACAACGAATACCGCAAGACAAAAAAGGAAAGTGACCCCCACAAATGTTGAATCAGTGCTAAACGTAGCACAGCCAATCAGGAGAAACTATCATAGCCTGTATAAAAGCAGATGCAGAGAATCCAGCAGCAATTTTCTGATCAATCTTGATAGTGATGCTCTAAGCTCACTGCTTAGCTATAGACATAGGGAGGGAAAGACATAAGCCACTGAATAAATTGTACAGATTG
Source organism: Phyllobates terribilis (assembly GCF_046119375.1). Classification (NCBI taxonomy): domain Eukaryota; kingdom Metazoa; phylum Chordata; class Amphibia; order Anura; family Dendrobatidae; genus Phyllobates; species Phyllobates terribilis. Next base: position 715,178,131 of record NW_027362764.1, read on the forward strand.
TCTGAGTCTTGGCACAACATGAAGAAGATTAGTGTGTGTTATCTTATGTCTGTTATTTTGTTTAATTTGATGGAAATACACATCATACCAATACTGTAGCCTGTTATAGCGGTTGTATTTTTTGGCATGTACCTACCATTTTTTTGTATAGCCTTTTTCAGAATGGGGGAATTGTGTTTAAAAAAAAAAAAAAGAGAGAATAAAAAAAATAGACATTTAAGGCTTTATTCACACATCAGTATTTTATTAGTATTTTTATACCGAAACCAGGAGTGTCTCCAAAATACAGAACAGGTGTCCAATCTTTCAATTTAAATTTAAAGGGAACCTGTCATAGCCTCTGTACTATCTAAACTGCCCCCCATTGCTTTGTTAGTGATGCAATTTGCATCACTAACACACTTTTTTCATTATAATCGGCGCTATAATCATGTGTATAAAGCACTTTATATATTTATATCATGCCTGCTCGTTTAGTCATAGGGGTGTGATTCATCGCATTTAGACATGGATGTCGCCGCCCACGCCATGGAACAAATTTCTACTGGAAGATTTGCAGGGGGAGCGACTTTGTGTGCTGGACCTGATCAAGTGACCCGCATGAGAGACTTCCTTGATATAAAAGCCCTATGCCAAACCGCAGGCAGATTTAGCGCCAAGAGAGCAGAGCAAACGTACTCCAGGGATGTCGCAGAGACCAGCATGACAGACCTCAGTGGGAAGTCCATGCCACCAAGTTGACAGTTATCGCCTGGCCCGGATTCCGCTCAGGAGGACTCTAAGTTTCGCCAGCGCTGGTCAGGACCAGGATTTGCACCCTACGCCTTTCAAGCCTTAGACCAGAAGTCACCTGTGAAGAGCCAAGGCCTAGTCCTTTCCACCCCAAGCCCAAGACACTTCCGAGAAGATCCAAGAGAAGACTGCAAAAGGAGAGGGGCACCAGCAAATGAGGAGGGATGGCGTGAGTGAGCAGGACCATCACTTCCAGCTATAACCTACGGAACCGGGGTCAGCTGGGACTAGGACTACAGGTTGGGAGGGGGCCGACTGGTGCCTGGGAGGTTCAATGTGCTTTAATAGATTACGTCAAAGAGAGACTTGTGACCTAGCGGGAAAACACGATGACCCCCGTTAGGGCCAGATCGGGATAGAGAATTTACGTGGTGACTCCCACGACTGAGTGCACCACCTTTGTTAAAGGAACATTAACGTAATATAGTGAAAGACTCTATTTAATATGCCAAGCTTATTGTTATTCGTTTCAATGTTGATTTGCCTTGTTATTATCACTAATTGTTCAGAGTTACTTTAAATTATGTAAAATGACTACTGCATTTAAATAGAATTGTATCGATCACTGACTGTCTTTGCATAGTGATATCTGTGCGTTGCATCCAGACACCTGCGTTATACATGCATCACAAAGCGTGCGTGTTACAAAGTGCTGATTTTTTGCACATGTGCTTTATTAGTCAAATGTGACATATACACACTACACCTATTCTTCCGCCTGTTGCCACCGATGATTTTTTTTAGCGTACCTATCATTTCTTGGTCGATTCTTTTCGAGAAGGGAATAATTGTGTTAAAAAAAGAGAAGTAAGAAAATACAGATATTTTACCCTGTCCTCACAAAGTGTGTGTGTCACTGCTGTGCTATAATACTGTGCTTCTGAGATGACTGGTCCAAGAGGTTGGTCCCTGGTAACTTCTTCCCACTCCGCTCCCCTAGACTGACAGGTCTTCCAAGCCGCATGGTCCCCGGCCGTTTTTTAAAGATATGATTTCTTGGAAACACCACAGCATTCCAGAGTAAAATATACATGGCTGCAATAATGTACAAATGCCTGTAGTTGGGGCAGTGTGAATCAGCTGTCAAGTTCCCTTTCATGACTCTTTCTCATCACCACATTTACATGCCTGACACAAAACATAATACTGTTGGGAGGGAAAAAAAAGTCTAATTAAACCTTTAAATACGTTGCATTTGTCCTTTTAGCATCTGGCATTTCAACCTAAAAATCTCTGAAGAATTTTTCACTCAGGTGTTTAGGTCACTAAAGCTGCAATGAAATCCATGTATGACAAAGTCACAAACTCCAACAGCAATGAATTTTCCCACATTACTGCACATGTAGATGCCACATAATAATACACATGTATTATACATGGCAAATAGTAGGTGGGGAGGCCTGTTACAGATTTTGTATTGGGGGGGACACTAAGAGCTTCAAGTTATGTCTATGGTGGATTATTCCATATAGAGTCATTATTTATTGCTGAAGCACTATGAAAGCCATATGTTACGGGACTACATAATCAGAAAATTCCCATCTTGCATCTGTCCATATTGGCCCAATGTATGGGCCCATACTGCAAACAATGTCTGTATGTCTGGATTACAAAACAATAAGTACTCCATGTCTTTAACCCTTTCTCATTCTATGAGTTACATGTATGGTGCATGTCAGATGTGGGTGTGCGGAGCAAGGTCAGTAGCTGAGCCTGCTCCACACACAGTGGGTGCCAGCTGTTCCCACAGTCAGCAGCTGCCACTAAAAGCAGGTCAAATTACTAACCCGTTAAATGCCTTTGTCAGTGATTAACCTTGGCATTTAAGTGTTGCAATCCTGGTTGTTTTTCTCCCATGACACTATCGTAAGGTGGTACTGACCAGGAGAATCTTGTTGCCACGTTATTTGTACCGCACAAAAAATGTTATGAAAGCTAAACCCCAAAAACTTTTGTAGCGCTGCTTTTTTTCACCATCTCGAAGTAATTTAGAATTGTTTTTAATGATTTTCAGTACATTACATGATAAAGTAAATGGTGTAATTCAAAACTACAACTCGTCACACAAAAATAAGCTCTCATAGCGACGGAAAAATAAAAAAGTTATGGCTCTTGAAAATGGGGCGGGAAGGAAAGTGCAAAAGCAAAATTTCTCTACTTCCTGTTTGCTTGGGGGTGGGTGTTCCTGATGAGTGACAGTTCTGAGCAGCTTCATTCTACTACTACTACATATTTGATCAGTCACTGCTCCTTCTGAGTCATCATATTTACATATTATTTACATATAGAGATAATGGGGACTTTAAACAACCACATGGCTCAGGAAAGTGAGAGCCATGATTAGAAGAACTGGTGTGGGAGCTGCCGATGAGATGCTGGGTGCTGTGCCAAGGATTGTGATTATGTAGGACTAATAAAAGTACCGAGCTAAGTTGGGGAGGGGCAGGTGAGCGGCTAACTGATGTATAGAAATCAATGGGCTTGAGAAAAGTGGTTGGTATGTTAGGAGTTAACTTCTCTCCTGGAATATAACTACTGCTCACTGTCGGTCAGAGTCTGGGTCAGAGTCTGGGTAGGCACTAGTGGCCGAGCTCTATGGAAACCAGCTGTACACTACGTGAAATAACAGCTCTCGTTGCAGGAGAATAAGTCAGTTCCTGTCTAACTAAAGCAATTTAATAACTTGAGAATACCACTTTAAGGTTCTGTATTATGTTATTTTTTGTTTATATATAATTTTAATGTGTATTATTAGTATTTATATTACATTTAGATGTTTTGTTTTTAACGGATTTATATTAATGGTGATTACTGATTAGAAATCCTTTCATTACATTACTGGAGATGAATGGATGAATCATCTTTATATTAAATTAATTTTTTTCATACTTAATGGGGATTATTATTCTTTCATTATAATAATAAATATTAATCATGTTCATAATGTATTAATGTGTATTATTAGTCTATATGATATATTAAAAAGGATTATTATTACCCCTTCTATGTGTGTGAAATTGATGAGAGATCAAAGGAATATGCAATAAAAGTTTGCAGGCATTATATTGGGAAGTAATTAAAATTTTGCAATTATTTAGCTATATTCTATCATTCTGCAATAGATTTGGTCTGTGTTATAATGAAAAAGTATGTATGAATACAGTAGCATGTAAAAGTTTGGGCTCCCCTGGTCAAAATTACTGTTATTATGAACAGTTAAGCAAGTTGAAGATGAAATGATCTCTAAAAGGCCTAAAGATAAATATGGCACATTTTCTTTGTATTTTAGACAAAATATATATATATTTTTAATTTTACATTTTAAAAATTACAAAAAGGAAAATGGGCCAATGCAAACGTTTGGACACCTTTGGAGATTTGTGTGCTCAGATAACTTTGACCAAGGTTTCAGTCCTTAATTAGCCTGTTAGGGTTATGGCTTGTTCACTATCATCATTAGGAAGGGCCAGGTGATGCAAATTTCCCAGCTTTATAAAAACCCAGCCTCCTCTAACCTTGTGTCAAAAAACAGCAGCCATGGGTTCTACTAAGCAGCTGCCTAGTACTCAGAAAATGAAAATGGTAGAGGCACACAAAGCAGGAGAAGGCTATAAGAAGATAGCAAAGCATTTTCAAGTTGCCCTTTCCTCAGTTAGAAAAGTCATTAAGAAATGGCAGTTAACAGGAACAGTGGAGGTCAAGATAAGGTCTGGCAGAACTGAAGCAAAATTTCAGTGAGAGCTGCTCATAGGATTGCTAGAGAGGCAAATCAGAACCCCCGCTTGACTGCAAAAGGCCTTCAGAAAGCTTTAGCAGACTCTGGAGTTGTGGTACATTTTTCTACTGTTTAGAGACACCTGCACAAATATGGCCTTCATGTTAGTCAGCAGAAGAAGACCTCTCCTGCGTCCTCACCATAAAATTTGTTATGCTGTTATGCACACGCCCGGGCTAAGCGGCGTGTGCGTGTGATTGTAGTGATTCCACTGGACCGTGCCGGAGAGTGAATGCCTGGAGGGGCGTGACTAAGTATTCACCTGATCCGACCAGGGTCGCACGACGGCATACGACGCCAGTGCACCAAGGAGGAACCGAGCAGAGGGACCAGGTGCTACTCCAGGACAGACCCCGGACACGGCTGTTGACCCACACAGGGGAATACAGGAACAGGCTGGTAGGCTGGCACACAGACTGGTGGGTATAGGCAGGCACGACTGGTATGCAGGCAGGCGGGTATGCAGGCAGGGGGGTAAAGGCAAGCACAGCTAGAGTGCAGACAGGGAGGCACTAGCAGGTAGGAACACAGGCGGGATAGGACCCAGTACACACCGGGACTCAGGAACAGGCAGGTTAGGCTGGCACAGACTGGTGGATATAAGCAAACACGGCAGGTATGCAGATGGGTGGATACAGGCGAGTATGCAGGCAGGGAGGTACTGGCCGAAAGGACGGGCTGGAGCACAGAAAGGTTAAGACCCAGTACAGACTGGGTCACAGAACCGCAGATGCGGTAGACAACCACAGCAGAGAGGGAACGCCCGAAGCGGTGGGCAAGAACAGAGCAGGACGGGTTTGCAGGAGCAGCGAGCACAAGCAGGGCAGGACAGGACTGCCGGAGCAGCGGGCAGAAGCAGGGCAGGACAGGACTGCCAGAGCAGCGGGCAGAAGCAGGGCAGGACAGGACTGCCAGAGCAGCGGGCAGAAGCAGGGCAGGACAGGACTGCCAGAGCAGCGGGCAGAAGCAGGGCAGGACAGGACTGCCAGAGCAGCGGGCAGAAGCAGGGCAGGACAGGACTGCCAGAGCAGCGGGCAGAAGCAGGGCAGGACAGGACTGCCAGAGCAGCGGGCAGAAGCAGGGCAGGACAGGACTGCCAGAGCAGCGGGCAGAAGCAGGGCAGGACAGGACTGCCAGAGCAGCGGGCAGAAGCAGGGCAGGACAGGACTGCCGGAGCAGCGGGCAAAAGCAGGGCAGGACAGGACTGCCAGAGCAGCGGGCAGAGGAGTCAGAGCAGGCTAGGCTGAGTAGGGGGGACAGGGCTCTGTTCACACGGAACAGACAGGAAGGGAAAGGCAGAGCCAGACACCCACAGGGTACTTGCAGTGAAGTAGCGAGTGGACCACAAACTCACAAACGGGAGTACAGAGACAACAAGCAGGAGTTAGGTACAAGATCAGACTCTGCAGAAAAAGGAAGGGAACGGACATAGAGGAAAAACAGGTAAAGGATAGGAGAGAGCTCAGACTGGAACTGAGTGTACGGAGGAGACCGACACTGCAGCGGGATACAGGAGCGGGTCTGGGAATACGGCCCCCAGAGAGGCAGGATGAACAGGCAAGGAGCGTGTACAGACAGGACAGACAAGATACAGGAGCGGGTCTAGGGAATCGGCCCCTAGAAGGCAGGAGGAACAGGCTAGGAGCGTGTTCAGACAGGTCAGACAAGATACAGGAACAGGTCTAGGTAATCGGCCCCTAGAAGGCAGGAGGAACAGGCTAGGAGCGTGTTCAGACAGGCCTGGAAATACAGCCTCCAGGATAGGCAGACAAGAGAACACAGAACAGGACCTGGCACCTTCAGAGTGCAAGCACACACTGAAAGAAACACTATGCTCAGGCAGGAATAGAAGGGAGCTGCTGAGCTATATACCAAGTGACAGACAGCAATAGGCTGAGGACGCACAAGGGGAGTGACCCACAGCAGGTACAAAAGGCAGGAAGTGATCGGGCGCCGCCCTTAAGCAGCAGAAACAGACACAAACAGACAGCATGGAGGGAAGCCAGAGAGACATTCTGGACAGGAGATCAAGTGCGCCCTCTTGCACAGTGGGAGATGGACCACCATGCAAGGACGCCGCCAGGTATGTTACAGTACCTCCCCCCTTACGCCCCCTCTTCTTCAGGCCTGCCAGAATCTTCCGCAGGGAATTCGAGGACCAGTCGTTCACTGGGTTGGAGGGGGACAGAGACTTGAGGGTAATCTCTGCTTCGAGGTACATCTTGTCAAGCTCACAGGAAAAAATAGACGGGTTATCAGGTACATAATGAGGAAAAGTCACTGTCTCTTTGTTATCTGGTGGTACCCCGGAGGATTCAGGAAACAACTGGAGGTCCTCCGCCGGGTCAGAAGAGTGCAGAGGCTCAGAGAAAACAACTGCTTCAGAGTACACTAGGTCGGACTCACTGGAGGAAGCAGGTGAGGTATCGGGTACCGAGTATAGGAAAGTCTCTGTCCATTCACCACCAGGTGGCACCCCGAAGGGTTCTGAACACAACTGGAGGTCCTCCGCCTGGTCGGAGGGGTGTAGAGACTCGGGAGTAACCTCTGCTTCGGAGTACACTAGGTTGGACTCACTGGACGAAGCGAGCGAGGTATCAGGTACAGGATATAGGAAAGTCTCTGTCCATTCACCACCAGGTGGCACCCCGAAGGATTCTGAACACAACTGGAGGTCCTCCGCCTGGTCGGAGGGGTGTAGAGACTCAGGAGTAACCTCTGCTTCGGAGTACACTAGGTTGGACTCACTGGACGAAGCGAGCGAGGTATCAGGTACAGAGTATAGGAAAGTCTCTGTCCATTCACCACCAGGTGGCACCCCGAAGGATTCTGAACACAACTGGAGGTCCTCCGCCTGGTCGGAGGGGTGTAGAGACTCAGGAGTAACCACTGCTTCGGAGTACACTAGGTTGGACTCACTGGACGAAGCGAGCGAGGTATCAGGTACAGAGTATAGGAGAGTCTCTGTCCTTTCGCTACCAGGTAGCACCCCGAAGGGTTCAGGAGACAACTGGAGATCCTCCGCCTGGTCGGAGGGGTGTAGAGACTCGGAGGTAACTACCACTTTGGGGTACCCATTGTCAGGCTCACAGGACGAAGCGGACAAAGTATTGAGTACCGGGTGTAGAGAAGTCTCTCTCCATTTGTCATCGAGTGGTATCCCGGAGGATTCAGGAGGCAACAGGGGATCCTCCGCCAGGTAGTAGAGGTGCACAGACTCAGAGGTAACCACAGCTTTGGAGCATCCTTGGACATGCACACCGGTTAAAGAGAGAGAAGCATCTGATGCCGGGTGCAGGAAGTTCTCCTGTGTGGAGTCTGGATGGGCAGAAGTCTCTTCGGGCAGGAGAACTGGTGCACTACCCACGCACACTACCCATTGGGGTTTCTCCGGGATACAGGGAGATGAAGCTTCAGTAGGGAATTCAAGGTTGGGGTCAGGAGGTCTCAGGGAGGACAGGCCCTGGCGTGACGGCTTGCCTCTAAGTCTAGCACGTCTGGACTGCCTCTTGAGGTTGAGAGAAGTATTCCGGAAAGCGTAGTCACCCTGAGAGGATTCTGGGTGGGCAGTAGTCTCATTGGGCTGGAGGACTATTGCGCTACCCACACACATTACCCATTGGGGCTGCTCCGGGATATTGGGAAGTGAAGCTTCAGCAGGAGCCTCCGGGTTAGGATCATCGAAGACCATTAGAAAGGCCACCAGGAAGGCCATTAGGTCCCGGAGGATCGGATCCTGTGTTTCATATAGGGGGTTGATCCATTCCAAGGCATCACCCGCCAGGTAAGACATCATAAAGGCCACTTTAGCCCAATCGGAAGGAAAATAAAGAGGGTAGGCCTTAAAGTGTAGCATGCATTGCTCCACAAATGCACGACACTGTCTTGGATCCCCATAGTAACGTGGCGGATCCGCAGGAACGAGAGCTGATAGATCCATCTGGACGGTGCGTAATTCGCCTGGAACTCAGCTAAGGGAAAAAAAATTTATTTATTTATTTTAATGCATATATTCGCTGGAAAACTTCTCAGAGGGCGAAGGCCGTGGGGCTCAACGGGAACCATGGCCTGAGCATGCTGTTATGCTGTTATGCACACGCCCGGGCTAAGCGGCGTGTGCGTGTGATTGTAGTGATTCCACTGGACCGTGCCGGAGAGTGAATGCCTGGAGGGGCGTGACTAAGTATTCACCCGATCCGACCAGGGTCGCACGACGGCATACGACGCCAGTGCACCAAGGAGGAACCGAGCAGAGGGACCAGGTGCTACTCCAGGACAGACCCCGGACACGGCTGTTGACCCACACAGGGGAATACAGGAACAGGCTGGTAGGCTGGCACACAGACTGGTGGGTATAGGCAGGCACGACTGGTATGCAGGCAGGCGGGTATGCAGGCAGGGGGGTAAAGGCAAGCACAGCTAGAGTGCAGACAGGGAGGCACTAGCAGGTAGGAACACAGGCGGGATAGGACCCAGTACACACCGGGACTCAGGAACAGGCAGGTTAGGCTGGCACAGACTGGTGGATATAAGCAAACACGGCAGGTATGCAGATGGGTGGATACAGGCGAGTATGCAGGCAGGGAGGTACTGGCCGAAAGGACGGGCTGGAGCACAGAAAGGTTAAGACCCAGTACAGACTGGGTCACAGAACCGCAGATGCGGTAGACAACCACAGCAGAGAGGGAACGCCCGAAGCGGTGGGCAAGAACAGAGCAGGACGGGTTTGCAGGAGCAGCGAGCACAAGCAGGGCAGGACAGGACTGCCGGAGCAGCGGGCAGAAGCAGGGCAGGACAGGACTGCCAGAGCAGCGGGCAGAAGCAGGGCAGGACAGGACTGCCAGAGCAGCGGGCAGAAGCAGGGCAGGACAGGACTGCCAGAGCAGCGGGCAGAAGCAGGGCAGGACAGGACTGCCAGAGCAGCGGGCAGAAGCAGGGCAGGACAGGACTGCCAGAGCAGCGGGCAGAAGCAGGGCAGGACAGGACTGCCAGAGCAGCGGGCAGAAGCAGGGCAGGACAGGACTGCCAGAGCAGCGGGCAGAAGCAGGGCAGGACAGGACTGCCAGAGCAGCGGGCAGAAGCAGGGCAGGACAGGACTGCCGGAGCAGCGGGCAAAAGCAGGGCAGGACAGGACTGCCAGAGCAGCGGGCAGAGGAGTCAGAGCAGGCTAGGCTGAGTAGGGGGGACAGGGCTCTGTTCACACGGAACAGACAGGAAGGGAAAGGCAGAGCCAGACACCCACAGGGTACTTGCAGTGAAGTAGCGAGTGGACCACAAACTCACAAACGGGAGTACAGAGACAACAAGCAGGAGTTAGGTACAAGATCAGACTCTGCAGAAAAAGGAAGGGAACGGACATAGAGGAAAAACAGGTAAAGGATAGGAGAGAGTTCAGACTGGAACTGAGTGTACGGAGGAGACCGACACTGCAGCGGGATACAGGAGCGGGTCTGGGAATACGGCCCCCAGAGAGGCAGGATGAACAGGCAAGGAGCGTGTACAGACAGGACAGACAAGATACAGGAGCGGGTCTAGGGAATCGGCCCCTAGAAGGCAGGAGGAACAGGCTAGGAGCGTGTTCAGACAGGTCAGACAAGATACAGGAACAGGTCTAGGTAATCGGCCCCTAGAAGGCAGGAGGAACAGGCTAGGAGCGTGTTCAGACAGGCCTGGAAATACAGCCTCCAGGATAGGCAGACAAGAGAACACAGAACAGGACCTGGCACCTTCAGAGTGCAAGCACACACTGAAAGAAACACTATGCTCAGGCAGGAATAGAAGGGAGCTGCTGAGCTATATACCAAGTGACAGACAGCAATAGGCTGAGGACGCACAAGGGGAGTGACCCACAGCAGGTACAAAAGGCAGGAAGTGATCGGGCGCCGCCCTTAAGCAGCAGAAACAGACACAAACAGACAGCATGGAGGGAAGCCAGAGAGACATTCTGGACAGGAGATCAAGTGCGCCCTCTTGCACAGTGGGAGATGGACCACCATGCAAGGACGCCGCCAGGTATGTTACAAAATTCAGCATCAGAAGTATTCGAAAGAACATCTAAACAAACCTGATGGATTTTGGAAACAAATCCTGTGGACAGATGAGGTTAAAATAGAACTCTTTGGCCACAATGATCAAAAGTATGTGTGGAGAAAAAGGGGACAGAATTTCAGGAAAAGAACTTCTTGCCAACCATTAAGCATAGGGGGTGGATCAATCATGCTTTGGGGTTGTGTTGCAGCCAGTGGTATGGGGAACACTTCACAGGTAGAGGGAAGAATGGATTCAATGAAATTTCAACAAATTCTTGATGCAAACATAACACTATCTGTAAAAAGCTGAAGTGGAAAAGAGGATGGCTTCTACAAATGGGTAAAGATCCTAAACACACATCAAAATCCACAATAGGCTACCTCAAAAGGCGCAAGTTGAAGGTTTTTACAATGGCCCTCACAGTCCCCTGATCTGAACATCATTGAAAATCTGTGGCTAGACCTCAAAATAGCAGTGCATGCAGGACGACCCAGGAATCTGTGGCGCACCTGAGGGTTCAGTCGCCACAGGGGTACTGCACCTCAGAACGAGGTGTAGTATCTCCTCTCCAAGGTAAGGATGGAGCACCACACAGGACCCCAACCACACACTCAACACTACACCACTCCAGTTCTGAAGGGGGCCTAATGCACCATAGTGCTGCCCCGGGCCTGAATGGAGGAGTTGGGGGGAATCAAAGTTAGGGGGAACCATGTAGTGAGTGAGGGTGGAGAAAGCACTTTACTTAAGCACTTAATAGAATCATATATAACTGGAGGCCATTTTAAGAACCGGGTCTTTGGTCGTGGGTCTTTGGGACGGCAGGTCAGCACAAGGCTGCAGCCGGCTGAGGGTCCACGGTTCCCGGTCTCAGGCCTCGAGACGGGGGATCGGGGCAGTTAAAACCGGCTCTGTCCCCGGTCTTAGTCCAACCAAGAAGGCCCAGGAGGGGAGCAGAGGAGATAGGCTCCACAGGCGAAAGGATCTCAGGGGGTGCGGACGGAGCGGAGACGCCACCTGCACGCCTTATTCTGGCTCGGCCAGAGAGACCCTGCCGCAAGAGGGGGTACTGGTCCCCGATTATCTGACTTTGCACTTCACGTCTCTGTCGGAAAAGTCCGGAGGCTTATGTGGATCCCAGGGGGATATGACTCACCCCCTGAGCCGTGGGGCACTCGGATCCGGGCAATAGGGGAACGATGGGGGTAGTAGCGGCAACCCGGTCCGTGGCTCAGGGTGGTCAGACCAGTGGTAGTCCCTTTATAAGTTTTAAGTGATGTCCGACTGCGCCACCTGTGGATTGCGGTTATTAGGAACCGCCGCTGCAAGGCAGACCGCTGGGGCTGATGATGTATGCAGCTGGGATGGTGTGACTCCCCACGGGAAGAGTGCAGCCCCAGGGCAGTGTAGTGGATGGTGGGAGTGATGGTGGTGAGAGTCCCGGTACCAATAGTGCTGGAGGCGCAAAGGAGCGCACAGACAACAAGTTACAGTCCAGGGTCTTTACTCACAGTTCATTTGTTCCGGGTCACTTCTGTCAGCAGTGACCGCCCGAGCCGTACTGCGTCCACCAGGTGAGGGGCTCGGTCAACTCCCAGACAGTTCAAGAGCATGGCCCAGGACCCCCTTCAATCCTTTCTCTGGCCTGCCTCACCAGTGACCCACTTTTGTCCAGCTGCCGCGGACTTGTGCGGTTAAACGTGGGCCCCGTTCCCCGCTGTCCTTTATGGTGCCTTCCTAGCAGGTTTGATGAGGTGCTGCACCAATAAATGGTCACAGCCTCCGGTCTTTGGCTGAGGGTTGTTTCTCCTCCACCAACTTGGGATCCGGTACCCTTAGTCTGCCTGACCCTTCACCCGGTATTCTCGTGGGTTCTTAGGGTCCCTTCCACCTTCTTGTTCCTGAGCCCCTCTGTTCCTCTGTCTCTTCTTTTCCTTTCTCTGTTCCTCCTTCTTCTCCTTTCTCGTGGAGCTGGGCTGAGAAGGAACTACAGCTCCCCTTCACCTCCTCTCTCTCTCCACTCCACTCTCTTCCTCGGCCTCTCCCTAGGCCCACTCCTGAGTAGAGCTCCTACAGAGCCTCTACTCCCTGCCTTCTCCTCTCACTGAACAGACTCCCTGTCCTAAGATGGTGCCCACCTTTTATACCTCCCTCTAGCCATGAGCCCAGGTGACCAGCAACCAATGGGCTCCTACCTACGCTCAGGAACCGTCCCCTATCTGCTCCTACATCACCGGGCACTCCTCCCCCTCCCCACTCCAGCCAGGGACATGGTCTGTCGTACCTGCATTTCTGTCTAATGGGAGTACGGTTGAGCTGTCCCTCGGAAATGGGGTGAGTGTGCTGTATGCAGCTAACTGAGCCCTGGTCCATACTCCATCCTCACCCGGGAGTGGAATATCACACCTCTGGCAGAGGTGCAATACCCCTGTAGCGGCCGAGCCCTCGGGGCGCTACAGATACGGACGGAGCGGAGTTGCCACCTGTAAACCCTAATCTGAGTTCATCCAGAGGGACCCGGCCTTACGCCACGTTCTCACCACTAGTCACCAAGAAGGGCACCCAGTCGGTCTGGCATCAAGGACATCGCAGTACCCGTACGGGACACAGTGGGGGACACAAGTTCACCAGGAGAGGAACACTTTAGAGCGGGGGCCCTGCCAAGCGCTCCTGAAGTACCTGGAGTGTGCTGAACCCCACCCTGGCGGCCGCATCTCGCCGTGTGACAGCAGAGAGAAGCTCTGAGCTGAGAAAACACTACCGTGAGTAAAAGACTTGGATGACTTCAAATACTGCCTCCATCTGTTCTTTCCTTCGCGGCTCTGCACCCGCCAATGCTCTACTCTTTCTCCCTCTCTACACTGCCCTGAGGCCCCGCTCCACCTGTGGGGAGCAGCACCACCTAAGCTGCCTGAACACTGGCCTCGGAGGACTGTCGCAGCGCTGATGATCCTCACCAGACACCACGGGTGGCGTCACGAACATTCCCCTATCCCATACACCTTTCCCCCTTCCTTGCTTTTAAGAGTGACCCCAGGTTACGGGCCCGGGAGCCGGCCACCGCGACATCCCCAAGATCAGGCAACAACAAGGCCCGGTCGCCGAGTCGTCCGTCTCCATCATCCCCTGGGCGAGTCAAATCTCACAAAACTGGAAGAATTTTCCAAGGAAGAATGGATGAAAATCCCTCAAACAAGAATTGGAATGCTCTTGTCTGGCTACAAAAAACATTTACAAGCTGTAATACTTTCAAAATAGGGTGCTACTAGGTACTAACCGTGCAGGGTGCCCAAACTTTTGCATTGGCCCATTTTCCTTTTTGTAATTTTTAATATGTAAAAGATGATATATATATATATATATATATATATATATATATATATAGCCTAAAATACAAAAAATATGTAATCTTTAACTTTAGGCTTCTAAGAAATCACTTCATCTTCAATTTAACTGTTCACAATAGTGGTAACTTTGACCAAGGGTCACACTATATACATATATATGTATATATGGTATATATTGTGACAAAGTCACTGGCAGAATACTGGAGGGGAGATATGTTTCACTGAGGCTGTTAGCTTCAGTGATGTGAAACATGGAAGTTTCTCCTGCATAGTAGGTGCAGAGAGGGTTAAACATGGTTTGGTCTAACATGTATTACCATACACTAAAAATGCGCCAACATTATGGTGCAAATTTCAGGTAAGAATCTAATAGATGGTGCAAACTTAGACTAGATCTAAAATAAATCTGGCTCATTTTAAGACATTCTAGTTTAAGTTTGATGAATAAAAATGCCCCAGTGACATCTGCACATGTCTGATCAAGGTGCATTAAAAAAACAGGGACTTTGGAAATACATGTCTTAAATTAGTACTCGGCGTCTGCCTTCTAAGCCAGCCCCCTCCAACATGTCGCTAGTCACATGCTGACAAAGAAAGGATGGAGGAACCAAGGTGGGAGTGAAGGTTCTGGTTGTGATGCTGATATCATTGACATTTTTAAGCTTTCATAAATCTTATTAAATTATGTTAGCAAAGCAACAAAAATAACTATATTGGCTGCGTTACAATGGACTCGAAGTTTTATATTTAAAGTCAATGTAGTTAGCCTTCATTGTACAGTATCTAACAATGACCCAGAGTTTATGACATTTGTTCCCTACCTAGATTATAGGCAATTTTGTCCAAATTTTTAGACATTCATTTATAGGAGCAGCAGAGAGAAATGAAGGAAGAGTAGGTTAGGGACTATGCATCTCTATGCCAATAAATAGTTTTATACGGACGGGTAACTGTTTATAACTGAAGATGATATAACTGTCTGACATAGAAGAAATAAAATATTATACAACAATACTACAAACATTTACAATACAATATTTGGGAATTTAAGCCACGATCACTGGAATACTAAAAACTGGGCAATTTAGTGTGTTTTTGCTAAGCCTCACTCCTTTTGAGGTCAAGCTAAACAGGACTTTACTGGCAAAAATTGGGACTGTTGGCAAGTATAATTTACTGATAGAAAGGCTTAACTAAAAGTGTCAAAAAATAACACATAAATGTCTTCTCTTTAAAATATATAATTTGTAATACAGTTTGAGAAAGCGATATATTATTTTAGGTCAGGCTCAGAATAGTTATTCACAAGTACTGTGCATACTACATGCAGGAAAAGATATTATACATTTCATTTTTTTTTGTAATATATTTGAGTCCTCAAAAAGTATATAAAAAGCAAGAATCTTGTCATAAAGTCCAGCTGTAGCTTATTTATACTATGAAAATAATTTATTACTATGTGACAAGAATATGCATGGCGCGTGCCTTCCCACTTAATGCAGATTTATTATGCCTCCATAAGCAGAAGTAAAAAGAGCAGCAAATTTATCGACCTCATTGTGCCTTTAAGTTCAATTGGCTGGAATGGACATTTTTCTCCATTTTTGCCTTTCTCTATTCCACAAATAGTATGAGGGAATAAAGGAAAGAACAAGAGGAAGGAGAGAAGAATTAGTGTCCAACAAACAGCAAAGAAAAGATAAGGAAAAACAGCAGCTGTTAAGAGAAACGTCTCCTCCCAAATTTACTAACAA
The DNA here is from genome assembly GCF_046119375.1 of Phyllobates terribilis. Taxonomy (NCBI): domain Eukaryota; kingdom Metazoa; phylum Chordata; class Amphibia; order Anura; family Dendrobatidae; genus Phyllobates; species Phyllobates terribilis. The sequence goes on from NW_027362764.1 coordinate 715,193,829, forward strand.
TTCTGCTTTCTAACTATTAGATGGCATTAATAGATGTAATTGCTTTTGCAAAACATACAGTTATATGAAAAAGTTTGAGCACCCCTATTAATCTTAAGCTTAATGTTTTCTTAAAATTGGTGTTTTTGCAACAGCTATTTCAGTTTGATACATGTAATAACTGTTGGACACAGTAATGTTTCTGCCTTGGAATGAGGTTTATTGTACTAACAGAAAATGTGCAATCTGCATTCAAACAAAATTTGACAGGTGCATAAGTATGGGCACCTCACCAGAAAAGTGACATTAATATTTAGTAGATCCTCCTTTTGCAAAAATAACAGCCTCTAGTCGCTTCCTGTAGCTTTTAATGATTTCCTGGATCCTGGATGAAGGTATTTTTGACCATTCCTCTTTACAAAACAATTCCAGTTCAGTTAAGTTTGATGGTCGCCGAGCATGGACAGCCCTCTTCAAATGAGCCCACAGATGTTCAATGATATTCAGGTCTGGGGACTGGGATGGCCATTCCAGAACATTGTAATTGTTCCTCTGCATGAATGCCTGAGTAGATTTGGAGCGGTGTTTTGGATCATTGTCTTGCTGAAAGATCCATCCCCTGCGTAACTTCAACTTTATCACTGATTCTTGAACATTATTGTCAAGAATCTGCTGATACTGAGTGGAATCCATGCGTCCCTCAACTTTAACAAGATTCCCGGTGTCGGCATTGGCCACACAGCCCAAAAGCATGATGGAACCTCCACCAAATTTTACTGTGGGTAGCAAGTGTTTTTCTTGGAATGCTGTGTTTTTTTGCCGCCATGCATAACGCCTTTTTGTATGACCAAACAACTCAATCTTGGTTTCATCAGTCCACAGGACCTTCTTCCAAAAAGAAATTGGCTTCTCCAAATGTGCTTTTGCATACCTCAGCCGACTCTGTTTGTGGCGTGCTTGCAGAAACGGCTTCTTTCGCATCACTCTCCCATACAGTTTCTCCTTGTGCAAAGTGCGTTGTATAGTTGACCGATGCACAGTGACACCATCTGCAGCAAGTTGATGCTGCAGCTCTCTGGAGGTGGTCTGAGGATTGTCCTTGACTGATCTCACCATTCTTCTTCTCTGCCTTTCTGATGTTTTTCTTGGCCTGCCACTTCTGGCCTTAACAAGAACTGTCCCTGTGTTCTTCCATTTCCTTACTATGTTCCTCACAGTGGAAACTGACAGGTTAAATCTCTGAGACAGCTTTTTGCATCCTTCCCCTGAACAACTATGTTGAATAATCTTTGTTTTCAGATCATTTGACAGTTGTTTTGAGGAGCCCATGATGCCACTCTTCAGAGGAGATTCAAACAGGAGAACAACTTGCAAGTGGCCACTTTAATTAGCTTTTCTCATGATTGCATACACCTGGCTATGAAGTTCAAAGCTCAATGAGGTTACAAAACCAAAAAAAGTGCTTTAGTAAGTCAGTAAAAAGTAGGTAGGAGTATTTAAAACAAGAAAATGATAAGGGTGCCCATACTTATGCACCTGTCAAATTTTGTTTGAATGCAGATTGCACATTTTCTGTTAGTACAATAAACCTCATTTCAAGGCAGAAACATTACTGTGTCCAACAGTTATTACATATATCAAACTGAAATAGCTGTTGCAAAAACACCAATTTTAAGAAAACATTAAGCTTAAGATTAATAGGGGTGCCCAAACTTTTTCATATAACTGTATTAGAGTGATATCTGTGGTTTATATATTCACATTTGCATAATTATATTCACAATTGAATAAATGTTGGTTATAGGTTGGAGTCAATATATTAGATGATACGTATGCACAGGGTGTTTTTCATTTTCTTTGTTTTTCTTTGCATTTTTATATATATTTTTACATTTTGTTTACCACTTTTTTTATTTTTAGCATTTTTTTTGTTTTTTACGTACATCTTCACTTTTTTTCTAACTTAGCTTTCGCTTATTTTTCATATTTTTTGTCTTCCTCTCTAATTTCTATCTCGCCAAATTATCTGGCATATAACTTTTGTTAGGGAGATCATTTATAAAAATTGTTTTGAGATATTTTATCTAATGATAACACCTCCTTCCTTAAAGGGAATCTGTTAGTAGGATCAACCCTCATAGGAAGCTTGATATCTGGGATCCGATATCTTATTAAATATAAATCCACTTTTTTCTTATATGTAAGTAAGCTGTTAAGATCTATGGGCGGGACATAGATCTGCATGAGAATCTGCCTCCAGAGCTTATTTTAAATAAAAGGGGGAGTTACCAGTGTAACATGTAATGGCCTCTCTCTGCTCTCACTGCAGAGCTGTGTGTGATTATACCTGACACATCTGCAGGTTCCTCTCAGCTTCAGCCTTCATCTCACAGGCAGATAGGATTGCGATACAGCAGAGCTGTGAGAGCTGCAGCAAATGTGTTGGTAAGAAGACAGAACTCCTCTCTGTTCTGTGTTAGTTAATTGTCTGGAGGCAAATTCTCAGGGAGATCTATGTTCGTCCCACAGATCTTAACAGCTCATTTATATATAAGAAAAACATGGATTTCTCTGGAATAAACCATTGAATCGCAGATATCATAGTATCATTTTATTCAACTTCCTATGACCTACATGCCCATGTAGATGGCTTCGGAGGGTTGATACAACTGTCAGATTCCCTTTAAAGGTGTTTTGCAGCAAAGTTTTGTCTTTTTTCTGATGCACTCATCAGGGAAAAGCTATCTTTAGTGGATCCTGTGTTTTACTGGCGATTCCTCCACCTGTTGTGTCTGTAAACTAAGATTCTGGTTCTGGCTTTTATCCTAAGTCATGTCACCAAGTCTTATTAATGGGTCAATATTGACATTTAGGATTGCTACTTCCTTTAGGTGGCACTAGAGCTCTAGTCCTCTTCCTCTCTGAAAAGACAATTTGTGTATTTCCCAGAGGAGCATTGCAGCTTTAAAGTCTCCTCTCCTTGACATGCTTAACATGTCACTCTCCGCAATGAGAAACGTTACCCCTTGGATGCTGGTTAGACGCCTCTCACCCAGCCAAACCAGATCTCACACTTTGCACTGATGAGTGGCAGTACCTTGAAAAACAGTGTCTGCAAATTGACATTATGGTTCTGCCTTTTATCCTAATTCATGTGACAAGGCTCGTTAGACAGTCAATGTTGACTTTTAGGATTGCTGCTTCCTGTAAGTGGCACTAGAGTTCTAGTCCTTTTCCTCTCAAAAGACAATTTGCTTATTTCCCAGAGGAGCATTGCGGCTTAGAAGTCACTTTCTCCATGAGTATGTCTCTTGAGTAACCTGCAGAAATATGCCAGAAATCCAGAAATGTAATCTCACGATTTATATTTTTGAATATTGCCATCACTCCTGATCTGACCACCATCTGTTTCATTTGCAGATATGTTCCAATGTGCAATACTCTGCATATTCATTGATCTCCATTCAAAACTGTTTATGCAGCCTCTGTCTCCTAATTATCCCCTCCTGTGTTTGTGACTCGTCTCCTTGCGGCTCCTGCCTCCTGCTTACACCTGGCCTATTTCATGTGCATTGAAAGCTTTAAATTGAGAAATACAAGTCTGTCTGACCATAGTCTGTCTCCATGAGTATGTCTCTTGAGTAACCTGCAGAAATATGCCAGAAATGGGACAGAAGTGACCTGAAGGTACAAGTAACTACCTATTAAATGTACTTAGCTTCTCTATTCTCCCTTACACTTTCATTACGCTTACATATGCACTCACCGCTTTTGCTCCACTAATGCTCTCTCTTCTCCGCTATCCCCAAGCTCCAGCACCCCCAAACCAAATAAGCATCTCTCCTTCCCTCTTACCTCCTCATCTGCTGACTTGCTCCTCAACCCCAGATCTATCCTACTCAAACATAAAACAAGCCAGCCACTCTCCTTCTCCCACCTGCTCTCCCTCTCTCTGCTTCTTCTAACTGCTGGCGATATATCTCCCAATCCTGGACCCCCACAGCTTACACCCTTTGATAGCTCCCCCTCCTATCGCTCCCATCCAAGCACAAACTACCGCAATCTCTCCTATGTTAAACCTGTGCCCTTGACACCCACGCCCCTGCTCCCTCTCTCTGGGACACTCTGGAACGCCCGCTCTGTCTGCAATAAGCTACATGTTATTCATGACCTATTTTTACCTCTCATAATCTCTCCTTCCTGGGCATCACCGAAACATGGCTGACACCCGCCGACACTGCCTCCCATGCTATGCTGTGTTACGGTGGCTTGCACTTCACTCACACTCATCGTAACAGACATGGTGGAGGAGTGGGTCTTCTCCTTTCTGCCAATTGCACCTTTAACCCAATCCCACCTCTACCCTCCCTTATTCTCCCTTCTTTTGAAGTCCACTCTGTCCGCATCTACTCTTCCTCCAACCTCCAAGTGGCTGTCATATACAGACCTCTGGGCCCGGTCACTCCCTTTATTGACCAATTCTCCACCTGGCTTCTTCACTTTCTCTCTGCTGACATTCCCACCATCATCATGGGCAATTTCAACATCCCCACTGACACACACCAACCAACAGCATCCAAACTTCTGTCACTCACTTCATCTTTTGGACTTACTCAGTGGTCCTCTTCAGCAACCCACACAGACGGACATACACTGGACCTTATCTTCACCCGACTCTGCTCCCTATCTAACCTCTCAGTCTCCCCCTTCCCTCCTATCTGACCATCATCTACTCACTTTCTTATCCCTGTCCTCACCTGTCACCCATGTTCAGCAACTAGCACACCCCCGCAGAAACCTTGCACAACTAGACATTCACACACTCTCTGACTCTATCCTACCACTGACAGGGGTTTTTCCAGGGGATCTCTGTAGCACTGGCCTTATTCCGTTTTCCAGACATATTGGTATGTTGTTTGTCCCTTTGATCGATTTACGGCACTCATGCTGAGTATAGGTATCTGATGGTCTAAAACATGGCTAAAGATTTTCTATTACACTATATTTAACAGCATGAGTATGTCTATTGTCCAGTATTTATTAACATTAGGTACCATTCGTATGAATTCTGGAAAGTTTGGGCTAAGCGCTTTTTTATTTTTCTGTCTTTGTGTGCACTTTGTAGCAATTTTTGTAGATTGTATTTTTAACCATTATAATTAAGAAAATAATTTTTTATACGAGCCATTAAGACTCCATGTGTTCTCCAGTTTAAGTATCCATATCTTCACTCCATGACACAGACAGCGCCACTGCTTTCTACATTGCCACATCAGCTATTGACTCGGTCACCCCTCTGGTGCATGGCAGAGTGCGAATCAATAGACAACCCTGGCACAATAACCTCACTAAAAAGCTTTGGCAAACATCCAGGGTTGCAGAGCAGCGTTGGAAGAAAACACATTCGCAAGATGACTTCACTGCATTCAAACAAGCAACACTCACATTCAAATCAGCCCTCACCTCCGTTAAACAGGCTTACTTCACAAACCTCATACCCTCCTTATCCTACAACTCCAAACAACTATTCAACACTTTCAAGTCCCTCCTTCACCCTCCACTGCCCCCTCTGACCTCCCTCATCGCTGCTGAGGACTTTGCCACACACTTCAAAAACAAGATTGACCAAACAAGGCAAGCCTTCATTGTCCAACCACCACAACCCCTTTGTTTTCCAGACCATTGCCCATCCCCCATAACCTCCCTCTCCAACATCACTGAAGGAGAGCTTACCCGCTTCCTCTCCAAATCACACCTCACCACTTGTGCACTTGACCCCATCCCATCTCCTCCCCAACCTCACCCCCACACTCATCCCATCCCTAATCCATCTCTTCAACCTATCACTAACTTCTGGTACCTTCTCTGCTTTCAAACATGCCACAATCACTCCTATCCTCAAAAAGCCATCCCTCGACCCAACTGCTTTGTCCATCTATCGCCCCATATTGCTGCTCCCAATCACCTCCAAACTCCTTGAGCAACATGTTCACGCTGAACTTTCCTCCCATTTCTCATCTAACTCTCTCTTCAACAACCAGCAATCTGGCTTCCGTCCCTACCATTCCACCGAAATTGCCCTTACCAAAATTACTAATGATTTACTTACAGCCAAAGCTAACAGACAATTCTCCATACTCCTCCTTCTAGACCTGTCCTCTGCCTTCGACACAGTTGACCACTACCTCCTACTACAGATTCTCTCTTTCTTTGGTGTCAAAGACCTTGCCCTATCCTGGATCTCCTCATACCTTTCCACCGCACTGTTAGCGTCTCCCACTCCCACACTACCTCCTCATCCCGCCCTCTCTATGTTGGAGTCCCTCAAGGCTCTGTCCTAGGACCTCTACTCTTCTCCATCTATACCCTTGGCCTGGGACAGCTCATAAAGTCCCACGGTTTCCAGTACCACCTGTACGCTGACGACACCCAGATCTACCTCTCTGGCCCAGACGTCACCTCTCTGCTGTCCAGAATCCCAGCATGTCTATCAGCCATATCCTATTTCTTCTCCTCTCGCTTCCTCAAACTCAATGTGGATAAATCTGAACTCATCATTTTTCCTCCATCTTGCGTATCTTCCCCATCTGATCTATCTATCACAATGAATGACATTAATCTTTCCCTTGTACCAGAAATCCGCTGCCTCGGTGAAACTCTACTCTGTCCTTCAAACCCCACATCCAAGCTCTCGCCACCAGCGTCCTCTTCCCTCTGTACCAGTCTATCATTGTTAGTTCATTTACTGTAAGTGATATCTGTATTTTGTATGTAACCCCTTCTTATGTACAGCACCATGGAAGCAATGGGGCTATATAAATAAATAATAATAATAACTCTCCGCAAGGAGAAACATTACTCCTTGGATCTCCACCTGTTGTAAAATATTTCAGTAGAAAACAATCACAACCTCATTCTATGTGAACCCGGCCATCCACTCTTATCCAGTATAATTTTGCTCAAAAGAGGCAACACTTCTCTCTTAATATTGCTGTGACTGGTAACATCGATGACTTTGCTTTGTGCAGATACTTTGTCTAGGGTTATTTATTTTCTTCCTGCAGTTGACTGGATAATATTCAGCTGTCACGCCTAATGCAGATATTGTCACTGGTGAGCTTTCTGGCACGCTCCCGCTGACAGTCCTTTCACACATGATGCACCATACAGGCCAAGCTGTGTACAGGGCAATATAAGGATCACTTCCCCTCAGTATCTCTGCCCCTGGATTTGTAGCCCAGCATGGGAAATATGTGTCCTTGTACCCTGGGAGATGCTTCATTAACTGTATCCTTCAGTTTGTCAACATGTCAGGAGAAAATAATAAATGATGTCTGACTTTATCTCAGCGGTAAAGAATGATGAAACTTCCGCAGTATGAGATTTACAGATTAGCTAGAAGTTCAGGTCTGTGATTTTATGCAGAATTCCACATATCAAATAAGATTCAACTTTGTAGACTACACCAGGAAAACCGCTGAGCTCGGTGATTGGCTGCAGCAGTTACAAGCTCTGTAGACATTATGTCACCTCTTTTTTTTAACAAGAGAAAAACAGAGTCATCATGGTTTAAAAAGAGACACATATTTTATTGACAATTAATTAAGACAAGTGTTATAATCAAAAAAAGAAAAATTAATAAAGAGCAAGTGAAAAGCAAGGTAGACAATGAAATATCCGAATGAACCAAAACAGACCTGCCTCAATATTAGATGCTCAAACAAAGACACAACTCTATAACTGAAAAAAAGTTTTTCCATCAAAGTAGAAAAACGCTGCACCTAAAATTCTCGACCAGTAGAGTGAAAATTGTATAAATAATAAGCCTATAATTTATTTAAATAGAATACAAATTGATGTCAAGATTGATAAGCTATTGTTAAGCTAAACACATGGTGGCGCACTCTGTAGTGCACTGCAAAAAGAGAAAAGCAGCAAAGACGAGCTTATCAATTAAAGTGCAGCATGCATATTTATATTGATATAGGGTTAGACAAATAGAAGAGCACCACCACACATTCCCTCCCTTCCCCCCATCTCCTACTCCTACCAAATGAAAGGAGAGGGGACACACGTGATCTTTCTGAATGCCCACTGACCGCCCACCACCACCCCTGGTAAGATTAATATCTCCCCCACGTCCATCTTAAGTGATATATCTCCTCTGGCACTCTGCTTAAATATGTTTAAGAGGTCACTTTCCTCTCCTTTCATTTGGTAGGAGTAGGAGATGGGGGGAAGGGAGGGAATGTGTGGTGGTGCTCTTCTATTTGTCTAACCCTATATCAATATAAATATGCATGCTGCACTTTAATTGATAAGCTCGTCTTTGCTGCTTTTCTCTTTTTGCAGTGCACTACAGAGTGCGCCACCATGTGTTTAGCTTAACAATAGCTTATCAATCTTGACATCAATTTGTATTCTATTTAAATAAATTATAGGCTTTTATATTTATACAATTTTCACTCTACTGGTCGAGAATTTTAGGTGCAGCGTTTTTCTACTTTGATGGAAAAACTTTTTTTCAGTTATAGAGTTGTGTCTATGTTTGAGCATCTAATATTGAGGCAGGTCTGTTTTGGTTCATTCGGATATTTCATTGTCTACCTTGCTTTTCACTTGCTCTTTATTAATTTTTCTTTTTTTGATTATAACACTTGTCTTAATTAATTGTCAATAAAATATGTGTCTCTTTTTAAACCATGATGACTCTGTTTTTCTCTTGTTAAAAAAATGTTGCCTTTGAGTCGGTATTTGAGGGTGCTGGGGGGGACTTTGTTCCCTTGCCCACACTCAACTTCTAATACTTGGGCTATTTTTCTAATTATGTCACCTCTGCAGACAATCAACAAAGAGCAGTCCTTGGACCAGAGGAGAGTGAGTAACAGCTCCCCTTGTTATTTTAGACCTCTGCAACCCTCTGGTGGTATTATTTTATTTATTATGCTTTGCTTATATACTGTCCCCATTAGGGCTCACAATCAAAATTCCACATCATGTCAGGATTTCTGTTGACCTTCTACAATTTTACCACTAGTGGCCGCTATTATTCACTTTAATAATTGTGCTGCAGTTTCACTCCTTACCACTGGAGGCTGCTGTTGTGTTCTGCAATTACCCTTTACTAAGATGGCAGATTCTGAAGCTATGGAATCCATCTTGTTTCCTGTTTGGGCCTACTTAAAGCCACATGGACCTGTCACTCATTGCTTAATTATTGTGTCTAGCTGTTAGCCTAGTTCCAGTCTCCAGCTCCTGAACATTCTTGCCCAGACTGTTCTCATTCATCTACAGATCAAAAGTATTGTGTATCATTATGCTACTGACACATAAAGCCTTGGCCTGGGCTTGAAACTCATGATGATTGACTTAATGATTTGGAGGCTTTCCTAGCAGCCATGAGCCAGACATTATCATCAGCCAGTTGTTTGATGACCCTAATTGTTGTGCAACAGCTTCAGCTTCACTGATGGTGCTACATCAGGGTAAACGCTCTGTTGCAGAGTACGCAAAAGAATTCGGACGGTGGGTGATTGATATCAAATGGAATAATGCTGCAAAATTATCTTGTTTTAAGAACAGACTATCCAGCACACTCAAAGATGAACAAGCCTGGGCTGATGCCCCCACAAATTTTCATGACTACATTCACCATAGTATTCGTATAGACAACCGATTATCAGAGAGAAGATTGGAAAAGTGGAATTCAAACTGGTCCCATAACAGTAACCGTTATCCACCTGTCCCAACCACCAGTCCCAGAGACTTTGATATAAAGAGTCCTCACATATCTGAAGTTGAATCCATGCAGGTCGACAGTTTGTTAAAACGTGAAGGTGCTGAGAGAAAAGAATGCAGACTTCAGGAAAATCAGTGTTTTTATTGTGGCAAGACTGACCACTTTCTCATTAATTGTCCTTCTCGACTACGTAAAATATTGGCAGTGGTAGTGGATCCCAACTTTTTCAATAAAGAATCAGTCTTGTCTTAACCAGCGCCTCCAGTGAATGCTGTCATCCATTCAATTTCTTCTATTGCACCCAACATTAAAAAAAACAAGGACTCTCATGGCTTCATTTCTATCAAGTTTCAAGTTGATTTTCAATGGATTTCCATATCTGCCATGGTTGATTCAGGAGCAAACAGAAATTTTATTGACATCTCTTTCGCAAAGGAACATGGGGTAAAAATTCAAAATAGACTTTCATCTACTATCATGGAAACTGTTGACGGATCTCCACTAAATTTGGGACTAGTGAAATAAGAGGCTGAACCCTTAGAGATAGTTATGGAACCTAATCACCATGAGGTTTTATCCTTCCTACTAATCTCATCTCCACAATTTCCAATAATCCTGGGGTTGCCATGGCGACAGACTCAAAATCCCACTATCAATTGGGGAACCAAAGAAGTGTCTCTTCCTTCTGTTCTTCACTCCCCACAGGCTTCGCCAAATGAAGAAGTTGTAAAGGATCCTTCCTGAACAATCTTCTAAACTACCATCTATAATAAGGAATTAGCTGATGATGATGACAAGATAAATGCCGACAAACTCCCTCCTCATCGGCCATATGATTGTCCAATTGATATATTTCCTGGAGCAGCAATACCCTTTGGAAGCATTTACCCACTGGCAGAGCAGGAATTAAAAACACTCAAGGAATACATCGATGAAAATGTAGCTAAAGGGTTTATTCGTCCATCTTCATCACCAGCAGGTGCGCCTGTATTTTTTGTCAAAAAGAAAGATGGTTCCTTAAGACCCTGTGTTGATTACCCTCTGCATTTGATCCCTGAGTGGCGGGACAGAGTTTGTCATGCAAAGTTGTTCACAAAACTGGATCTTCGAGGGTCATACAACTTGGTTCGTGTTAGACCAGGTGATGAATGGAAAACGGCATTCAGATCACGATATGGACACTATGTGTACTTAGTCATGTCATTTGGACTGTGCAATGCTCCTGCATCGTTTCAGCATTTCGTTATTGACTTTTTCAGAGACTTGCTTGATCATTTTGTAGTCATTTATCTAGGTGATATACTAATCTTTTCTAATTCAGCAGAAGAGCATCAAAATCATGTGAAAATGGTGCTAGTGCATCTAAGAACCCACGATCTTCATATTAAGCTGGAAAAATGTGAGTTTCATCAAACAGAGATCCAGTTCTTGGGCTATATTATCTCTACTCAAGGATTGCAAATGGACTCTAGCAAGATTCAAGCTATCACTGAGTGGCCAACGGCAAAAAACGTGAAAGAAGTCCAACGATTTGTGGGCTTTGCCAATTTTTACAGACGTTTCATTAAGAATTTTTCAGGTATCATTGCACCAATCACCGAATTAACAAAGAAAGGTATATCTTTTGTTTGGTCTCCTCAAGCACAAGATGCTTTTTCTTGCCTGAAGACGAAGTTCACCACAGCTCCTATACTAATTCATCCCAATCCTGAATATGCCTTTATTGTAGAAGTGGATGCTTCAGATGGTGCAGTAGGGGCCATTCTATCACAAGGAACAGGAAAAAAAGATTTGTTACATCCTTATGCTTATTTTTCCAGAAGTTTGACTGTGTCGGAGAAGAATTATGATGTGGGGAACAAAGAGCTCTTAGATATCATTGATGCTTTCAAGGAATGGAGACATCATCTAGAAGGAGCAGCTCAACAAATTGTTGTTCTAACTGACTATTGTAACCTTGAATTTATCGGATCTGCCAAATGTTTGTCCCCCCGCCAGACTCGATGGAGTCTCTTTCTTAACCAATTCAACTTTGTCATCTCCTACAGACCTGGCTCCCGTAATGGTAAGGCTGATGCTTTATCTAAGATCTTCTCCAAAGATCCTTCTACAGCAGCACCACCAACAACTATTCTGCCTGAGTCCAACTTCCTGGGGATGATCCATAACAAAGCATTGCTATAAGATATATGGGAAGCATATGAGACAGACCCAATTCTTCTGCATCCACCAGATGATATATCTCTTACCTTTCAAAATAAAGTACGAACTCATAATCATTGCATATATGTTCCAAAAACTGTGAGACTTAAAGTATTAAAACTAATACATGACTCCAAGTTAGCAAAATGCAAAGGAAATAAAAAAAATACAAGAATTTCTGTCTCGTTTCTTTTGGTGGCCCATTTGCCAAAAAGATGTTAAACAATATTCTTGTAACAGCTGTGCTATGTATAAAAGTCCCCGCACATCACCAATGGGATTATTGCAGCCTCTGAAAGTTCCATCTCGTCCTTGGGGCTCTGTATCTATGGACTTTATTGTGGAACTACCAGTTTCAAAGGGAAAGAGTTCAATCCTAGTAGTGGTGGACTGACGAAAGCAGCACATTTTGTCCTCTGCACTGGTTTACCATCTGCTAAAGAGACTGCTGATCTTATAATTCAAAATATGTTTCATCTTCATGGGGTGCCAGACGAAGTTGTCTCTGATCTTGGAACACAATTTACATCTAGATTATAGAAGAATTTTTATGCAGCATTGGACATTGATGCTAGTTTATCTTCTGCATTCCATCCCCAATCTAATGGTCAGACTGACCACATAAACCAAACCTTAAAGCAATATCTCAGATGCTAAATTTGTCATCTCCAGGATGACTGGGTTGATTTGCTTCCTATGGCAGAATTTTCTATACAATTCTCAAAATGCCTTGACCAAACAAACACCATTCTTCTCAAATTCTGGGTTCCATCCAAGTATCCTTCCTAATTTTCCCAGAGAAACGCCTATCCCTGCTGTCAACGACAGAATACAATCCCTGCAACAGAATATGGAAATACTAAAAGACGCTTTAAGAATTGCCCAGGAGAAATATAAGGAAGCAGCAGATAAATCTTGCAGACCTTCTCCAAACTTTGAAGTGGGTGATGAAGTATGGCTTTCCACCAAGAATTTGAAACTCCATATACCCTCACCAAAACTGGGTCAAAAATGTATTGGTCCATTAATTGGACAAGTTAGCTTAGTAGCTTTCGACTTCAACTTTCCAGAGCAATAAAGATGCATCCAGTGTTCCATGTCTCCTTACTAAAGCCATTTGTTCCAAATCCTTTTCCAGGGCGTTGTTTGCCTCCTTCTGATCCTATTGAAGTGGATTGGCAAAAACATTACACAGTTGAAAAGGTCCTGGATTCCAAAATATTCAGAAACAAGTTGCAGTACTTAGTAAAATGGCAAGGGTACGGCCCTGAAGATAACTCTTGGGAACCTGTAGAAAATCTCATTGCTCCTCGACTGCTTAAAGAGTCTTAACAAAAATACCCACCTAAACCAAACCAAGCATCGCCCGGAGGCCACTGTTGAAAGGGGGAGTAATGTCAGGATTTCTGTTGCCCTTCTACAGTTTGACAACTAGTGGCTGCTATTGTTCACTTTAATAATTGTGCTGCAGTTTCACTCCTTACCACTGAAGGCTGCTGTTGTGTTTTGAAATTGCCCTTTACTAAGATGGCAGATTCTGAATCTATGGAATCCATCTTGTTTCCTGTTTGGGACTACTTAAAGCCACATGTTAGCCTAGTTCCAGTCTCCAGCTCTTGAATATTCTTACCCACACTGTTCTCATTCATCTATGGATTGTTTCTTACAACTCCTTGCTAACTCCAAGAACTTCTACTGCCGCTTGCTGTTCCTGATTGGGCTCCTTGGACCACTGGTTTCCAGCAGAACTACGCCAGTATCGTAACACATAAGTATGTCTTTGGAGTGTTGGAGGAAACCAGAGGACATCGAGGAAAACCATGCAAAAACAGGGAGAACATACAAACTCCTTGCAGATGTTGTCCCAGGACCTGGGGCAGGAAGCCTAGCGGGACAGTATGGAGTTGTCTGTCAGTCAGGTAACGAGACGGAGAAGGAAGGTTAAGTGAGAAGAAGAGGAAATGCCCCACACGGTAGTCCAGAGGCGTCAATAAAGCAGAAAGCTAAGTAGCAGCAATTTTGGCATAGAAAACTCCCCTAAGGTGAGAAAAACGGGGACCTTCTGGTGGAAGTATAGTAATCTTGTTTGCTGGACTGTAGTGCCATTATTAGGGACAAGGAGGCTCCCTGAATAGAGTTTGCTGGTCTGTGATAAGACAAAAGAGTTAGATAAAGTAGAAAGTGAGAGTGACTCCAGGAAAGGGAAGGGAAAGAGTGTGATAATGTCCCATGTTACTAAAGAAATGTTCCTAAAGATGAATACCTACTACCTACTATACATAGTTCCTCAAACATTATTGTTCAGCAAAAATAAGTTTATTTATGAATCATGGCCTCCCTCATTGAACTCCGTAACATCTGGTTCTGGTCGGCCGAATACAACGGCATCATGCGGTCTACAAGGGCGTATCGCCAAGACAGCAAAACTCCACACACCCAACCAGGACCCCCGTTTTCATGTAGAGTGTCGGGGCTTGAAACACGAGTACCTCGCCCACGGCTACCGCCCCGTGCCACGTTAAACATGTGCGATCAGTTTTCCACATGGACCAAAAAAAACATTTGTGTGAACATACCCTAATAATTTGATCTTTCTCCAAAGCCTTGTTCAGCATGTCATCCTCTGCTTCTCAGATTCATTATTGTTTACCGCGTTCAGACACCCTCATGTGTGCTCCTTGGGGGGAGGAGGATCTGATCTTAATAATCTTTAAAAAGAAAAGTAATGATGTCATAACTACAAGATTTCTTGCATCTTCTTAATAATCTCATCCATCCTAACATTCTTGCTATATCAATTTATGTCCCCTTTCTGCTCATATATTATTCATTGTTAATGCAATTGGTGCCCGCTGGTGCATTGCACATTACGCCTGAGTGCCTGCCATCAGCTCCAGGAAGGTTTGCTGCATCTGTTAAAGTAATGTCAGCTGCATGAGAATTGCATAATGTAACAGGGAATCAAGAGAGGAAAAATAGTTTGAAAAAAAAAAGTTATATGAGGACATCAAATGTTAATTATATACTGTCAGGGTGCTAATTTAAAAATAATTTGTGAGTAGAATTTCACCCCCAAACTATATATATATATGTTCATGTAGCTCTTTTAAATACAAGTCCAGCAATATCTTTACGTGGCCAGTTCGTTCCTCCATTACTGAGAAATCATTGTTTGAATTGCTATGCAAATGAGGCTGAAGGGTATGGTAAATCTGCAGCCTCTGTCACTCCAGCTCTATTCCCTGCCAGCGCTGCTTCCTCCTTCTTGATTGGCTGCCTCTACATTGTGTAACTTCAGGCAAAAGAGCCAGTAGTCAAGTGTCGTTGGGCTTGGAATAGAGCCAGAGTGACAGAGGCTTCAGATCTACCACAGATCTTCAACCTCATTTTCAAATAAATTCAAACACTGATTTCTCAGTAACGGAGGAAAGGACTGGCCATACAACGGTATTGTTGGACTTGTCGTTGAAGACTTGCATGTACATATAAATATTTTGAGATGTGAATTCCTGCTGACAGATTAACTTTACGCTGGGGTCGCACGAGCATTGATTCTCTAATGCTAGAGAATCGGGCTTATTATGCTAATGACACTCAGCTCAACTCTCGCATGAGAAAATCGCAGCACAGGTGCAGAGAAGATGGAGAGCTTAATTTCTCCATCTTCTCCATGTCTGAGTCCGTGGATGTCGGACTGCACTCAAACATCTGAGTGCAGTATAGTGTTTTACATGCACCTATAGACTTGTATGGGTGCATGTGATCTGAATTTCAGGGCCACTCACAGTATGATCTGCAGTGCCAAGTAGTATAACATTGGTCCAAGTGCTATTCGATAAAACATCAGATAGCACTCAGCCGTGTTATACGCTCATGTGAGTGAGCCCTCAAAGTGACTGCCCTATGAGCTAATTGCTATAGATGTGATGCCAGGGCTGTAGCTATAATCAGTCCTGCCATCATTTTTACTCATTTTCACTCTGGGGACTTGTTAGAGTCATTGCCAAGACTGTGTGTTACACTCACGCCGCTAGGTTCAGATAGGGAGAGACGGGTTTCCTGAATTCTTTGGAATCCTGGCGGAACCGTTACTCAGGGCAACCATAGACCATGTGCTGCAGCTTCTCTCAGGCACACAATAGATTCAACTGCTGACCAGACACATCTGACAAGAGTCTTTTTCGACAGCTTAACAGTGGAATTTAATCTGAAGCACGGTCAGTGCAATTCAGGGATATTACAGCAACAATCTTCATTACAGAACAGTCTGAGTTTCTTGAGCAACCGGCTCCAGTAACAATACAGTAGTTTCTTAACAAGGCACAGTATTACAGTCTCTTCAGTAGGATAATTCAGCATAGATTAGATCTCTTAGCAGCACATTTCTATGCATACACAACCACAGGCTTTTCCTTCACAAGGACACAGCATTCTTTATCCTGCATGGAGATGGAGGGGGGGGGGGGTTAATGAGGGAGATGATCCCTGTGACACAATTCCTTCCAGTCCTTATCTTACTGTCCGCTAATACCCTGCACTGTTATTTCAGGGAGTTTATCTGACCTGTGCTTAGTTTCTCTCCTGATCTGAATCCTGTTCAGTTGCCTTCTGTCAGATCCAGGTAACACTCCACCTGTCTCTTCGGCTTCAGCCAGACTACAATGACAAGTTCCCCACAATCTCCCTGTGGCTCTTCTAAAACACTGCCTGTCTCCTGTGACTGTGTTAACCCCTCTAGTTGCTGGATGCTTCTGAAGCACAACACTTCCTATCTCCTGTGCTTGTGTTATTTGTAATAGTTGCTGGATGCTTTGGAAGCTACAGCACTACTTCTGCATGTCACATATGAGTCTCACATTTTCATTTCCCAGCAGTGCCAATATCCAGTAGAACTGACTGAACCTTGACCAACCATAGCAATCACGACAAGAAGTTTTTTTTAATGACCAGCTAAAGAAAATCTTCAAGTATAAATGTGATGTAGAAGATGTAGAAAGCTATAAAATTCTTTGGCATCTGTATGTATTGCCAACTTCACTTGGTGAGAAGACTTGTTTTTGAAGGAACAGGTTCAGATGCCAGACCCACTGATTGCCCTGCTGGTTTAATTTTCATGTAGGGTTATTGTAGTAGAGACGAGAGAGCCTTTGAGAGAACTATTACATGATGCTTCAAAAATGAAGAGAGACTGCCATCTGCTGGCCAGACACAGTCAGGTGGAACCAAAATATACAACGGAAGTTGAAGGGAGAGCTGATTTAGACGCTGGACCTGATCAGGTGACTTCCAGGAAGGAGTTCCGGGAGATAAGAGGCCAGTGCGCCAAGCCTGAGCAGTTTTTGGCGCTAAGGAGCAGAGAGGAGGAGACGTGTCCTCTGCGTGCTGAGAAGACCCGCGTGGCGGGCCTAAGCCAGAGGCCTGTGAGGTGCCACAGCCGGGCGCCGGTGGAAGAGCTCCAGATCCCTCACAGATGTGACCTGAGTGCTGTGCCTGCTGAGGAGACTCGGAGCCTGCTTGCGGTGCTGAGTGAGTTCGCGGAACCCGACGTCGCCCGCCGACAGACGAGCTCTGGACCCCCTTACCCAAGGCTTGAGAGACTGCCTCCAACAGCAAAGAAGAGAGGAGTTGAAAGACGGCTGTCCCAGGAAAGTCACGCCAGTGAAAGCAGAGGCGCTGCATATGTGAACAGGGCCGTCACTTCTACTGTTCACTCACGATACCGGGGCCAATTGGGTTTAGGTACTCAGGTTGGGAGGGGAACGGTTGGGGTTAAATAAGTTCAACGTGATCTAATTGAATTTGTCCGGAAAAGACTTTCGGCCTAGCGGGAATAACCGGTGACCCCCGCTAGGGCCATATGCAGAGTTAAAGAACTCACGTGGTGTCTCCTATGACTGAGGGCACCACATTACTTTGAGAGACTTTGTATTTTGCTAATATTTCAAATTACTGTTCATTACCCTTGTTGCCAATCCCTTGTTCAGAATACCTGTTATATATATAAACTGTTTATATTCATCTCTGACTGTTCTCGCCTTGTGTCTCTGAGCGTTGCATTCTGGCACCTGCATTACATTATCATGATGGGAAGATCTCTTTTATTTTCAAAGGGCAAATACTAGGAGCTGATCTATAATAATGGGCAAAGGTCAATAAACAATTTAGTGGAGTAGTGGTCTGCTGAAGGGAATGATGAAGGGAATGTCATGATGAAAATACCCATAATTGTCTAGGGTAATTATTTTAGAGTACCTAGGTGGTCTCATGGCCTATGCATCTGTATGTCTGACTGATTGTAACTTGATTTGGAAATAAGAGTTGTTTGTGGGGAGGCGTTTCAGAACCTGGACCTGCTGATTTCTATGCTGGTATCATTATGCAGATGCCCAAGATTAAAGAGTTCCATTGAAAAGGATGCTTCCTTTAAATATTGGAAGTTTTCACAGTTGATTTATATGTACTGTATTTCTAACACAATCCTCATCTATCAATATTAAGCTAAACAAAAGATTTAAAGAAACTATTAATAATACAATCCGTTGCCTTACAGTATCATGTGCTCCTCACTCGCACAAACACTGTTTACAATGATGCGGCTGGATGACACAGATACTGTATTTGGATTGTCATCAGTAAAAGAATGGGCTCCGATGATTTCAGCTGTTCTTTTCACTAGAATAACTGTCATCTGCCATAAGTAATCAGCCACCGGTATCAAACAAAGCCTAGTGCCCTGAAATGTCATGGGAGACTCCCACACCAGCTCTCATGGAGAGCACATCTTGGTCCAGAAGGATGAGATGCTAGTTTCTGGTCTATTGTTCTTTTAGCAACTATTTTTTTTTATAAAAGGATAAAAAGCACTCACTCTGTCATTGTATTTTTTATAGTGTCACCACATTATAATTAAAGATGACCTTTCACCAAATTTTTCATGTTGAACTGGTACAGGATGTAATACAGGATGTAATAGTGGCTGCAGAGTGGAATAAATAATATATATATTTTTTTTTCCGCCCCTCCATTGCGGAGATATTAACAATCAAAGTGTCTGGCACCTAAACAGTCAATTCTTTTAAGTCCATGTGGGCATTACCAGAGAGATTTCACTGAGGGCGTGCACTTCTTCCTCTTTCTGGTGCTGACCAATCATAAGCCGGCAACAACACATTGGGGAAAGAAGAATACGCCCCCGCAATAGCATTGACAAACAGTCTGCTTTCCTTACTGAAGAAGTGATGACATATGCTGGAGCATAGCAGACCTGAGTGTGATTCACTAACTAACTCTGTTTTTTTAAAGGGAATCTGTCAATATGGACACGCAAGTCATAGAAAGTTGAACAAAAGGATACCTCTTGATATCTGTGATCCAATGTCTTGTTCCAGAGAAATCCAAATTTTTCCTTTATCGAAATGAACTGGCCCCGCTAACAGTATTTGGTCAGTATTCGGTCAGTATTTTTTCTCAGGAGTGGGAGTCAAAACCAGGTGAGGGACAATCAGAGAAAAGGTATAATATAAACAAGTCAACAATTCTGCATTTAACACCCACTCCTGGTTTTGACTCCCATTCCTGAGAAAAGGAATGACCGAATACTGACCAAATACTGATAGTGGGGCCGTGGTCTAAGATCTATGGTCTGAACACAGATGTCCCTGAGAATCTGTCTCCAGAACCTATTTTAAATGAAAGGGGGCTTTACTAGTGTGAGACATTTAATGAGTGACACCTTTCAAAGCTTTTAGTGATTATGAGAGCAGTGAGGTCAGGACTACCACAGTACAGTAGAAGTGAACATTGTCTCATTACAAAAATATTTGCAGTTGCAGTTGTCATCTCATAGTGTTTCAGCTTCCATCTCAAACATCTCGAAGGCACCCAGTGGAGGGAAGGGCAGTACAGCAAAGTTGACAGCATTGGGAGAACACAACTGCAAGGGTTTGTTGTGTTTGTAATGAGACATGGTTCAGCTCTGCTGTACTATGGTGGGCATAATCAGGCACAGTTCTGCAGCAGAGCTGACAGCACTGAGAGGACAACTGCTGTTGCAGTATGTGTTTGTAATGAGACAAAGTTAATTTCTCCTGTAATGTGTTAGTTCTGATATTACTGCAGGGCTGTGTGTGATTATGAGAGCAGACTGTCAGTCATTACATGGTTCATGGTAACACCCCCTCTTATTTAAGATAAGCTCTGGAGGCAGATTCTCAATTAGATCTGTGTCCAGTCCATAGATTCTCACAGTTAATTTACATATTAAGAAAAACGTGGATTTTATTTATATATTAAAAAAAACATGGATTTCTCTGGAATCAAACATTGGATTGCAGATATCAAGGTGTAATTTTATTCCATTTTATATGACCGGCATTCCCATATGCCCTTAGGAGGATGGATCCTACTGACAGATTCCCTTTAAGTCAGACAAAGTTTTGTCTGCACGCCTTTTTCGTCCGCCTGCTGGATCTGTTTGTTGTACAGTATTATTGAAATCAGTGTGAACGGATCAGTTTAAATATGCATCAGTTTTCCATCAGTTTGGAACTGATCCAGTTTTTTTGATTACTAGATCCATTTCAAACACATGATGATTGCTGCACATGTGAACTGAGCCTAACTGTAAATGTACACTGTGTAAATGAGGTTCGCTGATGACAGGGGAAATGCATCGGTTTCCTCATTGTTAGGGGTATCTGTTTGTCATTTGTTTGTAGATATTGTTATTATGTTTGACCTTTGTGTAATAAGTTCATCTCTACTGTTTGTTCATATTGGCATATTAGGCTGTGTATTGGGCGAGATAATAGTCTCTAAAGTTACATGAAGGTGGGTCCTGGCTGGGTTTGTGGACTTGTGGTGTGCTGGCGCTACGCCCCTGCAGGCCTCATAGAACCGATGAGTTGGGTTGGCCAGGACCAAATGTTTTACAGGTCAATGAGGGAGACCACCAGTCAAAAATAAACCTTTTACTGAACATTAACTTGGGGAGGGTTATATACAGTAGTCAGCGGGTACATCTCTTCTCAAATGTTTCCATCATAATACGTAACATTTTCCTCACACACATTTAGGCTATGTGCACACGATGCAGAAATGAAGCAGAAAATTTCTGCATCATTTCTGCATCTCCCTGGCAGAAAAAACGCATGCAGATTGTGCATGCGTTTTTCCTGCAGAATACATGCGGATCCACATGCAGATTCACATGCGTTTCCGCATGCAGATTGACAAGCGCTTTCCAGGCGATTTTAGCATCACCTGGAAAGTGCTTGACAACTAGGTCACACTATATAAATCCATGCAACCGGCATGGATTTATATAGTGTGACCCGAGAGAGTGTATATACTTACCTCCGATGGCCCGCGCTGTCCTGCTTTACAAAGTTCCCGGCTGCCGGCAACTTTGAATTGAAAGACCTGCCGACGTCAGCGTCACGTGACCCGTCACATGACTCTGACGTCAGCGCAGGTCCTACAACTCACTGCAAGTGCCGGGAACCAAGCGGGAGCGCTGCGCGGGCCGACAGAAGGTAAGTATACATTTATTTTTTATTTTATTCTTGTTTTTACAGCTTTTTTAATGGTACCTGGGTGTGGATGAGACTCTCCTCTCCTCCACACTCGGGTACCATCCGCATATTAGAACGCGCCAATAGCGCAAGTAGAGATGCTGTCTTGCGGAATTGGCGCGTTCTAATGCAAGTCAATGGCGGCGAAATCGTCGCGTTTCCGCAAAATTAATTGACATGCTGCGGATTTTTGACCGCAGCGTTCACGCTGCGGAAAAATCCGCATCATGGGCACAGCACATGCGGATTTCCATTGGGGAACATTGCTGCCCTTCTACCATGCGTTTTTCATGCGTTTCCGCGGCGTTTCCGCAACTGCAAAAACGCCGCGGAAACGCATGAAATACGCATCGTGTGAACTCAGCCTTAATCTGTTTCTTTTCTCTCTCTTTACTTGTTCTCTGTCTTCACTATTCCTCACTACTTCTCCACAACTCAGCTCGCCAGTCCAGTACAGCTAGCAAGAGTCCTTTACGCAAACATCCGAGTCTATATTCCCCTCTGGGGAAATATGGTGCCAGTATGGCTGGTACTTACACTGACGAGCAAAAGGGTAACAATGTTTTGAACTTTTGACTTTCAGGCTCCATATCTCACCATCCACTACTGCTTCGAACATGAGACTACCATCATTTTATACACCATCATCTTGGCTATCTCATACATTAATTTAAAAACTAAAAGACCTTTTGGTGGGCATTTGAACACAATAAGATCTTATTTTTATTGCTTTTTTCTCCATGTAATTGGGGCTGGTATATTAACCAGAGTTACAGGAGAAATTCAGCCTCCTGGCTGCATAGCAGAGCTGACTGGGTCTCCTAGGATCCAGCAGCTTTTGCTCTCTCCGTACACCCGGTCATCAAATGATCACCCGGTACAGAGGAAGAAGCACAGTCATTTCTTCCTAATCTGTGTACACAACACTTGTTCAGCACCAGGTAAAGAGCAATCAGGAAGGCAGAGAGAGTAATAAATCATGTTTGTCTACTCAGTGGGTAGTCTGGCTGTGTCTGCCAGCCAGCTCTGAGCCCCCCAACTGCACAATCTCCTGCAAGCTGCTTACTTTGCACTGACTATTTAGAATGTCAGTGTAGAGTAAAGTGTGGACTGCCCAGACGTTTGTAGTCTATGAGCGATCAAGAAGTAGTTAAACATTATACTATAAGGGGTTGGTCTATTTCAGATATTTAGGCATGTGTCTAATAGATGTTAGTCTTATTATTGGGATCTGTATCTATGTTGCGAACGAAGTTCTGTTGTGAGCTTTCAGAAATGTAGAGGTAGCATGTGTGACTTCTATTCATTTGTATGGGAGTTTTGAAATTTTATCTAATTTTACTTTCAATGTCACTTAGCAATGATCAGGATAGATGTTTGTATGAACGCTCCTTCATGGGATTTTTTATTCCCTCATCTCTTATACTATACACTTTACATGATTATCAGCACAACATCCCTTTTACATATGGGCATTTGCTTGCGACAATTGTTCCTTTATTTGCCCATATAAACCATGTGATTTATGACTTTCATTTCTCGTTTGATCACTAACCATATGTCTGGTAAAAAACTTGAATAATTATTTATTTTAATGGTTCATTTTCTGATCATTGTCCCATGTAAACGGTTTCCAGGTTGGACAATCGGTGGGAAGAAAAGACAAGAGTTAACCCGTCCTCTAAAATCCAACATGAATTAATCTCTGTTGTACCTCTCAGAAATATAACATCTGTAATTTACATTACGAAGCATGGTTTATATAAAGTGCTTAGATCAATTATCAGAAAATAGTTTTTTTCCTAGAACTCTCCTGTGTATTTCACAGCAGAAGGTCTGATTCATATAAAGTTTGTGATGTGGTAAGTGAGTAAAGGCCATGATAGCTAACGATCCTGCCTTGTTATGTGACAATTTCTGTCTCACCACAAGACTGAACCTGTGCGAGAGATATAGAAATGTCCCCAGGGCAGCCAAAGTTCAGCAGTTTTCATTACACGACAGATACAAACTGGAAATATAAGCGATGACAATGAGGTATAGCTCTGAAGCACGGGCCGCAGAAGTTCAGTAAGGCCACAGATTAATAGACAGGACAGCTCTATAAAAGAAAATCTCTGATGGGGCCAAATAGACAATTACATAGTAGGTGACAAAAAAGTTTTATGACTTGTGTAATACTTTGTAAAAATGAAGAACTTCCTAGGTATCGAATGGCTGAGTATTGTCAGCTGCCTAATGAGAGCCAAAGGAAACATACAAGAGCTCCATGCTCTTGTACTCATCC
Organism: Phyllobates terribilis; assembly: GCF_046119375.1. Lineage (NCBI taxonomy): Eukaryota > Metazoa > Chordata > Amphibia > Anura > Dendrobatidae > Phyllobates > Phyllobates terribilis. The sequence continues at coordinate 715,217,608 of NW_027362764.1, forward strand.
TGGATGGTCAGCTATTAGAATGGCCACCACTGCCATCCTGTATGTGCTCTTCCATAAGATTGACAGTCTACTATCCAAGAACTTTATAGTAAATTCCAAAGCTGTTTTTGAAGAAAACCAATACAAACTACAATGAAAATCAGCTTCAAATACAGTACTCTTCTGCTGGTCATTTGAGGACCATTATTATGCTAGAAAATGGGTAGTTTTGGAGGACCTTTTGGTACTCTAGTGACCTTGTTTTACATGTTGTCCCACCATAGATTACTCTGGCACTTATTGACCTTGTGTTAATGTGCATTATGAAGAAGATGACCACTAGTCACCAACATTGATGATTTATGAAGAAAAAATACAGGTGTAGGTACTGTTCAAGTCCTGTAAGTTGCAGGGTAGAGCATCCATTGTTCAGACTTATTTCTGAAATATGTCACCCAGTTGCTCAATTGGATTGAGAATTTGGAGTCCAGGTCAATACCTCGAACTCTGTGATGTTCCTCAAACCATTGAGGAACCAATTACACTTGGTCTGGTATGTGTCAGGTGGTATCTGTCAAAGTAACATCCACATGAATGGCAGGAACTAAGGTTTCCCAGCATAACATTGCCCAGAACATAACACTGCTTCCGCCGGCTTGTGTTCTTCCCATAGCGCATCCTGCCAGGTGCCATTTCTTCCAGAGGTAAGTGATGCACATGCATAAGGCCGTTCAGACAAGTGTAAGAAAGTTACATGATTCATCAGGTCGTGCTGTAGACCGTGTACCAGGATGGGCTCCCCAGGATACAGTGAAGCTGTGGAAAAGGAAAGCAGCCAACACCAAACTTGCCAGATGAACTTTTACTGATGAATTTAGATTTGGATAAAATGCTTTTCCATCAACAAAAAGAAATGAAACAACTTAACTCATACACACTCAGTCAGGACTGACCAAGACCACTGGACTTCAGTACTCAGTAGGCCCGGAAGTAATGACTACGATACCATAATTTGCCTAGTCGTTGCACCCGCTAGTGCGGTCACCGAGCGTTAGAGACTCTGGAACAATCAAATGAATGTCAGGGATGGCCTATTGGTGATGCAGCACAGAAGCTCACAAACTTAATGAAATGACTCTAAACCCACTTCTCCCCATTGTTGGGTAAACGAGTACTGCTCAGCCGGAGTTCGCAAGCGTGGTGGAGGAGGGAAACCCTCCTTGGTAGAATTCAGTTATTGGCTTAGTTCTGTCTTAAGTGCAGATAAATTCACATCAAGAGCGATTTATATACCGTGGTGTTCACTTAAGAACCATGTGAGCACAATGTGGCTTCTCCCCTGAACACCTCTGTATACTCCAGTAGATTCCGCTTTACTGCTGTGGTCTCTATAATGCATTGGTGACCCAGGAAGCTGAGTCTGCTGGACACTAGTTCTATCAAGTGCCTCTTTGCCTGTCTAATTTTGGTGCCAAACTAACTGTGTGTGTGCACGCTCCCACCATGATCCCTGACCTGGGCCTGAATTCAGGACTTACCTACCTGAGTCTGGTCACTGTAATGCTACAGAGCTGCATCCACCCGGCTGATGACTGTGTGAGCTGGGAATAGCGAGTCTCCATATGGTACTACTGCTGACTTGCTGGAGGGCCCTCCAGCTGTGTTTCTGATAGCTGCTCCAGGGGATTTCGGCTCCACTCTCTCCTGCCGAGGTTGTCACTGGAATGGCACAATTTCCTCAGTCATGCAGTGCAGTCTTCGTCTCTCTAGGACACACGGCTCCGCGGAACACGCTGGATGGAGATGCAACACGTCCTCCCTCTTCTAACTCTCACTTTCTTCTTCCCAAGATGGCCACAATAAGCCCTTTCCTGTGATGCACATCCTCTTAGATGCTTGCACTGCCCCCAAGCCCGGGCTCCATCTGCTGCAATCAAAATGCAGTCCAAACCAGCAGAACAGAGGCAATTTAACATGGCTCAAGTCTCTGCCAATAGAGGAGCTGTTTTTATGCCTCCTCACTGAACTGGGTATATATATATATATATATATATATATATATATATATATATATATATATACAGTACAGACCAAAAGTTTGGACACACCTTCTCATTTAAAGATTTTTCTGTATTTTCATGACTATGAAAATTGTACATTCACATTGAAGGCATCAAAACTATGAATTAACACATATGGAATTATATACTTAACAAAAAAGTGCGAAACAACTGAAAATATGTCTTATATTCTAGGTTCTTCAAAGTAGCCACCTTTTGCTTTGATGACTGCTTTGCACACTCTTGGCATTCTCTTGATGAGCTTCAAGAGGTAGTTACCGGAAATGGTTTTCACTTCACAGGTGTGCCCTGTCAGGTTTAATAAGTGGGATTTCTTGCCTTATAAATGGGGTTGGGACCATCAGTTGTGTTGTGCAGAAGTCCGGTGGATACACAGCTGATAGTCCCACTGAATAGACTGTCAGTACGAAAAATTGGGAAAACGTTGAAAGTGTCCCCAAGTGCAGTTGCAAAAACCATCAAGCACTACAAAGAAACTGGCTCACATGAGGACCGCCCCAGGAAAGGAAGACCAAGAGTCACCTCTGTTTCTGAGGATAAGTTTATCCGAGTCACCAGCCTCAGAAATCGCAGGTTAACAGCAGCTCAGATTAGAGACCAGGTCAATGCCACACAGAGTTCTAGCAGCAGACACATCTCTTCAACAACTGTTAAGAGGAGACTTTGTGCAGCAGGCCTTCATGGTAAAATAGCTGCTAGGAAACCACTGCTAAGGACAGGCAACAATCAGAAGAGACTTGTTTGGGCTAAAGAACACAAGGAATGGACATTAGACCAGTGGAAATCTGTGCTTTGGTCTGATGAGTCCAAATTTGAGATCTTTGGTTCCAACCACCGTGTCTTTGTGTGATGCAGAAAAGTCATGAAAATACAGAAAAATCTTTAAATGAGAAGGTGTGTCTAAACTTTTGGTGTGTACTGTATATATAAATATATATATATATATATATATATATATATATATATATATACAGTATATATATATACACTCACTATATATATATATATATATATATATATATATATATATACATGTATATATAATGTACAGAACAGACCAAAAGTTTGGACACACCTCATTTAAAGATTTTTCTGTATGTTCATGACTATGAAAATTGTACATTCACACTGAAGGCATCAAAACTATAAATTAACACATGTGGAATTATATACTTAACAAAAAAAACTGTGAAACAACTGAAAATATGTCTTATATTCTAGGTTCTTCAAAGTAGCCACCTTTTGCTTTGATGACTGCTTTGCACACTCTTGGCATTCTCTTGATCAGCTTCAAGAGGTAGTCACCGGAAATGGTCTTCCAACAATCTTGAAGGAGTTCCCAGAGACGCTTAGCACTTGTTGGCCCTTTTGCCTTCACTCTGCAGTCCAGCTCACCCCAAACATCTCGATTGGGTTCAGGTCTGGTGACTGTGGAGGCCAGGTCATTTGGCGTAGCACCCCATAACTCTCCTTCTTGGTCAAATAGCCCTTACACAGCCTGAAGGTGTGTTTGGGGTCATTGTCCTGTTGAAAAAGAAATGATGGTCCAACTAAACGCAAACCGGATGGAATAGCATGCCGCTGCAAGATGCTGTGGTAGCCATGCTGGTTCAGTATGCCTTCAATTTTGAATAAATCCCCAACAGTATCACCAGCAAAGCACCCCCACACCATCACACCTCCTCCTCCATGCTTCACGGTAGGAACCAGGCATGTAGAGTCCATCCGTTCACCTTTTCTGTGTCGCACAAAGAACCAAAGATCTCAAATTTGGACTCATCAGACCAAATCACAGATTACCACTGGTCTAATGTCCATTCCTTGTGTTCTTTAGCCCAAACAAGTCTCTTCTGCTTGTTGCCTGTCCTTAGCAGTGGTTTCCTAGCAGCTATTTTACCATGAAGGCCTGCTACACAAAGTCTCCTCTTAACAGTTGTTGTAGAGATGTGTCTGCTGCTAGTACTCTGTGTGGCATTGACCTGGTCTCTAATCTGAGCTGCTGTTAACCTGCGATTTCTGAGGATGGTGACTCGGATAAACTTATCCTCAGAAGCAGAGGTGACACTTGGTCTTCCTTTCCTGGGGCGGTCCTCATGTGAGCCAGTTTCTTTGTAGTGCTTGATGGTTTTTGCAACTGCACTTTGCAAATTTTTCGCACTGACTGACCTTCATTTCTTAAAGGTATGATGGCCACTCGTTTTTCTTTACTTTGCTGCTTTTTTCTTGCCATAATACAAATTCTAACAGTCTATTCAGTAGGACTATCAGCTGTGTATCCACCAGACTTCTGCACAACACAACTGATGGTCCCAACCCCATTTATAAGGCAAGAAATCCCACTTATTAAACCTGACAGGGCACACCTGTGAAGTGAAAACCATTTCCGGTGACTACCTCTTGAAGCTCATCAAGAGAATGCCGAGAGTGTGCAAAGCAGTCATCAAAGCAAAAGGTGTCTACTTTGAAGAACCTAGAATATAAGACATATTTTCAGTTGTTTCACACTTTTTTGTTAAGTATATAATTCCACATGTGTTAATTCATAGTTTTGATGCCTTCAGTGTGAATGTACAATTTTCATAGTCATGAAAATACAGAAAAAATTTTAAATGAGGTGTGTCCAAACTTTTGGTCTGTACTGTATATCCTGTACACAGGTCCCAACAAGAGACTATCTGGGAGTAACAGGATAAATAATGGCCCTCTCTGGCCGGTGGTTAGCGCTGCCGTCAACTGGTGTTCTTAATATCCATGCAGTGTAATGCAATATACATTATTGTGGATGCAGAAAAGCAGTTGTAAATCAAATGTTAGTGTAATGCAAACGGTTAATGGTGGGTGACGATCAGCGGCATATTTCCCATCACCTCACAGGGACATTTCCTTCCTTTGCCCCATGGTCTAGTTCTGATGCCCACCTGCCCACATTGTAGGTGCATTTGGCAGTGGACAGAGGTTAGCAAGGACTTGTCTCTGGCTGCACAACCTCATCCTTAGCAAGCTGTGATGCTCTTTGTATTTTGAAACTTTTTTGTCATAGTCAGTATTGACCTTTTTAGTAATTTAAGCAATAATAATTTCCTTTTATATAGTTTTACGGCATGTATTTTATAACAACAATACATTAGTTGTATGTCTTTAAAAAAAAGGAATCACACAAATGTGTCCAATAAAATCTATTTTAATAAATGGCAATATCTTCAAAAGCTTTACGAACAAGATTCCATCTTGAATTCCTGACTCCAAAGTCAGTTGAATTCCAAGTATTGAAGTCAATACTTAAGAATTTAGACATTTGCTTTCCAGTTATTCCATGAAGAAACTGTGATATGTGTATATGTTCTCATGTATGGCCAGTCTGTGTATTTAAGGTCCTTTTGGCAATTAAAGACATCCCAAACTCCCCCACCACCACCACCTTTAGGCTATGTGCCCACGTTGCGGACCTGAAGCATATTTTTTACGCTTCTCCCTGGCGGGAAAATCGCATGCGGATATTACATGCGGTTTTCCCGCCAGGTAGAAGCGTTTGTGAGGCGTCTTTGCATGCATTTCCGCATGCGGGTTATCAAGCACTTCTCCAAGCATCACTTGGAAAAGTGCTTGACAACTTGTTCAGAATGGTAAAAAATAAAAAAATAAACTTTATACTCACCTTCTGATGCATTCTCTGCCCCGTCCGGAGGCTTGAGCGGCTCACGCTGCTGTGTGCAGGACCTGCGGTGACGTCATTGAGTCATGTGGTGGGTCACATGACTCAATGACGTGGCAGGTCCTTCAGACAACAGCGCGACGGAGGGAAAACATCAGAAGATAAGTATAAACTTTATTTTATTCTTTTTTTTACAGGTTCTTTGGTACCCAGGTCTGGATGAGAGTCTCCTCTCCTCCAGACTTGGGTACCATCCGCACATTGATTCCGCGGCGCTTCCGCAAAATTAATGAACATGCTGCGGATTTTTGACTGCAGCATATACGCTGCGGAAAAATCCGCAGCATGGGCATTGACATTACGGAATGCCATTGGGGACCATGGGGTGCGGATCTACATGCGTTTTTCAAGCGTTTACGCTGCGGAAATTCCGCAGCATATACGCTTGAAAAACGCTACGTGGGCACACAGCCTTACTCTAATTTTCCTTATGGTCTACTGTAAATACACAGTAATTCATTCTGCTCAATATATTTAACATATACTATTTTGGGGTGTATTATGGAAGGATATAGGAGAGGTCCCAGGTCCCAGGACCTTCTCTACCCTTTGTATTTCCTGATATACACTTTATAGAGTAACTAAACTTTAATTTGTACATAATTTTTTCAAGCATGGAATGTTATGAAACTTGGTAAACCACTTTAATAGGGGATTTCTCTCCATTCATTTAAAAAAAAAAACCTGTGTGTAGGTGGCTTCCAAACCTCCGTTTCCCCCAGTCTATTTGCCTTCAGCTGCATTGATATCAGAATGTACTCATTTGGAGTACAGATGATGGCAGTGATAGGTCAGTTCCTGTCTCCTCTGCTTATAAGAATGATCTCATGCAGCAGCTTATCCCCAGAGTTAGGTGCTGAGCTGACATATAACTGCCATCATCTTTACTCCAAATGAGTACGTTCTAATATTAATGCAGCCAGAAGCAAATAGGCTAGGGTAAAGAAGGCATTTAGAAGCTACATACATGCATTTTTTTTACAAGAATGAAGATAAATTGCCTAATAAAGTGATTTGCAAATGTGAAGACACTGGGTCTTCCATGGGCGTAATACTACTCAGACAACACTGGGTGAGGGTAAAACAGTGTGGCAATACTTTATTGAACCCCAAAGCGGACAATAAACACATAGAACAGTCCGAGCAAATACCCAAGATTGTACAACATTACACAGTCTCACCCTTCAGCTTGCCCGCCTGGGATAGAACAGCTGCGACTTTGGGAATTCCAGGGCCAACTACCTCAACCAGTGGGCCCCCAATTCTGGCGGGCCCCCCGAGAGAGATGGTAGCGACAAGCTTAGGAAGCTAGCAGTCCATCGAGGTACAAGGCCAGGAGACCCAAGGGTCCCACCCTGGCCTCTCCGAGAGTTTCCATGGGGCCAGGTGACAGGCTGGTCCCAATATGGCTTCTCTGAATGTCTCCATGGGTTCCAGGTGACTGGAGGTGGCAGCCCAAAACAACATATCCGTGGGGCCTGGTGACTTCATCGTCCCAACCTGGTCTCCCCAAATGTATCCATGGGCTCTCTGATGGTCAGTGGAGCAGATCCGTATCTTTCCAGTCAGGGCCATATACTCTTAGGCCGGAATCATGTAGAATAAAAATTTGTGTCTCTTTGGTTAAAGCCGTGATTCCAAGCTGATGGTCTGAGAGAGTCTGATATTTTTCTTCTCCTTGTAAAGTCTCTTTCCAATCTCTGTCTCAAAATCTCTTCTACAGAGGCACATATCCATTAAAATAGTTACAGTTGTCCTTTCAAGTACACATTCACAGGTAAGAGGTTAGGGAGAGCATTACTCACAGGGCTCAGGTATCATTGTTTGAGCTAATCTATTTACATAATTGGTATAGGAGGGGATTCTTGTAAATAAACATCTAGCTAGCCTAGTACAATTGTGGCGCCCCTGAGGGTCCGGTCGCCACAGAGGTATTGCATCTCACCCAGAGGTGTGGTATCTCACTTTCAGGTAAGGAAGGAGTACAGCTCAGGACCCTAACACCTGCATTCACTACACCACATTTCCGGGGGACAGGGCGTGATTGCTCCAACGGGAGAGCACAGTTCCTGGTCCCTGGCTGAAGTGGGGGAACCACCTAGAGAGGGGGAACTATGTAGTGGATGGGGTGGAGGACGTAGACCCTGGGAGCACTGGAGTAGGAGCATATAAAAAGGGGAAGGAACCATCTTGGTTCAACAGAGAAGGGAGAGAGTTCCAGTCAGACAGACTGAGGAGAAGTCAGGGAGCAGAGGCTCTGTATGAGCTCTGCTCCACAGGCGTGCCAAGTCAGGAGGCCTGAGCCTGAGAGAGGAGACGGAGCAGGACAGCTCCAGGAATGGGGAGTGAAGGGACCCTAGGGGTACGGGCCGTGCAGAAGGCCACCCGTACGCCCGTTGCTACCAGGAGGTAGAGGGGTCAGGCCAGAACAGAGAACCGGGTCCCTCAACTAGTAGAGAAACAGCAAATGCTTAACTAGGAACCGGAGGCTGCAGTGTTTCAAGTGCTGTAGCCACAAGTCCACACCAGTCGCACTAAGAAGGTAGCCTCATAGGACCCAGGGGACGGAAAATACATCGCCCGCCAAGGCCCGAGGGTACCGGATAGAAGTGGCGCTGGGTGTGAGGTGCAGGAAGAGGCCAGAGGAAGGTACACAGAACGGGGTCCTGATAAGTGCTCTGGAAATACCTGAGGGTGGACTGAACCCCTCACTGAGTACGCACAGCACGACGGGGGAAGATTGCTTGGTACCTGTAATCTGAACTACAACAACAGTGAGTAAAGACCCTGGGATTGCACTATCTTGTCTCTGTGTTCCTTGCGGCGCCAGCACTCACAGCACTAGAACGCCCTGCACAATCACCACCATCATCCAGTCACGCTGCCCTGAAGCTACACTCCTCCTGTGGGGAGTCACATCACCTTGCTGCACATACCACCAGCTTCTAAGCGAAGAGAAGTCAACATTCAGGTCATACAAATAGTATGACCTTCTTGACCATCCACAGAAATACACATACATTTACAGGTCAACGTAAACACAATAGTGTATTTCTCTTGGCTTAACAAATCTAATCGTCTGGCTGATTAAGATTATAAGCTGTATAGTCACAGCAAACTTTTAGAACTTTCCATGCTGCACAAAATTCTAAAGAAATATAAATAAAGGTTTAGTTACTCCAGATGAAAGTTGAGTGTGGTCGGTATACATCTTTTCACTGTATAACTGTATTGAAAAGCGATGTAGACATTCTAAGCAGAGGACCACCACAAACATATGGTATACCTATCCATTTTTTTATGCAATGGCTGTCTATCATGAACAGATGCCTAGTTATATATTCTGATTGTATGTGCCCAACAGTGGTCATAACCGTGTCTACATAGTAAAAAAAATATTTTTCCTTAATCTTTGCCACTTAACTCAGACTCACTGCAAAGGTATATAAAAACTGCTTTAAAGGAATCTGTCAGAAGAATCAACCCTCATATGGGCATGAAGGTCTATAGAAAGTTGGATAAAATGATACCTTGATATCTGTGATCCGATGTCTTATTCCAGAGAAATCCACATTTTTCTTAAAAGGGTTGTTCACTACCTGGATAAGCCCTTCTCATTCCTCATGTTTGCACATTAAAATAAAAACAACTATACTCGTCTCCAGTGCTGACACCAATAAAGCGATGTTGCCACTAGCATTCCTGGGGCCAAGTAGTGGACAACACCTTTAATATGTAAATGAGCTGTTAAGATCTATGGGCGGAACAAATATTTTCTCAAGAGTCTGCCTCTGGGGGCAGATACTTCTTCCCTCTGTATGACATTGCCCAATCATAAGCAGGCAGCAACATGCAGGGGAAAGAAGAACACTCCACCACAATATCTTAGAGCAAGTTTTTTAGTGTGAGACATGCAATAACAGACAGTCTGCTTTCTTGATCTCACTGTAGAGCCTTGTGTGATTACATAGTGACAAGGGTTGAGCAGAGATGAGCGTGATTACTAACAATTTTTCAGCTTTCATTATAGCAGCCAGAGTGGGGAGAGGGGCAGTACAGCAAAGGTGAGCTTTGTCTCATTACAAACGCCTCTGTAGTGGCAGCTCTCCTCACACAGTGCTGTTAGCTTTGCTGTACTTCCCTCATTCCACACGGGCTGCTCTACTCCTGGCACTTGTAATCACACTCTCCAGTGAGATGAGTGAGGAGAGTAGACTGTCTGTCAATACAAACTCAGACGACCATGGGAAGTGTGAGCACTGAAGCCCATTAGCGATCATTGCTAGACAGCAGTACTCACATGGCATAACAATGTCACGTGAGCTCTGAGACCTTGTGCCAACATCACTGGAATAGCGCCGGTGGGGAGCTGAATATATGAGCATAAGGTTTTGTTTATTTTAAACTTGGGAATATATTATTTAAGAAGGGGTTGTATGCGTAGCTTTAAAGAAGCACTCCTCCCATCAAAGTTTTTATCCTCATATATTGCAATCATCATATTATACAGCACTTTGTACTTACATTTGCTCACTTTGTCCTTCTACCCAATTAAGGCTGTGTGCCCACGTAGCGTTTTTCAAGCGTTTATGCTGCGGAATTTCCGCAGCGGAAACGCTTGTGAAACGCTAGGTAATCCGCACCCCATGGTCCCCAAGGGGATTCCGCATGTTCTATGCACATGCTGCGGATTTTTCCGCAGCGTTTATGCTGCGTACAAAAATCCGCAGCATGTCATTTAATTTTGCGGAAGCGCAGCGGAACTCCCGCCATTGACTTGCATTGAGACGCACAGAAACCGCGACTGTACATTTTTACAAGCGGCTTCTATGCGTCTCTATGTGCGGATGGTACCCAGTTCTGGAGGAGAGAAGACTCTCATCCAGACCTGGGTACCATTGTACCTGTAAAAAAAGAATAAAATAACAAATAAAGTTTATACTCACCTGTCCGGCGTCTTCTCTCTGAATGCCAGCAGCGCTGAAGGACCTTCGGTGACGTCACAGTCATGTGACCGCAGGCCCTTCACCGCTCTGTCTCGCGATATGCCGGCAGCCGGGAACCAGCCAGGAAGCAGCGCTGCAGCCACGCCGGGGCCTCGGGGGTGAGTATAGCTTTATTTGTTTTAATTTTTACGGTTCACACTGTATAAATCCATGCTTGCATGGATTTATACAGTGTGACCTAGTTGTCAAGCACTTTCCAAGTGATGCTATCGCCTGGAAAGTGCTTGTCAATCTGCATGCGGAAACGCATGTGAACCCGCATGTGGATCCGCATGTATTCTGCTGGAAAAACGCATGCACAATCTGCATGTACAATCTGCATGCGTTTTTTTCTGCCAGGGAGATGCAGAAATGCTGCAGAAATTTTCAGCTTCATTTCTGCATCGTGGGCACATAGCCTAATTCTTCTTGTTTCTCTGCTCTATGTAGAAACAGGAAATCTAATTTCCCTGCATTTATCATTCCCCTTTTTAACTCCTGTCCCAGCTTCTTCTCTTCCCCACTCCCATGGACTTTTGCAGTGACTCGTGACTCATGCAGGGAAAAGAGACTTCCTTTTTCTACATAGAGCTTAGGAGGATTCAGCTAGTCTGTTTTTAATCACATGATATCATAGACCTAATGGAAAGTAGAAGAATTTGTTGGGTAGTAGGGTGAAATTGTAGGGACACAGTGCTATATAGTATGATGATTACAATATATTAAGAGGATAACAACTTTGCTGGGAGGAGGAGTGCTTCTTTAAGTGTCCAACCTCTTCTTTGGTAAGCTCTTGGTTAATCATTGTTTGCAAGCTTTCCTTGTCTTCCTGTCTTGTGCTTTAGAACAATCCTTAGGCTCTCAGTTATGAGTTTTCAAGCTCTGGGGTATTTAATTTTTGAGCAAGAATAACTTTTCAATAAGTTGATAGACTTGCTGTAAACTTTCATAAGTAGAACTGTCATTCAATTGCTATTGCAGTCACTCCATATATTTCTCTTTTTTTCTGGTATCTATCCTTCAAATACAACTGAACAACAAGAAACCATCCTACTGTTTGATACAAAAATAACTATTATTTTTCATATTAGAAATGTAGGTGTACAGTGAAAACTTTTCAAGGTAACATTATTAGTTTTATGGAAGAAATTTCCACCTACTGTAATATACTGCCTGGAGATTGGGCATCATATTCAACACTTCAGACATTTTTTTTATTTAAAGTAGCTTTTCAAAAATTGCAGGATATCCACTAATAATGCAGTGTGGGATAACTTGCTGATCTCTATGGGTCTAATCACAGGTACCTGCAGCAATCCCGGGAACAGAACTCCGGGATCGCATGAGCGCATGCTCACCCATACTCTATTTATTAATTATGGGACTGTCAGAAATAGCTGAGCACTGTACCTTTCTGGCTGTCCCCTAAACAATAAATGGAGTGCACCTCCGTGTCAATCAATACTGGACTCTGCAGAACCTCTTTCTTAGTGTTCAAGGACCCTGTTTATGGGATGGATTGGAGTCTCAGAAGTTGGACACTCAGCGATTACCAGATTTTCCTCTTTGCTATGGATAGGGGATAACCGGTAATTTTGGGAATAACCCACTTAAGATCTATATCATCCATCAGGAAATGTTAGTATATTCTAATGATATGCCAGTAGTTCTAGGAATTAGAGTTGGTGTGCACCGGTTGACAGGACCCGCTCCATCAGCTATGTCAGTAATCTGTGGTCCCCAAAAGCCGCAGATGCCATTGCAGAAGAGGCGGCTCTCACGGCTTCCATCCAGTGGCCACAGATTACTGACATGGCCGATGGAGCAGGTTATGCAAATTGATTAACTCTAACATAGTTTGAAAAGTCATCGGGGACTCTAGCACAATACATGTCTAATGCAATCGCACAGCCATGATCTGACTTATTCTGCTCCTGGTTTAGGCAGCAGGAATCTAATGACAGGTTTCCTTTAAAAATATGGATCAGACTAATAGTGAAGCTACTGTCAAAAATATGGTTCAGATTGACAGGATCTGAAATGGAAATAGTCCCACAGTTGCGTATCTTTCATGAAATGAATTCTGATGTCACAGTGGATTCATGGATATTTCTATTTCATTAACGATTCCTATTGATTCTCATTATCTTCCTAGTAAATGACTGTATGATTAATGACAACTTATTCTAATAGGGTCACAGTCCCATCACCACCTCATATTACATCTTTTTCTAGCCTGTTCAAATGAAGCATTGAAATATTTGGAATAAATGTGAGTCGTGGTCTGAATCTTGCTGAAAATGGCATCTTCCTATTACTAATGACGTCACTGGCAGGGTTCACATTTAATTGACAATACAAGTCTCTTTACTTCATGTAGGGCGTAGTGGACAAGGGGCCGCTGCCTCCCGAAGAGCGTTTTCACGCCAGTTTCGTTGGGGGCGTGGCTAAGCCCATCCTTCTAAATCATGAAAACGTATGCCACTTTAGTGATGTAAATTATGAAACAAATGTACTCCAGTCCCTGACTGAAGTAACATTTCTGGTGGATGCGCACAACAGTAGTAAGATGCACCTGTTTCATTAAGACTGGCATGCAAAACACTGGTCTTCATTAATCGGGCTAAAAGATTAAGATTTTTAGGGTGTTGGTACACTTCTGCCAGAAGCAAGATGGCGCACGGTGATATGGAAGGGGAGCTCTGCCACTAGAGAAAGAATAAAGGGGGGCACCCCTGACACTTGCCCTGTACAACTCTATGCTCTCTAGCGTCCAAAGACAGGTTCTTTTACCCCGTGTGGAAAACATGTTCCTGTCCCTGTCTTACACTGAGAACGACCCTGACTAGTGCGTAGGGCAGCAGAAATGCTAGTCTTGCTCTAACATAAAGACACAATTGGAGACAGACAGTCATAAAAGAAACATCAATCACTAAACGCGCTCCCATACTACTAAAAGGGGAAGGAAAAAGTGAGGTTAATCAAATAGGAGATAAGTTAAAGGAAGACACTCAAACAAACTTCCAAACAGATATCTCCAGAGATGACTCCTAGGTGATCCTCTTCACACAGCTCACACCTCCAGCTACAAACCAAGTTATAGCAAGCAATCACTGGAAAATACTAGCTAAGAGGTGAGTATTTATACCAGAGGGGGAGTGGAGAAACCAGAACAGCTGAGATATCTCAGGACGGACAGCTCTAGGAGACAAACAGAACTGTTTAACCCTTGCAACAACAGAATGAGTGAAATCTGCACAACTAGCTGGAAGGCAAAGCAGATCCAACCAGTGCAGGTGTCACGGAATCCCTGTGACAGGTGTTTTATATTTTAAAGAGAGTCTGTTACCCCCCCCCCCCCACACACACACACACACCATGCATTTTAAATAGAGCATGCAGTGTTGTAGGTGCATCCGAGGACGCACATTCAGCTGGAATGTATTGCAGCTCTGAGACCCTCCGGTTGCCTGTAATGCAATACACAACGCAGGCCAATCAGAGGCCGGCATTTGACATTGGTATGCCTGCTATGGTGACGCATTACTTCACTGCCATGAGACGTCAATGCCTGGCATGCCGATGTCAGCTACCAGCCTCTGATTGTCCAGCGGTGTGTATTGCAATGCAGTGAGTCTGAGGGTTTTAGCGCTTAAATACATTTCAGCTGAATGTGCGTCCTTGGATGCACATCCAGCTGAAATAGGTGCTGGAATGTGTGAAGCTGGCACAGGAGCCAATCTTGCTTCATTCATACCAATTTTTACATATATATATTTATATACTGTATGTGGCGCCCCTGAGGGTTCAGTCGCCACAGGGGTACTGCACCTCAGATAGAGGTGTGGTATCTCCTCTTCCAGGTAAGGATGGAGCATCACTCAGGACTCCACTTCACACTCAACACTACACCACTCCTGTCCTGTAGGGGGCCTAAATGCACCAGGGTGCTGCCCCGGCCCGGGATAGAGGAGATGGGGGGGGGAACCAAAGATAGAGGGAACCAAGTAGTGGGTGAGGGTGGAGGACACACTTACAGGAAGCACTTAGAGAATCTATATAATTCCTGGCCATCTTAAGTTCAAGGTCTTTGATTGTGGTCTTCTGTCAGGGTCCGGCAAGAGGCTGTAGCTGGCTGAAGATTCACGGTCCTCGCTCTCTGGCCTTGAGACGAGGAGTGGGTCAGAGTTAACCCGTGTCTCTGCCCGGTCAGGGTCCTGTTCTAAGAAGGCCTTGTAGGGGAGCAGAGGAGATAGGCTCCACAGGCAAAAGGATCCCAGGGGGATACGGACGGAGCGGAGTCGCCACCTGTATTCTTCATTCTGGCTTAGCCAGAGGGATTCCTGCTGCAAGAGGGGTGACCGGCCCCCGATATCTGACTTTGTCACTTCACGTCTCAGTCAGAAAAGCGCGGTGGCTTAGTGGATCCCAGAGAAGAACACAAGCGGGAGGAGATAAGAAGGAGAGGTACACACCAGCGGGGTCTTGACAGGTGCTCCTGATCTACCTGGGAAGTGCTGAACCCCCTTCCTGGTGGCCGCAGTACGCTGTGTGTAGCAGAGAGAAGCTTTGCAGCTGAAAGTTCATCTAAAGTGAGTAAAGACCCGGATGACTTCATTCACCGCCTCCGCTTGTTTATTCCTGCGCGGCACTGCACCCACGGTACCTCCATACAGCTCACGAAACACTGCCCTGAGGCCTACTCCACCTGTGGGGAGTAGTACCAACCAGGCTGCCAGAACACCAGCCTCAGAGGACTGTTGCAGCACTGGTGACCTTCACCAGAAACCACAGGTGGCGTAGTCAAACAACCACTCATCCCCAAAAGCCCATTTTTTTGATGTGACAGCCCTGGGCACGGAACGGGTCAAGGCCACGACTTCATCCCCGCAACCTCTACACTGACCGGGCTCCGAGTAACCCCACCGCTCAGGGAGGGCGTCACATGTACATATACACAAATTTTGGATTTTTTTTCCACTACAAAAGTAATAAAAAAACTGGGCAACTTTGTTATCACTGTAATCATGCTGAGCTGGCAAATCATGCTGCCAAGTCAATTTTACAAAGCAACGAACGCTGTAAGAAGAATACCCAAAAACAATGGCAGAATTGCTTTTTTTTAATCTTTAAATTTCACTGCATTTGGAATTTTCTTGCTGTTGTTTTATTTTTTGTTTTTGCCATTAAGAGACACTGTTTACTTTTTATTCTGGCTGAGATGAAGATACTGAACATAGGGAATTCTGGGTCAATAAAAGGGGCCTTAATAGTGCATATGAAGATAGTTTTCCTAAAGTTGCCAAAACCTCTTAAGGCAAAAGTGCTAATGTGAGTCCAAAGCTGAAAAAAATGGAAAAACAATTGATTAAAGTGATTTTCTCATCAGAGACAACGCTTTTCAGAATGAATACAGCCTTAAAGGGGTTGTCCGGCCTTATACTATAAGTCTGCAGACTTGTGAATCTTCACATTGTGCTCACTGCACGCTGTCAGGATTTTCATTCCGACTAGATCGGTGGGGCCTCACTCAATGCAAGTGTATTGAGCGAGGCCGGAAACAGTCTATCCCAGTGTTCCCAAACTCCAGTCCTCATGACCCCCAACAGATTATGTTTTCCAGATTTCATTAGTGTTGCACAGGTGAGAGAAGCCTATGGCAATTGTTGATGCATTGGCAATAATTCCATCACCTATGCAATACTAGGGAAATCCTGAAAACATGATCTGTTGGAGCCATCAGGACTTGATTTGGAAATCACTGAGCTAGCCAGAATGTGTATACATATCATATATTATTAGTCACATCACCGCCGCTCCTGGAACTGGCACCATTGAATACCTGTAGTGAGCTGGCCGGCTCTGGCTGTTCTGTGATAATTGATATAGAGCCTGTTACAGAAGTGATTACACAGGATGATGTTGCCACCTTGTGGCCAGAGGTTGCACCTGCGCAGGGTGTGATGACAGAGAAAAAGACTGAGCCTCCTGTGTCCCGCACTAGAGAGTCACGTGACCAAAGTGGGAAGCAGGAAAAAGCGCGCGAAGAGTCTGCTGTGGTCTGTGAAAAGAGCCAGGACGGTGTGCAGGCCCTCGTGTGTGGCGCAGGAGAGACTCTCAACGTGATTTCTTCTATCTGACACCATATCCTCGGAGCCTTCCCCAGCTTCTGCACTGCTGAAGGATTCAGCTGTTACACTCCCTGCTACTGGAGTGTGGACTACATAAGGGGACCCACCAGAGCTTCTATCCGGATCAGAGAGACTGTAAGCGGGACCTCTGGCGAGAGGCCAAAGTATCCCTTCCTTTCTTTCCGCGAATTCTGCTGTTCCTGTTTTTTTTGTTCCGGCTGGGACGCCCTCCTGCAAAGACAGACAGGCCTGCGACGGGGGACACATCCTTCTGGAGTAAAGGACTGGTAACGTGTGAGTAGGGACAGTGAGGGTCAGCTTATCAGTACACGTTATTACTGTGCATATTTACGGTTGTCATTTATTGTTTTTCTTTGCTGTGTTAAAAATGTATACGAGTAAAGATACGGTTATCAAGATAGAGTCTGTGTGTGGGGATCTTGCTGGGCCAGATCATAGATACCAATGCGCGGCCTTGCCCGCGGTCACTTCATCTGGCGTAGTCGGCAGGATCTGTGACCAACAAGATTCCCACCCAGGTCACGTGTACAGTCAGAAAGCCCCGCCGGTGTCTATTGTGAATCAGGTCAGGAAATTTGGCGGACAAAACTACCCTGTACCAGAGTGGGCGGAACAAGTCCGGATACTGGGGAAAATGTATAATATTGACCCTAAGACCTTGGCAGAAATGGCGGTACTGACGCTAGAGGGGGAGGCATGGACGACAGTCAGACTGGAGACGGCTAGGGGCCAGCGTACGGTGGATGATTTGGTGCGGGTGCTGGGGATCTTGCTGGGCCAGATCATAGATACCAATACGCGGCCTTGCCCGCGGTCACTTCATACCCACAGTGCACAGTGTGCGCGATGTGAGGTTTCACAAGTCTGCAGTCACATACAGTGATTGCAGACTTGCAGCTTAAGACCTGACTGCCCCTGTAACCGATTGCCCCAAGTCCTAGCTACAGGAGCCTCTGCAAACAGAAGATTTTTCCCAGGGAAGCTGTTTCCATGCGGACATTACTTCTGCAGTGGCTGTGTAATGGGGTGAACAAGACAGACAATGAGTACAGTTGATGCCTGATTAACTTCAAATGAACACCGCCATCTGCTGGTCAAAGGCAAAAGTTAAAGTAAAGAATAAATTACAGAAGAAGGAACCCAAGAGTGGAAATACGTGTTCCTGGGGAATGGATTGTGGGTGACGCCTGGTCAGATGACTCCTGTGTCACAGTTACTAATTATAAAATGCCTGGCTGGGATGAGAAGGTGGGAGTTGGCGCCTGAACCTGAATCAGCCAGGTCGAGTGGCCGTGAAGTGGGCTTACAGAGAAAGGTCCGCTGCTGGAGAAGGCCTGAGCTGTGGGAAAGATCCATGACTAGAGCCAGTAGAAGACCCGTGCCCCATGCCAGTAAAAAAACATATCCCGTGAAGACCGTAAGCAGCACCAGTAGAAGACCGTAAGCAACACCAGTAGAAGACCAGTGCCCCGTGCTAGTAGTAGACCATAAGCAGCGCCATTGGAAGACTGTAACTAGAGCCAGTAGAAGACTGTATGCAGCACTAGTGGAAGACTGTATTCAGCACCAGTGGAAGACCGTAAGCAGTGCCAGTACCATAACCAGCGCTAATAGTAGACCGTGACTAGATCTGAACCAGGCTTGGGAAACAATCCAGCTGTAGCAGAGGACCTTTCCAGTGGGCTTTTACTTCTAGTGTAGCTGTACACCGCGGGCACCGATGACAGCTGATTGGCGGGGTGCCGCGTGCGGGATCCCGGCTGATCATACATTGATGCCCTACCCTGCGGGTAGGGCATCAATGTAAAGTAGTGAACGCCTTCTTTAATCAATTCTATTTTGTACCGGCTGGGCGTCCGGGGAATGCCAAGCAATCCCCACCTATGTGCTTATTATTCCCCCAAATCCCCACCTATATGCTTAATTATCATGTTCCACCCCTCCCTTGTACGTCAGAGGGCCCTCCCCCGGACGCCAAGCCTGTACAAAATAGAATTGATTAATTTTCCCTGCAATCAAACCTCTACTATAGGCCATACAGGTAAGTATAGATTTGCTTTTCTATACCCTGTATGCCCATAGTAGAGGTCTGATAACTCCAAAGTGGTAACAAATTCCCTTTAACAGTCTGGCATTGCAGGACTGCTAATTTTGGAAACAGGCTCCTGGGGTCTTATCCAGATGCAAACAGAAGAACTTTTTGTCAGTTCAGATTTATAAGTCATTTTCCATAGTTGAAATGCAAAGTGAAAGTTCAGATCCTGTGACAATATAATCCGGAGAGGTAGAATGTCACATCAGGTAATGAAAACTACCAAACTGTGCACAGAAAAGTCTGCTGTATATATAGGCTGGCAGAGATTCACACGACATGTGGGACTGTGCTATATGTACACTATGAATTCCATATTTTCAT
The DNA here is from genome assembly GCF_046119375.1 of Phyllobates terribilis. NCBI lineage: Eukaryota > Metazoa > Chordata > Amphibia > Anura > Dendrobatidae > Phyllobates > Phyllobates terribilis. The sequence goes on from NW_027362764.1 coordinate 715,236,933, forward strand.
CTAAACATGGAGATTGTGATTCCTGTTTTCCAAAGGGAGTATCCATGACAAGGTATGACTGCATTGATTGGTTGGTGTCAGTAGGAACACGTCCCATTGTCATAGTTAATGCTAACACACATTTGGACACATCATACAAAGAGAGCAATCATGGGAGAAGGACATCATGGTCGGAAGAATAGAAGGAACAAGATGAAGAGGAAGACCAGCAACCCGATGGCTTGATACTGTCAAGATAACGGCAGAGAAGACCCTGGTGGACCTATCTAGGCTTCCACAAGATCGATCTTCCAACAGGGCATTCATCCATCAAGTCACCATGGCTTGAGACAGAGCTGAAGGTGACTAAATAATAATAATAATTTCCAGGAGGTATAACAGATGAACAGAACAATAGAGTTCTGAGGAAACATGCGATTTAAAGAGTACCTGTGATCAAGTGAAAAGTGGCCAGTTTATGTTCTTATTTTATTCCCAGTGCCCTCCTGAGTAATTTTTATTTTTTTTTTTTAAATTGGCCATACGGTTCCAGAAATATGGGCCTTTTTATTTAGTGCTAATTTTATAGCCTTTTACAAGGGGACTTGTCTCACAGGGTTCTCTTGGGGTGTGTCCTTAGGTTGTTCTGCATAATCACCCTGTGAGCCACACCCCCTTGTAAAGACTAGAGATGGGATAACCGGAATAGAATCCGTATAATCCGGGGATGAACGCCCTGGAAGTCCATCGCAGCGTTTGGAAGTTCCAGGGGTAAGGAGAGAGAGAAAGAGAGAGAAATAGAGAGTTTTTTTTTCCTTTCACAATTCGTGCAACCGTAAGGCTACGTTCACACATTGCGTTTGACGCGCCCCTGGGCCTGCTTGGTGTAGCGTTGCGCACGCGGGGACTACCCGGAGCCGGGCCTGTTGGGGGTAGTAGTCTCGTGGCGGTGACCCGGTCCGTGCCCAGGGAGTCAAACTGTGTGGCTGAGTATTAGCAGTAGATGTTGGACGACTACGCCACCCGTTGAATGCAGCTATGGAGCTGCCGCTGCAGGGCAGACCGTTGAGGCAGGTGGTACGATTGTGCATCGTAGATGGTATAACCCCCAACGGGAGGGGTATGGCCTCAGGGCAGCCGACGTGGATGATGGGGGTAGCAGGAACCACTCAGAGACGATGCGGTGCAGTTCAGGGTCTTTACTGGTGATAAAGATAGACCCTCCCGGAGTACTGGCTAGCGATCGGGGCCTGGTCAGTCTTTGAGCAGATGGGATTTCCCCTGGCCAGGCGGAGTTGTAGGCCTCCCCAACTAATTGTACTCTTCTGGCTACCTTGCTAGAGGCGGGTAAAAGTAGCCCACGTCCCTGAGTGTACCGTGTGGTGCTCACCCGTATGGCCGGTGACTCGGGGCCTTCTAGTGGCTTCCGCTCCACGACGGCGGTGCTGGTCCCACGCGTGTGACCGTGCCTTCGGGTTTCTTGGCCAGAGGACCTGAAATCCCCTGCCGGTCGGTTTCTGCTGCTGGGTAAGGATTAGTCCCCACAGCCTCGGACTCCGGGTCCGGTGATAACTCTTCAATCAGGGCGAGCTCTACAGCTGCCAGCCCCTGATTCCTTTTGGCACGACTTCCCCAGAGCTCCTGATCTCTCTTTCCTATAGCTGCTTCTCCTCTTCTTAACTAACTAACCCTGCCTCAGCCCCAGTTTTATATAGGGGAAGTTCTTCCCCTCCCAGGACTGGGCAGGAGGTGTGGCATGCATAGGATTCCTGACCAAGAGACCTCCCACCTGCTCTCAGACGTAATATCTCTATTACTGTGGCAACCAGACCCCCGGGGTGTCACATTCCCCCCTAGTAAAATTTAGTACTCCGGGACTAAACATATTTTTGTAACATAACAAATTACAAACAGAAACAACGCAATAAAGAAAAACATTAGGATGGTCACGGCGTGTCCGCAACCGGGTGCAGTTTTTGAGGAAAACAAAGGTGTCCATTTCACCAAAACAGGGAGACGTAACCAGGTAGGGGTCTGTCCTGCCCCGAGTCCTTATCAGTCTTTTAGTCCGTCCTGGGTTACGCTCCAACTATATGCACAAAGGATTCCCGGTAAATCCACCAAAGACTCCTACAAATAACTAGAAACACATAATTATACACAAGCAACAATAAACAGGTAAACATTAATAAAATAGCTTGAACATTTAGATCCTCCACCGTATGGGCAACTGGCCTCTAGTGACCCTAGTGGACGTACGGAGCTGGCTGACTGGTCCTGAGCTACAGGGTATAGGAGCTGTCAAGGGTAAACTGGGCAGCCGTCTACGGACTCTTTGGCTCACTAGGGGTATGGCAGGCTCACTATAAGCAGAGGGTTGATTCTCCTGGTCTGCTTGCGTGGGGTCTTCTGCCTCCTGGACCGGCTGTTCTTCCAGCTCTACCTGTGTCTCCGTAGGCACTTGGGATGCTGGTTGGAGGAACGTGAGGACGGGTACCACAACAGCACCATTGACTTGAGTCCAAGACCGAGGGAAGTCTCCGAGCACAGTACTAACCATATCTTCCCTTTCCTCTACGGGTCGAGGGTCTTCTTGTTCCTCTTCAGGGTTCCGTAGCTGTTCAGGACACTTCTTCAGGTGATCCCAGGATACAATGGCTGTGGTTTCCCCTCCGTCTTTACTGATTGTACAGATCTTTGGGTTGTCGTGGCTTGAGGGCAGTACGGTGTACGGGTCCTTCTCCCACTGGTCGTCCAACTTGTGGAGCCATCTTTTCCTCTTCAAGACCTGCTCTCCGGGCACCAGGGGAACAGCGGGAGCATACTGGTTGTAAGTTTTCTCTTGTCTTTCCCTAGCTTGACAGAGACTTCGCTCCACGCTACTCCTGTACTTTCCGGGACTGCTGCTGCCTCTCTGTGTCCCAGTCTGCTTCTGGTGAAGTGTCCTCGGGTGTCAGGACTCCCATCTCCAGATCAACAGGAAGCTTACCAGGTCTTGCCCTCATTAGGTAAGCCGGGGTACAGTTGGTGGAACCTACAGGGATGTGGTTGTATAGGTCCACCAGGTCGGGCAGCTTTTCAGGCCACAGACTACGTTCTTCCAGGGGCAATGTTTTCAGAAGATCTATCACCACCTGGTTCATTTTCTCACAAAGTCCATTAGTTTGCGGGTGATAGGGTGTTGTTCTAATCTTCCGGCAGCCATACAGGGTGCAGAACTCCTGGAAGACTTCCGCTTCAAAGGCAGGCCCCTGGTCCGTCAGCACCTGCTCCGGGTATCCGTGCGGACGGCAGAAGTGCTGCTGGAAGGCTCTAGTTGCTGTTTGAGCCGTTAAGTCCTTGACGGGGACGACAACCAAGAACCGGGAGTAGTGATCCACGATGGTTAACGCGTAGACGTAGCCACTTCTGCTTGGGGTCAGTTTTACATGATCCAAGACTACCAATTCCAACGGCTGTCTGGTGATGATGGACTGCAGGGGAGTCTTCTGGCTGGCACGGTCCCTCCTTCTTAGGTTGCATGGGCCACAGTATCTGCACCACCTCTCGATGGTTCCTCTCATGCCTACCCAATGGAACCGCCCGCGCAGCAGGAACTCCAGCTTCTTCCATCCGAAGTGCCCAGCTCCGTCGTGGTATGCCTCCATCACCATAGCTGCGTCTCTTCTTGGCACCACTACTTGCCAGATTAGTTCATGCGTCCGGGAGTTAACCATTCTGCGGCACAACTTCCCCTTGTAAAGGAACAGTCGACTCTTCTCAGCCCACAGTTGCTTGGCTTCCTCCGGAGCGTCTGGGTCAAGGCGTGCATCTGGCCGAGTCAGCATCTCCTTTACCAGTCGGACGGCAGGGTCACTGTCTTGCGTCTCCGCCCAGTTGTAATGAGGTAATGGGTTGAACGTAGCGGATTGCTTACTCCTTACACGGTGGGAATACTGGATAGTCCCATGACGGTGGAACGCGGGGAGTTCAACTTCTTCCAGTTCCTCTGAATCTTCCCCTACGTCCGGTAGGTTCGGCATCCTGGACAGGGCGTCCGCGTTGGTATTGGAGCGTCCTGCCCGGTATTTGATTGTAAACTCATAGTTGGACAAGCGGGCCATCCATCTCTGCTCTAGGGCACCGAGTCTTGCAGTGTCCAGGTGTGTCAACGGGTTGTTATCCGTGTACACGGTGAACCGGGAAGCAGCGAGGTAGTGCTTAAAGCGTTCGGTGACTGCCCACACCACTGCCAGGAACTCTAGCTTAAATGAGCTGTAATTCTCAGGGTTTCTTTCGGTGGGTCGCAGTTTTCGGCTGGCGTAAGCAATTACCCGTTCCTTCCCCTGCTGGATCTGGGACAGTACGGCTCCTAGCCCGATGTTACTGGTGTCGGTGTAGAGGATAAAGGGCTGGCTATAATCAGGGTACGCCAGGATTTCATCCCCCGTGAGGGCCATCTTCAGCTGGCGGAAGGACTCTTCTTCCAGCTTCTCCCATCTGAAGGGTGGCTTCTGGTTCTTGGCCTTCCTGGACTGGCCTATCAGGAGGTCCTGCATAGGAGCTGCCTTTTTGGTGAAACCGGGAATGAACCTTCGGTAGTAGCCTACCAACCCGAGGAACTGCCTCACTTCCTTTACGCTGGAGGGGCTTGGCCATTCCTTAATTGCGGTGATCTTATCAGGGTCGGGAGCCACTCCGTCAGCACTCACCACGTGTCCCAGGTACTGCACCTTTGGCTTCAGGAGGTGACACTTGGAGGGTTTCACCTTTAGGCCGTAACTTGCCAGAGCTTCGAACACTTCCGCCAGGTGTTTCAGGTGGTCCTCGTAGGTCTTGGAATAGACGATGACATCGTCCAGGTATAACAGGACTGTCTCAAAGTTTCGGTGTCCCAGACAGCATTCCATCAATCGCTGGAAGGTTCCTGGTGCGTTGCAGAGTCCGAACGGCATGCAGGTAAACTCGCTAAGTCCCATCGGGGTGGTGAATGCGGTCTTCTCCCGGTCCGCCTCTGCTACAGGAACCTGCCAGTACCCGCTAGTGAGATCCAAGGTGGAGAAGAAGTTAGCAGATTTTAAAGCAGCCAAAGACTCCTCTATTCTTGGTAAGGGGTACGCATCTTTGTGTGTGATACGGTTAATTTTCCGGTAATCTACACACATTCTCATGGTGTTGTCTTTCTTTTTGACCAAGACTAGTGGAGCTGCCCAGGGGCTACAGCTATCCCTGATTACCCCAGCCTCCTTCATGTCTCTAAGCATCCCCTTGGCGTGTTGGTAGTGTGCAGGGGGCACGGGTCGATACCTCTCTTTTATGGGAGGATGGTCTCCCGTGGGGATGTGGTGTTCTACCCCCTTGACTCGCCCGAAGTCTAACGGGTGTTTACTAAACACTCTCTCGTACTCTCGAACCACCCGGTAGACTCCCTGTTTCTGGTGGGAGGGAGTGGAGTCAGTACCCAAATGTAGTTGCTGACACCAATCCTCCATTATTTTCGTAGAGCCGTTACCTTCCTCCGGGTGAGATGGAGGCAAGGGTTCCACAGACTGTATAGAATTTTGGTTGATAGTATATAATTTGGCTAGCGTAGCATACCGGGGCAGGTATACTTCCCTTTTCCCGATATTTATTATACGAACGGGCACCCTCCCATGGCGTACATCAACCACCCCCCGTGCTGTCAAAATCATGGGCCTACTGTCTGAGTAGACTGGTTCTACCATGGCCTGGTAATCTCTACCTCTCAGACCAATAGCTGCCCGGCACCAAATCATCATTTCACTTTTCGGGGGCATGGCAATAGGGAAAGGGTCACACATTCTTACGCTACCAATCTCACCACCGGAGAGTTCCACCTGTTGCCGTCGCATCAGTGCCCGGATCTCTTTCTGGAGCACTCGCTGCTGGCCGGAGCTGGCGTTCTTGGCAACCTGCTGTAAAATGAAAATCACCTCTGCAAGACAATTTTCAATCACATTAGTTCCTAGAGTTATCTTTGGGTGACTCTCGCGCTTGTCAATGTCTACAATGATCAGTCCCTGTGCTGCCAGTTCGACTCTACCGATTTTAATGGTCATTTCTTTAAATCCGATCTGTGGCACGGGCTGACCATTACTGGCGATGATACTCAAGTCGTCATCTGGATAGCGGGTTATATCCGAGTCATTCCAGTACTGCTTGAAGAGCACGTTCGGGATGGTGGTGACCTGTGACCCGGTGTCCAGTAGGGCACTCATAGGGATGCCATCCAGTACCACAGGCAAGACTGGACGTCCTCCCACATATTTGTCGCGCCAGTTCGATGGGCCTGGTGATCTTTTTCCTGGGGGTTGGCCCTCTACCCCAGGTTGTGCCAGTTTAAAGGACAGTACCTTGCCATATGTCCGGGTTGATTGCAGCGGCGGCAGATAGGTTGTCCGTCCTCGTTGTACCGGTCGCTGGGTCTTCCTCTGGCCGGTGGGGTCCTCCTTGGTCGACGCCACGGGATGTCCTCCGGTCCGGATGCCAGCTGGATCTTCCCTGGAGTGGAAACCTGTAAAGACTGCACAGTTCGGGTTAGCGCAGCAACGCTTTTTGCTAGCTCTTGGACCTGATGGTGCAGGTCCGGAGCCGGGTCATTGTTCAAAGCCTGCGCATCAGCCCCCACAGGCCCTGCCGACAAGGGCGCCGCCTCCTGGTGGTAAGTGATAGCTGGGCGCCTGTGGGTCACAACGCCACCCGGTGCCGGTTCTCGGAGCACCCGGATGGCTCTGTCCTTGAACTGTGCAAAGTCCAGATGAGGATCCTGTAAGGCTATGGCCCGCAACTGGGTTCGGTGGACATTGCAATATAGTCCCTCTATAAATTGCTCGGTCAACAGCCTGTCCTCGTTTCCCACGCTGTCAGGGTCGGTCTGCTTAATGGCTCTCAGGGCCTCTTGTAGGTTTAGTGCATAGTCCCTTATACTCTCATGTGCTCGCTGTTTGCACCCATAGAATCTAAGCTTAATCTCGGCTGAGGTGCGGGTATCAAAGGTGTCCCTCAGCCGGGTTAGTATCCCTGCGACAGTCCTCCTCCCAGGTGGCCAGGACTTTACCTCCCTTTGGGCTGCCCCGGTTAGTTGGGCCACCAGGATGCTCACTTTTTGCTCTTCTGTGAGGGGGTACACCTGGAAGAGGCTATCCAGCTTTTCTTTAAAGTCATTCAGGGTATGTGACTCCCCTGAGTACTGGGGTAGCCAGGCTGCTCCCGGGATATAGGGCATGGTGAAAGGCATGACTGCAGCAGCGGTGGCGCTGGCGGGGGTTGAGGCAGTGAAGCTCTCCTCCGTATCCGACATCTTTCTCCCCCCCTAGTGGACCGTGGCCTACCTTGCGATGATCCTCTTCCGTAGGCCGCGGCTCCGCAGTGGATCGTCAGGGTCGAGGACCTTCCGTCGCGCTCCTGTGACGTCGGCGTCTGCTGGGCTCCTTCCAGGACCTTACGCAACGTCCGGACGTGAGGCGGGGCTTCAGTTCTCGCGCGCTTTCGGAGTCCACGCCCCTCTTCTTCCCGCGCGGCGTCTTCAAGATGGCGTCCAACGGCGGGAAAACTCCACGGATGGCGGGAAGAAGGCAGAAGATAGCGCCGGATGGCGGGAAAACTTCGCGGATGGCGGGAAGAAGGTAGAAGATGACGCCGGATGGCGGGAAAACTTCGCGGATGGCGGGAAGAAGGTAGAAGATGGCGCCGGATGGCGGGAATCTTCACCACTGGTAAGTTTCAACAGTCTTTTTCAGGCACGCAGTACCCGGTGGTTGCGGGCACGAGATCCTGCCGACTACGCCAAAAGTTGACGCGCCCCTGGGCCTGCTTGGTGTAGCGTTGCGCACGCGGGGACTACCCGGAGCCGGGCCTGTTGGGGGTAGTAGTCTCGTGGCGGTGACCCGGTCCGTGCCCAGGGAGTCAAACTGTGTGGCTGAGTATTAGCAGTAGATGTTGGACGACTACGCCACCCGTTGAATGCAGCTATGGAGCTGCCGCTGCAGGGCAGACCGCTGAGGCCGGTGGTACGATTGTGCAGCGTAGATGGTATAACCCCCAACGGGAGGGGTATGGCCTCAGGGCAGCCGACGTGGATGATGGGGGTAGCAGGAACCACACAGAGACGATGCGGTGTAGTTCAGGGTCTTTACTGGTGATAAAGATAGACCCTCCCGGAGTACTGGCTAGCGATCGGGGCCTGGTCAGTCTTTGAGCAGATGGGATTTCCCCTGGCCAGGCGGAGTTGTAGGCCTCCCCAACTAATTGTACTCTTCTGGCTACCTTGCTAGAGGCGGGTAAAAGTAGCCCACGTCCCTGAGTGTACCGTGTGGTGCTCACCCGTATGGCCGGTGACTCGGGGCCTTCTAGTGGCTTCCGCTCCACGACGGCGGTGCTGGTCCCACGCGTGTGACCGTGCCTTCGGGTTTCTTGGCCAGAGGACCTGAAATCCCCTGCTGGTCGGTTTCTGCTGCTGGGTAAGGATTAGTCCCCACAGCCTCGGACTCCGGGTCCGGTGATAACTCTTCAATCAGGGCGAGCTCTACAGCTGCCAGCCCCTGATTCCTTTTGGCACGACTTCCCCAGAGCTCCTGATCTCTCTTTCCTATAGCTGCTTCTCCTCTTCTTAACTAACTAACCCTGCCTCAACCCCAGTTTTATATAGGGGAAGTTCTTCCCCTCCCAGGACTGGGCAGGAGGTGTGGCATGCATAGGATTCCTGACCAAGAGACCTCCCACCTGCTCTCAGACGTAATATCTCTATTACTGTGGCAACCAGACCCCCGGGGTGTTACACGTTTTTTCAGCTTTTTTTATGCTTTTTTTTATGCAAATTTTCTGCTGCGTTTTACAGTATCAGCAAAGTCTATGAGATTCCAGAAATCTAATGCACACACTTTGGTTTTTGTTTGATCACTATTTTGTACTTTGCATGTTTTTTTTGCAAAATAGAGCATGTCACTTTTTTCAGCGTTTTTTTCAGCCTTTTTTAGTGTTTTTCACCCATTGGAAGTAATTGGCGGTGAAAAAATGCTGAAAAAAATGCCTAGTGTGAACATAGCTATCAGGTTTTGCTGTATTTTTTGTGAAAAATTGGCTGAGCTAGGTGTGAGATTGAACAATTCCCTTTGCCCATGGAGGTGTGAACAATCCCTGAGCAATTCAATGGCATAGTGTGAAAATAAATAGTGTCCTACAAACTCAATGGGCTGCCAGTGTCTTAGTTAAACTATTCCTGAACAATTCACCTCCCCCACTGTTACATTTGAAACTTCCGGTTAATATGGTTTCACATATGTCTTGCATTGGTGACATGTGTTCATGCTTCTGTGTTGGAAGCAAAGCTGAACTTTGAGATGCTGAAAAACGCAGCAAAAATGCACCAAAAAAAACAAGGAAAAAAACAAGCAAATTCTTGAACAAACCTGGCAAGAGATTAGTTTTTGCTGCAGAAAAAAAAATGCAGAAAAACGCAATGTGTGAACATGAGGATCGGGTTCTGGTTGAAGTTCAGGTACTGTTCTGGTACCTGAACCAAACTTTTAAATAAAGTCGGGTACCAGAACCTGAACTTCCACCAGTCTGCCCATCCCTAGTAAAGACCATAAATATTAACGCTATATAAAAACACTGGACATTTTTGACTCAATGACAGGTCCACTTTTATAGTGAATACAAGTAAAACAGACATGCTGGGTGACCTGATGGGATCTCTTTAATATTCACTCTGATAAAAGTAGTGAAATTGAGGTTTGTCAGAACTTCTTTATTGTCATTTTTGCAAATACATTTAAAATAAAAACAAAAATAAATTAAAAAAGTAGGAATTCCATAGAATATTTTCAGCATTGTAGTCTTCCCCATTAATTGAGGGAGCAAGCTTATTCCAATTCCAGTCCATTTGATTACTTTTTGGTCTTTCTTGATCTGTCTGGGCGGGCATGACTTCATCCATGCTAGGAAACACACAGATGACATTGCGCTAACCCCGGCTAAAAAAAAGTCTCCCCGGTTATGCCGGAAGGTAAGAGATTTGGGGACCTCTCATCCAAATGCCAGGAACCACTGACCTGGATGCTAGACTGGAATCCTGCCAATCGATCCGCTCATCTAATTATTAACTTTTTCATTAACCATATCTTTGAAACATTCTTTAACCACCGCAGCCAATTTTCATTTTTTGCTAATTAATTTTTTCCTCTTCTTCCAAGAAGCTATAACATTTTCGATTATTGTGTTGACATAGTAATATGAGAGTTTTATTTTTATTTTGGGACGATTTGTAGTCTTGAATGGCACCATTTATTTTACCATACAATGTACTAGAAAAAGAAAATTCCAGGTGGTCTGAAATCCCCCCCAAAAAACCTGCAGTGTTCATTGTATGGTCGAAATGACTCGGAAACATTATTCTCCAGGTCAATATGATTACTGCTATACAAAACCTGTATCGTTTTTTTGTTGTTATTTTTTTGGTGAAATTAATTTTAAAATTTGTCCCTAAAATATTTGGTTTGGTCACCATTTTCTCAGACCTGTAACTTTTTTTTGCAGATTCAGGGACAAAGTGAGGATTCTGCTCCACGGATGTGTAATGCCTCTGAAGTGCAGTAGGATGTTTTTACCCAGTACATTCTATTGCATCTGAGTGTCCACCTCCAATAGGCATACATGCTCAAAAATTATGCACGGCTATGTTCAATTGTCCCGTCTGTGAATATGTCCCCGAATCCCATTTTGCAAGGGTGGCGGGGTTCGCATGTAAGCTCCGACGGGACCTAATAAACACAATGTGAAATCGCCCCTAGAGAGCAGGGACTTGTGAGAAAGTGAGGGGTTACTACTGAAGACACAGCAGGGGTTGAGATATCAGGGAGAGACTATGTGAGGTAACCAGTGGTCCCTGTGAGGAGAAAAGAGACCTGAGCAAGAAGATTATACAAATTGCTGTTTCTTATTAGTTGGATTGTTCTTCAACTTTTGAAAAAAGTGCCTCTTTTGCAACCAACAGATAGCTTCTGACAGTAACCAAAACTCTCTTCTAACGCTGTGTGCCCACGATGCGTTTTTTAAGCGTTTCCGCAGCGGCAAAAACGCTGCAGAAACACTTAAAAAACGCATGGTAGAAGGCCTGCCATGTTCCCCAATGATAATCCACATGTGCTGTGCACATACTGCGGAAATTTCCGCTGCGGATTATCATTGTGGAAAAATACGCAGCACTACCAGTTATTTTGCGGAAGTGCTGCGTTTTCGCCGCCATTGACTTGCATTAGACCGCATGGATTCCGCATCACTAGATAAGGACTTGCGGAATGCACACGTTCAATGTGCGAATGGTACCCATGTCTAGAGGAGAGGAGACTCTCCTCCGGACCCGGGTACCATGGAAACTGTGAAAAAAAGAATAAAATAAAAAATAAAGATTATATTTACCTTTTGGCGGCCCCCGCTGCACTCGTCCTTTCATGCCGGCAGCTAGCGATGGACTGAAGGACCTGCGCTGAAATTCCGCAGCATAAACGCTTGAAAAACGCTATGTGGGCACACAGCCTAAGAGTTTACTGGTTGCATAAACCCAACATTACATGCTGATAACAAAGTGTCCCACTGCAAAAACCCAGTGGCAAAGCCAGTGCCTAGGGCCAGGCTAGAATTGCGCACTGTAACCAGTGATAATGCCTGTGGAGTTCCCCCTAATGAGTGATCTCTTTAGAAAGTGTGACATGCAGAATTAGTGCTGTTGCTTCAAAAGCATCGAGCAACTATTAGAGTTAACACAAGCACAGGAGGCAGGAAGTGTTGTGCTTCAGAAGCATCCAGCAACTAGAGGGGTTAACACAGTCACACGAGACAAGGAGTGTTTTAGCAGAGCCCCAGGGGGATTGTGGGGAACTTGTTATTGTAGTCTGGCTGAAGCCGAAGAGAAAGGTAGCGTGTAGTGATAAGTGAGCACTAAAATGCTCGGGTACTCGTTCGAGTCGAGCAAATTGGAATACTCAAGTGCTCAGTCCGAGTAACGAGCCCAATGTAAGTCTATGGAAAACTCGAGCATTTTTCCGGCGGCTCCACCCGACGGTCTGCAGAGGGCCTAAAAATTGCCCAAATCGATAGGAACAGTGCTCAAATGACATGGGAACAGCATAGGGAAGACCCCTTTTACAGACTTACAATAAAACATACAAAAACGAAACCTAAATGGATTTTCCTGGCAAAATAAATAACCAAAAACAAAAATGCTCCTCCACACCCTGTGCTATGTTCACACGTAGCGTTTTTGATGCGTTTTTGCACTTTTGCATTGCTTTCAACCAAGACAAAATGTATTCACTGGGAAATGTAATTTTAAAATTTTACAACCTTATCTGGCCATGTGGTTTGTGACATGGGAACAGCATGAGGAAGACCCCTGGAAGCATCTCTGACTCCCAGGACACTGCCTAAAACTGGTCATCTCATCAGACGTGATGCTATATTACTGTGGTAATAATACAGAAATTTTTGGCAACGTGACAAATCTTAAACTCCATTTAAAATGGGCAAGGTGTGTGTCAAGGGATGGGGAAGTGGGCGTTATGGTGATGGTGATAGTGCACGCAGAGGCCGTGGGCAAGATGAAACTGTGCAGGCTGAGGGAGCACAACAAACACCCACGTCATGTCGAACTACCTTCCTGTCCCAATTTATAGGGGGCCATGGAACACCACTATTGAAGCCAGAGCAGTGTGAAAAGGTTGTTGGTTGGACAGCATATAATGCTTCCAGTCACTTTGCCACCACCACCACCCTGTGTTCCACATGGTCCAGTCTCAGTAGATGTGAGTCTGGATCACATTATTATTATTACTTTATCGCCATTTATTCCATGGCACTTTACATGTGAAAAAGGAGTATACATCACAAAAACAATTACAATAATCTTGAACAAAAATGTGACTGCGACTGTTACAGGAGAGGAGAGGACCCTGCCCGCGAGGGCTCTGTCTACAAGGCATATGTGAGGATACAGTAGGTGAGGATAGAGCTGGTCTTGCAGCGGTATTGTGGAGCGAGGGTTACAGCAGGTTGTACGCATGTCACAAGAGGTGGGTCTTCAGGTTCCTTTTAAAGGTTTCAACAGTAGGTGAGAGTCAGAAATGGTGGGGTAGAGAGTTCCAGAGAAGGGGGGGATGTGTGGTGCCCCTGCGGGTTCAGTTGCCACAGAGGTACTGCATCTCACCCAGAGGTGTGGTACCCCACTCTCAGGTAAGGAGGGAGTACTGCCCGGGACCCACCCACCTGTATCCAACACTACACTATTCCAGACCAGCAGGCGGGGCAAGATGTACTGGCTTATTCTGAGCCCTGTCCCTGGTTGGAAGTGGGGGGAACCGAGAGAGGGGGGACCATGTAGTGGGTGTGGGTAGAGGAAGCAGTACAGGGGAGCACATTGAGTAGGAGTATAAAAAGGGGAACCATCTTGTAGGAAGTCAGACAGGCAGAGGAGTTTAGTCAGACAGAGGAGTTCAGTCTGAGGAGCAAGAGCTCTGTAGGAGCTCTACTCAGAGGAGAGGGCCTAGATTGAGAGGCCCAGGAGGACAGGCTGGAAAAGGACGGGAGCAGAGGGAAGGCTCCAGGAGTGAGGGGATCCCAGGGGCACGGCAAGTGAGGAAGCCACCCGTGCGCCCGAATCTACCAGAACGTGGAGGGATCAGGCAGCAAAGGGGACCGGCCCCTAACTAGCGGAAAACTACAAGGCTCAGCTAGAAACCGGAGGCTACTGTACTTTCAGGGTGTAGCTGCTCACCACCGCAACTAAATCGCTAAAAAGGTAGTGACGCGCCCCCTGGGCCGTGGGGTACTCGGTGCCGGGCCGGTCGTTGCTTGGGGAGATGTCACAGTGGCGGTGACCCTGTCCGTGACCCAGGGCGGTCAATCAAAAGGGGTTATTTACAGGGGATTTTATAGTTTTAAATATATAGTTCATGATGCCACCTGTGGTATGCGGCTATATGGAGTCGCCGCTGCTGTGCAGAACCTCTGGAGCTGATGTTGGTGCAGCAGGGTTGGTTCAGCACTCCACAGGCAGAGCTTAACTCTAGGGCAGGAGATGGTGATGCTGGGCGTTGTAGTGCATGGATGATGGCGCAGCAGCAATAACGGACAGAGGCAGAGGGGTGCAGTCTTCAGGGTTTTTACTCACGATTGTTGCAATCCAAGTTACAGGTACCGGTGTAATTTCCCTCGTCGTGCTGCGCTTACTAAGGGAGGGGTTCAGTCAACCCTCAGATATCTCCGGAGTAGTTAGCGGGACCCCCTTCTGTGTGTTCTCTCTCTCTGGGCGTCTCCCTGCACCTCATACCTAGTGTCCCAATACGGTACCCGCGGGCCTTATCGGGCGACGTCTGTTCCGTCCCCTGGGTCATCTATAGCTACATTCTTGGTGAGACTGATATGGACTGTTGGCTGCAGGACTTGAAATACTGCAGCCTCCGGTTTCTAGTTGAGACATGAAGTACTCTGCTAGTTGAGGGACCGGTTCCCTTTATGCGACCTGACCCCTCCACCTCCTGGTAGATTCGGGTGTACGGGTGGCCTTCAGCACTGCCCGTACCCCTGGGGTCCCTTCCTCGTTCCTGGAGCCTTCTCTCCTGCTCCTCTCTTTCTCCTTCAGTCTTGGGACTCTCCTCAGGCCCTCCTCCCTGAGCAGAGCTCCTACAGAGCTCCTGCTCCCAACTCCTCTCACTGTAGACTGATCTGATCTGCTCTAAACAAGATGACTTCTCTATTTATACCTTCCTTTCATGTGCTCCCCTAAACTACGTCCTCCACCCACACCCACTACATAGTTCCACCCTTCAGCTAGGGACCAGGGACTGTGCTCTCCCTTAGGAGCAATCTCGCCCTGCCCCCACTGAAGTGGAATGTGTTGGATGCAGGTGTTAGGGTCCCGGGCTGTACTCCTTCCTTACTTGAGAGTGAGATACCACACCTCTGGGTGAGATGCAGTACATCTGTGGCAACCGAACCCTCAGGGGCGCCGCAGTAGCCACATAGGATTCAGGGGACTTCACGTTGCCCGCCAACATCCGAGGTTACCGGCTTGGGACACTGGTTGCGAGGCGCGGGGCAGGAGGGTGAGAGCTAGCGCAGGAAGACAAGCAAGGAAGGCACACAGAATGGGGTCCCGTTATGTATTCCTGAAACACCTGGGGAGATTGCTGAACCCCTGCCTTGGTAAACACAGGACGACGTGGGAGGTTACCCTGTCGATGGGAACCTGGAGTCTGACAACTGTGAGTAAACCTAAAGACTGCACCCCACTGTGTCCTAGAATTATTGCTGCGCCATCATCAGCCTGCACTACACAGCACCAGCAACATCTACTTCATAACACCACTATATCCTGCCCTGGAGCTAAGCTCTGCCTGTGGAGAGCTGAACCAACTCTTCTGCATCACCATCAGCTCCAGAGGATCTGCAGCGCAGAGGCGGCCCCATATAGCCGCATACCACAGGTGGCGTCACGAACGTTAACCACAAAAACTTCATTCCCGTTTTACTTTTCCCCTTTTATTGATCGCCCTGGGTCACGGACCGGGTCACTGCCACTGTGACATCCCCCAGCATCGACCGGCCCAGCTACCGAGTACCCCACAGCCCAGGGGGCGCGTCCGATGCATGGGAGAAATCTTGTATGCGATTGTGGGAAGAGGAGATAAGAGGAGAGTAGAGAAGGAGATCTTGTGAGGATCGGAGGTTGCATACAGGTAAGTACCGGGAGACTAGGTCACAGATGTATGGAGGAGACAGGTTGTGGATAGCTTTGCATTCCAAGGTTAGGGTTTTGAACTGAAGTCTCTGGGTAATGGGGAGCCAGTGAAGGGATTGACAGAGAGTCGAGGCCAGGGAACAGCGGGGGGACAGGTGGATTAGTCGGGCAGCAGAGTTTAGGATAGGAATGTGAGAGTGTTAGAAGGGAGGCCACAGAGCAGGAGTTTGCAGTCGTCGAGAAGGGAGATGATGAGCGAGTGCACTAGTGTAGATTTGTGGTTGAGGAATGTGCGGATCCGGGAGATTTTTTTTACTTGCAGTCGGCATCTTCCTCACCCTGATCCTCCTTCCTCCCACCATTCCGAGTGCCCTGAGACAACTGATCCCACACTTGGACACTTCGAAGAGCTGTTTTGTTCATCTTTCCATTTATAGATTCTGACCTCTCGCTCGGCCCTCTTGGAAGTGGAAAGAGCTTGGATATGTGGTTTGAAGGAGAGATTAGAGTCCAGGGTTACACCAAGAGCTTTTCACTTTTCCATCGATAAATTTGGACCTCTCAACCAGCCAGCTTCGAGCAGGGCAACAGAAAATCACATGTAGCGATTTGAGGAGCCATGGTCACCCAAATATGATGGTGGGAAAGTGCAAATACTGTCGCAAGAGGTAGATAATGATGAGACACAATGGACAGAAAGTCAAGAGGAGGACCAGGGTGCGGAAGTGGAAAACGAAGCGGTGGACAATGAAGTCACTAACCAAACCTGGCAAGGGAAC
The DNA here is from genome assembly GCF_046119375.1 of Phyllobates terribilis. Lineage (NCBI taxonomy): Eukaryota > Metazoa > Chordata > Amphibia > Anura > Dendrobatidae > Phyllobates > Phyllobates terribilis. The sequence continues at coordinate 715,253,424 of NW_027362764.1, forward strand.
ATGTAGAGCGAGGACAGCAGCACAAAGGGGGAGGGAGGAGTAGCATCACAACAGGCAGGAACAAGCAGTGTGGTGGCCGCAGACACAAGGTCGGCAACTGCTCCCCGGAACACCAACACGATGGAAGTTGCCAGTACAACTGTTAGGTCTTCCCGAGTCTGGTTCTTTGTTAAAGACTGTTTAGATAACCCCAAAAAGGCCATTTGCAACATCTGCCAAGCCAGCATCAGCAAGAGCACCAAAACTACCTGCCTGACCACAACCAGCATGCTCAGGCACATGACAGCAAAGCACCTGACAAGCTGGGCCAGACACCAAGGTCCAGAAACAGTGTCTGCAGGTGACACCACTGCCTCTTCCTATGTTGGGCATGCACACCAAGCCCCTGTCCATGGCGCATGCGAAGATGCCTCCTTCCCTGCACCTGTCATTGCAGATTTGCAACCAACACTGTCCACATCCTTGTCCCTTTGCACCGTTCAGTTGTCCCTACCACAGTTCTCGGAACGCAAGCACAAGTATGTAGCCAGCCACCCACCCACAGGCCGCAATACTAGACTGCCACATTTCTGGACTGCTTGCACTTGAAATGTTGCCTTTTAGGTTCGTGGAGGTGGAAGCTTTCCACAACCTCATGATGGTGGCGGCCGGGTGTCCATACTCAGTCCCCAGCCACCACTATTTCTCCCGGTCTCTGTCTCCACCTTCCACAAGCGCGGGTTCCAGAAAATTACCCGTGCCCTTTCCAGTGCACTTAAGTGGGAAGGACCACCTAACCACAAAGACGTGGACAAGTGAATGTGGCCAGGGACGGTACATCTCACTGACTCATGTCACTGGGTTAATATTGTGCTCGGTCTCCTAGACAATGACCAAATTATTCATGATGGTTGTATCATCCATCTCCTTTGCTTTGTGTTACTTGGAATGCAAGCGCATGTATACAGCCAACCACCCACCCACAGGCCGCAATTCAAATCTGCCACATTTCTGGACTGCTTGCTTGCACTTGAAATGTTACCTTTTAGGCTCGTGAAGGCAGAAGCTTTTCACAACCTCATGCTGGCGGCGGCCAGGTGTCCATACTCGGTCCCAAGCCGCCACTATTTCTCCTGGTATCGTCTCCGCCTTCCAAAAGTGCAGGTCCCAGAAAATCTCCTGTGCCCTCCCCAGTGCACTTACTGGGAAGGACCGCCTAACCACAAACACGTGGACAGGTGAATGTGGCCAGGGACGGTATGGAGCCAGTCCACAGTAAAAAAAAAACAGCCATAGAGTGTCCGGAAACCTTTTCTTAGCCAGGGTTGTTTCTCAGCAGGGTTGGACGGGCTTATCAGAGAACCGGAGACTCCTCTGATGGACCCTGGCTTCTCCACCGCGAGAGTTCATAGTGCCGAGGCGAGGTCGTGATGATTATAGAGGCCACCATCTCCTTAGCTTGCTGCTGGTACTTTTCTGTGGGAATCAGCTTAGCTCCAACCAGCCTTGAATATTTCCAGTGGTTTGGTATTGGCACCCACTACCAGAAGCGAAGCCATCCACAATTTCCTTCTCAGGAATTTTATTTGGCAGCCTGAGTGGCTGCCCAAATACATTAGTTTCTATCAAAGGAGCTGAAGATACTGAGTGGCAGTAGGTGCAAGTTTATCCAGCATGTTAGATATCAGAGGGAGAACAGAGAGGGCAGCACAGTGGCTCAGTGATTAGCACCAAAGCCTTGCAGTGCTGGGGTCCAGGGTTCAAATCCCACCAAGGACAACATCTGCAAGGATTTTGTATGTTCTCCCCGTGTTTGCGTTGGTTTCCCCCTCAGTAAAAAAGCAGACATTGAGTGTCCAGGAGCCTTCCCACACACTTTTCTTAGCCAGGGCTGCTTCTGGGCAGGGTTGGACGGGCCCACAAGAGAACCGGAGAATCCTCCGGTGGGCCCTGGCTTCTCCTTCAGGAGAGTTCATAGTGCCGAGGTGAGGTTGTGATGATGATAGAGGCCACCATCTGCTTAGTTTTCTGTTACTTGGAATGCAAGCGCAAGTACGCAGGCAACCACCCACCTGCCCACAGGCTGCAATCCTAAATTGACACATTTCTGGACTGCTTGCACTTAAAATGTTGCCTTTTAGGCTCGTGGAGGCGGAAGCTTTCCACAACCTCATGGCGGCAGCGTCCGGGTGTCCATGCTCGGTCCCCAGCCGCCACTATTTCTCCCGGTATTGTCTTTGCCTTTCACACGTGTGAGTCCCAGAACATTACCCGTGCCCTCCCCAGTGCACTTAAGTGGGAAGGACCGCCTAACCACAAACATGTGGACGAGTGAATGTGGCCAGGGACGGTTCATCTCACTGACGCATTCCACTGGGTTGATATTGTGGAAGCCGGGACTGAGTGGGACCCTGGGATGGAACACGTCCCCCCGACGCAGAGGATTGCGCGCCCTGGGTCAATCAGGATTACCCCTATATTCTACAGCTCCTGCACCACCTCCTCCTCTTCAGCCTCCATCTCCATCACTTGATTAATTTTTTCAGGACATATTCCAGATTATTTACTTAAACTTCGTGTGTGGCAATAATAATAAGCAGGACTGTATGCTTAGGCGACAAACCGCACACTGTTGCAGAGTTGTTGAAAGCTGTATCAGAGAACCTGGTGTCAGCTCTGAAGCTAGGCAAGCTCGCACATGTACCATGCCTGGCCCATATGCTCAACTTAGTGGTTCTACAGTTTCTCAAAATCTACACGGATCTGCCAGATCTGCTTGTGAAAGTATACCGTATGTGTGCCCATTTCAGAAACTCAGCTAAAGCTTCCGCCGCCCTGGCAGGGCTTCAGCAGCATTTGCAGCTTCCAGCTCACCGACTGGTGTGCGATGTGACTACGTGTTGGAAATCAACATTGCAGATGTTTGGAATGATTTTGAGCAGCAGAGAGCAGTTGTTGAGTACCAGCTTCAACACGTCCATCAGCATTCAGGTCAGCCTCCGCACATAAGAGCTGATGAGTGGGCATGGATGTTTGACATCTGTGCCCTCTTCCAAAACTGTGTGGACTCCACCAAGATGGTGAGTGGCGATGATGCCATAATTAGCGTCACCATCCCACTTCTTTGTCTACTGAAATGCTTGCTGCTCACAATTAAAGAGGAGGCATTGCTGCTGGAGCAAGGAACTGTACAGGGTGATGCTACCCAGCCCAGCCTCATCTCAGCATGGATTGGATGATAATGAGGAGGAGGAGGAAAGGAACATAGGCAGTAATACTCTTGGTGAGAACAGGAAAGTCTTGGCTGTTGGCAGTCTGACACACAAAGCCGACTTTATTTTCCCCTGCCTTTACCGTGACCATCGCTTTGTACGCATTTTGGGCATTACAGAAAACTGGCCAGGCACGAGAGAATTCTTAGAGATGGAGGTGCGAGGTTATGATTAAGGAGGATGTCTGTTTTAGATCAGTTGCAGAACGGAGAGCGCAGAAGGGGTGATACACAGAAATGAGGGAAGAGATATAGGCCGGTGCAGAACTGTGGACAGCTTGATGGGTGAGAGAGATGAGTTTGTATTGTATTCTGTAGTGATTGTTTAACCTAACCCGTGCAATGACTGGCACAAAGTAGAGGCGTCGGTGAAGCAGCTTGATAAAAAATACGACCCTGGCTGCTGCATTCAGAAGGGATTGGAGAGGAGACAGTTTGTTTAGAGGGAGACCGATTAGAAGAGAGTTGCACTAGTGAATAAGAGTGACAGTAAGAGTTTTTGCAGTATCAAAGGTGAGAAAAGGTCGACTTCTGGAGAAGTTTTTAAGGTGCAGGTGATATGAGCGAGTGAGTGATTTTCCTAGTTGAATAAGGGAAAGTTGGGTGTCAAATATGACTCCAAGATAGCAGGCGTGCCGAGTGGGAGTTATGGTAGCAGCACCTAAAGGAAATTGCAAAGTCAGGTATAGGTAGGTTAGTAGAGGGAGGAAACTGAAGGAGTTCATTTTGGGAGATATTAAGATCAGGTTCTTGTTGAAGAATTATAACAAAAAAAACTTCCCATCTGACAATGCTGGTGGCAGAGGTCACAGTTAGACAGTTCATTGGACAACTAAGGAGTACCAGCGAGGAAGACACAAACCAGATGCGGGAGAGGCAGGAGAACGCTGTCAAAGGTCTGGGACAGCTTTCTCAGACCCTCCCAGCGCCCAGGCCCTGATACACGGGGTACTCTGACAAGGAGGGAAAAGTTTTGGAAGATGCAAGCTGGACACGTGGCATGAACTGTCTTTCTCCGCCTTGGAGGACCTGGTCGCTAGCTTTTTGTGAGAAATCATTTTTATAACTGATAAAACTGATAGGTGTATCCGCCTGTCAACTGAAAATGCTGACAGGCTGACTCTTATAAAAATGAACAAGGGCTGAACTGGGCCAGACTTCTCAACACCACCAGATGATAGCATCAAACATAAACTCAAATCCAGTGCACTCCTTCACACCCAGACATGAGTATACCCTTCAGGAATTGCTCTATTTTATGTCGCCCTCCTCCTTCTCCTCATCCTCCACCACCATATCACCAGGGAGACCGTGATGCAACACCCACATAATTTTTTAAGGGTGTTTCTGGTTAGAGACGAGCAAATATTTCAATATTCGTTTCGGATTACAATCGCCGTTTTTGCAATATTCGCCAATGTAATTGTTTAATATTCGCCAAACATTGCCAAACGCCATTGGATTCAATGGGTGCCAAAACCAAACGTATACACAACACCTTCAAACGGGACCTAAAGCTGCCAAAACATATCAATTTAGGGGCAGTCACAAGGAAAGTGCCATCAATTGACCCAGAGTACAAGTAGTATAATTATTATTATTCATTATTATAGCACCATTTATTCCATTGCGCTTTACATGTGAAAATAAGTCACTGACTGGTATAAGAGCAGAGAGGACCCTGCCCGTGAGGGCGCACAAACAGTCTATAAGGGATGGGTGAGGATACAATAGGTGAGGGCACAGCTGGTCGTGCAGCGGTATGGTGGAACGAGGGTTGCTGCAGGTTGTAGGCTTGTCGGAAGAGGTGGGTCTTTAGCTTCCTTTTAAAGGTTTTCATCAGTAGGCGATAGTCTGATATGTTGGGGTACACAGTTCAAGAGTAGAAGGGATGCACAGGAAAAATCTTGTATGTGATTGTGGGAAGAGGAGAGAAGACAAGAGTAGAGAAGGAGATCTTGTGAGGATCGGAGGTTGCGTGCTGGTATGTACCGGGAGACTAGGTCACATATATGGATCAGACAGGTTGTGGATGGCTTTGCATGTCATGGTTACGGTTTTAAACTGAAGTCTCGGGCCAATGGGGAGCTAGTGAAGGGATCATAGATTGCAATCTTATAGATTGCTGGAGCCAGCCCACAGTAAAAAAGAAACCACACTTTTCTTAGCCAGTGCTGCTTCTCGGCAGGGTTGGACAGGCCCACCAGAGAACCAGAGACTCCTCCAGTGGGCCCTGGCATCTCCTTCAGGAGAGTTCATAGTGCCGAGGTGAGACCATGATGATGATAGAGGCCACCATTTGCTTAGTTTTCTGTTACTTGGAATGCAAGTGTTAGTATGCAGCCAGCCACCCACCCACTCACAGGCCGCAATAGTAAACTGCTAGATTTCTGGGCAGCTGCTTGCACTTGAAATGTAGCCTTTTAAGCTCGTGGAGGCGGAAGCTGTCCACAACCTCATGGCGGCGGCGGCTGGGTGTCCATGCTCGGTCCCCAGCCGCCACTATTTCTCCCGGTACCGTCTCCGCCTTCCACAAGCGTGGGTCCCTGAACATTACTACTGATACTTTTCTGTGGGAATCTGCTTGCCTCCTACCAGCATGGAATATTTCCAGTAAACTATGGTACGACACCATGGTATTAGCACTGCCCCCATTACCAGTATCGAAGACATCCCCAATTTCCTTCTCAGGAATTTGATTTGGTAGACTGAGTGGCTGCCCAAATACATTAGTTTCTCACAAAGGAGCTGAAGATAGATTGGCAGTAGGTGCAAGCTTTTCCAGTCTGTTAGATATCAGCGGGTGAACAGCAGCACATTGGCTCAGTGGTTAGCACTAAAGCCTTGCCGCTCTGGAATCCTGGATTCAAATCCCAGCAAGGACATCTGCAAGGATTTTGTATGTTCTCCCTGTGTTTGCATGGGTTTCCGTCTCAGTAAAAAAGCAGCCATAGAGTGTCCAGGAACCTTCCCACACACTTTTCTTAGCCAGGACTGCTTCTCGGCAGGGTTGGATGGTCCCACCAGAGAATGCTTGGGTGGGCCCTGGCTTCTCCATCAGGAGAGTTCATGATAGCGCAAACTTAGCAGCTGCTAAGGGGCTCTTGAGCGGGGGAGAAAGGTTAGCCCTCAGAATCAAATCCTCTGGGGGGCCCAATGTTTTTCAGTCTAAAACTACTTCTCAGTGGGAGTTGTATTTTACCACAGCCATATTCTTTAGCTTGGTGAAAGGGCTGGCATAGAGGGAAACCATATCTACCCCGGTTGTCATTTCTCCATCACCACCAGGTTGCGCCCATTGTCACACAAAACCATGCCTGGCTGTATGTTCAGCAGTGAAAGCCACAGATCAGGCTGCTGTGTTACAGCTTTCAACAACTCTGCAGCGGTGGGCGGTTTGTCACCTAAGCATTAAGCATGTTATCTTCAGCACAGCCTTCTGCCGCTTCCCCAAGGCAGTGCTGCAGTGCTTTCAGCTTGTGACTGCTGTGGTTATTTCGGAGATGGAGGCCGAACTGGAGGAGAAGGTGCAGGAGCTGAACAATGTGATTACATTGAGGTTACATTGGCGAGTCTGGTTTTTATACTAAAGAAAGATCCTACTGTGTTTTTATTTTTTTTTTTACGTCTCTTCAAACGTGTATTGGAGTGCGTCCTAATTTTTGGCAGCCCTTGAAATTGTTGCATATGCAATAACAGTATAGGAGACACACTCCTTAATAATGGGAAGGACAATTCAAATAGATTATATGTTCTAGAATATTAACTGTCTTATCTGAAATTCTTTTAAGGGTGAGGTATCGCAGTGTGGATAGCGTATTACACCTATCCAGCCAGGTATTATTGCCTTATACTGCGTGCTGCTGGTGCTGCCCAAAAAAATGTAAAATCTATTCTATTCCCTATCGATAACGCTGTCAGATGCATTTACAATAGGAACAGGTGCTGCTGCTAGGTGGTATCATCACCATCTACACATGAGTGTTTATTTTGGTCGCATAAACGTCTTCCACAGTCCATAACTTTATTTTTTTATTTCTTTGGCCTTACATACAAGTCATTACCCTGGAAAGAATGTTTCTTAACATTTTTTCCATTTTAGCTTGTTTTTTGTATGTTTTTTTTGTCAGTCTGCACAAGTGGCGTAATACTTTGACAACATTGTTCACAGATATGCTATTTGTCAGCGGCCAACTGAGAATAGGTTTGAACCCTCAACTGCAATACTTTAAATGGAGTGTAATATTTGACACGCTCACAATAATTGCTGGATTATTAGGGCAGTCATATGGGATAACGTCTGATGGCCACGGTTTCGGGCAGTTGCCTAATAGTATGGTATTTGTCAGCGACCAAGTGTCAATTGGTTCAACAAAACACAGGTGGCTGATTTTAAAAGGAGTGGAATATTTGGCACGCTCCACAAAATTTCTACATTATTATGACAGTCATATGGATCACGTGCGTCTGATCATTGAAAAAAGTTCCTCTGCTTCCACAATACAGTAATATGAATAAAATGAAAAAAATCTGTCTGTATTCTGCAAACAACCAAACGTAGCTGTAAAATGGTGTACACTGACATACTGCTACAATCTATAAATGGAGGACAAAATTTTCTTCGTTCACTACAAATGGCTGGATATGAACCGCAGTTATATTTGATACGTCTGACAGAGAACCACGGTTTTAAATAGCAGGCCTGTAATTTACTAATATTATTCTACACAGTGACCTAGTGTGAATAACTTGACCGACACACTGCAACGAAATGAAAATGGAAGAAATGTCTGATTTTGGAACACTTTAAAAGGTGATATGTCTAACAGAGAACCACAGTTTTAAATAGTGGGCCTGTAATTTACTAATAGTATTCTTCACAGACACCTAGTGTGAATAGCTTGACCGAAACACTGCAACAAAATGAAAATGGAAGAAATGTCTGATTTTGGAACACTCTTATAGGTGATATGTCTGACGGAGAACCATGGTTTTAAACAGCAGCCCTGTAATTTACTAATACTATTCTTCACAGACACCTAGTGTGAATAGCTTGACCGACACACTGCAACAGAATAGAAAAGGAGGCCAATATTTTCCACGTTCAGTTTGAATTTCTAGATTTTTATCGCTGAAATATGGAACAGATCTGGCTTTATTCTAAAGTGAGAACAAGCAAATGGAGCATAAAAATGGTGTACTCTGGATTGCTTTTAAACAAATAACTAGGATTAAGATTAAAAAAAAATGTCCCTGGCCCCTGATATCTGGGGCTAGGTCTACAAATATCTGTAAGAACAGAAGCAGCAGGAACGTTCAATGGACCCTCTTGCACTATATGTACTGCAGTCTGCCACATACACTCCCTGCCTGCCTAATTCCTGCTATCATCACTGAATACATGCAGCTGGATTAATCCTCAGAAGGACTGTTAGTTCAGATTGATATATATATCTATATATACTGTATATGTTGTGGAATACCTATACTAACAGGACGTTCAATGGACCCTCTTGTGCTGTATCATGCACTGCAGTCTGCCACATACACTGCCTGCCTGCCTAACTCCTGCTATCACCACTTAATATATGCAGCTGGATTAGTCCTCAGAAGGACTGTTAGTTCAGTTGTATATATATATATATATATATATATATATATATATATATATATATATGTTGTGGAATACCTATACTAACTATGAAGAAGCAAATCTCTCCCTGACGCAGCAGCAGCTCTCCCTACTCTGCCTGATTCCGGGGTAGACTGTGACAAACATGGCGGCGCCTGGTCTTATATACACCTGATGATGCTGTGCAGCCAGATAATAACTGTAATGCTCACAACCAACATGGCTACAGAATTACAGTGCATGGCAGGCAATCCCTGCATGTTCATTGACTCTCTAAAGAGCGCCAAACATGCAGAGAGGGGGCCCGAGTTCCCACCCGAGCAACCCGGAAATACTCACCGAGCGCCGAGCACAGTGATGCTTGGGCGAGTACCGAGCAGTGGCGAGCACGTTCGTTCATCACTAGTAGTGTGTTATCTGAATCTGACAGAAGGAAACTGAACAGGATTTAGATCAGGAGAGAAACTAAACACAGGTCAGATAAACTCCCTGAGCTAACAGTGCAGAGTATTATGGGCAGAAAGATAAGGACTGGAAGGAATCATGTCATAGGGATCTTCTCCCACATCAAACCCTCCACCCCCTCCATCTCCATGCAGGATAAAGAATGCTGTGTACTACTGAGTCCTTGTGAAGGAAAAGCCTGCTGTTTAGAAGTGTGCTGCTAAGAGATCTAATCTGTGCTGAATTATGCTACTGAAGAGACTGACGTTACTGTGCCTGCTTTATGAGACTGTACTGTAATGAAGATTGTTGCTGTAATATCCCTGAATTGCACTGGCCGTGCTTAATATTAAATTCCACTGTTGAAAAAGACTCTTGTCAGATGTGTCTGGTCAGCAACTGAATATATCGTGTGCCTGAGTGAAGCTGCAGCCTATGGTCGTCCTGAGTAATGGTTCTCCCAGGATTCCAACGAATTCATGAAACCTGTCTCACCCTATCTGAACCTAGCGGCGTGCATGTAACAAAGTATTTAAGTCCCATCGTGCCACCTTAAAAAGTACCGATGTTCCCTCAAAAGTACTAATAATGCCACGTTTGTACCACACCCCTAGAAAAAAATATTGCTTATACTCACCAAATCAAAGCGACCGAGTCCTTTTCTCCTCCGCTGAGTCGTCATTGCTCTGCTTGTGCTGACTTTTAGTTGGATTTAGGCCTACAGTAGCTTGTGACCTACAGGACGGAGAGCGGAGGGGCACAGAGCCAATGGTTCTGTGAGCGAAATACGCTCTCTTCTATGCCTTCCGAACTCCAAATTGATAAGATTTGTTTTACGAGCGCTCGGGAAATCAGTACAGCACAGCCTTGTATGGTGTACTAGAAAAGACTTCTGTTTTTATTAACACATGTGACACTTTAAATAGGGTCCGAGACAAAGGAATAGTTCCCTCTGACCTATGAATTAATAGTAACCATAAGTGGAGTGAACAGTAATGTGAAACCTCACTGCCCCTCAGTGTTACCTGATGACCATTACATAAGAGTGAAAACAAAATGGATACCACAGACAACAAGATGGATTATTTTCTCTCACATTTCCCCCCTTTTGTGACCAATTATGGCATCTCAGTAGGTATATAGGAGCGCACTAGTGGCGTCCTCAGGACTTTCCTACCTGCTTCACCTCAGTTCCCTACCTAAACACCTATAATTGTATCACAACAATGGATCTTTTCTTGGCTGGGGTCCATAATATACAATCATGGGTTCTGTGACACGGTTTTCCTTACATATAGACCTGAGTGACGTAGGTGTAACATAGATCAGCGCTTTTACGGCTACATATATCAACAAGCAGAATAATAATAATTGCATACATGTATGCATAATCCCTGAGAGCCCCCCACCTAGACCCTTGAACCAATTAGTGGGATTCAGGAAAGAGAATGTTTCTCCCACCAGGAGTCCTTGTTTGCATCATGTTCCTTTAACCACTTATCCCTTATCTCGGTTATCTTCCGTAAATCAGTCCTAACCTGGAGATTTCCTATAACGTCGATGTAATGACAACATGCAGGACCGATGATCTGACACATCCCTCCTTCCTTAGCGGTCAGGTAGTCCAGCACTATGTTGTGTTGGTTAGTGACTACAATTAGCGGCTTCTGTATTATATTAGATGCATTAAGGACATCAAGTACCTGGAAGATCTGGTCATCTAGATAATCAGTCGCCTCTACCAGCTTATCCCACATCTGCGTTATGAATGGGTAAATTAATACGCTGCTCATAATCTTATTTGCCACCTCCATTTCTACAAGATGAGGTTTACCCTTGGGTCTGGGATTGTCTGCAGCTCATCTGTATAATGTGTGTATAGGGATTGCTGTAACATTTACTCTGGTGTGAGGCACTATAAAGGTTGATGGGGTCAGGAAGGCCGGTGTGCAGACCCCTGTGAAGTTTTTAGGTAACCACTTGTAGGCCTGATGTCCACATACAATGTACAAACTCTCTGGTGCTCCCATAACAGTGTTATTGAATAGACTAGCAATCCATTTAGACAACAAGGTGGAACTTAATATGTCCATCATTTCTTCCTGATACTGAGTGTCATTTGACATAATACCTGATATCAGTCTTTCCAAGGTGACGTTTACACAGTGAAGCTCAGGATTAAGCGTGGCATCGACCACTACACACTGTGTGACGTCGGTACAGACCCGTTACACTCAGAATACTCAGCTGTAGAGAAAGCGACGTCTCTGGATCTTATCTGGATGCAGCTGCAAGAGGTGAGGTTCGGATAACAGGAAAGGCCAAAAGGACTTGAAGCCCAAGGCATTCCTGTCTGTCTTAGAGGGGGACCACTCCTGTTGAACAACAACCATGGCTCTGTCACCCATGCAGCTACAGGCAAACCTACAGCTCTCTTTCCTGTTGTTATCTAGCTTAGTGGGAAAAGTGCGGTTACTCAAATAGAACATTTCTTTCAAAGTCACTCTAATGGCTTAAGAAGGCATAGTATTGGAGCTCACAGGACTGTGAGTGCAAATCCAACAGTCTTTTGGTAATGTACTCGTGTCCATGTCTTTTAAAAGTACTTGGTGATGTCTAATGAATTTATTATCCCAGTCATCATTCAAAACCTCATTTAATGTCTTTGCTAGAGGCAATGCCACCACTATCCCCATTAGAACTGGCAAAAAGGTCATCATTCTGCTGGTGGAGTGACTCGTTTACAGTGGCTGGCGTGTATCCAAGTGGATTTTCCCTCAAGCTTCACCGAAGTTGCTATGGTCAGAAAAACTTGGAATGGCCCATCAAATCTTGGATCAAGGCTTTTTGTGACGTGTCTTTTTAGAACCACCCAGCCTCCAGGCTTGAGATCATGTGTTCCAGACACTGATTCAGGGTCTGGAATGGAAGAATACACCTGTTTATGCACACTGTTTAGGCGATTATGCAAGGCTTGCACATAGCTAGTCAGGCTGTCATTCTGCATCTGAAGTGACTGTGGGAAATATAACCCTGTTCTAGGTACTGAACCAAACAGTATCTCATATAGAGACCTGTTTTTCTACCTAGAGTGTACCTTATTGAGAAAAGAGCTGGAGGCAAGCATTCGGTCCATGGTTTGCCCGTTTCCTCTTTTGCCTTCTGAATCTTTAACTTTAATGTCCCATTCAGTCTTTCTACCTTCCCACTACTCTGTGGATGGTAAGGTGTGTGTAAACCCTGCTCAATTCCCAAAGACTTTAAGATCTCTCTCAAGATCCCTCCAGTGAAATATGTACCTCTATCACTTTCAATCACTTCAGGAACCCCATATCTACATACCACCTCCTTCATGACTTTTTGAGCAGTAACCTTTGCTGTAGCTTTCTGCACCGGATATGCCTCAGAACAACCTGAAAAGATCAACACACACAAGCACGAACTCATATACCCCTACTCATGGTAGCTGTATATAGTCAATCTGCAATCTCTGGAATGGGTAGAGCGGACGAGGGGTGTGTTTCTGCATACAAGACTGCGTGTGCCTGGCTGCCTGGGTACTGGACCCTGGCGCCACCCATACCTTGTCTACCAAAGCACACATTGCTGTTTTTGACAAATGTGTTATTCCATGGGTTACCTGGGCTGTCACTGAGTAAAGAGCTGGCGGCAGGCAGACCTTACTGCCCTTTTTCCACAAACCTTCCTCAGTCAGCTGGGCTCCCTGCGTCTACCACTCCTTCTTTTCCTGTTGAACGAGCCAATGGTTCTCTGCTCTTACACAGTATCCAAGTAAACAAGGCCTCATGACACCGATATAAATGAAAGTCACACACCTGTCCAGAAGTTTCAGGCACGTGCACTGCCCCAGAATTTCCGCTCTAGTGACTCCATTTATTAGGTATACAAAAATTCTAAGGAAAAAAAGTAATAGATACTTTCTTCTTTTTTTCTTTCGAACTTTTGCTCCTCTAGGAATTTTGCTCCCATTCAACTCCTGCTGTGGATACCGCTCCGGCTACACCACCCCTGAGTCCCCCAGCAATTCACTAAAATCTGGAGCAAGTGTTTAAAGAGATTGTCCACTATTTTCACATTGATAGACTATCTTTAGGGTAGGTCATTAATGTTTGATCGGCCAGGGTCCGACACCCTGCACCCCTGCCGATCAGCTGTCTACTTGTAGTGGCTGCACATCCACATCCTACTGATTTGAATAGGAGGCAGATGTGTAGTACCCTGCAGCAGCCTCTACAAGTAGAAGGCCAGCTCCGCAAGTGAGTACTTCCGGCTGTTGGCCGTGGCCTTCGCCGCCACCGCCGCCGACAGCTGATCGGCGCGGATGCCAGGTGTCGGACCGCAGCCGATCAGACATTGGTAACCTATGCTGAGGATAGGCCCTCAATATAAAAGAAGTGGACAACCTCTTTAATTCCTCAGCAGTGATATCACAGGTGATATAAGGCGTTGCATAGTGCACATTAAACACAAAAAAATTGCATTGCTGATTTTGATCCGACACTTGGATCTAAATCGGACATGTCTCAGATTTTTTTCCATGTACCCCTCAGTCCTAGGAAAAAATCAGACATGTGCACAGCTCTTTAAAATATGTTAAGTACGAGTGCATATCCATGAAGTCCTCGGATAGCACTCATCCAAGAAAATTGGTTTTGTTCACGTCACGAGCCCTAAGGTGGGTTTTCTGAATCAGACAAACCTGTTCTTGAAGGAACCACAACTTGCGATGCATGTGTGGGGTTATGGTATTTATCTCAGCTGTACAGGCATCTCATTTGGCAAAGTCATTCAACTTTTCTTTTTTTTCCTGGTTATGGCGGAAAGCTCTGCATCACCCAAACCGTCTGGGAGTCTCAGTCGTGAAGTATGTTTTGACAACAAGCAGAAATTGTTAGGGAACAAACGTCCTTAGTAATTTCCTGGCTGAGAGGTAATGGAGAGATTTATGCTCTGCTCCTGTAGTAAACACAATTGTTCCTAGCTGGGGGAAGTGTGTGAACCACAACAACCTCATAAGTAGCACCACCAACTCCGGCATTTATTTCACTAGTGAATCATAAAAAGCAAAATGCTCTGAATCCATGTTCTAGAGATAAACTGGTGTCTGGTTTGACTCGTTTCCTCTCCTACAGAAGCGATCTTGGCAAGGTAGAGCCGCTGTTTGTTCTTGATATAGAAATGATATTTTTTACACAGTTTAACTACGGCCAAAACACATATTGCAGTTTGCCTTCAATACTGGGCAAGCAAGATAAAAAGGTGGGCGGGTTGTGAGAAAAGCTATAAACATAAAGGACTGTAGTATGTTAGCAGCACAGAGTATTTCAAGGATTTGTTCCGATGAGTAAATATTACATATTTCTATTAGATCATGTAAAACATATATTTTCAATTGAAAACTCCTGAATCTAAATTAGAAATGAGCTAATAAATTCCAGTGTAATTGAATTCTACACGAATTCGACAAAAATCAACATTTGCCAAAATGCTTATTTTTTAGTAACTCACTTCCTCACAAATTCAGCAAAATGGCGGCCGCTGTTTTTCTGAACTGTAAAGGGTCATCAGAAGGTTGAACAAAAATAATTATACTCACCTTACAGCTCTCCTCTCTAGCCCCTCATCATCGCATCTTCTGATCCCCACTGTTCGCACTGAAATTCCCGGGCCTCTCACAGTGAGCTAGGATTTCCTGCCATTTTGTGCATGTGTGCAAAAGGTCATGGCGTACATCGTAACTTCACGACGTCGTGACTTTTTTGCGCATGTAGGAGAACGGAACACTAGAGGTAAAATGCTTCCATACCTTGTGGTTTCCAGACGGGAACAAAACCTTGCGGAACTGATCTGGAAGAGAGAAGTTGCACAGGAGATGGATTCAGTCAGTGCTCCAGGTCAGGTGATGCCAACGAAGCTAACCCTAGATATAAAAAGCCTGTGTGCCAGAGAGGAAGTGGTTTTGGCACCAAGAGAAGAGACAGAGAGGGCTGCTGCAGCTCCAGAGGCCGTGACAGCTGTCTGGAGTCATGTGTACCAGTGGGGCCCAGACGACAACGGTCAAGGTTCACAGCCCAGACGACGGTCAAGGTTCACAGCCCAGACGACAATGGTCAAGCACCGAAGACCCAGACGATGACGGTCAAGGTTCACCGACCAGACAACGACGGTCAAGCACCGAAGGCCCAGATGACGTCGGTCAAGGTTCCCAGCCCAGACACCTGTCAGGATTCAAAGACCTGCTCCCGCCGATAAAGACCAAAGAGACTAACGTGGATCGGTGAGCAGAGGAGATGGCTGGGACGGGCCGTCACTTAAGGCAGAGACTCACGGTTCTGGGCACGGGCAAAGGGGGGGCGGCGAGTCAGACGGGGCCAGCTGACGTCAGAGCGGCCCAGAAAGAATTGATAGACTTTATCAGGAAGACAGCACAGCGGCTCCTGATGCGTCCAGAAAGCCACTGGGGCTCTTAGAGACTGTCTTCTCCAGTTTAAGTATTCAACACTTTTCTTCTCCGCTAGGATTAGGTTGGAATGTAGGCCCCTGAGTTCATTCTATATCCCTCATCGCATATTAATCAATATCTGTCTATTTATATAAAAAAAATGTTATCATCTAATTCTGTAAATATTGTTCCTGCACAATCTGCCTCAAATAGCAATCTCTTGTTCACATTAATCTGTTAAATAAAAGTAGATTGTTGTTCCACCTTGTGTTTCCGGTGTTGCATTCAGATCATCTGCTTACACGCGCATGAGCAGAACCTTCCTGGGCCTCATCAGGGCCAAAAGTCCCAACTCACTGTGAGAGGCCCAGGGATTACAGTGTGAGCGGAGGGGATCAGAAGATGTGATGTGGACAGGACAGGTGACATTGACATGTGGAGGGGCTGGAGAGGTGAGCAGTGAGGTGAATATCAGGATTTTTTTTTTATTTTTTACATCTTACTTTTATTATATTCTGGCCAGAGCATAATAAGGGACATTAAATTTGAGGAAAATAGCCTCTTTGCAAATCGAATTTCTTAGGAAAACCCGAATTTTGCCTC
This sequence comes from Phyllobates terribilis, assembly GCF_046119375.1. Classification (NCBI taxonomy): domain Eukaryota; kingdom Metazoa; phylum Chordata; class Amphibia; order Anura; family Dendrobatidae; genus Phyllobates; species Phyllobates terribilis. Next base: position 715,269,816 of record NW_027362764.1, read on the forward strand.
ATCCGCTCATCTCTAGATATGAGCCTATTTCTAGATATGTTTCTGTGATAGATATTCTTTTACATAACTGTATGGTCCTTCTGTTGTTGATTTAAATTTCTCAACAGAACAATAATTTAAGTATACGCCCCCCCCCCGTCCTCCACTAGACATCTTACCATTTAAGGTAAGCAAGGAATGGATCCAGTCATGACTTGCTGCAGTGTTGCTGTTATTCAATTTTATTAAACGCTGTGTAAACCTTTACACAATTTTTTTTACTGTTCATCTGCTTCCTAAATGCAATTTTCTAAATACAGTCTTCATTTAAAAAAAGTCTGCTGCATTTTGCTGCTGTAGAGTGTCTGTAAGTCCTTTATCTAGCTGAGTGCTTTTCAAAAATGTTATAAATTCATCAGGTCTAGCTCCTGGTTCTGACATCTCTTTCTTTTCTGCTGTTTCTTCCCTTCTCCTAGAGTTATAAATTATAGCATAGAGGGGGTTTACACAGATCTCCACAATGTGGAGAGGAAAGTATCTACAATCTCTGGGAGGATAGAGAAAGCAAGCTATAAAAAAAGGTGTCCATGGTTTTTAAGATATGCATACAATTGAATATAGTAGCGGTGCTGCTAGAAGCCATGATTGTCCCTCTGACTTGCCACTCAGCACCTTAGTAACTACCTTCCTCTTAGTTCTTAGCCCCATATGCAAAAATAATAAAAGTCCCTGATAACCCCTTTAATTAGGGGTATTGGTCTGAATTTATTTAGAGCTCTGGTCTAGGGTTTAAATTCTATAAAATCTATTTTGGGGTCTGAGCTGATTTTTTTTTTTACTCTGGCTCGGTGTTTGAATATGCAGTGCTGGGTCTGCAATAAATGGGCCAGGTCTGAAGTCTTAATTTATTCAGGGGTCTCAGTATATATAAAATTATTAATTATTTCCTAAGTGGCACACAGATTGCATAAACGGTGGGGGGGTCATGAATGAATTCATAAATTGCACATGCATAAGCACTATACCTCTTATAGTACTAACTGCCACAAATAAACCTGAGGGACAAGAACTGATCCAGCTAGCATGTACATGTACAGCAAAAGTAAGGATCATTGCAGTATTGAAAGGTGGATGATCGTATTATGTTCATTGTTATGTAATATAAACAAACTATTTACTTTAATTCTTCAAACATTAATCAAGTATGATTGTTCCTCAATGCTTTAGCTACAAAAAAAAAATTGACGTTGCAATAATACTTGTAAAAATTATTTATACTATTTATACAGTGTTTGGGTATATTGTTGGGTGGCACTGGCAATATTTATTCTGGGGTGCAAAGTACGCCAGTTATGGCACTGAAGTGTAGTTTTGCTTTAATGGATAGGAACAAAAGCTTTCATGCTCAGTTATCCTCAGTTAGCTAAAATTGAGAGAGAGGAACAAATATAAATGCTTAATAACAGGTCTTGGCGCCCAGCGTTGCATCCATCATTTTCTGTGGAAGTTCTTTGACTTACAGACTTTATAGAGGTGGTTAGAGGATTAGACTATAAACACCGGAACATTATGTGTTAGTCTTCAGGATCAACACCTTTAAAAACTAATAACAATATAAGTTCAATCAGGGACACCTCATAAATCTAGATTAAGTGTTCTTCTGTTACACCAAACATTGCAGACTGCAGATGTCTTCTACACTAACGTTCATTATATGTGTACGATACATATTAACCTGTGATTATTAACACTCACAGTAATGGTGTCCTGAATTGTTTTAAGTAGGGTATGTGGCTATGAATTAAGTAGACATGGCATTTTGTTGAGATGGTGATGGACTATTTTGGAGGAAGACTTTCTGTAAAATTCTGGGTTCTGCAATGCCCTGGGGAAAGAGCCACACGTAGAGAAATCCAACACATTGCTGGTGGAGAATATCGTGGTTGAGGAAAGGATTGATAGTCTAGTAATATTGTAGTGAAAACCTCAGCACCGACAAGAGAGACATGGAAGTTCTAGCTGCAAATGTGTTTATTATATTCCGGTACCAAAGAAAATACATAAATATGTCCATGGTTTCGACCAAATAATAGTCCTTCTCAGGGACAGCCGAAGGGCAAACTTTTTCTATGAGACCCCTCTTTCCAACAACTGCAGTTTGAGTCAAGGGGCTCATCTGGCCCCAAGGATTTTTACAGGATGAAAATGGAGAAATGGTAAGAGAGGATGTTGAGAAGGCCAAACTTTTTAATTCCTATTTTGCATCTGTTTTCTCTCAGAAAGAAAATGTAACATCAACTGATCTTCACTGTCCTTTTAAAGGAATAGAAGAATCCAAGTTATCTGTAAACAGAAAGATTGTGAGGGAATATTTAGCTAACATAAATGAGTTCAAGTCTCCAGGTCCAGATGAATTACACCCCAGAGTACTGAAGGAGATCGTAGAAGAAATTTTAGAACCACTCTCCATAATCTTTGAAAATTCTTGGAGAACAGGAGAAGTCCCAGAAGACTGGAGAAGAGCAAATGTTGTTCCTATCTTCAAAAAGGGGAAGAAGGTGGACCCAGGGAACTATAGGCCGGTGAGTCTGACTTCTATACCAGGAAAGATCTTTGAACAAATTATTAAACAACATGTATGTAAGTACCTGGATAAGAATGAAGTGATTAACCAGAGTCAGCATGGGTTTATAACTAACAAGTCATGTCAGACTAACTTAATTTCCTTCTATGACAGAATCACTGACTGGGTGGATCAGGGAAATGCTGTAGATATAGTATATCTTGACTTCAGCAAAGCATTTGACAAAGTATCTCACACCATCCTTATTGAAAAAATGACCAAGTATGCAATGGACCAGGCAACTGTTAGGTGGATTCATAACTGGCTTAGTGATCGGACTCAGGGTGATTGTAAATGGCTTCACATCCAGCTGGATGAATGTCTCAAGTGGGGTACCACAGGGCTCCGTCCTGGGACCTGTATTGTTCAACATCTTTATCAATGATTTAGATGAAGGAATTGAGGGTAAACTGATTAAATTTGCTGATGACACAAAGCTAGGAGGGATAGCTAATACTAGAGAAGAGAGAGAGAGGATTCAAAAAGACCTAAATAAACTGGAGCAGTGGGCAGCAACCAACAGAATGGTTTTTAACAGGGAAAAATGCAAAGTACTACATCTGGGCAATAAAAATGAAAAAAGCATATACAGAATGGGAGGAATAGAGCTAAGCAACAGTACATGTGAAAAAGACTTAGGTATACTAATAGATCATAGACTGAACATGAGTCAACAGTGTGATGCAGCAGCAAAAAAGGCAAATACAATTCTGGGATGTATTAACAGAAGCATACAGTCTAGATCACGTGAAGTCATTATTGGTCTTTACTCCTCTTTGGTCAGACCTCATCTGGAATACTGTGTACAGTTTTGGGCACCACATTTTAAAAAAGACATAGACAAACTGGAGCAAGTTCAGAGAAGAGCGACCAGAATGGTGACTGGTCTGCAAACCATGTCCTATGAGGAACGGTTGCAGGATTTGGGAATGTTTAGCTTGCAAAAAAGAAGACTGAGAGGAGACTTAATAGCTGTCTACAAATATGTCAAGGGCTGTCACATTGTAGAAGGATCATCTTTATTCTCATTTGCACAAGGAAAGACTAGAAGCAATGGGATGAAACTAAATGGGAGGAGACACAGATTAGATATTAGAAAAAACTTTTTGACAGTTAGGGTGATTAATGAGTGGAACAGGCTGCCACGAGAGGTGGTGAGTTCCCCTTCAATGGACGTCTTCAAACAGAGGCTGGACAGATATCTGTCTGAGATGATTTAGTGAATCCTGCTTTGAGCAGGGGGTTGGACCAGATGACCCAGGAGGTCCCTTCCAACTCTACCATTCTATGATTCTATGATTCTATGAAGATGGCCCCTTAGTTTTTAATCCCTTGAGTAAGCATTTTGCATAGGTGAAACCAAAATACGCAGAATCAGTTTGGAAATATAATTTCTAGAGCAATGACAGCAGAAAGTCTTGTAGGAATGACGCGCCCCTGGGCCTGTGTCGCGCTGCACTGCGCATGCGGGAGCTTACCCGGAGCCGGATCTGTGGAGGGTTGTAGTCTCGTGGCGGTGACCCGGTCCGTGCCCAGGGAGTCAAACTAGACGGCAGTCCATTAGTAGTAAATGGTTGATGACTACGCCACCCGTTGAGTGCAGCCAGGGGGCTGCTGCTGCAGGGCAGACCGCTGAGGCCGATGGTGGGATTGTGCAGCGTGATAGTATAACCCCCAACGGGAGGGGTATGGCCTCAGGGCAGCCGACGTGGATGATGGGGGTAGCAGGAACCACTCAGAGACGGTACGGGGTAGTTCAGGGTCTTTACTGGTAACAACAAAAGACCCTCCCGGAGTACTTGCTAGCGGATGGGGCCTGGTCAGTCCTTGAGCAGATGGGAACTCCCCTGGCCAGGCGTAGTTGTAGGCCTCCCAAACTGACTGTACTCTTCTGGCTACCTTGCTAGGAGCTGATGTAAGTAGCCCACGTCCCTGAGTGTACCGTGTGGTGCTCACCCGTATGGCCGGTGACTCGGGGCCTTCTAATGGCTTCCGCTCCACGATGGCGGTGCTGGTCCCACGCGTGTGACCGTGCCTTCGGGCTTCTGGGCCAGAGGACCTGAAATCCCCTGCCTGACGGATTCTGCTGCTGGGCAGGAATTAGTCCCCACAGCCTCGGACTCCGGGTCCGGTAAAAAGTCTTCTTAGTCAGGGCGAACTCTGCAGCTGCCAGCCCCTGACTCCTTGTAACTGCTGTTTCTTCCTATGCTGTCTCTACTTCTTCTCTTCTTCTACTCACTCACCCTGCCTCAGCCCCAGGTTTATATAGGGGAAGTTCTTCCCCTCCCAAGACTGGGCAGGAGGTGTGGCATGCACAGGATCCCTGACTAAAGGACCTCCCACCTGCTCTCAGACATAACATTACGTTACTGTGGCAACCAGACCCCTGGGGTGTCACATTCCCCCCTAGTAAAATTTAGTACTCCGGGACTAAACACATTTAGAAAACATAACAAGGCAAAACATTAATAATACAATAAGAAAACACATAAAGATGGTTACGGCGTGTCCGCAACCGGGTGCAGTCTCTGAAGAAAGCAAGGTGTCCATTTCACCAACACAGGGAGACGTAACCAGGTAGGGGTCTGTTCTACCCCGAGTCCTTGACAGTCTTTAGTCCATCCTGGGTTACGCTCCAACTATATACAAGGATTCCCGGTAAATCCACCAAGGATTCCTAAAAACAACTAGAAATACAAAATTACACACAAGCAACTATAGACAGGTAAACATTATAAAATAGCTTAAACATTTAGATCCTCCAACGTGCGGGTAACTGGCCTCTAGTGGCCCTAGTGGACCTACGGAGCTGACTGTCTGGCCCTGAACTACAGGGTGTAGGAGCTGTCAAGGGTAAACTGGGCAGCTGTCTACCGGCTCTTTGTCTCACTAGGGGTACGGCAGGCTCACTATAAGCAGAGGGTTGATTCTCCTGTTCTACTTGTGTGGAGTCTTCTGCCTCCTGGACCGGCTGTTCTTCCAGCTCTACCCGTTGCTCCGTAGGTTCTTGGGATGATGGTTGGAGGAAGGTGAGTACGGGTACCACAACTGCACCATTGACTTGAGTCCAAGACCGAGGGAAGTCCCCGAGCACGGTACTAACCATATCTTCCCTTTCTCCCACGGGTCGATGGTCTTCTTGTTCCTCTTCAGGGTTCCTCAGTTGTTCGGGACACTTCTTCAGGTGGTCCCGGGATACAATGGCTGTGGTTTCCCCTCCGTCTTTACTGATGGTACAGACCTTCGGGTTCTCGTGGCTTGAGGGCAGTACGGTGTACGGGTCCTTCTCCCACTGGTCATCCAACTTGTGGAGCCGTCTTTTCCTCTTCAAGACCTGCTCTCCGGGTACCAGGGGAACAGCGGGAGCATACTGGTTGTAAGTCTTCTCTTGTCTTTCCCTAGCCTGACAGAGACTTCGCTCCACGCTCTCCTGTACTCTCCGGTACTGCTGCTGCCTCTCTGTGTCCCAGTCTGTTTCTGGTGAAGTGTCCTCAGGTGTCAGGACTCCCATTTCCAGGTCAACAGGTAACTTACCAGGTCTCGCCCTCATTAGGTAAGCCGGGGTACAGTTGGTGGAACCTACCGGGATGTGGTTGTATAGGTCCACCAGATCGGGCAACTTCTCAGGCCACAGACTGCGTTCTTCCAGGGGCAATGTTTTTAGAAGATCCATTACCACCTGGTTCATTTTTTCACAAAGTCCATTAGTTTGCGGATGGTAGGGTGTCGTCCTTATCTTCCGGCAGCCATACAGATTGCAGAATTCCTGGAAGACCTCCGCTTCAAAGGCAGGTCCCTGGTCCGTCAGCACTTGGTCCGGGTACCCGTGTGGACGGCAGAAGTGCTGCTGGAAGGCCCTAGCTGCTGTTTGAGCCGTTAAGTCCATGACGGGGACGACAACCAAGAACCGGGAGTAATGATCCACGATGGTTAACGCGTAGACGTAGCCACTTCTGCTTGGGGTCAGTTTTACATGATCCAAGGCTACCAGTTCCAACGGTTGCCGGGTGACGATGGACTGCAGGGGAGTCTTCTGGCTGGCCCGGTCCTTCCTTCTCAGATTGCACGGGCCACAGTCTCTGCACCACTTCTCGATGGTTCCCCTCATGCCTACCCAGTGGAACCGCTCGCGCAGCAGGAACTCCAGCTTTTTCCACCCGAAGTGTCCAGCTCCGTCGTGGTATGCCTCCATCACCATGGCTGCGTCTCTTCGGGGCACCACTACTTGCCAGAGTAGTTCATGCGTCCGGGAGTTGACCATTCTGCGGCACAACTTCCCCTTGTAAAGGAATAGTCGACTCTTCTCCGCCCATAGTTGTTTGGCTTCCTCCGGAGCCTCTGGTTCAAGGCGAGCCTCCGGCCGAGTCAGCATCTCCTTCACCAGTCGGACGGCAGGGTCGCTGTCTTGCGTTTCCGCCCAGTTGTAGTGGGGTAAGGGGTTCAACGTAGCAGCCTGCTTACCCCTTACCCGGTGGGAATACTGGATAGTCCCATGACGGTGGAACGCAGGGAGTTCAACTTCTTCCAGTCCCTCCGGATCTTCTCCTTCGTCCGGCAGGTTGGGCATCCTGGACAGGGCGTCCGCGTTAGTATTGGAGCGTCCTGCCCGGTATTTGATTGTGAACTCGTAGTTGGACAGACGGGCCATCCACCTCTGCTCCAGGGCACCGAGTCTTGCCGTGTCCAGGTGTGTCAACGGGTTGTTATCCGTGTATACGGTGAACCGGGAAGAAGCGAGGTAATGCCTAAAGCGCTCGGTGACTGCCCATACCACGGCCAGGAACTCTAGCTTAAATGAGCTGTAATTTTCGGGGTTCCTTTCGGTGGGTCGCAGTTTTCGGCTGGCATAGGAGATTACTCGTTCTCTCCCCTGCTGAATCTGGGACAGTACGGCTCCTAGCCCGATGTTACTGGCGTCGGTGTAGAGGATGAAGGGCTGGCTATAGTCCGGGTACGCCAAGATTTCATACCCCGTGAGGGCCATCTTCAGCTGGCGGAAGGACTCTTCTTCTAGCTTTTCCCATTTGAAGGGCGGCTTCTGGTTCTTGGCCTTCCGGGACTGGCCTATCAGGAGGTCCTGCATAGGTGCTGCCTTTTTGGTGAAACCGGGAATAAACCTTCGGTAGTAGCCTACCAACCCTAGGAACTGCCGCACTTCTTTTACGCTGGAGGGGCTTGGCCATCCCTTAATTGCGGTGATCTTATCGGGGTCGGGAGCCACTCCGTCAGCGCTCACCACGTGTCCCAGGTATTGCACCTTTGGTTTCAGGAGGTGACACTTGGAGGGTTTCACCTTTAGGCCGTAACTCGCCAGAGCTTCGAACACCTCCGCCAGGTGTTTCAGGTGGTCCTCATAAGTTTTGGAGTATACGATGACATCGTCCAGGTACAACAGGACCGTCTCGAAGTTTCTGTGGCCCAGACAGCACTCCATTAATCGTTGGAAGGTTCCTGGGGCGTTGCAGAGTCCGAACGGCATGCAGGTGAACTCGCTAAGTCCCATCGGGGTGGTGAATGCGGTCTTCTCCCGGTCCGCCTCTGCTACAGGAACCTGCCAGTACCCGCTAGTGAGATCCAAGGTAGAGAAGAAGTTAGCAGATCTTAAAGCAGCCAATGACTCCTCTATCCTTGGTAAGGGGTACGCATCCTTGTGTGTGATACGGTTGATTTTCCGGTAATCTACACACATCCTCATGGTGTTGTCTTTCTTTTTGACTAAAACTAGTGGGGCTGCCCAGGGGCTACAGCTATCCCGGATTACCCCAGCCTCCTTCATGTCTCTAAGCATCCCCTTGGCGTGTTGGTAATGTGCAGGGGGTACGGGTCGATACCTCTCTTTTATGGGAGGATGATCTCCCGTGGGGATGCGGTGTTCTACCCCCTTGACTCGCCCGAAGTCTAACGGGTGTTTACTAAACACTCTCTCATACTCTTGAACCACCCGATAGACTCCTTGTTTCTGATGTGAGGGAGTGGAGTCAGTACCCAGATGTAGTTGCTGACACCAGTCCTCCATGTCTTTCTTAGAGCCGTTACCTTCCTCCGGGTGAGATGGAGGCAAGGGTTCCACAGATTGTATAGAATTTTGATTAGTGGTATATAATTTGGCTAGCGTGGCATACCGGGGCAGGTACACTTCCCTCTCCCCGATATTTATTATGCGAACGGGCACCCTCCCATGGCGTACATTGACCACCCCCCGTGCTGTCAAAATGGTGGGCCTACTGTCTGAGTAAACTGGTTCTACCATTGCCTGGTAATCTCTACCTCTCAGACCAATAGCTGCCCGGCACCAAATCATCATTTCACTTTTTGGGGGCATGGCAATAGGAAAAGGGTCACACATTCTTACGCTACCAATCTCACCGCCGGAGAGTTCCACTTGTTGCCGTTGCATCAGTGCCCGGATCTCTTTCTGGAGCACCCGCTGCTCGCCGGAGCTGGCGTTCTTGGCAACCTGCTGTAAAAGGAAAATCACCTCTGCAAGACAATTTTCAATTACGTTAGTTCCTAGAGTTATTTTTGGGTGACTCTCATGTTTATCAATATCTACAATGATCAGTCCCTGTGCGGCCAGTTCGACTCTACCGATTTTGAGGGTCACCTCTTTAAATCCGATCTGTGGCACGGGCTGGCCATTGCTGGCGATGATACTCAAGTCGTCGTCAGGGTAGCGGGTAATATCCGAGTCATTCCAGTACTGCTTGAAGAGCCCGTACGGGATGGTGGTGACCTGTGACCCGGTATCCAGTAGGGCACTCATGGGAATGCCATCCAGTACCACAGGCAAGACTGGACGTCCTCCCACATATCTGTCGCGCCAGTTCGATGGGCCTGGTGATCTTTTTCCTGGGGGTTGGTCCTCTACCCCAGGTTGTGCCCGTTTAAAGAACAGTACCTTTCCATATGTCCGGGTTGATTGCAGCGGCGGCAGATGGGTCGTCCGTCCTCGCTGTATCGGTCACTGGGTCTTCCTCTGGCCGGTGGGGTCCTCCTTGGTCGACGCCACGGGATGTCCTCCGGTCCGGATGCCAGCTGGATCTTCCCTGGGGTGGAAACCTGTAAAGACTGCACAGTTCGGGTTAGCGCAGCAACGCTCTTAACTAGCTCTTGGACCTGATGGTGTAGGTCTGGAGCCGGGTCATTGTCCAAAGCCTGCGCATGAGCTCCCACAGGCCCTGTCGACAAGGGCGCCGCCTCCTGGTGGTAAGTGATAGCTGGGCGCCTGTGGGTCACAACGCCACCCGGTGCTGGTTCTCGGAGCACCCGGATAGCTCTATCCTTGAACTGTGCAAAGTCCAGATGGGGATCCTGTAAGGCCATTGCCCGCAACTGGGTTCGGTGGGCATTGCAATATAAACCCTCTATAAATTGTTCAGTCAACAGCCTGTCCTCGTTTCCCACCCCATCAGGGTCGGTCTGCTTTATGGCCCTCAGGGCCTCTTGTAGGTTTAGTGCATAGTCCCTTATACTCTCATGCGCTCGCTGCTTGCACCCGTAGAATCTAAGCTTGATCTCGGCTGAGGTGCGGGTATCGAAGGTGTCCCTCAGCCGGGTTAGTATCTCTGCGACAGTCCTCCTCCCAGGTGGCCAAGATTTTACTTCTCTTTTGGCTGCCCCGGTTAGTTGGGCCACCAGGATGCTCACTTTTTGCTCTTCTGTGAGGGGGTACACCTGGAAGAGGCTATCCAGCTTTTCTCTAAAGTCATGCAGGGTATGTGACTCCCCTGAGTACTGGGGTAGCCAAGCTGCTCCCGGGATATAGGGCATGGTGAAGGGCATAACTGCAGCAGCGGTAGCGCTGGCGGGGGTTGAGGCAGTGAAGCTCTCCTCCGTATCCGACATCTTCCTCCCCCCTAGTGGACCGTGGCCTACCTTGCGATGATCCTCTTCCGTAGGCCGCGGCTCCGCAGTGGATCGTCAGGGTTGAGGACCTTCCGTCGCGCTCCTGTGACGTCGGCGTCTGCTGGGCTCCTTCCAGGACCTTACGCAACGTCCGGACGTGAGGCGGGGCTTCAGTTCTCGCGCGCTTTCGGAGTCCACGCCCCTCTTCTTCCCGCGCGGCGTCCTCAAGATGGCGTCCAATGGCGGGAAAACTCCACGGATGGCGGGAAGAAGGTCGAAGATGGCGCCGGATGGCGGGAAAACTTCGCGGATGACGGGAAGAAGGTAGAAGATGGCGCCGGATGGCGGGAAACCTCCACGGATAGCGGGAATCTTCACCACTGGTAAGTTTGAACAGTCTTTGCTTTTCAGGCACGCAGTACCCGGTGGTTGCGGGCACGAAATCCTGCCGACTACGCCAAAGTTGACGCGCCCCTGGGCCTGTGTCGCGCTGCACTGCGCATGCGGGAGCTTACCCGGAGCCGGATCTGTGGAGGGTTGTAGTCTCGTGGCGGTGACCCGGTCCGTGCCCAGGGAGTCAAACTAGACGGCAGTCCATTAGTAGTAAATGGTTGATGACTACGCCACCCGTTGAGTGCAGCCAGGGGGCTGCTGCTGCAGGGCAGACCGCTGAGGCCGATGGTGGGATTGTGCAGCGTGATAGTATAACCCCCAACGGGAGGGGTATGGCCTCAGGGCAGCCGACGTGGATGATGGGGGTAGCAGGAACCACTCAGAGACGGTACGGGGTAGTTCAGGGTCTTTACTGGTAACAACAAAAGACCCTCCCGGAGTACTTGCTAGCGGATGGGGCCTGGTCAGTCCTTGAGCAGATGGGAACTCCCCTGGCCAGGCGTAGTTGTAGGCCTCCCAAACTGACTGTACTCTTCTGGCTACCTTGCTAGGAGCTGATGTAAGTAGCCCACGTCCCTGAGTGTACCGTGTGGTGCTCACCCGTATGGCCGGTGACTCGGGGCCTTCTAATGGCTTCCGCTCCACGATGGCGGTGCTGGTCCCACGCGTGTGACCGTGCCTTCGGGCTTCTGGGCCAGAGGACCTGAAATCCCCTGCCTGACGGATTCTGCTGCTGGGCAGGAATTAGTCCCCACAGCCTCGGACTCCGGGTCCGGTAAAAAGTCTTCTTAGTCAGGGCGAACTCTGCAGCTGCCAGCCCCTGACTCCTTGTAACTGCTGTTTCTTCCTATGCTGTCTCTACTTCTTCTCTTCTTCTACTCACTCACCCTGCCTCAGCCCCAGGTTTATATAGGGGAAGTTCTTCCCCTCCCAAGACTGGGCAGGAGGTGTGGCATGCACAGGATCCCTGACTAAAGGACCTCCCACCTGCTCTCAGACATAACATTACGTTACTGTGGCAACCAGACCCCTGGGGTGTCACAGGAACATACCAGCAAAGTTAATAAGATGAGAGGGAATACAAGAAAACAGTCAAACAGGCTTAAGGCCAGGTAACAGAAGTCAAACAGAATCAAGTTGCAGTACTTTAGAGAATCCAAAAATCAAGGAAATTGAGTTACAGCAGGTCACATAAAGTTCAAGTATTAGCAGCAAGCATAAACCAGGAATAATTCTAACAACACAGAGGATGGAAGGGAGCCATTTGTAAATGCTGCACCCTTGGTTTTGATTACTGTAAATATGCCTGCCTGCAATTATCATTCCTATTCATCAGGAAATTATTTTTTTTTATTATTATGCTTTGCTTATATAGAACCATCATATTCCACAGCACTTTTCATACATTATCATCACTGTCGCCATTGGGGTCACAATCTACATTCCCTATCAGTATGTCTTTGGAGTGTGGGAGGAAAATGGAGAACCGGAAGCAAACCCGAGAACCCGGAGGAAACCCACGCAAACACGGGGAGAACATACAAACTCCTTGCAGATGTTGTCCTTGAACCCAAGTTTCCAGTGCTGCAAACCAACAATGCAAACCACTGAGCCACCGTGCTGGCCCAATGGGAAAGGGAAAGAATGCAACAATACCATAACAAACTGTGTGACAGCTGACACCCTGCAGTATCGGCCCCGGCCGGTCTCGATGCCGATCGAGGCCGATTAACCCCTTAAATACCGCTGTCAATCGTGTCAGCGGTATTTAAGTTGTTACAAGGGGGTCTTGCGCTCCCCTTAGTAACCATCGAACCCCCGCGATGAGAATGGTTACCATGGTACCCTGAGATCATGTGATGATCCCAGTGTACGGTGGCCTGTGAGAGCCAGCAACAAGCTGGCTCTCAGAGGCAGAGTCAGTGAGTCAGACATAACTCACTGACAGGTCTCATGCACTGCAGTACAGAGATACTGCAGAGTATGAGATCAGTCATAAAAAGTGAAAATCACACATGTCCCACAGTGGGACTTAGTGAAAAAGTAAAAAAAAAGTTAAATAAAATCTATAAAAAAGTAAAAAAATAACACACAAAAAGTTCACACAAATCACTAAAATCTGTTTTGCCACTAAAAATGCAGTGTTTGTGATAAAACAAAAATAAAAAAACGTACACATAATTGGTATTGTCGTGTCCGCTCTATAAAACTGTCACGTTATTTAGTCCGTTTGGCGAATGCCGGAAAAATAAAAAGCACTCCGAAAATGACACTTTTTCATCATACTGACTCTCAAAAAAGTGAATAAAACAAAAAAATTTAACAATAAAAACGGCAAACCGTTCTGCAAAAAACAGGCCCTAATATGGGTCATTCGGCAAAAAAATAAAAAAGTTACAGCTCTCAGAATGCGACGATGCTAAATAAAATTCTTTTTTGTAAAATACTGTTTTTAGTCTGTAAAAATAGCAAAGCATAAAAAAAATATATAAATTTGGTATCGCTGTAATCGTACTGACCCGACGAACAAACTGGTCTTATCATTTTTACCGCACGGCGAATGGCGCAAAAAATAAAAAAATAAAAATAATAATTGAATTGCTGGTTTTTGTTCATTCAGTGTCTGAAAAATCTGAATAAAAAGTGATCAAAAATTACAATGTGCCCAAAAATAGTACCAAAAAAATCTGCAACTTGTCCCGCAAAAAATAAGCCATCATATAGCTCTGTTCACCAAAAAATAAAAAAAGTTACAGTGCTCATAATATGGCGACGAAAATAACTACTTTTTATGTAAAAAAATGATTTTTACTGTGTGATAGCACTAAAACCTAAAAAAAACATATAAATCTGGTACCGCTGTAATCGCAACGAACCGAAGAATATATCCGCTTTATCACTTATACCGCACACTGAACCGCGAAAAAATAAAAATAAGAACTATTCTTGTACTGCTCTCTATTTCTTCATTCTGCCTCCAAAAAAATCGGAATAAGGCTGGGCTCACGTTTATCCTGCACTCTCCGCTGAGTGCTTACAATGGGGTTTCCGTGTAAATTCACTAAAACCGCAATTCAGACAAAAATCCCAGATGGAGCCACTCACTTAAGAGGGTGATGGAGTCCCTTTGGACTGGTCTCTGTTCCGGAGGCGTACCATCTTTTTAGGCTTTTTTTTAGCGCACAAGTTTGGACGACCACAGACCTGTGTGCGCCTAAAAAGATGGATACCACCGGAGCAGATGTCAAACGGGCTCCAAAGTGTCTCCATCTGCCTCTTTGTGGTGGGTGGTACTGACGCGCCCCCTGGGCCGTGGGGTACTCGGTGCCGGGCCGGTAGTTGCTAGGGGAGATGTCACAGTGGCGGTGACCTGGTCCGTGACCCAGGGCGGTCAGTAAAAAGGGGATTTTATAATTTTTATGTACAAAGTTCGTGACGCCACCTGTGGTATGCAGCTAAAGGGAGTAGAGATGAGTGGTGTTCGACTCGAACTGTTCGCCAATCTCAAATTCGAGCTGTTTTGGGCGGTGTTCGAGCCATTCAACGAACCCGAACGATTTGCAAAAAATTCGGCTGTTCGAGGTTATGTTCGATAACTGTTCGTACACCAAAATCGTAACTGGATTTTTTCACAGTAATACTGTTAATCAATGTTAATAGACAGTTTCAGTGTAGAGTGGGCGGGGGGAGGGTCAGGGGATGGATCTCTGCAGAAATAATGCTGATCTACATTTTTTTTTCTTTCCCGCATTTACAGTGGGGAGGTGCAGTCTGTCAGCCTATCAGCAGCGCACACACGCAGCGAAGTGCTTTTTTTTCACACAAGCAAGGGCATGTGTCATTGGCTGTGTATGTCACATGTCCTTGCCCTATAAGACCCAGCCATTTTCCCCATTGCCTCCATTTTCTCACTGCTACAGCTGAGTGTTAGACGGCACTGCTGCTGCTGTGGGCGCTATTCTTTCTAACTGTTTGAATTGCAAGCGAATTTGCTGTTAAATAGACAGATAGGTTTAGGGAGTAGGGACTAGTTGTAATTGCAGCCCTTTTGAGGGCTAGGTTACAGCAGTTCCTAGCACTTTTTGCCAGGCAGGTCTGTGCCAGAGCTGTGCAAGTGTTTTTCACAGCATTTGGCTAAATGTAGCTAAGCCAATCCTTTTGGGCCTCTAGCAGTGTGTGTTAGTCAGTGGAGTAGCCTATCTGTGTTGCAAGCTACACCACCTGTGTATCTAATACCAATTTTTTACTGCATCTAGCCCAGTAAATCCTTTTGGGCATAGTAGCAGTGTCTGGTAGTCAGTGGAGTAGCCCATCTGAACCAAGCTACACCACCTGTGTATCTAATAACAATTTTTTACTGCATCTAGCCCAGTAAATCCTTTTGGGCCTGTAGCAGTGTCTGGTAGTCATTGGAGTAGCCCATCTGAACCAAGCTACACCACTGTGTATCAAATAACAATTTTTTACTGCATCTAGCCCAGTAAATCCTTTTGGGCCTGTAGCAGTGTCTGTTAGTCTCATTGGAGTAGCCCATCTGAACCAAGCTACACCACTGTGTATCAAATAACATTTTTTTACTGCATCTAGCCCAGTAAATCCTTTTGGGCATAGTAGCAGTGTGTGTTAGTCAGTGGAGTAGCCCATCTGAACCAAGCTACACCACCTGTGTATCTAATAACATTTTTTTACTGCATCTAGCCCAGTAAATCCTTTTGGGCATAGTAGCAGTGTCTGGTAGTCAGTGGAGTAGCCCATCTGTACCAAGCTACACCACCTGTGTATCTAATAACAATTTTTTACTGCATCTAGCCCAGTAAATCCTTTTGGGCCTGTAGCAGTGTCTGTTAGTCATTCGAGTAGCCCATCTGAACCAAGCTACACCACTGTGTATCAAATAACAATTTTTTACTGCATCTAGCCCAGTAAATCCTTTTAGGCCTGTAGCAGTGTCTGGTAGTCATTGGAGTAGCCCATCTGAACCAAGCTACACCACTGTGTATCAAATAACAATTTTTTACTGCATCTAGTCCAGTAAATCCTTTTGGGCCTGTAGCAGTGTCTGGTAGTCATTGGAGTAGCCCATCTGAACCAAGCTACACCACTGTGCATCAAATAACATTTTTTTACTGCATCTAGCCCAGTAAATCCTTTTGGGCATAGTAGCAGTGTGTGTTAGTCAGTGGAGTAGCACATCTGAACCAAGCTACACCACTGTGTATCAAATAACAATTTTTTACTGCATCTAGCCCAGTAAATCCTTTTGGGCATAGTAGTAGTGTGTGTTAGTCAGTGGAGTAACCCATCTGAACCAAGCTACACCACTGTGTATCAAATAACATTTTTTTACTGCATCTAGCCCAGTAAATCCTTTTGGGCCTGTAGCAGTGTCTGTTAGTCATTGGAGTAGCCCATCTGAACCAAGCTACACCACCTGTGTATCAAATAACAATTTTTTACTGCATCTAGCACAGTAAATCCTATTGGACATAGTAGCAGTGTCTCGTAGTCAGTGCAGTAGCCCACCTGTGAAGCAAGCTACACCGCCTGTGTATCTAATAATATTGTTTTACTGCATCTAACCCAGCCAATCCTTTTGGGCTAGTACCACAGTTTGGCCACTCAGCTCTGCTCGGTTTCCATCCATCTTTTTTTGTGCAAACAACTACAGAGTTGCCAATTAGTTAACCACCAAAATTAGTGGCAAAAGGCCTGCTGCTGGTGGAAAGTGGAATAGGCGTGTTGGAAAGGGAAAAAAAGGTTGTGTCCGTGGGGTAGGTGGTAAAGCGATGGGCATGGAAGACTCATCAGATGAGGGAGACCTTGATCACATTTCTGTTGTGCGAGGTTGGGGGGAGAGGGCAGAGGAAGGAAGCATGATTCTTACCTCGCCACCAACACAACAAGGACTTGGTCCTCCTGGATGTGCAAGACACATGAGTGTCTTCTTGCTGCACTACCTGCAACATGACCCTCGGATTGTCAGAATTCAAAGTAATCCCGACTACTGGGTTGCCACACTCTTAGATCCCCGGTACAAAAGTAAATTTGCCGAAATAATTCCTGCCATAGAAAGGGATTCACGCATGTAGGAGTATCAGCAGAGGCTGTTACAGAATCTTACATGTGCTTTTCCACAAAACACCAGTGGTGCACGTAGTGAATCTCACAGTTCTAGCTTGCCAACCGTGGGACTGTCGAGTCTTCATCACTCAAACCGTAAGAGTAACACCGTATCTGCTGGTAACAGCAATTTTGTGGAATCGTTTCACCAATTTTTTAGACCATCCTTTGCAAGGCCACAGGAGACAAGAAGTCTGACACATAGTCAACGCCTACAGAGGATGGTACAGGAGTATCTCCAAGTGAACATCGAAGCCATGACTGTGTCACTGGACCCTTGCTCATTTTGGGCTTCCAATCTGGAAAAATGGCCTGAGCTCGCCACTCACGCCTTGTAGATCTTGTCTTGCCCCGCAGCCAGCGTTCTCTCTGAACGTGTGTTCAGCGCTGCTGGTGGTGTGCTGACAGATAAGCGCACGTGGCTGTCCACTGACAATGTAGACAGACTCACGTTCATAAAGATGAACAAATCATGGATCCACAAGGACTTTTCTACCCCTGTGTCATCCTGGGGAGACTAAAAGCTTGAGGATTTGGTAAAATCACCTCACCAACCATTTTAAGCAACTCTGGGGCAATCGATGCCACTTAAGTGGTGTCTGTGCCACAATTTTTGGAAAAAATGGAGACTCTTTTTGGAGTCCCCTTGCTGTGTTTTACGTGACGTTGGCATTGTCAATTCCAGGTGGGTCGGGTCGCTCCCCACCCTCTTTTAACCGTAAGAAACTACATACACTATGGCTTGGGGTAACACAGATGGTTGAGTCTGAAGAGCTGTTTACTCAGAGGTCTGCTCCAAAGCTTCAGTGTCTGCTAGTCAGCGTAGTAGCCCAGCTCTGAAGCAAGCCCCCCTACCGCCCCCCTTTCCTTGACAATACAATAATGTAACTTTTACAACTGGATGAGTGAGGATCGGTCACAGCTTTATTAACTCTTTATACTCATTCCATTAGAAAGGCATTTTATTTCCAAAATAATTCAGCTCGTTGCAGCATGCCCTGTGTCTCCACACCGGCAAGTTGGCCAACAAGTGTAACTCTCCAACATGTCCTTTCTATTTCCAGGCCACGGAGGATCCTGCGTACTCGTATGCAGGACTCCGACCCCCATCCATCACTCTTAACGCTTGTTCCACTCCTTCCTGGAGTACTGACAGGAATATGTCCAGTCCAATATCCATTAAGTGAACACCATTGGGCCGTATGAGGCCTGCTTTATCTCCTTCTAGTTGTCAGTGTCGTATCACTACACCGCCTCTGTCTCTTATAAATTTTGACATCCGAATATTTATTACCTGCTTTGTCCGTTTGATGGCCGTAATGTCTCGCGCACCTTGCCATACCGCTCTCGGCACAATCTCTGACCATACTAGGGTTAGTTTTGTGAAAAATTCTCTGAAGCGCTCAGTGTCTAGTTTCATTATTGCCATTAGTTCTGCGCTCTTGTGATGACCTAGGTCGCTTCCCCTGGCCTGTATAACTAAGATGACCGGACCTCTTGCCTCTCTCCCTACCTTGATTACCTCCATTAGTACCTGTGGCCATCGCAGGCCTCTAATACCTCTCCAGTTGAAATATGTGTTATGAAACTCTAATTTCCTCCTGCCTGGGCGGACTTTCACCCTTTTTTCTGCCCAATATACATACAAGTGGCCTATCACCCACACTGTTGGCTTAGCGTCACCTGTAAAAGAAACAAACCACGTTAGGATAACAAGTCCGGTCTTATGTATCTCGCCAAACACGTGGATCGCCATCTCCCTATCCTCTGCACTTCCGTTTCTGACAGTCCTGCTCTTGCTGCTTCCGTGGCCGCGCCTATGCGGAATGAGTGTGTCCCATAATCTTTGGGGTGGTTCCCTGCCGATGTTAGGCATTTATTAAATATAGCTTGGAACTGGTATCTTGATAATGGCGTTCCATCAATGTGTGATAGGAAGAAATTACTTTGTGATCTGATGGTTATATATGTTTTTACTATTGTTACTGGACTCAGTGTACCGTTTGTGGGTTGTAGAAGTACCCAAGTGCCCCTGCTCGCTGGAACCGTTTTCGATTTGCGTAGGCGTAGACGTATTGCATTATTGACTATGACTATATCCTGGTGTAATAAGCCTCCTCTGGTGTTAATTTTGGATTGAGGGACTAATTCGCTTATGCATAGCGCCCCGAAGAAGGCGATCGCAAATGCAGTAGACAGTAGTGTTGCTTCAAATTGTAAGTGTCATGTTAATGGTGTTAGGGATATGATGTGAGAAATCAGTTTTAGTGACACGGGACGGGACGTCTACACTCCTGACTTGGCTGACCCCTTTTCCACCCTTTTATGGATTGTCTGATGATGAATCTCTTTGTCACATCTCCCCAATTCAGTAGTTGGAAGTGAAATGCTACTCTGGTCAGCCACCGATGGGTGGGCGTTGGGGAGGAGCTCTGTGAAAATCTGCCAATTGAATTGTGATAAAGCGTTAGCAGCAGCGTTAGACCCCTCAGCATCGTGGCTAGCGTGGACCCATACATTGTGTTTTAGGCACAGGAATGCTAGCTGGCGTAGTAGGCCTAGCACTGGGAGAGACGAGTCAGTCCACAACTAATTCAAACGCTGCGGACTGTCAGTCCTTTTAAATGTTGTGGTCATTCAGTCCACAGTGTAATTTTATTAGTGTGGTCAGTCTCTTGTAATCGCGGTATTGATTGTTACACCGCTGATTACAAGGCTATTCTATAAAATAGAATAGGGGATTCCTCCCTTTAGAAGACAGAGGTTGGCCCACAGTCTAGTCTACTGCAAATGTGGTCAAGCAGTCCATACCTAGTGTGAATGCTGTAGTCAGGCAGTCCACACCCATTGTGAATGCTGTGGTCAGTCAGCCCATTTTTTATTATTAACGGCCTTTGGTTGAATCTCGAGCCATGACGACTGGATGAATTAATGATCTTTAGGAAGATCAATTTTGTGAAAGACTACATAGGTCCACTAGGGTCTTCTCCACCGCTATCTTGATAGTGTCAATCCTTTGGATTGGCTGCTGGTCTTCCTCTTTGCTTTCTTCCTTCTATACTTCAAAGTATGATGTCCTTTTCCAGTGATTGCTGTCTTCCAGTCAATCCTTAGACTAGTGTAAATGCTGTTGTCAGTCAGTCCACAACTAATTCAAACGCTGTGGACTGTCAGTCCTTTTAAATGCTGTGGTCATTCAGTCCACAGTGTAGTCTTAATAGTGTGGTCAGTGTCTTGTAATCACGTTATTGATTGTTACACCGCTGATTACAAGGCTATTCTATGAAATAGAATAGGGGATTCCTCACTTTAGAAGACAGAGGTTGGCCCACAGTCTACTGTAAATATGATCAGGCAGTCCACAACTATTGTGAATGCTGTGGTCAGTCAGTCCATTTTTTATTATTAACGGCCTTCGGTTGAAACTCTAGCCATGACGACTGGATGAATTAACGATCTTTGAGGAGATCAAATTTGTGCAAGACAAGATAGGTCCACTATGGTTTTCTTCACCATTATCTTGATAGTGTCAATCCTTTGGATTGGTTGCTGGTCTTCCTCTTTGCCTTCTTCCTTCTATTCTTCCGAGTATGATGTCCCTTTCCAGTAATTGCTGTCTTCCAGTCAATCCATAGACTAGTGTAAATGCTGTTGTCAGTCAGTCCACACCTAATTTAAATGCTGTGGACTGTCAGTCCTGGTAAATTTTGTGGTCAATTGGTCCACAGTGTAGTCTTAATACTGTGGTCAGTCTCTTGTAATCGCGGTATTGATTGTTACACCGCTGATTACAAGGCTATTCTATGAAACAGAATAAGGGATTCCTCACTTTAGAAGACAGAGGATAACGAAAAGAAATGTTCCTTATGTCTCTACCTAAGATATGGTTGTGTTATACTAGGAGTTGTGTATAGAAAATATACATATGTAAACCACTAACAGTATATTCTCATGTATCAGAAAGGTGTTGTCACACCTCCGTAGGTCTAGAACTTATGCCTAGACTGACTATTATCAGTAATTAATATGAATATTAATTACCTGTTAAGTGACTTTCCACATTCTTTTCTTGGAGTCCACAAGGAAACATTTCAAATCCCACCATGTCAATGGGCGTCAGTCACCTCTAAATATTCAAAAGAGTGATAATATGTTCCTGCTACATGCTATACACACCAAAAAGTACAACACTCTAGGGCCAAAATTACTTATTTCAAAGATAAAGACTGTGGTCAGTCGGTCTGCATTTTATTATAAAAATTGTAGTCAGACAGTCCACAGTCTATTTTAAATTTTATGCTCAATCGGTTCACAGTCGACTGTAAATGTGGTCTGGCAGTCCACATCTAGTGTATATGCTGTGGTCAGTCAGTCAGTCCATCCGTTATAATTAATGGCCTTCAGTTGAAACTCGAGCCATGACGACTTGATGAATTAACGATCTTTAGTAAGATCAATCTTGTGCAAGACTAGATCCGTCCACTAGGGTCTTCTTCACCATTATCTTGATAGTATCAATCCATTGGATTGGTTGCTGGTCTACCTCTTTGCTTTCTTCCTTCTATACTTCAAAGTATGATGTCCTTTTCCATTGATTGCTGTCTTCCAGTCAATCCTTAGGCTAGTGTAAATGCTGTTGTCAGTCAGTCCACAACTAATTCAAACGCTGTGGATTGTCAGTCCTTTTAAATGTTGTGGTCATTCAGTCCACAGTGTAGTCTTAATAGTGTGGTTAGTCTCTTGTAATCGCGGTATTGATTGTTACACCGCTAATTACAAGGCTATTCTATGCAACTAGATGGTGGCCCGATTCTAACGCATCGGGTATTCTAGAATAGGTATGCGGCCGACCGGGCGCAAGCAGCAGAGCGGTGTTTACATTTGGCGCCAAAATCGCTGATTGGTCGAGGCCGGCAACCGCGACCAATCAGCAAAGCGGTGTTAAAATTTGGTGCCTATATCGCAGATTCGTCAAGGCCGGCGGTCGCGAATAATCAGCAGAGCGGGGTTTAAATTTGGCGGCAATAATGCTGATTGTTTGCGGCCGGCGGTCGCTACCAATCATCAGAGCGGTATTTAAATTTGGCGCCAATAATGGTGATTGGTCACGGCCGCGACCAATCAGCCGAGCGGTGTTTAAATTTGTCGCCAATAATGCTGGATATTCGTGACCGGTAACCGCGACCAATGAGCAGAGCGGTGTTTAAATATGGCGCTAATATCGCTGATTGGTCGCGGCCGGCCGGTGGTTGCGACTAATCAGCAGAGCGAGGTTTAAATTTGGCACCAAAATTGCTGATTGGTCGCGGCTGGCCACCGCGACCAATCAGCAGAGCGGGGTTTACATTTGGCGCCAAAATCGCTGATTAGTCACGCCCGGCGGTCGCGACCAATCAGCAGAGCGGGGTTTAAATTTTGCGCCAATACTGCTGATTGTTCGCGGTCGGCGACCGCGACCAATTAGCAGAGCATTGTTTAAATTTGGCGCCAATCTCGCTGATTGGTCACGTCTGCCGTCCGCGACCAATCAGCAGAGCGTTGTTTAAATTTTGCGCCAAAATCGCTGATTGGTCGCGGCTGGCGGTAGCGACCAATCAGCAGAGCGGTGTTTCAATTTGCCACCAAAATCGCTGATTGGTCGGGGCCGGCCACCGCGACCAATCAGCAGAGTGGGGTTTAAATTTGCCGCCCATATCGATGATTGGTCGGGGCCGGCGGCCGCAACCAATCAGCGTCGTATTAGTGAGGACCGGGTAGCGGCGCTGCCTGTGCGGGTACTTCCGCTGCGAGCAGCTGGGAGATGAGCGGCTGCTCGCAGCAGAAGCATCCCGACCGTCGGCGCCGCTCCTCGGTCCTCCGTTCACACTTGCCGTCGGGAGATTATAGCGCTGTTTAAATTAGGCGCCAATCTCGCTGATTGGTCGCGGTCGGCTGGCGGCCGCAACCAATCAGCAGAACGTTGTTTAAATTTGGCGCCAATCTCGCTGATTTGCCGCGGCTGGCGGCCGCGACCAATCAGCAGAGCGTTGTTTAAATTTGGCGCCAATCTCGCTGATTGGTCGAGGCTGCCGTCCGCAACCAATCAGCAGAGCGTTGTTTAACTTTTGCGCCAATCTCGCTGATTGGTCGAGGCTGCCGTCCGCAACCAATCAGCAGAGCGTTGTTTAAATTTGGCGCCAATCTCGCTGATTGGACGCGTCTGGCGTCCGCAACCAATCAGCAGAGCGTTGTTTAAATTTGGGCAGCGCCAGCGACCAATCAGCGATTTTTAACACAAATGTCTGGACCTTTGTAACACCATGCGGATACTGTGGGGACATCAGCGGCTAGCGTGTCAAGGGAGGACCGGGGAGCGCCGCTGCCTGTGCGGATACTTCCGCTGCGAGAAGCCGGGACATGAGCGACTGCTCGCAGCAGAAGTATCCCGACCCGCACCGCCGCTGCCCGGTTCTCCCTTGACACGCTAGCCGCTGGGCAGCGCCAGCGACCAATCAGCGATTTTTAACACAAATGTCCGGACCTTTGTAACATCATGCGGATACTGTGGGGACATCAGCGGCTAGCGTGTCAAGGGAGGACCGGGGAGCGGAGCTGCGGGTCGGGATACTTCTGCTGCGAGCGCCCGCTCATGTCCCGGGTTCTCGCAGCGGAAGTATCCGCACAGGCAGCGCCGCTGACATCCATGCGCCTAGGGTGTGAAGGGAGGACCGGGGATCAGCGCTGACATCCAATTGGTCACGGCCGCTATTTAAATGTGCCGCACAAATCGGTGATTGGGCCCGGTCTTGGCCCCCGACCAATCACTGATCTTGCCGCAAAAGTTAAACACTACTGTGTTGATTGGTCGCGGACGCTGCCCGCGACCAATCACCGATTTGGGCGCCAAATGTAAATATCGGCCGCGACCAATCACCGATCTTGGCTCCACATTTAAACACCGCTGTGCTGATTGGTCGCGGACGCTATTTAAATGTGGCGCCAAAATCGGTGATTGGTCGCGTCCGGCGTCGGCGACCAATCAGCACAGCGGTGTTTAAATGTGGAGCCAAGATCGGTGATTGGTCGTGGCCGATATTTCAATGTGGCGCCCAAATCGGTGATTGGTCGCTGGCAGCGTCTGCGACCAATCAACACCGCGGTGTTTAACTTTTGCGGTAAGATCAGGGATTGGTCGGGTCTGAAGACCGCGACCAATCATCGATTCGTCTTGGTGAGGACCGGGGAGCGGCGCTGCCTGTGCGGGTACTTCCGCTGCGAGAACCCGGGACATGAGCGGGCGCTCGCAGCAGAAGTATCCCGACCCGCAGCGCCGCTCCCCGATCCTCCCTTCAGCATGGAGGTCAGCGACGCCGGCGGTCCTTCCGCTGCTACAGGCCGGGAGATGAGCGCCTCGGCGGAATCTCCGTCCCGCTGATGGGTCCGGCGGTCGAGGTCCTTCTGCTGGTACCGGCCAGGAGATGAGTGCCTCGCGCCGGTCATCTCCCGGCTGCATCGCCGCTGAGCTCCGTCCCGCAGATGAGACGCTAACGGCCGCCATCTTTTTTCAGAAGTCCCGCGGCGCTGATTGGCCGCTGCCGGGCCAATGAGCGACGCGGGATTTCCAGGACAGACAGACAGACAGACAGAAAGACAGACGGGATAAGACGATTATATATATAGATAGAATAGGGGATTCCTCCCTTTAGAAGACAGAGGTTGGCCCACAGTCTAGTCTACTGTAAATGTGGTCAAGCAATCCACACCTAGTATGAATGCTGTAGTCAGGCAATCCACACCTAGTGTGAATGCTGTGGTCAGTCAGCCCATTTTTTATTATTAACGGCCTTCGGTTTAAACTCAAGCCATGACGACTGGATGAACTAACGATCTTTAAGAAGATCAATTTTGTGAAAGACTACATAGGTCCACTAGGGTCTTCTCCACTGTTATCTTGATAGTGTCAATCCTTTGGATTGGCTGCTGGTCTTCCTCTTTGCTTTCTTCCTTCTATACTTCAAAGTATGATGTCCTTTTCCATTGATTGCTGTCTTCCAGTCAATCCTTAGACTAGTGTAAATGCTGTTGTCAGTCAGTCCACAACTAATTCAAACGCTGTGGACTGTCAGTCCTTTTAAATGCTGTGGTCATTCAGTCCACAGTGTAGTCTTAATAGTGTGGTCAGTGTCTTGTAATTGCGGTATTGATTGTTACACCGCTGAATAACGCTGATTACAAAGCTATTCTATGAAATTGAATAGGGGATTCCTCACTTTAGAAGACAGAGGTTGGCCCACAGTCTACTGTAAATATGATCAGGCAGTCCACAAATAGTGTGAATGCTGTGGTCAGTCAGTCCATTTTTTATTATTAACGGCCATCGGTTGAAAGTCGAGCCATGACGACTGGATGAATTAACGATCTTTAGGAAGATCAATTTTGTGAAAGACTACATAGGTCCACTAGGGTCTTCTCCACCGTTATCTTGATAGTGTCAATCCTTTGGATTGGCTGCTGGTCTTTCTCTTTGCTTTCTTCCTTCTATACTTCATAGTATGATGTCCTTTTCCAGTAATTGCTGTCTTCCAGTCAATCCTTAGACTAGTGTAAATGCTGTTGTCAGTCAGTCCACAACTAATTCAAACGCTGTGGACTGTCAGTCCTTTTAAATACTGTGGTCATTCAGTCCACAGTGTAGTTTTAATAGTGTGGTCAGTCTCTTGTAATCGCTGTATTGATTGTTACACCGCTGATTACAAGGCTATTCTATGAAATAGGATAGGGGATTCCTCACTTTAGAATACAGAGGATTGTGATGTTGTTACTACATCTGTGATTGGTTGGCTGTTATCCTTGTTTCAGTTTCTGCCTAGTAACGATGATGTAATGGGGAGGAGGGGACAAGGCAGGAGAAGGGAACGGAAGCAGGAGAATAAAAGTATGGCTGTTTAAACCTACCATCCAGCATCTCTGTGTGGCCTTCTGGAGTTCCTTTCGTCGGCATAACAACACCACAACTGGCGACGAGGAAGCGTTCATCATCAACTAAAGGTATTTCAGCTCTACAACAATGGCCTGTTTACCTGCCTTCCCTGCTTTTGATGTACATCAGTCCCCAGCTAACCTAGCAGAATTTTGGGAGAAATGGCTGAAGCGTTTTGATATATTCCTACAAGCCATGAACATATCAGATGATACCAGGAAGAAAGCCATGTTATTACATTATGCAGGGGAACAAGTCTATGACATCTTCACCACTCTGCCTAATACTGGAGAAGACAAAGACTATGAGCTCAGCAAGGCAGCATTAAGCAAATACTTCTCCCCACACAGAAATGCGGCATTTGAAATCTTCAAGTTTAGACAATTAAAGCAGTCAGCAACAGAAAATATTGATGAATATCATGTCCGACTACGGCACCTTGCAACTTACTGTGAATTTGCAGATGTCGACAAAGAGATCCAAATGCAGATTTTACAAGGCTGCATCTCCTCTAAATTACAGAGACAAGCACTCAGAGATCCCACCATGACTTTAGCAAAATTGCTTGAAACAGCACGTGTAAATGATACCGCCGAAAAACAAGCTAAACTCATAGAGAACATTGAGTGTGAGGCGGAAGCACCATCTTGTATAGCAAAGCTAACACAGAGACCGCCTATGCCTTGTACGCAGGGGGCAACTTGCTACAACTGCGGAGGGTCGTATCCTCACCAGAATATCTGCCCAGCAAAAGGGGGGACCTGCCATAATTGTGGAAAACAAAACCATTTTGCAAAAGTGTGTAGATCCAAACCACAATCCCCTCATCCCACAGTACAACCCAGGTCACAAAAAGTCCAAACGCTGCAGCTTACTGACGAGCCTCACAGTACTTATCTATTCTCAGTAACTGCAGAGGGATCTCAAACACTGCACGCACTTACCAGTCCAAGGCGACTTATCCTGATAAATGGCAGTCCGGTGGAAGCCCTAGTAGACACGGGGGCGTCAGTAAACGTCATCAGCCGTGCAGTCTATAGCCGACTCCCGAACAGACCTGCTCTACAAAGCACTAGCCTAAAGATTTTTCCTTATGGTTCAGCATCGGCACTACCCCTGTGCGGCAAATTTCAGTCAGAACTTGCAGCTGACGGAAGTCCATCACCGACACTGTATATGTACGCTTGTCAGCTGCAGTACTGCTATATCTCTGGGTCTGGTCAACCTGGTCAATAGCGTCACAGGTCCTTCGGCCCAACACATCATGCAGAGGTACCCCAATCTCTTTAAAGGTCTCGGTAAGCTAAAAGACGTTCAGATAAAATTGCATATTGACCAGTCAATACAGCCGTCTGTTCAACCTCACAGGCGCATCCCATTTCATGTCCGCAAACTTGTGGAGCAAGAACTCCAAGATCTGGAAGCGTCTGATGTTGTTGAACGAGTTGAAGGCCCGACCCCTTGGGTATCGCCCATTGTTGTTGCACCAAAACCAAAGCAGCCTGGTAAAATCCGGCTATGTGTGGATATGCGGCATGCCAATCTGGCTATTCAAAGAGAAAGGCACATCACGCCCACTATTGATGACATTCTCGCAGACCTGAATGGTGCAAAAGTATTCTCTAAAATTGATTTAAAATCAGGTTATCATCAACTTGAGTTGCATCCAGATTCCAGATACATTACAACTTTTAGTACCCACGTGGGTTTACGACGATTCAAGAGGTTGAACTTTGGTATCTCATCTGCGGCAGAAATATTTCAGAACGTTATCAGTCAGGTTCTATCTGGAATAGCAGGAGTCCTAAACGTCAGTGATGACATTCTTATATATGGTACAACCCAAGAGGAGCATGACAGTCACTTAGAGCAAGTGTTTCAGAGACTGCAAGCCTGCAATCTAACAGTCAATCCGTCAAAATGTGAGTTTAACCAAAAGTCATTAAGCTTCTTTGGATATATCTTTTCTGAGCAAGGAGTTTCAGTAGATCCTCAGAAAATTTCTGCCATAAAGTCAGCTAGCCAACCTCAAAATGTGTCAGAGGTTCGCAGTTTTCTAGGACTAGTCACGTACTGTGGACGATTTATACCTGATCTGGCCACGGTCTCCGAACCCCTGCGACTACTCACGAAAAAAGACACTCCTTGGACATGGACTACTGAACACCAAGCAGCATTCGACTCCATGAAGTCCAGTCTAACTGGCGACACCGTCATGGCCTATTTTGACCCTCTAAAGTCCACCGAGCTTATCGTGGACGCAAGTCCGGTGGGCCTGGGTGCAATTCTCACACAAGTGTCCAAAGCAGGCAACGTCTCTACCATTTCCTATGCAAGCAAAGCCTTAACAGAGACAGAACAACGCTATTCACAAACTGAAAGGGAAGCTCTTGCGGTTGTATGGGGATGCCTTCATTTTCATCTGTACCTTATGGGACATAAATTCACAGTGATAAGTGACCACAAACCGCTCATTCCGCTTTTCAACAAACATTCTTCAAAGCCTCCCCCATGACTTGAACGCTGGTTGCTCCGCCTACAGAACTACCAGTTTCGGTTGAGATACGAGACAGGAGCTGGTAATCCGGCAGACTACTTCTCGAGACACCCAACACCACAAACTACCAAGGACGACATCCCAGCAACTATCCTTGCAGAGGAACATATCAATTTTATTGTTGCACATTCTGTGCCAAAAGCCATGACTATGAAGGAAATACAACAAACGATGGATTCCGATCACCAACTTCAGTTAGTTATAGAGACTGTTCGATCTAAAAATTGGAGCGATTTTCTTGCTGAAGCCCGCCTCCAAACACCAGATCAAACAACCTACTTGACAGCTTTCTTTAATGCACGACATGCTCTCTCCGTGTCTGATTCAAATCTACTGTTGCGTAACAATCGGCTGGTGATACCCCAGAAGCTTCAAAGCAGAGTACTGGATCTGGCCCACGAGGCTCATCAAGGGGTGGTGAAAACAAAGCAATTACTGAGAGAGAAAGTCTGGTTTCCAGGACTAGACAAAAAAGTAGAGGCACTTATTGAAACTTGCATACCTTGCCAAGCAACTACAATTGACCATAGACGCGCACCCTTACAAATGACACCCCTGCCAGAGGGCCCGTGGACTGCTGTTAGTGTTGACTTCTGTGTTTTACCGGATCACTCCTATCTGCTGGTTGTCATGGATGACTATTAGAGGTTCCCAGTCATTGAACATGTTTCGACAACCTCTGCCAGGGCTGTTATACCAAAATTAGACAAGATCTTCTCGGCATATGGCATACCGGAAACAGTGAAATCCGACAATGGACCACCTTTTGATAGCACAGACTTTCGATCATTCGCAACCTATCTGGGTTTCACTCACAGGAAAATAACTCCTTACTGGCCTCAGGCCAATGGTGAAGTGGAACGGTTCATGCAATCAATCAACAAAACTTTGAGGATCGCTACCATGGATCACAAGGATTTACAGCAAGAGCTACACAGATTTCTTAGACAGTACAGAGCTACACCCCATTCTACTACCGGGGTACCACCCGCCACTGCGCTGTTCAACAGGCCTATGCGTGTCAAACTCCCGAGCATTCCGCTGAGTCCTGTTCAAACACCAATTGCTACTAAGGATGCCATATCCAAACAGAAGATGAAGAGGTATGCAGATAAGAGCAGTCATCGTTGCAAGCCGCCGGAAGTTTTGGTGGGAGATTGGGTCCTTGTAAAAAGACTAAGACCTAGTGACAAGTTTGCATCACGATACTATCCTGAACCCTTTCAGGTCACACAAGTCAAAGGCACCATGGTCACTGCTCAAGATCACGGTCGCCAGGTCACAAGGAACGTGTCACATTTTAAAAAACTTTGTGACTATATCCCAGAAACAGACGAGACAGATGGCGATGACGTCGTGCCGGGTCCCCAGAGCTCAGCAGTTCCAAGGGAGGATACCTCAGAGGACTCGGAAAGTTCATCTGGGACTGAGATGTCTCACCGCTATCCAGCGAGGGCAAATCGAAGACCGCCAGCCCACCTCTTGGACTATGTTCTGCAGTAAAAAGAAAAAAAGAAAAAAAAACAAAAAACCTTTATACTAATGTGAATTTTTGAACCGTTATCCAGTTCTATTGTTGTTTTGTTTTGTGAGAAGAGGAGAGATGTGATGTTCTTACTACATCTGTGATTGGTTGGCTGTTATCCTTGTTTCAGTTTCTGCCTAGTAACGATGATGTAATGGGGAGGAGGGGACAAGGCAGGAGAAGGGAACGGAAGCAGGAGAATAAAAGTATGGCTGTTTAAACCTACCATCCAGCATCTCTGTGTGGCCTTCTGGAGTTCCTTTCGTCTGCATAACACCACAAGGATAATGAAAAGAAATGTTCCTTATGTCTCTACCTAAGATATAGTTGTGTTATACTAGGAGTTGTGTATAGAAAATATACATATGTAAACCACTAACAGTATATTCTCATGTATCAGAAAGGTGTTGTCACACCTCCGCAGGTCTAGAACTTATGCCTAGACTGACTATTATCAGTAATTAATATGAATATTAATTACCTGTTATGTGACTCTCCACGTTCTTTTCTTGGAGTCCATAAGGAAACATTTCAAATCCCACCATGTCAATGGGCGTCAGTCACCTGTAAATATTCAAAAGAGTGATAATATGTTCCTGCTACATGCGATACACACCAAAAAGTATAACACTCCAGGGCCAAAATTAATTATTTCAAAGATAAAGACTGTAGTCAGTCGGTCTGCATTTTATTATTAAAATTGTAGTCAGACAGTCCACAGTCTATTTTAAATTTTATGCTCAATCGGTTCACAGTCTACTGTAAATGTGGTCAGGCAGTCCACATCTAGTGTATATGCTGTGGTCAGTCAGTCCATTCTCTATAATTAATGGCCTTCGGTTGAAACTCGAGCCATGACGACATGATGAATTAACGATCTTTAGAAAGATCAATCTTGTGCAAGACTAGATAGGTCCACTAGGGTCTTCTTCACCATTATCTTGATAGTATCAATCCATTGGATTGGTTGCTGGTCTACCTCTTTGCTTTCTTCCTTCTATACTTCAAAGTATGATGTCTTTTTCCAGTGATTTCTGTCTTCCATTCATTCCTTAGACTAGTGTACATGCTGTTGTCAGTCAGTCTACAACTAATTCTGGCCAACACGTGCTCCTTCATCCCGATTACGCCGACCCCTCCTGCCCCCTCCCCTCCTTCGAGGCACACTCCGTGCGCATCTTCTCCCCTTGCAACCTCCAACTGACAGGATCACCCTCCTCCTTCTTCGACCACTTCACAACCTGGCTCCTCCACCTCCTCTCCTCTGACATCCCCACCATCATCATGAGCGACTTCAACATCCCCGTCGACAACCCCTGCACCTCTGCCTCTAGACTCCTATCCCTAACCTCCTCCCTCGGTCTCTCCCAATGGAGCTCATCCGCCACACACACCGTCGGTCACACACTGGACCTTGTCTTCACCCGCCTCTGTTCCCTCGCTGACCTCGAAAACTCACCTCTCCCACTTTCTGACCACAACCTACTGACCTTCTCCTCCCTCTCCCCCCCTCTCTGATCGCCCCTCCCCGCACACTCCCCCACCCCCGTATAAACCTCAAACTCATCGACTTCCACTCACTCTCCGAGTCCCTCCTCCCTCTCTCCGGCCTAGCTTCTTCTCAGGACGCTGCCGCCGCCGCCACCCTCTACAACACCACCCTCACCACAGCCCTCGACCAAGCTGCCCCGCTCTCACACGTCACAACCCGTGCACACAGACAACCCTGGCTAATGCCCCACACGAAAAAACGTCAACAGACGTCCAGAGTGGCTGAACGGAAATGGAAGAAATCCCACTCCACGGAACACCTCATCCTGTTCAAACAGTCCCTCACCGCCTTCAAGACTGCTCTCACGAACGCAAAACAAGACTACTTCTCTTCCCTAATAACCGCCCTATCCCGCAACCCCAAGCAACTTTTCAGTACCTTCAACTCCCTACATCGTCACCCTGCACCACCCCCCTCACCCCTCATCTCAGCAAACGACTTTGCCACCTTCTTCAAGGACAAGATTGACAAAGTCAGACAAAGCTTCGATCTACAAGCCGCTCGGCCCCCCACCGCCCAACCCCCCTCACCCAAATGCAGTTTCTCCTCCATGACAGAAGACCTCCTCTCCTCTCTGCTAGCTCACTCACACCTCACCACCTGCGCCCTCGACCCCCTACCCTCCCACCGCATCCCTAACCTCACCACTGTCCTCATCCCCGCCCTAACCCATCTCTTCAACCTATCACTTAAATCTGGCACCTTCCCATCATCCTTCAAGCATGCCACAATCACACCCATCCTCAAAAAACCCTCCCTTGAACCTGCAATAGTCTCCAACTACCGCCCGATATCTCTCCTCCCTTTTGGCTCAAAATTACTTGAACAGCACGTACACGCCGAGCTGTCCTCCCACTTCTCCTCCTCCTCCCTCTTCGACCGCCTTCAATCCGGTTTCTGACCCCACCACTCCACCGAAACAGCCCTAACTAAAGTCACCAATGACCTACTGACCGCCAAGAGTAAGCGACACTACTCCGTCCTCCTCCTCCTCGACCTCTCCGCCGCCTTCAACACAGTCGATCACCCCCTCCTACTCCACATCCTAGAATCCCTTGGCATCACCGACCTAGCCCTCTCATGGATCTCCTCCTACCTAACGGACCGGACCTTCAGCGTCACCCACTCCCACACCTCATCCTCGCCCCACCCCCTTTCTGTTGGAGTTCCCCAAGGCTCAGTCCTGGGACCACTACTCTTCTCCATATATACCCTCGGCCTG
This sequence comes from Phyllobates terribilis, assembly GCF_046119375.1. Taxonomy (NCBI): domain Eukaryota; kingdom Metazoa; phylum Chordata; class Amphibia; order Anura; family Dendrobatidae; genus Phyllobates; species Phyllobates terribilis. The sequence goes on from NW_027362764.1 coordinate 715,302,591, forward strand.
GGGAAACTCATCGAATCCCACGGCCTCCAATACCACCTCTACGCCGACGACACCCAGCTCTACCTCTCTGGCCCCGACATCTCCGCCTTACTATCCAAAATTCCCCAATGCCTATCCACCATCTCATCCTTCTTCTCCGCCCGTTTCCTCAAACTCAACATGGACAAGACCGAGATAATCGTCTTCCCCCCTAACCGCTCTCCCCAGCTCCACAACCTATCTATCACAATTAACGACTGCACCCTCTCACCCGTCCCCCACGCCAAGTGCCTCGGGGTAATCCTGGACTCCGCCCTCTCCTTCAAGCCCCACATCGAAGCCCTCGCCACCGCCTGCCGACTCCAACTGAGGAACATTGCCCGAATCCGCTCGTTCCTCGACCAGGACTCGGCAAAAACACTCATCCACGCCCTCATCATCTCCCGTCTTGACTACTGCAACCCCCTGCTCACGGGCTGCAACTACGACTACTGCAACCCCCCCACTTCCTCCCCCACACCTCTCCGCACCATCCTCAACTCCGCTGCCCGACTCATCCACCTATCTTCACGTTTCACCCCCGTCTCCCCCCTCTGCCAAGCCCTTCACTGGCTCCCCATTGCTCTGAGATCACCGTTCAAAACACTAACCATAACATACAAGGCCATACATGACCTGTGCCCCCCCTACATCTCCTACCTGGCTTCCAGATATGTTCCCCCACGCGATCTTCGCTCCTCTCAAGAACTTCTCCTCTTCTCCCCTCTCATTTCCTCCTCCCACAACCGCCTACAAGACTTCTCTCATGCATCCGCCATACTCTGGAACTGTCTCCCCGATCACATCCAACACTCCCACACCCTGGGAACCTTCAAGAAAAACCTAAAGACCCACCTCTTCCTTCAGGCCTACAGCCCACGCTGAGACCCATCCGCTACACCATCTCACCCTCTCCTCTCCCCCTTCC